>NC_141685.1:1251078583-1251821408 GCF_964263255.1 Lissotriton vulgaris
TGGAAGAGATCAGCAGATCAGCACAGGAGAACAGAACAGGGAGTTAATGAAGGAGGCGGGTGGAAGAGAGTAGCAGATCAGCACAGGAGAAGAGAAGAGAACAGGGAGTTAAAGAAGGAGGTGGGGTGGAAGAGAGCAGCAAATCAGCACAGGAGAAGAGAAGAGAACAGGGAGTTAGTGAAAGAGGTGAGGTGGAAGAGAGCAGCAGATTAGCACAGCAGACGAGAACAGGGAGTTAAAGAAGGAGGTGGGGTGGAAGAGAGCAGCAGAACAGCATGGGAGAACAGAACAGGGAGGTAGAGAAGGAGGTGGGTGGATGAGAGCAGCAGATCAGCAAAGAAGAGAACAGGGAGTTAAAGAAGGAGGCGGGGAAGAAGAGAACAGCAGATCAGCACAGGAGAAGAGAACCGGGAGTTAGAGAAGGAGGCGGGGTAAAAGAGAACAGCAGATCAGCACCAGAGAAGAGAAAATGAAGTTAGAGAAGGAGGCAGGTGGAAGAGAGCTAAAAGATCATCACCGGAGAAGGCAACAAGGAGTTAGAGAATGAGGCGGGGTGGAAGAGAAAAGTGGATCAGCACAGGAGAAAAGAACAGGGAGTTAGAGAAGGGGGCGGGTGGAATAGATCAGCAGATCAGCACAGGAGAACAGAACAGGGAGTTAAAGAAGGAGGCGGGTGAAAGAGAGTAGCAGATCAGCACAGGAGAAGAGAATAGAACAGGGATTTAAAGAAGGAGGTGGGGTGGAAGAGAGCAGCAGATCAGCACAGGAAAAGCGAACAGGGAGTGAAAGAAGGAGGCAGGTGGAAGAGAACAGCAGATCAGCACAGGAGAAAAGAACAGAGTTAAAGAAGGAGGCAGGTGGAAGAGAGCAGCAGATCAGCACAGGAGAAGAAAACAGAGAGTTAAGGAAGGAAGAGGGTGAAGGAGAAAAGCAGATCAGCACAGGAGAAGAGAAAATGGTGTTAGAGAAGGAGTCGTGTGAAAGAGAAAAGCAGATCTGCACAGGAGAAGAGAACAGGGAGTTAGAGAAGTAGGGGAATGGAAGAAAGCAGAAAGATCATCACAGGAGAAGAGAACAGGGAGTTGGAGAATGAGGCGGGAGAAAGACAACAGCAGATCAGCATGGGAGAAGAGAACAGGTAGTTAGAGAAGGAGGTGGTAGAAGGGAACAGCAGAACAGCACAGGAGGTAAAAAACAGAGTTAAAGATGGAGGCGGGGTGGAAGAGAGCAGCAGATTAGCACAGGTGAAGAGAACTATGTTCCAGACTTTCAGAAAGGCAGAGGCAGATTTTTGGAAAGTCTAAAATGGCAAGAAGACATAACCCCAGCACTTCGGTGTATATTGTGGCCGCTGCCTGGACTATGGCACAATTCTAGGCCATGTGGAGATTCCCGTGGGCCACTCAAGGAGGCTGGCCAGGATCTTCAGAGTGAACAGTTTTCACCATACATTCCAGCTAGAAGCCCACGTTCATCTGCGGCCTGGTTGTTTCAGCCCTTCTGGTAAAACAAAGGCCGGAGGGTTATCATTTACAGAGCCGTAACAAGCAGCAACCAAAGGTCAGGCATAGTGTGTAGATCTAGTATTCCTCCAAAGAGACGGGGTATTTTTTGTTACTTTCAGTCAATGGTGGTGTTGACACTGCTGAGGCTAGCGTTAGTGCCAAGATGACCAATCAATAACATATACCAGGGAACCTTTTCCATATACTCAACATAACTTTTTTTTTTAAAAAGGTACATTTTTCATAACCCAGCTGCCCCTCATTCCCTACTATTCCTCACAAGACAGCTTTTTTATTTTGTTAAGAAAAAAAAAGGAATGCAGCACAGCTCTTGTACAACGTACAGCATTCATTCATTACATTTTTTTCATACAACGTAGGACAGCCTTCCCTACACTCAGGCAGCTTTTTTATGCACACAATTTTTTTTCATAAACCCAGCATGGCTTGTCCTTCAACATACAACCGTTTTTTTTGTTTCGTTTTTTAGCAACCATTGCTGGCTTCATCTGGCCTTACTTCTGCAATCCAACAAATTTTGCCCCAAACTGATCAGAGTTTTTTTTCCAAATCGAGCACATATACTCCCCATATTTATCATCTTTAGTGTTTAAAACTAATCAAAGCAGATCGGAGACCCACAAAACCTTTGACGCGCATGTTATAGGGAGTCCAACTAACTATAACGTGGAATTTCAATGGTTTTATGTCAGTAAAATTTCCAGCTAACTATAACTGGTGTGAAACCTATGTTTTTTTCAGTGAATTTAATAGGTTTTTTAAATGCTAATTCCTAACTATAACTGGTGTGAAACCTATGTTTTTTTCAGTGAATTTCATAGGTTTTTTAAATGCTAATTCCTAACTATATATAAGGCCCCAAACCTATGTTTTTTTCTTTGAATTTCAAAATTTGGTTAATAGCAAATGTCTATAGCTATGAAATGTAATATTTTTGAAAATGATTGAATCCTATATTTTATTTGTATTTTAAAGAAAGATTTTTTTTTTTGACCCTAGAGCGCCCCGGAGAGCGTAGTCGTTTGAAGCTCCCCGGTGCGCGAAACGGAAAGCGTCCCATTAGCGCCAATGTCGCGAACGAAAACATGATCGTGACGTATCGCGTAGCCGCGTCCGCGTGATACGCATGGCGTAAGCGCATCCGGAAGCACTCGAGCGAATACGCTCGTGCAACGTAAACATCCGACGCGCTTACGCGACGCGACCCGGGGCGCGCCCCCGGGTGTGCCCGGGGGCGCGACGCGTAAGCGCGTCGGTCATGTGACCTGAAAATAACACTTTTAATTGGTGCAGAACAGTTTTAGTTTCATAATGATGAAATCCCTGGTCTTGTGACCTGAAAATAACACTTCTCATTGGTTCAGGTCTTTTTTTTTTTCCAAATGATGAAAGACCCCACCTTTTTTCCTTATTCTGACTTTGTCCTTTGACTGAGGAAGACCTGATTGTACTTCTCTGTACCTTTTTGATCTATATAATGGCTTCAGTAGCAGCAGCAGCTGGTGCATCTGCACCGCCACACCACCACAACTACCAAGAGGACCACCACAAGACTACATTGGTGGTCAACAAGAGGAGGAAGAGGAAGAGGAGGAGGAGTAGGGGAGGAGAAGATGGCTTGAAGAACACAATACCCCATACCAGCCAAGACCACACATTATATGGGAGTTTTTTTCCATCCCAGAGGGGAAGAAAAAAGTAAAAGCAGCCAAGGTGACTTGCCTAATCTGTGGCATGGAACTTTCTAGGGGGAGCCCTAGTAAAAAATATTCATTCGGAAACAACACAATGATTAGACACATGCAGCACAGGCATCCAATAAATTATTATGTTGCAGAGATGAGGGAACTGGCCAGAAACCCTACCCAAACTACAAGCACCACCTCGAAAAGAAAGCAACGCACTCCGTCGATACAAGAGGCAAGAGAGACGATGCCTTGCATTCAGCAACGGTTTGCAGATTTCCGAATAACCTGTAAATATTGTGGGAAGACCATCTCCTACGGAGAACAGAGCGTAAAGCTCATCGTCCTTGCTGGGGACAACCACAAATGCCCCAATAAACCCTAATTATTTCTTTTCTTTTTTTTTTGCTTCAGTTGAGCCATTTTCAATTCCCTGTTTTTTCGTTTCTCCCCATGAAAAATACAAAAAAATATAAAACTGTTCAGAAAACCCCAAAAAAGTTAAAAATGTTCAAAAAACATTAAAAAAATATAAAACAACAAAAAGAAGAAAAAAACAGTTCTTTTTAGAACTACCTCCAATTTATAAAAAAATGCTACATTTTTAAAAAACTCTGTCATTCTTTTTTCCCCATGGTCCGCTCCCCGGTGCGCTCCCCGGTGCGCGTACCGGGCGCTCCCCCCGCGCAAATCAAAAAAATTATTTTTTTTGCCCCGCTGGGCCCTTTTATGGCCCCCACATCAAACCTAGGGGGTCAGGGGGGTCTATCCCTGCCCCCTTATGGTCATTTCCCCCTTTTTTTTCCACCTCTTGTATCTCGATCCTACCGAGACACAAGATGGCGGCCGCTCCGGACTGTTTCGAATGTTTACAGACACCCGAGAGCCAATCAGCTTTCCGTGCGCACCTCGCGTGGCGCGCCCGGAGCACTCCCCGGTGAGCGTACCGGGGCGCTGCCATAGATATATATATTTTTTTTAACCTAAATTACTCAAAATCCACTGGAGCACATATCTTGAGACATAGCAAAGGCACATCGGGCTACCAGTCCCTACAATTTTGCCAAGTTTGGTGGTAATCCATTCAGCCATTCGGGCTAAAAGTGAGTTCGACCACCCTATGGAAATTAACATGGGGAAAACACGTTTTGGGACCCCCCTTTAATCTCGGCCCCCGCTTGACGAATCCCCGCCAAACTTTAAAGGAAGGACCGGAGCTCCACGAGGCAAATTTGAGGAAATTTTCAGGCAGATTCGTCAACCGGCGCAAAAGTTATTCCAAATAGAATTTTGAGATTTTGCATTGAAAAAAATCCTAACTATAACTACCTACTGGCGACTGCCAGTAGGTAATATATATATATATATATATATATATATATATATATATATATATATATATATATATATATATATATATATATATGCACACCACCTCCTCGGGAACCAAGAAGAAGAGGCCACACAGGGGAAACAGCGGAGACAGCTTTATTCTGCAGGTAAACCAATCCTTCAGGGCGAATGCATTTTGGCGTTGTATGTTGCCTTCATCAGCGCCAGATGGTTTAAGCAGGAATCGGGCCTGTAATGGGTTTAAAATACCGTGTGCCCCTCCTGCTTGGTGTCAGTAGTCTCCGCCCCCCGGAAGTGAATGTTCACAAAGTCCGAATTGGTGCACGTAGGACGCCCAATGCCACATCACTACAAGTCCCAGCATACATTGCATTGGCTTGGTCGGACCCCGGGGGTAGTTAAAAAACCAATGAAGCAGGAAACTGTCACTGACGCAAAATTAAAGGCCTCCTCTGCTCCCCTTAACCGCACCAACCTCCTTG
The DNA here is from genome assembly GCF_964263255.1 of Lissotriton vulgaris. NCBI lineage: Eukaryota > Metazoa > Chordata > Amphibia > Caudata > Salamandridae > Lissotriton > Lissotriton vulgaris. The sequence continues at coordinate 1,251,083,630 of NC_141685.1, forward strand.
TCCTGTAGTAGCGAATTTGGCAGGAGCAAGTCCGGAAATCCAGCTCGCCCGACGTGGCGTGAAAATCACCCAACACTGCTACTTCACTATGTCCAAGTCTGGAGGCGAGCCCCAAGCATCCCAGAAACCTGGGCCGAGACAAAGTCTGCAGGGCAGAAGCCAGTAACACGGGCCAGCTTTGCAGTGCGGGAGCCTCTCAATGCGCGAAACTGGCAGTCGCGCTATTTGAATGCACACCACCTCCTCGGGAACCAAGAAGAAGAAGCCACACAGGGGAAACAGCGGAGACAGCTTTATTCTGCAGGTAAACCAATCCTTCAGGGCGAATGCATTTCGGCGTTGTATGTTGCCTTCATCAGCGCCAGATGGTTTAAGCAGGAATCGGGCCTGTGATGGGTTTAAAATACCGTGTGCCCCTCCTGCTTGGTGTCAGTAGTCTCCGCCCCCCGGAAGTGAATGTTCACAAAGTCCGAATTGGTGCACGTAGGACGCCCAATGCCACATCACTACAAGTCCCAGCATACATTGCATTGGCTTGGTCGGACCCCGGGGGTAGTTAAAAAACCAATGAAGCAGGAAACTGTCACTGACGCAAAATTAAAGGCCTCCTCTGCTCCCCTTAACTGCACCAACCTCCTTGTCCTGTAGTAGCGAATTGGGCAGGAGCAAGTCCGGAAATCCAGCTCGCCCGACGTGGCGTGAAAATCACCCAACACTGCTACTTCACTATGTCTATGTCTATGTCTATGTCCAAGTCTGGAGGCGAGCCCCAAGCATCCCAGAAACCTGGGCCGAGACAAATATATATATATGTATATATATTTATATATATATATATATATATATATATATATATATTCTGCTCCAAGGTTACACCGATAGCGAGTCACTCCAAAGGTGGGTGCTGCAGCGCGGCGCTGTACCACGCCAATATTAAAGCTCCAAAGAGTGTCTTTCTGAATCCTGCCCAAAGAGACACACAGCACTCGCTGGGTCACAAAGCGTTGAACGCCAAACTTTATTTCAACAGACGCATTTCGGGAAAGACTTCCTTCGTCAATGTCATAGGGAATGGATATTAGCGGCACCATTTTTCAAAGCGTGAGAGTTGTCGGGAATTGGCATAAACAAGGGACTAAGCCTCGTATTCTCATACCGGTGCCATCTTTGAAAGTGTTTTTTTCTTTTCTAATACAGTTATATACCGCAGTTTAATAAGTTTCAAAAGGGCATGTAACAAAATCTTACATATAATTCCCAAATACTTAAATCTAGCCGTGGATCGGCTATTGCAACACTCAATCGTGCTGCCTTCTGTCCCAATTTACAAATATGTCTTCCCGATCATATAGTGTTACATAGTATATTGGAGTGATAACGTTATAATAACACAAACCTAATATCAAAGAATAGTGTTCAAATACCTTCACATTCATATATCAAATTTCGACCAATTTTGTGTACTTTAAAACCATAATTCATGTGATTTCAAACTTGTCTAGATCTTGTCGTGGATCGGCAAGTGCAACCCAATGGTTGACCATATACAAAAACCACTTCAAAAGTATTTACTATGTATTATACAGTTCACTTATGCCCGCGCATTGAAATAACATTCCATATTTCAAAATTAGCCTAATCATCACCGTTCATTTATGCAATCACACAGTGTATTTAGCAAAAAGAGAGAAAGGAGAAGAGAGAAAACATTGCACGTTAACTCAGATCAGTTACACATACTATTAATTCCATAGAGTTACATGTTCACAGATTTAGACCATATAGTTTTCTCTTATCCCAAATGTGCAGATAATTCTTCCCCAATGTTAATACCTCCCGGGGCCTTCGTTTCTAAGTCAACAATATAACGTGACTCCAATCTCCTAAGTTTAAGGAGGCGATTACCCCCCCTACTGTGTTCCGGGACATGGTCCAAACAAAAATACTGTAGGAGATCTCTATTGCTCTGATGTTTTATAGCAAAATGGCGAGCAACGGGGTAAGAGAAGTCTTTATTTGCAATCGCCCTCATATGCTCCAAAATTCGTCATTTGACTGGGTTGATTGTGCTGCCTACGTATCTCATTTTACATGGGCAGCTCAAAAGGTATACTGCATATCCAGTATGGCAGGACATGAATTTAGTCAACCTTTTGCCTCCCTTGACCCCTCGGACATCATATGACAAGACACGTTTTCTGAAAGCACATGCCTTGCAGCGTCCGCAAGCAAAAAATCCTTTGGCATCTTTCAGTATTCCCGTCATTTTCATCACAGGATCTAAGTGGCTGTGAACCAACTGATCCTTTAAGAATCTGGCTTTTTTTAATATTATCATAGGAGCCCCGGGAATGTCCATACTAATTATGTTGTCTGTTTTTAGGATATGCCAGTGTTTTTGTAGGATCACTCTTAATTTGTTAGAATTGGAGGAATATGGGGTAATTATACGAAACGTTCCACCCTCTTGTTCAATTCTCACCTTCTTCTCAAATAGTACATTTCTGGGTAAATGGCTAACTCGATTCCGTGTATCTTTAAGGAGGTTAGGTTTGTAACCTCTTTCAATGAATCTTGCGGTACATGCGTCCGCCGCTTTCTCAAAATCACTGTTGAGTGGGCAGTTGCGGCGAATTCGCAAGAATTCCCCGTAGGGGATACAGTTAATAAGCCTCCTAGGATGCCCACTTGAGGCATGTAGGACGCTATTGCCCGCAGTTGGTTTTCTATAGAGAGAGGTGACTATTTTCTTTTCTCTCACCTCTACCTTCAGATCCAGATAGTTAACCGTTACCTTACTGACATCGCCACTGAATCTAAGATTGCAGTTGTTCTCATTTAACACTTTAATGTATTCCTCTGCCTCTGCTATGGAACCATTCCAGATTAAGAACAGATCATCAATGTATCGGTACCAGGCAATTGCCTTTTCTGTCCAGATTGCATTCCCCGTGGCCCAGGCTACCTTCTCCTCCCACCAGCCCACGAAAAGATTCGCGTAGCTGGGGGCAAAGCAAAAGCCCATTGCCATACCAGATACTTGTCTATAGATACCATCCTGGAATAGAAAAATGTTGTTTCGCAAACAAAATTCTATCAGTTCCAATAGTATTTGATTATGCAGTGCCAGATTTAATGTGCGTTTCTTTAGAAAATACTCTACCGCCCCAATGCCCTGTGTATGTTCTATGCATGTATAGAGGCTTGTTATGTATTTACAACAAGGGGTGGTGAGGGACAGAGTCTCTGAATTAAACAGAATACTCTCACCCAGTCAAGAGATCAGGGCTAGATCCAACACCGTTTTTTAGCTCACTGCACCATCCCAGTTTCAGAACCTGGCTGAATGCAAATTAGTCTGTTCCTGTCCCAGTGCATGATGGGAACAGGGCAAACCAAACTACAAAAGCCAATTCTTACACTGGGAAGGAAACAAGCTACCGGGGACCGGTTTCTGGCATTTCAGCCTCTTCGGCCCGGCTTGCTTGAATCCTGGCTAGAGGCTTGTTATGTCATAATCATAAGACAATATGCAGAGTCCCATTCAATGTGCTCAATCTTTTCAATGAAGACAGAAGTGTCTCTCACATAAGATTTCAAAGAAAGTAGAAATTCAAAAAGATAATGATCCAAAAATGTGGATAGATTCTCAGTCAAACCACCAATTGAGGAAATAATTGGTCTTCCAGGGGGATTGTCTCGATTTTTATGCACTTTGGGCAAGTGACAAAATGTGGGAAGTATAGGATCCATTGTTTTCAAAAAGAGGTATTTCTCGAGATCCAACATATGTTTATCTTGCCACTTTTTCAGTAGTTGATGTAAGTTCACTTGACTTTCTAGATAGGTTTTCTTCGTACATAGCTCATAGCATTTTGTGTCCCTCAGTTGACGCATAGCCTCCGCTATGTATTGGTCCCGAGATAAGAGAACAATATTGCCTCCTTTGTCTGAGGGCTTGCAGATGCTTGACGTTTCCTCGGCCAGGGTTTTCACTGCCTCTCGTTGTTGTTTAGTCAGATTAAATGACCCTTTCTTTGATTGTTCATCCCTTAATGTCATCAGATCCCTGATGACAGTTTCTGAGAAGGTGTCAATGACATCTGTTTCTCCTGTAGGGACAAATTTAGATGCTAGTCGCAGACCACTGCTTGTTGAATCCTGTGGTATCTCGAGTCTCATCAGTCTTTGACTTAGGGTGTTTGCCACCATAGCTGTTGGTGTACTATTTTCTTGTCGATGATCCTCTAGAAGTTCACAAGCAGTTAGATCATTAATATTTAAAAGATCTGTTTCCCTTGAATCCATTCTTAATAGTCTTGTCTCTTTGGTTGTTGGTTTAACCTTATAGTATTTGTGCAACTTGATTTTACGGATGAACTTAAACAAGTCGATCCTTGTTTGTGTATACTCTAAGGTGTTATTTGGGCAAAAGGTAAGTCCCAATCTTAGGACAGACTCTTCGCATGATGTTAAAGTTCTTGTAGAGAGGTTCACTATGGTGAGTAGATCCTGCCTATCTACCACCTGCCTCCCCTCTTGCTCCTGGTGACTCTTGAGGTTAGATTTGCTTTCGCTCTTCCTCATCCAACCGCCTTTCCTTGTTTGTCTCCTTGTTCCGGGGGTTTGTTCTTTCCGCCCCTCAGCCAGTTTTGCCTTATGAGATTGAATTCCTGGTGAAAAGGAGTTTTGATCGTCATATTTGATGGTCCAGCGGCTTCGTCATTTGATTCATCACCCTCAGTCACACTCGATTCTGAGGTCTCTTCTGTTGGCTTTGTTACGGCCCCAGGAGCCTGTCCTTTTTTGGGCATGTCTTTGCAGGTCTGATCGTATCTTTTTGCGAAGGTTAGCACCCTCCCCATGGCGTATCTCGCTCATCTCTTTCAAATTTTTCTTGCTTATGTGTTCTGATCTTTAGTTCGTACTTTGTAAGTCTCTTCTTCATTTCCACTCTTAGCAGCTCCTATAACTCTTTTTCATCATTTTTCGCCAGTTCTTCTTCCAAGACTTCTATCTCTTTGATAGTCTTGTCGTGATTGCTCCATGCGAATTGCACCAGTATCTCCAACATACCCTTACATGATAGGGCTATATGTGCAGCCCAGGCTTCTAAAAGTAAAGGATCTGGATTTTCATACGCTGGGATAGTGAAAATGCGTAAACCCCTCAGGACTCTAGCAACCTCCAGATATCCTTGGAGAGAGGTACCTTCCCACCATTTACGCAATTCGCGTTTGTAGAGTTTTTCAAGCTTCGTGTACTGTGCGTGCAGTGTATTGCCAGTTTCTTAAACAGTTTTTTCAGATGGCTTCGTGATATCAGGGTTCTTGTTCTTAAACATTCCACCCGCTGCATCCCTGCGCTCGGAGATATTATACATCGTTTGGCAATATTTTCAATGTGATGCCTCGATCCCGAGGTGTCACACGTGTTTCGTTAGTTTGTTTGCTTTTTTGCCCCTCGCCTCGCCAAATGCCGAATATATAGGTGACTCAAGGGAACAAAATAAGAGGTGGCTGCAGACTTACCACGTCACTTGAGCGGTGCTGCTATCCGTTCTTATCCCGTTGATTCAAGCTGCAAAGGTCCCCAGCAAGATTTGGCAATGGCGGTGCACTTGCTGGCTCAATATTCTGCTCCAAGGTTACACTGATGGCAAGTCACTCCAAAGGCGAGTGCTGCAGCACGGCGGTGTACCGCGCCAATATAAAAGCTCCAAAGATTGTCTTTCTGAATCCTGCCCAAAGAGACACGCAGCACTCGCGGGGTCACAAAGCGCCGAACGCCAAACTTTATTTCAACAGACGCGTTTCGGGAAAGACTCCCTTCGTCAATGTCATAGGGAATGCATATTAGCGGCACCATTATTCAAAGCGCGAGAGTTGTCGGGAATTGACATAAACAAGGGACTAAGCCTCGTATTCTCATACAGGGGCCATGTTAGAAAGTGTTTTTTCTTTTCTAATACAGTTATATACTGCAGTATAATAAGTTTCAAAAGGGCATGTAACAAAATCTTACACATAATTCCCAAATACTTAAATCTAGCCGTGGATCGGCTATTGCAGCACTCAATCGTGCTGCCTTCTGTCCCAATTTACAAATATGTCTTCCAGATCATATAGTGTTACATAGTATATTGGAGTGATAACGTTATAATAACACAAACCTAATCTCAAAGAATTGTGTTCAAATACCTTCACATTCATATATCGAATTTAGACCAATTTCGTATACTTTAAAACCATAATTCATGTGATTTCAAACCAAGGGGCAGATACGGTTAGATTTGTTGAGTGGCTGTAGTAGGCATGGACAGACCGTAGGGACTGTAGTAGGCATGGACTGACCGTAGGGACAAATGAATCCTCAAACCTCGGAGACCATGCTGTGACGCGTTCCCCATTATCAATTCTCTCCTACGTATTTCGAACTATTCATGTGAGATCTGCTTCCTTCCGATGTGGTCAATGCTTGTAATGGAAATATAAAAATGTAGGTATTCAGCATCCCAGAAGACCCGTTAGGGGCAGGTACTCTCCTACTAAAAATACTGGGCCCTGCTAAGAAGTGTGATACTCTCCATTTCAATATAAACAAGGGTAGGTACGGAGTACCTGCCCCTTGAAAGCACTGTGCGTGGATTTAACGTTTTGCAGTCAATAATGTCTCATCCAGTGCACAAGTCCTAAAAAAAGTAAATAGGGGACTAATTAGCTCAGGCAATTCACAGAAAGTGATGTCACAAGAAGTGACGCCACAATCCAACCATCATAGCCCTCCATTTAGTGGATGTGCTACAGGATACAGAGACTGCACATGCAAACAGCCCTACTGGAGTGTGATGCCACAATTCGGTCCTTACTCCACAAGACTGCATAGAGGCACCCCTCTCAAAGAGCAAAGGCCCTTATGCCATTGCATAGGCCATAAACGGTCTGTATCCTGGATTCCAACTCCTGTGGCTACAGAAGGCTTAGGAGGGCCCGGTGCAGTGGACGCTCGCTGCTGATGAATGCGGTGAGATGAAGACAACGAGTTTCAGAGCATCACTAAATTGAGTAATACTAACGCCTGTAATTTACAGCGCTCAGAAACGACAGAAAATCAGTTTAAACACTATACAGACTACAAGTTATCACTAGGTCACTCACTGAACCTTTATAGCTCGGTCACTGAAAAGCCCTAGTTCTGCGGCACCCAGGGCATGCTGGGAAAGGGATCCGCCCGTCTCTTCTTGCACTCTTACATCTGCCACACTGGCCACCACTGAAATACGGGCGGATCTCAAAGCTAAAACTAGAAAACTCTAAACACACGTATTAGAATATATGTGCTGAGAGTAATTGGTAGTAAGGGATATTTTGTAAAACAAAAGTGTGGAGCTCAGTGGTTTACTTTGGAATCCGTCGGCTTTGTCTTGATTGCACATCATGTCTCTGCATTCCATCATTTGATATTTTCTGCCATTTTACTTCACTCTTGCATGCTATTGTTCACCCTTGCTTTCTTACTTGGTCACCGATTTCCTATTTTTCCTATCTTCATTGTTTCCCGTGCCACAGAAACGCTTGCCAGCGACGACAGTAGGAAACTGGCATTTCATGTAGTAGTGCCATTGTAAGAGCACACCATGCAAAAAGTGCATTCGACCATTATTGGTTTGCAGGGCTTAAACTAAGAATTCCAAGTGCTCTATTTGTGGTAGTTTGGTGGAGCATCTTAGGCGCATCAGAGGGCAGTGTTAAGCATTTGCTGTACACACAGTCAATGAATGAGAAATGCACTCAAGAAGCAATTTGAGACCAATATAAAAAAACAACACAGATTTGTATATAATTTTAGACACCGAGATCATCGGAATCAGGTAAGCACTTTTGGAGTTATAGACTTTGTTAGAAATACAAAATACAGAGGAATAGGGGTTTTGAGGTATGAGCCTCGACCGTGATAATGTTATCCTGTGTGGGAGAAACATACACTGCATTTCTATATTTGCAAGCTTTTCTTGAGGGTGCCTTTTGGTACTTAAGGTGCTAAGTGGCTGAAGTCCAAGAAACCACCAACAGTTTGGTTTTAACCACCCTGGCAAGTATGGGTGCAGAGGTGCTGGACACGTTAGAAGCCTCGAGCACTACGCAGTAGAGTCAATGGCAAAGTACCTGTCAAAGAAGACGGCAAGGGGGTACTTGGGGGCCAGTCCGACAGAACTCAAAGGTGGGCTTCGGCTCTTGAGAGTCTCTGAAGCACAGGGACAGAGCTGGTGTATGTGAACCCAGTCTGGGGGGCTTGGGTGCAGAGGTGTTTTGGCCTCCGAGTCACTGAAGTTAGAGGCTCTTACTTGGCGACAAGGCGAGGGAGAAAAAACAGGACAGCAGGGCCAATCTCGAAGGAGACCTTGTGGATCCTGAAATCCCTCGATGGAAGGTCAGGGTCGGCAACAGTGGTGTCTGGACTTGACAAACAACAAGCCTCAGTAGTTGCAAGGGCTCCGGTACCCTAGGTATTGGTGCTGAGAGGTTCCGGGAGGGGTCAGCGGCTCAAAACTTGGTGAGAGCGACAGGGTTATTCTCCTGGACTCAGGACAGCCTCTTCCTGTCCTGGGGAGTTAGTCCCTCGGTGGGCCTAATGGCCAGCAAGATAAAAACCTGGCACAATGCAGTCAGTGCTTGCAGATGCAGGGGGATGGCCTATTCACCCTGAGAGCTGCTGCTTGATTGTTGAAGGTAAGAACAGTCCTCCAAGGGTTTGGGGAGAGTCAGTCTTTGCAATTATTATAAAGCTGCCAAGCAGGGTTTGGTACCAATCTTGGTGCAAGACCTCTGTTCTCACAACCTTGTCTCTTCTTTGTCATTACTTCGGTTCTCACTAAATTAATCTGCCTTCCTGGTGCCAGGGGTAACCCCTAAATACTGAATTTAGGGGCGTTAGATGAGTGTAAGGTAGTAGCCAATGGGATACGTACCCCTTGGGTGACTACACCCCAAATATGACCACTTCCTGTGATGTCTAGTTCCATTACTGGATATTGCAAGTGATCAGGCATCTATCTTAAGGGCTTGTACTGGGGACCGATCATTACGAGATACTCAGATACATGATGGCTGCTCTGAAACCAATGGAGTTCGGTATCAAACAACTTGTCTTAATAAATCTGTACTGATGCCAGAAATAGATTATTTATAATGCACACCCAGGGAGCACTTTAGAGGTGCCCCTGAAAACCTATTAGTAGTCTAGTGAGCTGGCTGACTGGTTTCATCCAGCCTGCCACCAAGGACTTGTTTCTGAGCCCCTGTGGGTGAGAGCCCATGCTCTCAGAGGCCAGTAACAGTGCCTGCTCTAAAGGAAGATGTTCACACGTACTCCAGCAGGATAGCTAGTGAATTAGTATGTCAAGGCCAGAGGATTAAAACCTCTGCCGCCCTTGATATGCGACAACGGCTTCCCCTAGACCTCACTTTGGGGAAGGACTAGCTGGCGGGCTTCCTGATCAGAGCCTCAGGAACAGAGAAGGCTCCAACCATCTTAAAACCTTAGCCCAGACTGAGTGCGCCCTAACCCCCGAAATGGTACCCCACCAGTCCTGGACTCTTGGGTTGGTGCTAAAGAAGCCCATATAGCCAAAATCTTGGACTTAAAATATTTTTGGCTAAAAACTGCTCAGAGAACCGAAAGAAGATTGGGACCAACCTGCAAGTCTGTCTGTCCAAGGAGCATCGCAGGTCGACTTTTCAGCAACTCCTGCTACATTCTTCTCTGCAAAACACACAAGATGATGGACGGCATGTTGCACAATGGCAAAACATTCACCCCCAGTCACAGATCTGGGTTTAATACATCATTATTTTGCTCACCAAGCCACCTCACTTCAGACATGGCCATATACAAATCAGTCTTGACCCTCTGCCTCATGGGAACAGTCCAGACCGAATTGCCAAGCCATGTCTTCCATGGACCAGAATCAAGCATCCTATGACCATTTCTAGCTGAAGACAGCTGATAGACAGAAACCGGTCCTAGGATGCTTGATTCCCATCCAGGGAAGACATGGATTGGCAGTTCGGGCTGGTCTGTTCCCATGAGGCACAGGGTCAAGGCTGATTTGTATATTGCCATGTCTGAACTGGGGTGGTGTGGTGAGCAAAAGAACGATGGATTTGGGCCCAGATCTCTGTACTGGAGTGAATGTATGTCATTGTTCTGCATTCTGTCCATCAACTGTTGTTTTTGCAGTTGTCACCCTGAGTGGCACGGGTATGCTCAGACGTGAGTCCCGTGCTCTCCACGCCACTGGAGTCAAGCTATCCTGGCTGAAGTCGGCTGATAGCCAGAAACCGGTCCTAGGATGCTTGATTCCGGTCCAGGGAAGACATGGCTTAGCAGTTCGGGCTGGACTGTTCTCATGAGGCACAGGGTCAAGGCTGATTTGCATATGGCCATGTCTGAACTGGGGTGGTGTGGTGAGCAAAAAAATGATGGATTTAGGCCCAGATCTCTGTACTGGGGTGAATGTATGACATTGTTCTGCATTCTGTCCATCAACTATTGTTTTTTCATTCTTCTCTGCAGCAGCTGTTCCTTTCCCAAAGAGGTATCCGTCCTGCAGCCTCATCCTGCTGGAGATTTTCAACTTCTAAAAAAGAGACTAAGAGCCACATTAGGATGGCGGGCGGATCGCCCCCGCCGGGCCAGCGGTAGACACCACCCACCCAGTGGAAGCGATCCGCCTGCCATCCTTGCAGAAAAGCCCCCCGCCATATTACAATGGCTGGGGGGTCCGAGGCAGACGGAAAGACCGCCCGCCGCTTTTCTGCCCGGTCGACAAGTCGACCGGGCGGAAAAGGGTTCAATATGGTGGCGGTGTCTGAAAGCCATATTACAATGCGGCGGTGAACATGCCTGTATGTGGCGGCATTGCCGCCACGGAAAGGCATGCAGAGTCTGCTTGGGGAGCCCGTTGCGGGCCCCCAGGGAGTCCTGGTGGGTGCATATGGGGCATGCCTTTCAATGAACAACGTGGCAGGCACCGTGCGTTGCCTGTCACGTTTTGCATTGAAACGCACAACCTGCCCCTGTGGCATTGCGGCGGGCGGTGCTCTCTGCACCGCCTGCCGCAATGTTGCAGATGCCCTATGCGCCCACCAGTGTGGCGGGCGCATGCTAGTCGGGAGTGCGGGACCGCCGCACCCTGAGTGGGCGGTCCCGGTTCCCAAGGCTATGGCAGGCAAACAAAATCTGCCTGCCATACTAATGGGGCCCTTGGTCTGAATGGGGGCAAGGCTTGGCCTGCTGCAAGATGGCCACACTCTAAGTGGGCTCTACCGGCCAAGCGAATAATCAGTCAGAATTCCGCAGATGACGGCACTTATATTACCTACAACCGACATCACCTGCTCCGCTGGTGCCTGAGACACAGTCCAGTGCTGCTCCTGACCTGTGAGGGCTGGGGACAATCGCCTGCTCGCAGCGCTGGGCTTGATCCTCCCCGGTCGGCGAGGCCTGGCCCTCCTTCTGCTGTGGCCTGCTATGTGACCTGGTATCCCACGCTGCCTGAGGGGTTTTGGAGGATCCTTGATTGCCTCCTGGTGAGTGCCACTGTCGCCGGGGCTATCTGCAGTGGGGTAGGGGGCCCACTCGTTGTTACGCTTGGCCTGGACCCTGTGCTGCTCTAGCACCCTTTTCAACCTCTATTGGCACAGATGCCACTGGCAACGGGCTCCAGGGCCCAGCGACGTGAGCGGTGTGCCCCCCTTCTCTCCCCGCTGCGTCTGCCCCTGTCTGGCGTGTACCCTGGGCGGCATCGCTGCTCTGTTGTGCGGCGTACATCCACCGCGCATTCACCCTTGCTCCCTCCTTCAGCGGACCGCCACGCCACGATTTAGCCGCCCGGGTAGCATACTCACGGGTGCCATCACTGCTCATCTGGGGCCTTCCTGCTGTGGCTCCCCCCTGCACCTGGCTTATTGTTCCTCGCTGCTGTCTGGGCTTGCCTATGTTCTGTGAATCGACATCAGAGCAGCGCTTAGCGGCTCAGCCTGAGGCTGTAATTCCTCTCTCAGCTTCCTCCAGAGGCCCTCAACGCCTATCTCGTATTCCTTGCAGCCTGGAGGTCTGGTGCGCTGCCAGCTCTGCCTTGGGCCTTGCCCTGAGCTCCTTCAACTGCCACACATTGCCTGGGACCTGCTCCTCTCCTTCACACTCGGCATCTGCTGACTTGCGATCCTGTTGGGAGGGGGTCTGCCAACTTGGAACTCTAGGGCCTACCTTGTCTTCTGTTTGCAGTGGCATCTCTTTGATGCTGCCCGATTTATTCTGGTGTCATACTGAGGCTTACATCCCTGGGCTTGCGGCTACTGCAGCGCGGATTGTGGTGCACCCTTCGGAGCTCCCCAAGCTCTCTAATGAATCAAATCCGCTGCCACTGGCTCCGCGTCTTTGACCCTATGCTGATCTGTTGCTATACCCTCTTGTTGGTCAGTGGATCCCCAGGAAACACATTCGGTCCTCCTTGAGCTATCCTGTCGGGCTGCCACTTTGGATCCTAGGACGTCTGCCGCACCCCTCTGCCATTATACCAAGCCCTTGAATAGCCTGCACTGACTGCTGCCACACCTTAGAGACAAGGATCCTGCCATCTCTACCGTTTGTGACTGCTGGGTGACGGCCTTCTTATACTGTGCTAAATACACCCGCCCACCCTGGCACTCCTCTCCTCTCCAATTCCCAGGAGTGATTTTCTTCTGGCTCATACTTCCATGGGGAGGACTGACCCAAAGCAACCCAAAATCACATTCGATCAGCGCAGATCTACACGCCAAGACAGTGCGTAGTCAGATTGCGGTGATCCCGTAACCAACATGGAGGCTCCCCCTGCTCGTGACGATGACCTGAAGGCGATCATGCTCGATGTTAAGTCCACGGTCACTGGAATCGCGGCTCAACTGGATCAACTGTCTGCCCGCCTGGACTTGGTCGAGGTCCGGGTGGACTCTCACGACGTCCGCCTTCTACATTTTGATTCCCGGGTATTAGATGCTGAGGGCGCCGCAACGCAGGATCGCCAGAAGCTACTGCAAACGGACAAAATCATGGACATCATTCGGAATAAAAATGAGGATTTGGAGGCCCGTTACCGGCGGATTAACCTCCGCATCATGGGAAGTCCTGAGTCCACCAATATATTATGAAGCAGCTCATCAGGGAAATCTTTGGTGACATTCTCTCTTCCGTCTTTATTGTCGAATGGACACATTGCTACCTCGGCCCAAGTCCTTGCCCCAGATTACTTGCTCGCAACATAATTGCAAAGATTTTGAATTTCAGAGACTGCAATGCCGTTTTACGCGCGGCCCGAGACAGGGGCAAAATATCTCACCAAGGCAATTCGCTCTCATTTTACCCAGACTACACCATTGCAGTCAAAGCAGCCAGACGTGAATTCCTCCCATGCAAAAGAAATCTTCAAAACCACGAAGTGACCTACTCATTGGCGTACCCAGCGAAGTTGAGGGTCCGACAGGGCGCAAAGACACATGTTTTTTCACATCCCAGAGACACTCTCGTTTTTGCAAAGAAACTCGACAAAACTCATTGCACCTAACCTTCTAGCTCTCAAATTGCTGCACCTGACCACCTCAGTGACAATGATTAACTGGTTGTGCTTTAATGGCTTAATATTTCATAACGTTGTCTGAAGCTCCGGTAGCTTGGCCACCCTACTTTAATGCGGGGGAGTTCGCTGAGCCCTGCCATGCCCTCATGGGATAATTTCCTTGTCTAACATGGTTTCCCCTTTTCCTAGTTGTGGGCTCCTGGGGTGGGAATGGGCGGTACCCCAGCCTGATTGGGGGGTTGGAGTGGGTGCGGGGGTGGAGGGACTTTTGGAAGTGTTCTTTGGTTATGGGGGTGGGGCGGGTGGAACTGGGGGTCCGTTAGGAAATGTTTTTTTACTTTGTGGGCTACTGTATTGCATCTTGTTGGGTGCATGGGAGAAGGTTGGGTTCGAGGGATGCTTACGTTTTCTTTTTCTAATTTTGTGTATCTCTTCAGCACACAACACTGTACTATTATGTTCGCTCAGGGTCCTATGTCTGTACAATGCACCTCACTCTTTTATAGGATGGCACCTTTTGGATTGACTCCATTTGTTTTATCATTATCTCCATTTCAGTGATGTTCCTCATAGACAGACTCTCTACATATGTATGCAGTGGTTGGCTCAATTTCACTTTTGTGTCACTGCTCAGTCCATTGTTTATTTTGGTATATCTGCTCCTGTTTTGCACACCAGATCTTGGTCACAGACTGGACTCGCTGTCCTGCGCTCCATGCCACACTAGACTAGCGTTTATGACTGACACCATATGCTGGACTTGGAATATCCGCGGTCTTAATGACCATCGTAAGGCCAGGCTCATATACTCCCACTTAAACCTACATAAAGTGGAACATATGCCTATTACAGGAAACCCACCTGCTACTAGCGTCCTCCACCTGACTTCAATCGCGCCACTGGGGGAATCCCACTCCTCTTTTTACTCCTCTTATTCCTGTGGGGTGTCAATTTTGATATGGAAGGGGCTACCATGGAGCACGACGCAGGTTATTACTGACCCAGATGGGCGTTACGCCATCCTATGTGGCTCCCTGTTGTCCCAACCCATGACGATTGCGCCCGTGTATGGCCCTGATTCGGATGACTCTGACTTCTTCACTCACATATGGCACCTTATTTCGTCGTTGGGACCTGCTGCGTTTCTCTGGGGGGGAGATTTTAATGTTACACTTTTAGCTGACTTGGACCGCTCTGGCCCCCCCTTATTCCATCCCCGCTCTACCGCTCTCCTTCACTCAATCCTCACTGATAACTCGGTGTTTGATGCATGGCGTCACATATGGCCTGAGGTTAGGGAGGGCACTTGCGTCACAGGCGCCCCCGGCTGTTGGTCTCGTATCGATCTTTGGGTTACCTCCCTGATGTCCTCACTTGGCTCACCTCTGCTAATAACATGGCTCGTACTCTCTCTGATCATGCGCCAGTCCAGCTCTCACTCTGCCTCGCCACTCCCCTCAGCGTGCTTTCACCTGGAGGCTTCCTCCGAATGCTCTCTGTGACTCTATTTTCTGTGATGAGATCCAAACCACTATTTCTAACTATTTCAACTTGAACGTCGGCTTCGTAGATTTAGCATGCACTTTGTGGGAAGGATTCAAGACTGTAATCAGAGACGAGGGTATCGCCAAACAATCTGGTGCCCTTCGTTCCATCCGCTCCACTTTACGAAGGATTGAGGCTGCGATTAAGGCCCTGGACGCTCTCCAACCATCATGAATGTCCATGCATGCCGCCCATCTTGAACATGCGACATTGGCTTATCTATAGCCTGGAAATTCTTTCTAATCGCTTCCAGCCTCCTCAGGCCCTCTGGATACTTTGCTCTATTATCAGTTGTGGGCAATTTGTAGGGAGTTACATCCCTCATTCCCCCAGCCTCCTCCGTTGATGTCTATTCTCGACTTCATCTATTCCTCCCCGTTGATGTCTATTCTCAACTTCATCTATTCCACCCCCTCCCCCAAGAAGCTGGTGACCAAATTATATGCAATCCCCTTGTCGACTGCCTCCATTTCCACCGACCGCGCTTGTGTAGCGTGGGGTGAAGATCTTGGTGAGGACATTTCCCAAGCTGACTGCCTCTATGGCTGCAACCAGATTAAAAAACCCATCTCCCAATTATCGCCTTTGTCTTATACTCTTCAAATACTTACACAGGGTTTATTGCACCCCCGCTCAGCTACATAAACTGGATTCCTCCCTGACGATAGATGCCTGCGCTGCTCTACCCCTGCTGCTGATTTTGCCCATTTGGCCTGGCTATGACCTAGAGTTTCTAATTTCTGGCGGGAGGTTTGGGCAGCTATCTATGAGATCACCTCTTCGCTGGTTCGACCTGACCCACCAGAATGCCTGCTGGGATTTGTTAAATTCTGCCCGGACGCCTCTTGTCGTCTGACTGCAATGTTGCTTGTTCTTGCACGGTGTAGGGTGGCAATGTGTTGGGGGCGCAGACCGGCACCTAAATTTGTCCAGCGGCTCGATGACACCTCTAGATGCCAGACCCTACTATCGGAATTCTGGGATCTTATGTCTGACAGATCTCATCCTCCTGATAAATGGGGTCCCCTGGAGACATACCTTCATACCGGTTCTCCTCCTAGCCTGACTGCCTCCCCTGCGCTCCCCGCCGGCACTCCGCCCATGGCGGCCGCCGGTGCTGGTCAGTAGCTATCTTCCCTTCTATTCCCAATGCTCTGGAGTCGGTCCTGCTCTCTCCTCTAACGTGCTGATATTACAGTATCCCTGCTCTATTTGGCTTATTGATGTGATTTTAGTATTTTACAGCATAATGCCTTTATTTGTTCGGTCTCTTTCCTCTGGTGTTGTGCTATGTAACTGATGAATCATGCATGATGCTTTGTCTTGATGTAGATCTGTATGCCGATTATGCTGAATTTTCCAATAAAGGTTTTTTGAACAATAAGAAAAATAAAAAAATTAAAAGTCTGAATGAAAAAATCTTCACAGCAATTTTATCCAGTGGCACGCTGATGACCATGCCTCCTCCTTGGACACCAACTACAGCCTTTTGCCACTGAACCTCTGCCTTATCAGAGACTTTTTGTCAAAATTTCCTCTAAGTCTGAAGGCAAGCAATGACCGTGCCCAATCAACTCTTTGTATCCGACTCACGCTTTATTGCGGGTCCGACTCTGGCTTCATTGTGGTTGGCCATATTTTTCAACTTTGACCCGATCTCGCATGGCTAGATGTTCACGGTTGGGGCTTTAATCATATAATCAAATAATTTATGAAAATGTACCCAATATTTGTAAATCGGTGTTGCATTTTTTGTGTTGTGTTTTCACTTTATTGCTGTTTGAGTGCTGCATAAATACTGCATACGTTGCCTCTAAGTTAAGCCTGCCTTCTTTGCACCAAGCTACCGGAGGGTTAAGCAAAGATTTATGTAGTGACTTTAGTGGTACACCCTGACAGAGATTGTGGCTGTTGCTTGAGCAGGGTTTACACCCCACTCAACCAGCAACTCAAGTTCTCACAGAAAGGAAACTTTGCCAACCAAACTATGTTCTAGTTGGTCAGTTTACAGAACCAAGTTTTCGATTAGGTAACCTTTATTGAATTGTGATATCAGTTCAACACATAAAAAAATGCCATTTTGCAGTCGAAAGGTTTGCAACCACAAAATAGCTTAATAATCAGGTCCTAGGAGCTCTGGTTAAAAAAATACCTACAGAGCTGGTGCTTGTTTTTAGAGTATATAGTCTGGTCCATGAATGCAAATACCACCAAATGAGACCAAGATTATGACAAAAACATAACTATCATCACTCTTTCTAAAGCAAGCACTAATTATATAGATAAAGAAACCTAAGTAATAAAAACCACAATCTCTCACCAAACGCACAGATAGGGTACTTCCATATGCTATGGGGTAGTCAGAGTAATCACATTTCCAGCTCTATAAAATATCAATCAATTTCAGCTTCAATAAGCTTTATTTGATTTCATCAGTGGAAACCATAAAAACAGAATACATATGAAAAATAAAATTACTGTTCACAGGGTAAAAGCATATACAAATTGATTAGTTATGATCAGGTCTTATTTTAAAAATTAAAAGCCTTCAGCAACAATCACTACTGCTAAAAACTGTGTCAAAAAATACAATCATATTTCCATCACCGGAAAATCACAATTTGATGGCCTTTCTGCGTCTAATTACCGTCTTTAAAAACATTGCCGTGGACTGCATAGTGTACTCATTGGCTAGCAACTGAAGGGATAAAAAAGCTGGGCGACATTGCCTGAGGCCAAGGGTCCCTAAAATCACAAAAATCCAGACCCATATTTGATTTTCATAAAATTTACAAAAGAGCACTACGTGAATTGTTGTCTGGTTCGACATACCATCACATGGGCATTTAAAGAGTGTGCCTGACCAGTCGTTAATTACAGGCAAGCTGGTTAGGTGATGAAAAATGCCTAACTAAAATGAGTTAAAACAAATCTGTCCTGCATCCCTTCCATGAACTGTAAGTAAGGCTGTATGTTATAGGTAGTCAATATCATTTGGTTATTATATACATTTGACTTCAAAATTTTCCAAAGATAGTCTTAAAGACTCCAATAACGTTGTGCACTCTCTTTAGAGGTATTCTCTGCTAATGTGGGCTATGGATTCTGGCTGTTCATAATATTCCGGGTGGCTTAAGTCACTCAGGAAGTCTTTTATATACTTCATCCAAGGTAAGCTGAGTGCCCGGTGTAATGTAAGACAATTCCTCGTATTATTCTCATTAAGGGTGGTTTTCTCTGAAGACCAGGTTTTGAGCCATAAGAGGATTGTCTGTATTTTAATTAGAGTTTATAAATAGGGTAACCCCACCTTAGCGTGGCATGCATAGGTGGAACAGCCACCTGTAACAGCTAAAACAAATCTTAAAAAGTTGTTCTCTACCAGTCATAGAGGCTGACTATCATAATAGCCCCATACCCTTGCACCTTACATAGCCATAGGTACACATTAGCCTTGTATGCTAATGAGTTCTACAGGTGTTTTTTCCCAATTGCCTTCAGAAATTAGCCAAAGCAGCCATAGCTTTCATGAACAATAACTTTCTAGAGTTGATTGCTTGACACCACGAGCTGCTCTGGTTGAACAGGATGCCAAAGTGCAGAAATGTCTTGTAAATTCAATCTTCTTATCATCTATGAAAGTATCCCTACACTTGAGCTCCCTCTTCCCCACTTCATTATAAAAGTCTTTGATTTGTTAACTTTCAGCCCCACCTTCTGCATGTAAATGGGAAAACAAGTCAGTAGACAATGTAGCCCGAGCTGAGTACGTACCGTCATCACTGCATCATCAGTGTAGAGGAGAGCAGGTATTGGATGCCGGTAAATGTTTGGTAAATCCAGGCACTGGTCAGAGAGTGTCTGTCCCAGGCCATTAATATATAATTTAAAAAAGAAAGGGAGCCAAAACGCATCCCGATCTTACCCCTCTCTAGGCTGAATGATGAATTGCACTCACCCTCGACCCCATATTGAACACTTGTTTCAATGACTGAGTACAAATGTGTAGTGATTGAGTCAGGTACGCATGATGAGTTTCAGGTATCTTTATTCAAGATGGTACAATAGACCCCACCAGGAGAAGCCAGCATCCTGCTCAGCCCAGTCAACTGTGACTATTTGACTCACAACATTCTATAACATGTCATCACAGTAAGATTCTACAGGCAGGGCATGAATAGCATTAAACTCGGGATATAACATACCCCCTTTTCTCCCAAATATACAAAAGGACAACTATGAGAGAAGAAAAAAGATTAAGATGAGAAACAGAAAGGAAATAGGAACCACAAACCAATGAAAGAAGAGAGAAACCGAAAAGGATGAGAGAAACAAAGAAGAGAGGAAAACAAGAACATTAGAACCATCAGAACCATCCTCCCTTCACACACGAAAGCAAAGGCAAGGAAAAAAACATAATCAGAGAAGAGGAAGCAAGAACGACTGCCCCAGAACACACCCACTGGCCAGACAGGAAACAAGGAGGATGAGAAAGAGTATAAGGATAATCCTCACCCAAGAGAAATACCATCATCAATACAAAATTAAAAATATAATTTAAAGACAACAATCTAGAGAGTTCAATAATATAATAACAAACCATGTGTGAAGGTTGGGAGGACTATAACCCAAATGCAACCCTTAAAAAGACAAGGATTATAGAAGTAACAAATGGAACTAAGACACATAGAAACAATAGTCCTTGTAATGTTGACATAGTGAAAACTAAGAGAGGTTGACTGATGTCAAAAACAGATATGGGTAGGAACCCATATGATAATTTGAGTGATGTCAGAAAACAGATATGGATAGGGACCCATATAAAAATGTGAGTGATATCAAAGAAACATGTATGGATAGGGACCCATATATTAAAGCAAATATTCTGAGTGATATTAGAAAACAGATAAGGATAGGGACCCATATAAAAATGTGAGTGATATCAAAAAAACATATATGGATAGGGACCCATATAATAATGCAAAAAGGGATGACACCCTTGCATATCTCCAAAAGGAAACCAGAACTGAGATGTGCACAAAATGAGAGTAATCCCCATACATGCCCTATGCAGAGTAAGTAAATTAACAAACAATATCCATGTGAGGATACATTTGTGTGGAACTTCCACGCCGTGCACTGCAGTAATGAGACTGTGTTGACTCAATACATATGAGTAGGAACTCATGAGATAACCCAAAACAGTTTAAGCAACTTTGAGGAGAAACGTGGTCGGATTCAGGCCCACAGCGTACACCCTGTGTAAGATAACTGTATATGTACCCTGTGTGGTATAACGTATACAAGAAGACAAGGCCCGAAAAATACTGTGCTCAAGTAAAATGTGGGTAGGAACCCATGACTAATCTCTTAGACTCTTGACATGCAAACCTGTGAATAAATATACATGTGAACTACAACATATTATGAACAGGAAAAAGAAAACAGTGGCAAAAAAAATTCCATTGGCTGTTAAAGTGTTACAACCGTGACATTCGATCAACGTCGTTGAGCGACTACTCACCTGAGCAACGATTGCGTGAAACATCCTTCTGAAAGGGTAACAATAATCACATAAATGTACCGGGAATGGTAACTCTAAATCAGACAGGCAGTACTTAAAACATGGTGTGCCTGGCCCCGGAGTGAAAAGAAGTAAACAACTAAGTATGCACAAAGTATTGTGAAAAGACGAAATAGTTCTAGAAGACTTGCAACTCATGGGCTTGTGAAGTGACGAGAGACAGTAGAACACACCGTCCAGACTTATGATGAGGCGTTGCAATGAAGCGATCAATAAACTGCAGCAGAAATCCATGTGGCAAAACACTTCTCTGACTGTGACGCAGATTCGGACTTCAAACAAGCGGAAAAACTGAATTGTGTTGTGCGGAAGAGACACACAGAGGAAACGATCCCACCGATATTGATTCAGCGAGGCTGCCGGTCTAAAACGCCAAATATAGTATGGCCGCACGCAAATCACGTCGTCCCGGGTGGCAGGAGAACTTCCATAAGCAGCCAGCAACAGGCATCGGATCGTCACTGCTTCATCACAGAGGAGCCTAGGAGGAATCTGCAAATCGTTGAAGTGAGAAACCGCGCACTGACTAAAGCTCGCGCCACGTTATGTTTTGAAAGAGGTATGAAAAGGGCCATGACGGCTGAACAGGCAAATGTACAGGGCTAACAAGAGACCCCTAGGAAATCAAAAATAAGCTCACCTTTGAGAGTCCACACATGCCACAAAGAGTACAAATGCTGAAACAGTCCCAGAGAAGATTATAGAAAGATCCAGCTGTCAGACCACTACTTTCACACACAAGTCGGGTACCTGAGTGTGGTCTCACTCCCTGCTCCCATTAGGTGTATAGGATGCAGAGACGCTAATAGGAGAGGTGATTCTTTCATTTATTCTTTTAGCTTGCTGGTCAGGGATGGTCCATAGGCTGGTGGGGGATATTGGAAAGGTCCAGGAATGGAACAAGTGTTTGATAGGAACAGAAAACAGGAAACAAAGTTATTTAAACGCTGATTCAGTCTCTGTGTCTCTGTGTCTCAGGGAGGAACACTTCTGTGGTCTTCCAGGCAAAGGGGAAAGTGGTGGTTGTCAGTCGGCTCCTCTTCCTGGTCGGGGTTATTCACAGGTGGCTGGTACCCTCAGGAGAATAAAAAGGGTCAACAGGGTCAGCATTTAAAGGTTCAGGCTAGTAAACATACCGTCACCTGCACCCTCAGAGCGTGTGCATGTCGGGAGAGGGGAGGGTGTTGTTGGGTAGTGATGTGGACGGGCACAAAAAGGAAGGTGAGGTACAGTGAACCAAAAAGGGCTATTTACAATCCTGCCCTCCACCAGCCCACTGTGAGGTAAGTGAACAAAGGTACTTGCCTCCAGCCACGGCCCTCCGGGGTCGTGGCTGTCGGAGTCTTGCTGCTCTCCCCCTCCTCTCCTTGGGGTTGGCCGACTCATGCACGTTGCCACTGGGCGGTTTGGTCTTCAGGTCCTTCATCTTCATGGCGTCTTCTATCTGTGTCGGGGTTCTGTCTGCTGCTCCGTGTCTGTGGGTTTCCGGGGCACTGTAGAACGCTGAACTGTTCTCTGTCCCGGCTATTTGTTGTTCCGCTTCCTAGTTTGGCGCGCTGTTTCCAGAAAAGACTAGACCGCCTACTGCTTGTTCCGGTGGTCTAGTCTTGGTTGCCATTTTGGAAGTCCCACTCACGAAGAACGCGGGACTACACTGAGAGAGACTGATGTCAGGTGTAGACATAAATGGTAAGCCTACCCTCAATGTAAGAACAGCACATGTAGGAGTAAGGAGCAAGCAGCAGTCTTCTGCTCCATCGTACAGATGATGATAAATGGTAGGCAGCTTTGAGCCAGAAACACATTTCTTCCAGACAGCATAGAGTAGGCTTACCCTTGCTGAAGGCACAGCACAAGACGTGGACGTTGGCAGGCTTACACGCACTGAAGGCACAGCACATGACGGGGAAGTGGATAGGTGGCAGGCTAACCCACACTGAAGACACAAAACAAGACGCATATAGGTAGTGGTGTGTAGATGCCCAAACTTGAATGGGCAGCTCCAGAAGTAGCACTACCACAGACGTAGAGGAACAACTGGCAGACTGCTATGGGGGACTGATGGAATTCCACTGGATGCCATTTGGGTTAACTTAACTTGAGTTGCAGTAGGTTCTGTATTTTAAAGTTTCTCGAGGTTCTTGAAGAGGTGACAGACGCAGGTTTGTTTCCAGATCGTCGCCAAAAACTTGTAGTTATTGAGTCGAGTATGCATGATGAGATTCAGGTCGCTTTAATCAAGAAGGCACAATAGACCCCACCAGGAGAAGCCAGCATCCTGCTCAGCCCAGTCAACTGTGACTGTTTGACTCACAACATTCTATAACATATCATCACAGTAAGATTCTACAGGCAGGGCATGAATAGCATTTAACTCAGGATATAACAAATTGCCGCAAGAAGTCCAAGAGCGATTGATCTACCCTTATATTGGCCATTATAATCCATAATTTGTCATGCTCTACACAATGAAAGGCTGAGGATAAATCTACAAATGCTAAAAAAAATCTACCTTGGTTTGCCACAATGTACTTACCCATTAACAGGTTTAGATTAGGTCTCTGTTTGACTGTACTAAGACCTAGTCAGAAGCCAACTTGCAACTCATATAAAATATCATTGGCTTCCGCCCAGTCCTGGAGTTTGTTCAATACAATACGGCCAGCCACCTTGACCAGAGAATAAAGTAGTGAGGTTGGCCGATAACTGTCTGGAACCTGGCAATCTCCTTTCTTACATATAGGAACCAGAAGTGAGATCGACCAGGTATCAATAAAACTTATGGTACAGCAAGCAGTTATAACCTGTGTCAGTAATGGGCCTCACAAGGCAATATTGGCTTTGAAAAGGTCTACTGGTATGCCGTCGGGCTAGGTGCTTCCCCCACTTTACTTGCATCAAGAGCTAGATTAACATCTTCTAGAGTGATTTGTAAGTTTATAGGCAATCTAGGTGGAGCAATGGCGCTCATAACTGTTGGAACATTATCAGAATCTATCTTCTCTACTGGGAGTTTGTCCATATTGGAATAATGATTCACCCATCCATCTTCACTGATCGCAATACCTATGGTTTGCGGAACCTGGGAGCTCAGGAAGGGGACATTTACTGCCCACCAGAGCGCATTGTTATCTCTGACCAAGGTTGCTTCAATCGCGGCCATACAGAGTTGCCGAGGGGCGAGTGAGGCGTTGCGGTGATGCAAAATACAGCATTACAGAACGGACACTATTAGAGTCCGTGCTGTGGCACGAATATTGAACCATGCTATTTTAAATTAATCAGCGTCCAAGCACGAATATTAATCGTGGTAGTGGGAGAATTGAACACTGTACGAGATCAGCATTTGGATTTACATTTACTTACCCAGCCAATCTAAGGCTGGGACAGAAATATAGCTAGCCAGAAGGCATTCCATTAAAAGTTGAAGTTTGAGAGCCCTGAGGAAGTCTTGGATCTTATCCCATATGACGAAACACGTGTTGGCTTGGTTCTGAGCGAGATACTAACATTAAAGCATCTTATTGAATATTGTGGTCATTTTGAATCTGAAGTTTTGTATTTGTGATAATCTATGCATTGGTGTGATAGGGATTTGCATTAACTTTAGGGATCTACTGATCTGATTTAGGGGGAGATGGATGATTGCCCCCTCCCTAAGCACCCATTAACTAAATAGCAACTAACAACACAATATTACCGACATTTGTGAGCGTCATTATCTATCCAGGGTACAATCATCCCAATTTTTCTCTTACAGTTATAACCTGTGTCAGTAATGGGCCCCACAAGGCAATATTGGCTTTGAAAAGGTCTACTGGTATGCCGTCGGGCTAGGTGCTTTCCCCACTTAACTTGCATCAAGAGCTAGATTAACATCTTCTAGAGTGAATTGTTAGTTTATAGGCAATCTAGGGGAGGAATGGCACTCATAACTGTTGGAACATTATCAGAACCTATCTTCTCTACTGGGAGTTTGTCCATATTGGAATAATGATTCACCCATCCCTCATCACTGATCGCAATACCTATGGTTGGCAGAACCTGGGAGCTCAGTAGGGGAAATTTACTGCCCGCCAGAGCGCATTGTTATCTCTGAACAAGGTTGCTTCATGAAGGGCCCTCCATCCCTCCTCTCTCATGCCCTTCTTAGGTTCTTTTGCTTTGGTTTCTTACTTCACTTTCAAAGGTTTGTGTAGTGCATGTTTAGAGTTCTTATAAGCCCTCGTACATCTATTATCAAACCAACCGTTGTTTTTCTTTTTCCATTTTCTGTTCCCAAGTGACAGACCATCCTTTATCTATGTGAGATCAATTGGGAGGATTCTAAAGTTGTGCCAAAATCCGCATTCTCATCCAGGCAGACTAAAAAGGCTTTTTATTGTTTATCTACAAGGTGGTTGGTAACCTCACCAGGATAAACTTTGACCAATCAAAAAGAGTAGTCATTAGTATCATTAAGAGAGATCTCATTGTTAATATATCAACACTTTCCCTTTCTTTTTATTACTTTACTAGGATGTTTGAAAGTCAAACTCTACGGAAAGTGATCAGTTGAAAAATTATTGTGTATTTTAAAACCATTAATTCTTGATGAGTTTCTGTTTGCTGATATCACATAATCTAGAGTCAAGTTTGCACCTCTCCCATCAAAGAGTGCATTCAAATGGGATTGGTGGAGTGCATGATTCATTAGCAAAATCTAAATCAATCTTAAACATGATGTCATTCAAACTAACCCCATGGCGTGAGTGAGGATAATGAGTGTAGCTTGTATCACCATCTAATATTAACCCACTGTTTTTTCCCACGTAGAATGGACACAAACTGATATATTAAAATCTCTACCTTAGAGTACAAACATATCTTTTAGTATGTCCAAAAGAGTGTTACAGAGTTGTCTAAGGGTCACACAAATATGTCCAGGCAAAGTATTGTTACAATAATTTATCACAGCTGCGCTACAGTACTATTTCAATTGTAATAATTTGATGAAGAATTTCGGATACCACATACACATCTACAAAAGGGACAATGGTCCTAGGGATCGTTTAATGACCAATTACCAGATTCAATCCCCAAATTCCACTAAGATTAATTATAATTTTTATTTGTGGAGGTCACAGTGACTACTACGAAACAAGAACCACATGATCTCTCTCTGTGTTTAAGAGGTCAAGTGGCAGTAAGTACTGATATCCAAATGATGACACTGGTCGCTCTTGGCAGTTGATGGAAATCTGACTGTTTCGTATGAGTCTCTGCCTTAGATGGTAGTCTCATTTAATGGGCTAACTTTGTCCTGGGATGCTATACAGTAGTAGTGGGGTGTTTAACCAGTTGTTGCACATTGTCTTTTCTTTCTTTCTTGACCACCAGATTGTGTTTGTATTTAAAAAGAATTTGGGATGTCAGCAACTTTATCTTAGTCACATTTGAGATATATGTAAATCTCCCTCCTTTAGATCTCCCATGTACAGACGATACGGCAGAGGTGTGGATTATTTTGCACCCGTTAATATACATAGGATACTCCGCCCAGATTTCTTTTAAGCAGAGAATACTAAAATTTGTGACAAAATCCATCCAAGCAGGTATTGCGGGTTTAGTTCATAGGCCCGCAACATTCCAGAATAGCGCAGTGCCCTGATCATCTCTTTTTTTGTCTATGTCTTTAAAACCATATCAATCTTAAAAATGAATTAAGTTTGCAAGACTGGCCACAAAATGTCATTGTCTCCTGTAAATCCTTAAATTTCATTAGTATAGCACATAGCATATGCATATTCTTAGTTAAACATTTCTCACAAATCCAGCAGCCCAAGACTTTCTAGAAAACAGTAATCCATACTCTGCAATAAAGTATTCAGCATGCCTTTACAGACCCTACTAGCAAACTTTTACCAGCCAGGGCAGGAGTTTGAGGCTCTGTCTCATGTAGGCACTCGTTAACAGTAGCCTGATTATAGATGCAGAAAGTTGATTATTATTCAGAGCGGGTGATTACCCACATTGTAGTGACCGGATATTTTGTCCTATTTCTGAGTGATGGTGACTTTGGTCCACTACCATCCTAGTATAGTGGTTAGATCCCTATTTTTAGCCTATTTGTAGGGCTTGCCTATTGGCTTTGGCATGATTCCATGTCTCTGTTGCCTCTTTTCGGGCCTAGAGGCCTAAACTAGAGGGTAGCCATCTTTACCTTGCAGTATTTATCTATTTGCAGTGTTTGCCTATTGGCTTTGGCATGATTCTATGTCTCTTTTGCCTCTTTTCGGGCCTAAAGGCCTAAACTAGAGAGCAGCCATCTTATCTTCCTGCCTCAGTTGTCTGAGGCGCTTGTAGGTCAGAAGTGATGTTTAGAGTTGAGCCTGTTATTCACTGGTTAGAAACCAGTGAGGACCGGCCCTTATTGAAGGAATGTGCTTACTTCCCTGAGCTCTAGACGCAACTACAGCTGGCCACTGTGGGAGCGCAGGGAGCTCGGGGCTTGGTGCAGGAATTCGGTGGGAGGCGGGGTACTTGCTGGAAATTTCCATGAGCAGAGAGCTTCCCATATTATCAGAAAACAGAAGAGCAGAGAGATCAGATGGTTTTTGGAATTGAAGCAGTCAGATGGTTTTTGGAATTGAAGGAGTCAGATAGTTTTTGGAATTGAAGGAGTCAGATGATTTTTGGAATTGAAGAAGTCAGTTGGATCAGTTTGGTCAGATGGAGTCAGTTGGTTTGCAGAGCTGGAGCTGAGAGCTGGAGCTGTGAGTTGGACAGCTGATCTGTGGAGCAGTTACCAGGCAGATGGAAGAGTTGGAATTGTTGGCAGACAATGAAGTTACATTTGGAGTGCAGTTGGAGTGAAGCTACCACGTTGGTGATGGTGAAGGAGAGAGAGTCCTGATTCCACCAGAGAGAGGAACAGACAAGTGGACCCTTCTTAACAGGGTGAAGTATTCTTAGCTAGTTTGCAATATATATATTCATTCATCCCTTTTGGTTTTCTTTGTTATATTTAGGTTCCTGTTTGCATCAATAATTCCCTACTTTATTATTGCAATGTTTCTTTGTCTTGTTCTCTTTCTAATAAAGTCCCCAATACCTGCCTGTACATCATGAATAATCACTTTTCTTTCAGCCATGTGTGAATTGTTATTTTAGTAATAAAGCTTCCTTCTTGTCATTCTTATAAAGAGACCCCAATGTGCATTAGTATAATTTGTATTTTTTCCTTTGGGAGGGAGAAAGTGGGCTTTTCATAGCCAGGTGCTGACGTACAGAAGGCTGGTGGTACCCTTCTTACAGGTAACTGAAGACAGTGAAGTGTACTGCTTCTGATCAGAGAATAACTGCAAATGCATTAGTCAGATATGTGTATCTTTTAGGTGTGTATGTGTGCATTCTCATGATTAATTATTTTCCCTTTCATCTATATTGCTATTCCTCCTTGTCATCCTATTAGTGTGTACAGAGGCCCCAATACGTATAATTGCACTTGAGAGTTGTTTACTAAGACAGAATTAACCTTTCTTTTTAGCCTGGTGCTGTCGTATAGGAGGATGGGCAATTCCCTTCTTACAGGTAACTGAGAAATGGAAGACAGGGTAGTTTTGATAGTAAATAACTTCCAGTGAATATTAGGTACTTAGGAACTTCCCAATAGAGAGAGAGAGAGCAGAAGGTATTGATAGGACAGTGAGATTGCCCAAGATAAGGCGTTAATGAGAACACCAATTGTGATTGGTGTGTAAAGAGATTGCTCAAGATAGGGCATTAGTGGGAACACCAATTGTGGATGGTGTGTAGTGAGATCGCTCAAGATAGGGCGTTAATGAGAACACCAATTGTGGTTGGTGTGGTAGAGTGAGCTGCTCTCCAATATGAGAAGGAGGGCAGATTAGCCCGGGCCAGATTGTCGTGGGGCTATGAGGTGAGATCATAGGATGAGACATGGAACTCCGTAGTTATTAGTGACAATTCTTAGTAATCCCTCAGATCTAGCTGTGTTTTTGATGGTATATGCTTGTATATTGCGAATTCCCCGTTCCCGGGTAAGTACTCAGGTACTGTTGTAAATAGGATCCGGGAAGGGATGGTGTTACGTTTTGGCTGGGTTGGTTGCATCTAGGTGAGTGGATAGTTTTTGGTCCGAGAATCCGGTCATTACATTTGGCGTGACGAACCGGTCGGGTGGATTGTGGGGACTTGGCCCCTGACTTATGGAATTGAACAGGTGAAGTGTAAGGAGATTGCATTACATCTTGGAATCTGACTTATGAAATGTAAGAGAAATGGTTTAAATCTCGGTTTTTGAACTTACAGGATTGAAGGGTGGAAGTGTGTAATGAAACCAATTACATCTTGGTGGTGATGCAGTTGTAAATTGTGTATAAAGAGGCTTGTACATAGCTTGCAGCATTGCTTATGCTGTGAAATGTGTTCTGTATAATATGGCCTGTGTATAGCGTCTTTTAAATAAGGCTTATAAATGGCTTGTTTTATTGGGCAGGGAAGGGCTGGATCCTTTCCAACTGTTCAGGGAAATGTGTTTCAAAGAAAAAATGTGCACAAGTGTTCTGTGAAACGTGAGAGGTAAATTCTGTGATTCCCTATGTGTCTGCAAAGGTGAACAACCTTTACAACGCAACTTTTACAACGCACTACCATTACAATGAAACTTTTACAACGCAAATGTATTTAAGACGCATGCTTTTACAACGCATGTTTTTACAACGCAAGTACCTTTACAACGCAAGTACCCTTACAACGTAAGTATTATGTTTCTTTTTATTTTTTTGTATATTTATTATTACAAATATTATATTATATTGTAGTTGTTATTAATTTATTGTTGTAATAATATTTTTATTTTTTGAATTAGATTTATTCATTTGAGTATTTAGAAATGATAATTTAGTATTATTATTTTAAAAAGATTATTAATTTTTACTTGTTATAGATTATATTGAAAATTGTTGTAAAAATATTTTTATTTATAGAAGTTGATTTATTAATTTGAGTGTTTAGTAATAATACTCTAGTATTATTTTTTATTAAGAGTATTAATTTTTTCTATTTGCATATTATTTAAAAAAAAATGGAAATTAATACTCTAGTATTAAAATAAAAAAAATGTATTGATCATTTTTATTTAAAAAGTTTATAAATATTTACTGATGTATTTTAAAATATATCAATTAAAATAAATAACGTTTATGAAGTTTATTTATACATTTATAAATATTTTAAAATAAAAATATACTTTTAATTTTAGAAATATTACTTTAGTATGTATAAATTATAATTATTTAAAATATTGCCATATAAATTGAATGTTCTTTTTTTTAATAAAAATGTTTTAAGATTGAGTAAATATAAATATTTTAGATTTAAAAAAAGATAAAAATTTAATTTATATTTGAATTTTTAAAATATTTTTTTATTAAATTATTAAAACAAAAGAAATTAATAAATGGGAAAAGTATTCCTATATTTAGAAAAAACACTTTAAAATATTTAATTCAAATTAGAAAATATTTTTAATATTTTGAGGAATAAAAAGATAAGTGAAAAGGAATTATTATTATACTTTGGCAAATTTATTAATATTTGAATTTTTTAGAAAATAATTAAAAATTTAGAAAAAATGATTATTAAATATTTTAGGTGAAATTACATATATGTATAATTTTGACATATTTATTTAGTGGTTACATAATTTTACATTATTTTTTTTAAAAAGTTCCCACGGTTTTGCATTGATTCCAATGGGAACAATTGTCCTTCATTTATTTCTATAGTTGAAGCTAGTCATTCCGCGGTAAAGAAAAGGAAGGTGTCGAAGAAGAAAGGGGATGATTAGAAAGGAAAAGGAATAAGGATGAAGGTAAGGATTAAATATCATTAATTTACAAGTAAATACATCTCAAGAAGATGTAATACTTAATTAAATACATAAATAAAATAAAGATAACATACTTTCATTTTTGTTTTTTTTTAATTAAAAAAATATATAAAATTAGCATTTTTTTATTTTGATTTTTTAACATATTTTAAATTTTTTTCATGTAATATACTATTTATAAACAATTAATACTTACATCAATCAATTATATTATTAAATAGTCCTTTTTCAATGTTTGCAGCTTTCTATGACGTATGGACGTAAGAGTAAACGTAAGCGCCCATTTTGAAGAGCATCAATGCAGGAAGAAGCTGGAAGCTGATCTACGTACAGGTAGGAAACATTTCTAACTTTAAATATACATGTTTAGTTTAAAAAAGAATACATATATTGTAAAGAAAGGATAAGGAGAGATTGCAGTTTTAGAATGTAATGTTAAACTTGTTAAACAACATGTCGCCGATCGTTTTACTAGTGTATGCCTATGTCGGGTCGCAAAAAGTAAAGGAGAAAATTAATTAGGGAATCGGATTTGTTGCAAAACAATGAAAACATAATGGTTTATGATTGTTTTACATTACGATTTTGTTTAAGAAAATAAGAAATTGTAAACGCATGTTTTATATAAATTCTATCAGTTTCCTTTCAACTATAAATTTGTTAAATGTGGTTATTACATTAATGAAAAATGCTTCTTTAATTTCTTACTGTTATTTTGGTTAGGAACACTCTATTGAGAAATAATTTTGTTTGTATGCATTGTTTTAAAAAAGTGTTATGGATGACATAGTTTCGAGTATCTTAAGGTAGGAGGGATACATTGTTTACTTTCACTTTGTTGGTCAGTAGGTTATAAAAAAGTATTTCGGCTGCAAAAAAAAAATTAGCAGATGTTTAGGTTTGGTGATTATGTTTTCCTTGGTGGCTTATTTCGTTGGGAAAAAAATTAAAAAATGGCGTGTTATTTCTGGATCATATTTGTCAATAGCTAGGGTTGTATAGTGAGAAAATGTTCTGGTAGGAGGAAGAAAATATTTTAGGATGTTAATATAGTACTGTCATATTTTGAAAATATTTATTTATTGCATCAATATGTAATGCAATAGAGTTAGATTTCATTTTTCAAAGTGATCATATTGATCATTCTGGAGATTGAATTTTTTTTATTTATCAATACAGTAGAATTATTGTTAATTATGGCAGTTTTTTTTAAAACATATCTGCTTAGATATTTTATGATTTTAAAGAAAATTAACTTGCCAAACTTATTTTGTGCTTCTAACCAAAATCATGTTGTAAATTATATGGTAATTTAAAGTAGCATTATAAAAATATTACAATAGAAGAAAGATTAGGAACTAATAGTTTTTATTAAAAAATGCACTTTTTTAAAAAAAAAATATGCTTTAAGATGTTAGCAAACTCAGAATGGTTTTTCAAAGTTTGGAAAAAATGTAACTAATTTTTTTGCATTTCACTTTGGAATGTTTGGGGTTATTCCATTTTGCAAAAAAAGGATTACTTATGGCAGGAAAAAGGAGTAAAAAAAATGCAACAAAAACAAGGCTGACCCGACTAATATTTTTAGAAAATGTTTTAAAAAAATATTTTTGCCAATTGTAATTAGTGTTTGAATAAATTTAGGGCAAAGCAGGAAAGTAAGGCAAATTATTTAATTTAGAAACTTAGAATGTTAGCCACTTTTTCGAGGTAGTCTAGAGCCACACACAAAGAAAACTGTAGCATAATACCCAAAAGTTTCTCAGACATCTCCTTTGTTTTTTTTTGTAACTCGTGGGTTTAGACTACCACTTATTGTTTGGGAAAGTCTCATTTCTTGGAAACTTTGCTCCTTCAAAGTTTCCAAAAATTAGTAGAAATTAGGGTGAGGTTTTCCAATTGTATGGTTGAAGTAGTTATGCCATCCCCCAATGGCATTATTTGTTTTAGCTTCTCCCTCTAAACAGCTCGTGTAACAGTTCCACCACTCCACATGAAAACGTGGCTTCCTCCTGCGACCCGATCTGCTTAGGTGCCCAATCCATGTGTCTTCAAAATAATTTGGGATGGTTGCCAATTTGACTTCATTTTCATTGTAATAATCAGATTCAGTAATGGCAGTGTAGTACTCGTCTACACTTTCGGGAGGAACAAAACAAAGTGCTGTTAATTTTTTTAATTCAACCTGGAGTTTGCTATCTGTGGAGTATTCTGCAACCAGGGATGTTTTCTGTAATTTACGCCAGAATGCCTGGGAAAAGTGGAAAAAACACCCTTGAATTTGGGTATCCGTGTACGTTTTACTGATCACATTGATCATGCTCAATTCAAAATCTACTATTATTTTCCTAGGACTTTTTGTTGTTGTATTTTTAATAACTGATAAAAGTTCAGTGTAGGTTGCAGAAGTCTTATCAGGCAGCAAACTATATACTAAGGAGATCACATTATGGTTAATTTTAGCGTGTATAGTGTAAATTTGCATGAAAGGATGGGGTGTACTTTTAAACGTCCCATCCATCATCCAAATTTCACTATTTTCTAACTTTACAAGGTTGCGGGGAGTACTAAAAATTAGAATTCGTTTTTGAGGGTTTTCGTTGTCATGAAGAAGGAAGGGTTCATCAGCAAAAGAAATAGTTAGTTCATGTGGAATTATAATGTCATAAAAGGTATGAGGTGTTGTGGTTTGGGTGTTACTTGCCTGCTTTTGTCTTTGAATAATTTGCCTCAAATTAGGAATTATAGGAATATCACTAGCAACATGAGAGGGGTCATGTTGTACAACCTCTCTTAAAATGGATCCTGTTGAATCATTGGAGGCGCTTGCTAGTTCTTTCATCTCGTTTAAGGTTTCCCTTACATCAATCTCCATTGCAGAGGCAGAGTGGTTGTGATCAGTAGTTTTGATAATGATATCATCATGGGTAACCGCTCGGCCGCTGCAATGGGATGAGTAGTATTGCACACACCTCCAATGATTTCTAGGAAAACTTATCCTTTCTTTACAATATATGTATCCTGCATGCTTGAGTAATTTGTTTCCTTTTCTGGATTTGATGTAGGAAGCTGTTTCCTGAGTAGACATTATCTATGGGGAATTTTTTTTTTAATATGTGTAAAATGAATACAAAATTTAGAACAGTATCTCACAGTTTCTCTACTTCTGCATTTTCCAGGAATTAGAATTGTTAATCTTCCTGTTACATAAATCTCCTTTTCCCTAATGTTTCTCCTCTTTGCAGTACAAATAGTCAATTTTGTTCTATAGTTTAGCATACTTTTCCATCTGCTGCATTTTTTTAGAGTGGAAATAGTATCTGATACCCCTACACCATCCAGGACTTTCCTTACTGCTGCACCTACCTGGAGTTAGAATAGTAATTGATACCCCTACACCATCCCACACTTTCCCTACTGCTGCACCTACCTGGAGTTAGATTAGTAAAGAATACCCCTACACCATCCAATACTTTCCCTACTGCTGCATCTACCTTGATTTAGAATAGTATTTGATACCCCTACACCATCCAAGACTTTCCCTACTGCTGCACTTACCTGGATTTAGAATAGTAATTGATACCCCAACACCATACCACACTTTCCCTACTGCTGCACCTACCTGGAGTTAGTATAGTAAAGAATACCCCTACACCATCCAACACTTTCACTTGGAGTATGCATTGTAAATACCTATTGATTTGGTTTCTTTCTTTGTGGACTTGTTTAAGCTCTGATTTTTCATTTCTTGGTGGTCTTTTGGGTTCTTGTACGTCTGGGTTTCGCCTTGTTATTTGGTGAGGAGAAGATTATTGTGAATTTCTAAAAAAATGATTAAGGAAATCGAAATGTTGTTTTAATGTAAAATGTTTGTGATACAGTTTAAACTGTCAACAATACTGTGTATAATTTACATTTTACTTACTGTACCTTTTATACTATTCGACCCTTTCCCTGTCACTGCATTTTTCTGGTGTTAGAATAGTATTTTATTCTCCTACACCATCCAAAAATTTCCCTACTGCTGCACCTACCTGGAGTTAGAATAGTAGATTATACCCCTACACCATCCTACACTTTCCCTACTGCTGCACCTACCTGGAGTTAGAATAGTAAATAATACCCCTACACCATCCTACACTTTCCTTACTGCTGCACCTACCTGGAGTTAGAACAGTATTTGATACCCCTACACAATCCAACACTTTTTCTAATGTTGCACCTACCTGGAGTTAGAATAGTAATTGATACCCCTACACCATCCCACACTTTCCCTACTGCTGCACCTACCTGGAGTTAGAATAGTAAATAATACCCCTACACCAGCCTACACTTTCCCAACTGCTGCACCTACTTGGAGTTAGAATAGTATTTGATACACATACACCATCCAACACTTTCCCTACTGCTGCACCTACCTGGAGTTAGAATAGTAAATTATACCCCTACACCATCGTACACTTTCCCACCTGCTGCACCTACCTGGAGTTAGAATAGTAAATATTACCCCTACACCATCCTACACTTTCCTTACTGCTGTACCTACCTGGAGTTAGAATAGTATTTGATACCCCTACACCATCCCACACTTTCCCTACTGCTGCACCTACCTGGAGTTAGAATAGTAAAGAATACCCCTACACCATCCAACATTTTCCCTTGGAGTATGCTTTTTAAATACCTTTTGATTTGGTTTATTTCTTTGTGGTCTTGTTTCTGCTCTGCTTTTTCATTTCTTGGTGGTCTTTCGGGTTGCTGTAGGGCTGGGTTTCGCCTTGTTATTTGGTGAGGAGAAGATTAATGTGAATTTCTAAAAAAATGATTAAGGAAATGGAAATGTTGTTTTAATGTAAAATGTTTGTGATACAGTTAAAAATGTCAACAATACTGTGTATAAATTACATTTTATTTTACTGTACCTCCTGTACATTTTATACTACCCTTTCCCTGTTACTGCATTTCTCTGGTGTTAGAATAGTATTTTATTCCCCTACACCATCCAACACTTTCCCTACTGCTGCACCTACCTGGAGTTAGAATAGTAAATAATACCCCTACACCATCCTACACTTTCCCTACTGTTGCACCTCCCTGGAGTTTGAATAGTATTTCATAACCCCTACACAATCCAACACTTTTCCTACTGCTGCACCTACCTGGAGTTAGAATAGTAAATAATAAACCTACACCATCCTACACTTTCCCTACAGTTGCACCTACCTGGAGTTAGAATAGTAAATAATATCCCTACACCATCTTACACTTTTTCTACTGCTGCACTTACCTGGAGTAAGAATAGTAAATAATACCCCTACCCCATCCTACACTTTCTCTACTGCTGCACCTACCTGGGGTTAGAATAGTATTTGATACCCCTACACCATCCAAGACTTTCCCTACTGCTGCACTTACCTGGAGTTAGAATAGTAATTGATACCCCTACACCATCCCACACTTTCCCTACTGCTGCACCTACCTGGAGTTAGAATAGTAAATAATACCCCTACACCATCCTATACTTTCCCTACTGTTGCACCTACCTGGAGTTAGAATAGTAAATAATATCCCTACACCATCTTACACTTTTTCTACTGCTGCACTTACCCGGAGTTAGAATAGTATTTGATACCCCTACACAATCCAATACTTTCCCTACTGCTGCATCTACCTGGAGAAAGAATAGTAATTGATACCCCTACACCATCCCACACTTTCCCTACTGCTGCACCTACCTGGAGTTAGTATAGTAAAGAATACCCCTACACCATCCAACACTTTCACTTGGAGTATGCATTGTAAATACATTTTGATTTGGTTTCTTTCTTTGTGGACTTGTTTATGCTCTAATTTTTCATTTCTTGGTGGTCTTTTGGGTTCTTGTACGTCTGGGTTTCGCCTTGTTATTTGGTGAGGAGAAGATTATTGTGAATTTCTAAAAAAATGATTAAGGAAATCGAAATGTTGTTTTAATTTAAAATGTTTGTGATACAGTTTAAAATGTCAACAAT
Organism: Lissotriton vulgaris; assembly: GCF_964263255.1. Classification (NCBI taxonomy): domain Eukaryota; kingdom Metazoa; phylum Chordata; class Amphibia; order Caudata; family Salamandridae; genus Lissotriton; species Lissotriton vulgaris. The sequence goes on from NC_141685.1 coordinate 1,251,120,280, forward strand.
ACTGTGTATAATTTACATTTTACTTACTGTACCTTTTATACTATTCTACCCTTTCCCTGTCACTGCATTTTTCTGGTGTTAGAATAGTATTTTATTCTCCTACACTATCCAACAATTTCCCCACTGCTGCACCTACCTGGAGTTAGAATAGTAAATTATACCCCTACACCATCCTACACTTTCCCTACTGCTGCACCTACCTGGAGTTAGAATAGTAAATAATACCCCTACACCATCCTACACTTTCCTTACTGCTGCACCTACCTGGAGTTAGAACAGTATTTGATACCCCTACACAATCCAACACTTTTTCTAATGCTGCACCTACCTGGAGTTAGAATAGTAATTGATACCCCTACACCATCCCACACTTTCCCTACTGCTGCACCTACCTGGAGTTAGAATAGTAAATAATACCCCTACACCAGCCTACACTTTCCCAACTGCTGCACCTACTTGGAGTTAGAATAGTATTTGATACACATACACCATCCAACACTTTCCCTACTGCTGCACCTACCTGGAGTTAGAATAGTATTTGATACCCCTACACCATCCCACACTATCCCTACTGCTGCACCTACCTGGAGTTAGAATAGCAAAGAATACCCCTACACCATCCAACACTTTCCCTTGGAGTATTCTTTTTAAATACCTTTTGATTTGGTTTATTTCTTTGTGGTCTTGTTTCTGCTCTGCTTTTTCATTTCTTGGTGGTCTTTTGGGTTGCTGTAGGGCTCGGTTTCGCCTTGTTATTTGGTGAGGAGAAGATTAATGTGAATTTCTAAAAAAATGATTAAGGGAATGGAAATGTTGTTTTAATGTAAAATGTTTGTGATACAGTTAAAAATGTCAACAATACTGTGTATAAATTACATTTTATTTTACTGTACCTCCTGTACATTTTATACTACCCTTTCCCTGTTACTGCATTTCTCTGGTGTTAGAATAGTATTTTATTCCCCTACACCATCCACCACTTTCCCTACTGCTGCACCTACCTAGAGTTAGAATAGTAAATAATACCCCTACACCATCCTACACTTTCCCTACTGTTGCACCTCCCTGGAGTTTGAATAGTATTTCATAACCCCTACACAATCCAACACTTTTCCTACTGCTGCACCTACCTGGAGTTAGAATAGTAAATATTAAACCTACACCATCCTACACTTTCCCTACAGTTGCACCTACCTGGAGTTAGAATAGTAAATAATATCCCTACACCATCTTACACTTTTTCTACTGCTGCACTTACCTGGAGTAAGAATAGTAAATAATACCCCTACACCATCCTACACTTTCTCTACTGCTGCACCTACCTGGGGTTAGAATAGTATTTGATACCCCTACACCATCCAAGACTTTCCCTACTGCTGCACTTACCTGGAGTTGGAATAGTAATTGATACCCCTACACCATCCCACACTTTCCCTACTGCTGCACCTACCTGGAGTTAGAATAGTAAATAATACCCCTATACCATCCTATACTTTCCCTACTGTTGCACCTACCTGGAGTTAGAATAGTAAATAATATCCCTACACCATCTTACACTTTTTCTACTGCTGCACTTACCTGGAGTTAGAATAGTATTTGATACCCCTACACAATCCAATACTTTCCCTACTGCTGCATCTACCTGGAGAAAGAATAGTAATTGATACCCCTACACCATCCCACACTTTCCCTACTGCTGCACCTAACTGGAGTAAGAATAGTAAATAATACCCCTACACCATCCTATACTTTCTCTTCTGCTGCACCTACCTGGGGTTAGAATAGTATTTGATACCCCTACACCATCCAAGACTTTCCCTACTACTGCACTTACCTGGAGGTAGATTAGTAATTGATACCTGTACACCATCCCACACTTTCCCTACTGCTGCACCTACCTGGAGTTAGAATAGTAAAGAATACCCAAACACCATCAAACACTTTCCCTTGGAGTATGCATTTTAAATACCTTTAAATTTGGTTTCTTTCTCTGTGGTCTTGTTTCTGCTTTGCTTTTTCGTTTCTTGGTGGTCTTTTGGGTTGTTTGCACGTCTGGGATTCTCCCTGTAATTTGGTGATGAGAAGATTTATGTGATTTTCTAAAAAAATGATTAAGGAAATGGAAATGTTGTTTTAATTTAAAATGTTTGTGATACAGTCAAAAATGTCAACATTACTGTGTATAAGATACATTTTACTTCATTGTACCTACATACTATACTACCCTTTCACTGTCTCTGCATCTTTCTGGAGTTAGAATAGTATTTGATACCCCTACACAATCCAATACTTTCCCAACTGCTGCATATACCTGGAGTTAGAATAGTAATTGATACCCCTACACCATCCTACACTTTTCCTACTGCTGCACCTAACTGGAGTAAGAATAGTAAATAATACCCCTACACCATCCTACACTTTCCCTACTGCTGCACCTACCTGGAGTTAGAATAGTATTTGATACCCCTACACCATCCAAGACTTTCTCTACTGCTGCAGCTACCTAGATTTAGTATAGTAATTGATACCCCTACACCATCCCAAACTTTTCCTACTGCTGCACCTACTTGGAGTTAGAATAGTAAAGAATACCCCTACACCATCCAACACTTTCCCTTGGAGTATGCATTTTAAATACCTTTTGTTTTGGTTTCTTTCTTTGTGGTCTTGTTTCTGCTTTGCTTTTTCGTTTCTTGGTGGTCTTTTGCGTTGTTTGCTCGTCGGGGATTCTCCTTGTAATTTGGTGAGGAGAAGATCAAAGTGATTTTTTTTAAAAATGATTTAGGAAATTGAAATATAGTTTTAATTTAAAATGTTTGTGATACAGTCAAAAATGTCAACATTACTCTGTATAAGTTACATTTTACTTTACTGTACCTACATACTATACTACACTTTGTTTGTCACTGCATCTTCCTGGTGTTAGAATAGTAATTGATACCCCTACACTATCCCACACTTTCCCTACTGCTGCACCATCAAGAAGTTAGAATAGTAATTGATACCCCTACACCATCCTACATTTTTCCTACTGTTGTACCTTCCTGGAGTTAGAATATAAATTGATACCCCTACACTATCCCATACTTTCCCTACTGTTGCACCTACCTGGAGTTAGAATAGTACTTGATGCCCCTAAATCATCCAACACTTTCTCTAATGCTGCACCTACCTGGAGTTAGAATTGTAATTGATACCCCAATACCATCCCACATTTTTTCTACTGCAGCACCTTCATGGAGTTAGAATAGGAAATGATATTCCTACTCTATCCTACAGTTTCCGTTTTGCTATTGATATATCTACATTTTCTAAAAAATTTCTATAATGCAGCACTTTTATGGATTCATTTAAAATAAATTTAAATAGCTACTTCTTGCTCTTTTATAATCTATTCTTCATTAATAAACACAGTATAACAAATGATGTTATGTTAATAATGAAATATTTACCTTCTTTAATACTCGAAGTTAGAATTTCCAAAGAGGAAAATGTTAATTATTTTTTCCTCATCGAATTTCTGTGTAGAAAATCAGAATAAATATGTGTGGTTTAGTAAATGTTTTTAAGTTTAATTAATTTAGAAATTTAATTTCTATAAATTAGAAAAGTACCTTTAATTTATTGTTGAAGAGCAGTGTGGCTCCTGTAGCAAACTCGAATATTTTTAAACTAGGCCTTTTCGTCATACTTTATAGAAATTCGTCTATAGAAAACAATGTAACATTTAGTGATGTTTCTATTAAAATAGATCTTTAATAAATCGAATTTTTTTTATTTAATAAATTATTTTCTTTACAAAATGCTCAGCTTTAAATATGTTGTGGGTTTTTAAAATTGAAATTTGTTTCCTTAAATATAGCAATATATTGTTGCTATTTATTTTGTTTATCTATTGAAAGTAAAAATTATTAGGGGCAGCGTTTAAAAGGTTTAGAGAAAACATTTCTGTTATTAATTTGAGAAACTTACCTGTCTTGTGAAAAATAATGCTTCTTCGAAAGAATCTGGTGTTATCTTAATGAAGAGGTCAAAGGGTCAGCTTTTGGCGTCTGGTCACTCTGGGAGTTGAGAATCAACTGATTTTAAAATGGTGTCTTGATCGTATTTATAAGTTTTATTCAGTGTCATTGTTTTTTATAAGAAACATAGGGCTCCATTATGAAGTCGGGCGGATCGCCACCGCCATGGTGGCGGTGGCGATCCCCCGACAGAAATGCCAGCTCGCCACCCTTTTCCCTCCCCGCCACATTACAATGGCGGGGGGACCGCAGCGGAGGCAAACACCGCCCGCCACTTTTCCGCACCGGTCGCCTTGCGGCTGGGGCGGAAAAGGGTTCATATGGTGGCGGTGTCTATCAGACACCGCCAACCATATTTGCATGCGTGTGTATAGGTGCCTTTCCGCGGCGGCGATCCCGCAACGGAAAGGCAGGCGGTCGTTGCTGGTGAAGGCCGAGGTGGGGGTGCACAGGGGGGGTCCCTATGGTACCCCCTTCATTTGCATATACAAAGCGGCAGGCACCACGCGGTGCCTGCCGCTTTGTATATGCAAATGCAAAAATACATTTTTAGCATTGTGGCGGGCGGTGCTGAGTGCACCGCCCGCCACAATGCTAAAAATGAAGGATGTGCCCACCACTGTGGCGGGCACATCCTAATTCCCCCAACGGGACCCCCGCCCTTATGGCGGGAGGCCCAGAATACCGATAGGGTGGCGGGCGGACAAAGTCCGCCCATCCTCCTAATGGAGCCCATAGCGTTGGTATTCTTTATTTAAATACGTTTCATTTCTGTGTAAACTTATAATGATAAAAATCAGGAAAAGATGTTTTGTTTTCACTTTATCGTTCCATTTTGGCATCCATTTTGAAAGTAGTGTTGTGGTATTAATTTCATGGAAAGATTTGTAGGACATATTTAGGAACTACACAGTTTAAAATGGCGACTATGTGTATGTATAATATTTGTATTTACGAATATTTATTTTCTTTAATGTTAAGAAATACTTACTTTGATATATTTTAGAAATTGTTGTTTGTGTAAAAATGTCATCACTTACGAACTAAAGAGTATTTTTTAATACTCGAGTATTAATTTTAATACTCGAGTATTAATTTTAATAAATGCTTGGCATTTCGGTCATTTGACGTTCAGTTTTCTCTACATTTTAAAACACTTCCCCACCCAAAACCCCTATTTTCCCTGCATCCCGCCAGGTTTATTTATTTAACAAACAAAAAAAAACACGTTATTTATGCGTTGTAAAGGTATGCGTTGTAATTGAATTTTTTGTAATGGTACTTTTCCATTAATAATACTATCTCGCGTTGTAACAGTATTCGTTGTAAAAACATGCATTGTAAAAGTATTTGCGTTGTAAAAAATGCGTTGTAAAGCCATGCGTTGTAATAGCATGCATTGTAACGTCATACATCCGTCTGCAAACTGCGGGGAAAAAGTGTATTTGAGCTGCCAAAGGGATAATATCTTGAATTGAGATGGCAGTGTTCATTTAAATGTGCTGCTTAATATGCATCTAAAAATGTGTGTGAATATTCTTTTGACAACAGAATTAAAAGTGTATGATTCAGAAGTTTGAAATGCTACAAAATAACCCAGTTAGTCTGCAGGCTACACGGGTGGTTTTTAATAAGCATTGTGAAGAGGGTTTTCAGCCAGAAAGGAATGTGCAGGAAGATAAGACCAGTGTTTTAGAATGAAAAATAAATGTGTATCTTTTCCCCTTTTAAATTAATTGCTGTCTTAAAGTATCTTTTTGCTGCCATGTGATTTTCAATGTTGCTAAATGTTTTGCCTTTCAGCTGCTAACAATGATTAGAGTACTTACTTTTTTTTTAATTAGTCTTTCATAAAGCTATAGAAATGTCTTGCTTTTCAGCTGTTAAGAGTGCTTAGCCTGCTTTAAGTTTGTTTTTCATAAGGCTGTAGACAAATGATAGTTCAGAACTTTGAGGTAATATAAATTTTTATGCTCAATTGTGTCCCCTACTACGTACCCCAACGTCTCCATGTACGAGTTAAAGTGCATGTAACTTCCCTCCTGTGCCAGCTATGAAGACGCAAATACATTTGCGTCCAACGTTAACATGTCCTCTTTCAGATCCGCCATGAATGGATCACTAATTCAGTTCCTAAGTATGCCGTGCCACCGTCTTTACATGGTGCACTTTCATGTTTTCATGGCTCTGGCGAAGGCCTGCCATCGAGCCTTTTCCTGATTTCTGCCATCAAGCTCATTTCTGTTTTCTGCCTCTGAAAACGGCAGCCCCCACCTGCATCTCTGAACTCTGCCTTCCTTCCTGCCAAGCAGCGCGGGGCCTGGCTCAGTCCGGCCTGCCTGCCAAGATGGTATTTTGCCTTTATGTTATCAGTTCTGCTCCGTGAATCCACATTCCTAGCTAACGAGTAGGATAAACATATCCTGCCTGCAATAGATACAGTCCAGTCTTTCCGTCTCCATGCAAGTGTATTACTGTACCAATTTCCATAGAAAACTCCAGTTACTTAAAGAAATATATGCATCTCCTAGCCTTAGTGACAAGTAACCTCTGTCCCGATAGCCTTTAGTTTCCAGCAACATGTACTCCAAACACAAGATACCAGATATGATTTAGGAACAAGTTGATCTGACCCACCAGACTTCTGTCTCTCCCCTCTAAGGCTAAATGTCAAGTCCCCTGCACCCTCCTGTTTACGTCAGTCACACGTCATGCTGCTGCGCACGCATCCTTGCTACAGATTCCTGCTGACACTGCAAGATTTCATTATGTATCCACCCACTTATGACATTTCATGTGACGTTGTCTGGCACCCACCTCCGTGTACGCCCTAGTGCACGCCTTCTGATTACGTATTGCTACGCACATGTTTCCTATCTCGCTTCTCTCAGCTGTTACGCCTTCTGCATGAATGAACTATAAATATTGTACCTTGTTAATAAAGCATTGCTCTGTCCCTTCCTGAACCCCAGTGGTGAAAGGAACATGATATCCTGGTCCGGACCATACAATTCCATTTTATGGAATAAAACCCCTTAAAACTCAGATGCCACGGACTCTGTGTCTCTTATTTTGATTAAGCTATTTTATTGAACTTTACTGCATAGAAATTAAGTACCAGGTAATTTTATTTACCACATAAATTGGCACCCCAGATGGGACCCTCCCCCACCTTACGCGCCGGCGGTGCGTTGCAGGCCTAGTCCCCTGCCACAGCCGGACGGACACTCATGCGCATCTGCAGGATTTCCTGTATCTCCCTCAGGCCAACGGAGGTGACTGAGACTGCGATCGACACCCAGACGAGGCGGTGAGGAGTGCGGAGGATCCCAACCCGAGTCCAGCCGAGAGTGCAAGGTCCGAGGTGTCTTGAGGCCCACCAGTTCCGAAGTTCCGAAGTATCTACGTCGCGAGTCCAGTCCAGTCCAGGGTTCAGTCCAGTCCAGTCCAGTTTCTGAGGCCTTCCGTTTTCTGTGCTTCCCGGTGAGTACCGTTGCTGGGGGAGTATCTAGACGGGTGTGTTACTATACATCCGGTAAAGATGGGTTTGGGTACACAGATCCAGTCTGCACTGTTTAGCAGTGTATCTGCACTGTTTGGCGGTGTATCTGTACTGTTTAGCAGTATATCAAGAAGTATTTTAGTGAGTATTTTCGTTATAGAAATCAAGTATAGTCAATATATGTATAGGATTTTTGTGATTAATGTCGTGGTATGAGTGACTGTTTGATATATGTTACTGTGTTCTTTTATGTAATAATTGTGTTCAAAATTCAAGTAAAAGTCTAGTCAAAAATATTACGATGCCACTGTTCAGTAAATTAAGACAGATAGGAACTAGAAAAGGGATTCTAGAAGAAGCAGTGCCTGTTCCACCTAGGGACACTCCAGGGCACTTTATGTACCACAAACATGGCTTAGATGCCATACTGTACTTAGACTTGTGGGTGGACTACACCAAGGAGTTAGAAGAGAAATATAGATGGCCTGTTTCAGGAACATGGGATGCCGAGTGCATCATGAGAGTAGAAGAAGCTCTATGGAAAAAGAAATCAAGACCCTCACAGAAAGATGCCATTGAGTTATGGCGCAAAGAGTCACATAGGAGAACAGAGAAAGAAATTCATCAAACAGAGAGAACTAGACAAGGTCAAGGCAGAACAGGCTGATAGAAAGAAATGCCGTTGTTACTGGTCCTCTCAGAAGAACTAGCTAAAGTGACCCCCTCAGAAACACCCCGTAGGTCACGAGCGCCACCACCTGTACCCTTTAGAGTATGTAGAAAGAAGCAATTCCCCACTGTATATACGATCCAGAACCAGGAAAGGGCTCAATGCTCGTGATTTCACTAAGACTAGGAAGATTTGTGTAGTTTCTTGTAAATAGCTCCTTGTAATATGGCTTGTGAGGAGCATATTCTCATTTAGACTTGTTGTGTTCCTTGTGCATTTCGCCTTGTAAATATGCCTTGTGAAGAGCATGTCATTTTTGGACTTGTTGACTTTCTTGTAAATATGGCTTGTGAATAGCGCCATGTGGATATGGCTTGTACAGAGCATGTTATCATTACGTCAGTCAGGAGAGAGCTGGATCTCTTTCAAGTGCTTGGAGAAAATGTTTTGAATACGGGTTAATTTCTTGGATTGAGAAGGCAGTATTTGTTTTGACAAGGTGTTGAGGAATTTTAGCGTTTTTTTGGGGGGGGGGGCGTGTTTTTGAGCGGAAATTCGTACCCGTTCCAGTGGAGGGATTTGGTTGCTTTTTGGTGAGGATTTAGGTAATAGCTTGAACTACTGTGATGCAAAGTTTGAAAAGGATCCGAGCTGTGGAAGTGGTGGAAAAAGCATGTTTTGTGCGGGGGTGCGATTTGCCATGTTATCCAATGGGCGTATTCAGTTTGCAGATTGAATGGTAAAATGTTGCATGGAGGGTAAAGGAGTGTTTTTGTGAAGGGTTTTGTCTTGGAATACTTGATATAATGTGTTTAGCTCAGAAGACGGTAAAGTTGTAAATAGACCAGTCGAATTGAGATATGGGTTTTGCACAGAGGGTGCTTAGATGTTTTTTAGGGTTGACAAGAAAATATAAATCAGACCCTTCATAGAATGCGTTTCTATTAGTGTAAATGAACAGTGTGTTTTCTAAATAGGAATGTTTCTACAGAATATTTTTTCCCAATGTCTCCCCTACATTAGTTTAATTTGCATTTAGTTTTAAGACTGACCTATGTACTTTGACAGGCTGCTTCAATTGATGTGTGCAGAGAACAGTCCCCACTAATATTAGAAAACATGGCCTTTTGAAAAAGTATGAATCCTGGCCCTCTTAATAGGTAGAATAGATAAGTTTGCACACTTACTTATGAAAATATTGGTTATGCAATGCAGAATTAAGGAGTTCGACATGTTATTTTCAACAAAAAAAAAAAAGAGAGTAAAATATGGTGTGTTTCCATGCCATGAATGTTTTGTTTCCCTTGCAGCTAGTAGCAGTACAGAATTATTTTTAAAATGCTAGCATGTCACTCAGATACAGAAAAATATATGTCTTTATTAATTTACTTTTTAACACGTTTTAAAGATTTGCTTCAGTTAAAGTTAGAAAAGCTCTGGCCTGGGAAGAGATATGTTATGACGTACAAGGAATGTGTTTTTAACCTTGAGACAGTCCGTCCGAGACCGAGACCGAGATGGCCTGGTTCCCAGTGCCTGTCTTGGCCATCCTCCAATTCTTTTCCGCGGACAATTATTGGCTGTTCTCCAGCTGAGCCAGGCAGCATTCTTTCTCTATGTTTATATAAGGGAGGGGTCAAGTTGCTCTCCCTCACAGTCAGTACTAAAAGCTTCATTGACTTCAGATAAGAGCATGCTTGCAAATGAATAGATTTTCCCTCAGTAGTGTAAACAGGATTGGCAGGAAGCTTTGCTCCTGCCATGAGATCAACATTTGGCAGTCATTCAATTTTAGATCGCAATGAAGCTCGGCTGCTACTTGATTATGCTTGGATCAGATTCAAGCTCCGAGCGCGAACATAATTCTAGAGGGAGGGGCTGTTTCTCAAAGGAGTATCGAGGCTCCAGCCTTCTGTCTATGACAAGTTTAGTTTGGGTTTATTCAAATACATTACCCAAGATCTAGAGTAGGATTTATTGTAATGTTGCAGAGGTTTTGGAAAGAGGTTCCCCAATATAAAATAGTGCTTTTGAATTGAGAAGTCATTTTTATTTATTTATTTATGTTAACATAATTATTTTTGCTGGATTTATGACGGTGATCCCTAGCATTTACAGTCAGACACTACAGACAGCTAGACGGTGTTTACATGCCTACCAACATAAACGTCATTCTAATTACAGCAGGATCAGAACCAGACTGTGACATTGCATCTCTGACAGTCTTGCACTTTCTGTGTAAAGCAAGTGGTGTACAACACTTGCTTTCCAAGGAGGGTATACAGCTAACACGGTAGACAGCTAACACAAGAATCATACAGCTCATTACTAGCCTGTCACAGCCCAGAACACAGAAGGAGGTACAAGCTTTTATAGGCCTCACTTCTTACTGCAGACAATGGATCCGTCAGTATGCATTTCTAGCCAAGCCACTTTTACAGTTGACAACACAGGAGGCAGCGTCATCGACTGTCCTCCCTTGGACTCAGGAACATACACAGGCTTTTGACGAATTAAGGAAAGCTTTATGTCAAGGACCAGTTTTAGCGACACCATGTTACAGCAAACCTTTTACACTTTTTGTTACAGAACGTGATGGTACAGCATTGTCTGTCCTCACTCAAGACCAAGCAGGTTCACATAAGCCTTGCGCTTATTTTTCAAGTACATTGGATTCAGTAGCCCAGGCACTCCCTGCGTGCTTGAAGTCAGTTGCAGCGACAGCCTTAGCAATCAGACAGAGCGATTCAATTGTATTAGGACATCCATTACCAGTACAAGTTCCACATTCTGTAGAGGTTCTTTTAAACAGAACTCAGACTCAGCACTTGACTATAGCACGACTGACAGGTTATGAATTGACATTATTTCAGCCACACATAGAAATCAGACGCTGTAACACATTAAATCCAGCTACACTTTTGCCATTAAATATGATAGACCCTTTGGCACATGATTGTGTCGAAGTCATTACCATCACGACGGAACTCAGACAAGACTTGACAGACACCGCATTACCAGATCCAGACCTGACACTTTATGTGGATGGTTCATGTATGAGAACAAGTACAGGAGAGTTAGTGGCTGCATATGCAGTAACAACAGAAACTGATGTCATAGAAACACATCATATTGACACCCTGTCAGCCCAAGCAGCAGAGCTCATTGCTCTGACCCAAGCCTGTATTTTAGCTCTGTTAGAAGCAATACATTTGCCTACAGCAATAGCCATTATGAAGTGTAAAGCACATATTAAAGTCACTGACAACATTTCCCAGGGCAACTACCTGGCAGACCGCACAGCCAAGCTTACAGCACAGACTCACACACCTGACTTGACAAAGACAATAGTCCCGACGCCAACTCATTGCATGACAGTTAAGGATCCCGCCCTAGATGTAATTGACATACAGACACATACTACACCAGACGAAATCAAGAAATGGACTGAACTAGGAGGGATCCAGACAGAATAGGGATGGATGACGAAGGGAAAAGCCACATGGTTTCTCCCCGACTCTATGGTTCAAGTTATTATTACCACAGCACATAGTCCTGCACATTTAGGAGAAAAGCCATGTTAGACAGTATTCAAAACCTTTGGTTCAATAAACATTTACGAGCAGCAGCAAAACAGAAAGTGCGTACTTGCCTGATCTGTTGTCAGTTCAACCCAGGTAAAGGCATTCCCGTAGAGCAAGGTGGATTTCATCCTCCTGACCATCATTTTGAAGTCCTCCAGATGGATTATATCCAAATGGACAGATGTAAAGGTTATAAGTATGTTTTAGTAGTGTGTGCACTAACCAGATGGACAGAAGCGTACCCAGTCCCAGATTATACTACAGCAAGCCTTGTAGAAAGCCATAATCAGACACTTAAAACGAAATTAGGGGTACGCCTATGCCTAAAATAAAATATCTGATGTTGACAATAACATGCTGACAGATTACCTAGCTTCCTTGATATCTGCACTACTCTCTCTTCATTCACAGGTTGCCTCCGCCCTCCCTGACAACACCCAAGTCCAGGAGCCTGCCATAGTCCCTGGAGATGTTATCTATGAGCGGAACTTTGGACCGATCAAGCCCCTTAAGCCGCATTGGAGGACGCCGAAGCCTGTGCTACACACCACAAGGACTGCTATCCGGCTCGAAGGACGAAAAGGAAATTCTATGGACAATTTGGAACTTTCTCTTTGCCCAAATCTTTGATAACACCCAAAAGACTGCCTTGAAACTAGTGACTCAAAACCCCCTTTTCGAGAAAAACTCTGCATCAGGAGTATTAATACAAATTACGGTCTAGCAAGTCAGACAGTTTAATTGTTTAAGTCCTCCCCTAGGTGAATCGGTTAAACCTGATTCTGACATGTACCCGTTAGACCCCAATAGAGAGAGAGATAGAAAGAAAGAGTTCAAGAAACGTACATACTGCAAATCACTGCGTAGTCACTGTATAGTGACATTGTTAATAATGTTTTTCCTAAGTCTTCTGATAATAGTTGCAAGTGTACTTCTCCCTATATATTACCCTATTTTCAAGCGTGAACAATCTGCTTACAATGTTTCTGCTGAACACACTTTTAGCGAGTTACCTCCACATGAACTCTCCTACAGACTTGCGCTGCGCAACAATACATTCATTAGTATGTTACACCATTCCCATCAGACCAGCAATGCTACCAATTGTTGGATATGTGGCCGACTCCCTCCCTATCAGAAGTACAAGGGAGTTCTGCCCCTCTTTCTGTACCCGTTCACACACAATGGCACCTGTGGTGCATGGTTTAGTCTAATTAATTCCGTAGATTCTGATTCCATAGTTTACCAAGGCAATTGGGTATGGGGAAATATGAACACTGTTCTGCACAAAGTATGTTTCCCTGACAAGGAGGGTCTTCCCAAAAGGACAGGGACCGATCTAGAAAACGAAGTATAAGGATTAGGTAACTTTACACTTAACCTCATGATTCTGAATGTTCAGTCCGAAGCCGAATCAGTCCTGCCCTTTATGTCAGTATTACCAGTTAAGGGTGAATTATGTGTCAGAAAGAATGGTTCAGTACACCTGGGTCATAGTCTACCTTTAAAGCTTCACGTCATTCCTACTTCATTTGTGGTCATACTGCATATATACGCTTACCTCTAGATTGGGATGGCACCTGTTACATTGCATTCCTTCTGCCACCTGTTTTTCTAGCCCCACCTGATTATAATAGGAACTCCCACCTAGTATATACTAGACACAAGAGAGTACTCCCGATTATACTGAAACAGCATGGGAGCAATACACAGACTTTTATAGAGGATTCTTCTTCTTCATAGGTACTGTCTCGAATAGTAAACTGATACGTAGATTGACCAGAACTCTTGAAGCTGTAGTGAATGAAACTACTTCCACCCTAGGTAACTTAACAGAGGAACAGTCTGCTATGAGACTCGTAGTTCTTCAAAATCGTCTTGTTCTTGACGTCATCCTGGCCGATAGGGGCGGGGCTTGTACCGTCATCCACTCGAGCTGTTGCGTTTTCATTCCAGACAACGCACCATCGGTTTACAAAGCCATCACTAGGCTTCACGAAATAGCTCATCTGATACATCAGAATCCAGGCTCTTGGACATGGTCCGGTTGGTTCTGGAATGTAATCTCTGCATGGGGATGGAAAGTACCGTCATTTCTAGGTATCATATTGCTCATAGTATTCAGTAGTTGCCTATGTTTACAATGTGGGCCATCGATTTGCGGATTGTGCGCCACATCCTGTATTCCACGTTCTAGTCCAAGTTCACGTTCTAGTTCCCGGTTAAAGAAAGAAGAACAAATGATGTTACACGAACAAATAGATGGATTAATGAAGATTGATATATCATGAAGGGTCCGTAGGGGACAAGGAGGGAATGAGGTAATATAAATTTTTATGCTCAATTGTGTCCCCTACTACGTACCCCAACGTCTCCATGTACGAGTTAAAGTGCATGTAACTTCCCTCCTGTGCCAGCTATGAAGACGCAAATACATTTGCGTCCAACGTTAACATGTCCTCTTTCAGATCCGCCATGAATGGATCACTAATTCAGTTCCTAATTATGCCGTGCCACCGTCTTTACATGGTGCACTTTCATGTTTTCATGGCTCTGGCGAAGGCCTGCCATCGAGCCTTTTCCTGATTTCTGCCATCAAGCTCATTTCTGTTTTCTGCCTCTGAAAACGGCAGCCCCCACCTGCATCTCTGAACTCTGCCTTCCTTCCTGCCAAGCAGCGCGGGGCCTGGCTCAGTCCGGCCTGCCTGCCAAGATGGTATTTTGCCTTTATGTTATCAGTTCTGCTCCGTGAATCCACATTCCTAGCTAACGAGTAGGATAAACATATCCTGCCTGCAATAGATACAGTCCAGTCTTTCCGTCTCCATGCAAGTGTATTACTGTACCAATTTCCATAGAAAACTCCAGTTACTTAAAGAAATATATGCATCTCCTAGCCTTAGTGACAAGTAACCTCTGTCCCGATAGCCTTTAGTTTCCAGCAACATGTACTCCAAACACAAGATACCAGATATGATTTAGGAACAAGTTGATCTGACCCACCAGACTTCTGTCTCTCCCCTCTAAGGCTAAATGTCAAGTCCCCTGCACCCTCCTGTTTACGTCAGTCACACGTCATGCTGCTGCGCACGCATCCTTGCTACAGATTCCTGCTGACACTGCAAGATTTCATTATGTATCCACCCACTTATGACATTTCATGTGACGTTGTCTGGCACCCACCTCCGTGTACGCCCTAGTGCACGCCTTCTGATTACGTATTGCTACGCACATGTTTCCTATCTCGCTTCTCTCAGCTGTTACGCCTTCTGCATGAATGAACTATAAATATTGTACCTTGTTAATAAAGCATTGCTCTGTCCCTTCCTGAACCCCAGTGGTGAAAGGAACATGATATCCTGGTCCGGACCATACAATTCCATTTTATGGAATAAAACCCCTTAAAACTCAGATGCCACGGACTCTGTGTCTCTTATTTTGATTAAGCTATTTTATTGAACTTTACTGCATAGAAATTAAGTACCAGGTAATTTTATTTACCACAACTTGCTTAAATTAGTTAGAAATAACTGTGGAGTGTTTAAACATGAAATGCAGGGTTTGGCTGAAGGTCAAAAGAGGTTAGGTCTGTTTCTTGTCTAAAGAGGACAAAATATAAAAGCTGCATGAGGTTTCATTTAAGAACAAGAAGCTTCACAGAAGTGAACAGCTAGACAACCTTGTTGTTTTAACCTTGAAAAGATAACTCAGGCCTGCTCTCAGAGCATTTTGTAAAGGGGGGCCTCAGAGCGACTACAGAAGCAGAGCCCTTTTTATGTTTGGCGAGCATCCAATTCTTTCCGCGGAGAATCTGTGTAAGGGAGGGGTGATGCCACTCCTCGGGTTAGGAAGCTTCCCTTAATTAGAAGAGTAAGGACGCTTGCAAAGGAGCCCCTCCCTATTAGGAAGTAGGCAGGGCAGACAAAAATTGGCAGGCACTTCGCTCTTGGAATGTGAGCTCTCCGAAGGGAGGGGTTGCCAGGCAGAGAGCAGCCCGTCTCCTGCTTGTTATGGTTGAAACTGAGCCAGCCCTGGGATGCGGACATCTCCGAAGGGAGGGGGCCTGCTAGCTAGGAGTGAGAAAGGAGTGAAGCTGGCTACCCCAGCCCTTCTGGCTGTACAAGAAAAAATTTGATTTTGCCCAAATAAAAGTAGAGATTATAATGTAGGTAATATTCTTAGACAATTCCCAGGATTTAGAGGAGAGTTTTACAAATTAGAAGGTTTTTAGAGAGGTGAAAAGAAAAATGGGTCCTTTTGAATTGAAATGTTTTCTTTTTGCAAGATTGATGATACTTGTCTCTCGTTTTAGGTGGCTGGGATGTGGTGCAGTGGTATGAGTGCGCCCACCCTGCGTGCATGGGCCCTCACCTCCCCTTTTATTATTTTATTTTATTTTGTTATTTTTTGGAGAGTGGAACTCCCCCCCAAGCCTGGAGCCAGACCGGACGGCGGATGACGGTGTCTTGTGGCTGATGGCGGACGGGTGCTGATGTTCCATGGATGACGAGATTGGATGGGATTCTTCCTTGATAAAGGAATACAGATGAAGATGGATTACATCTTTTCAAATAAAATGTGCTATAATTGGAACTGTCTCCTTTATGTGGGACTGTTTTTAAGTATGATGGCCGTGTGTTTATCACACAGGAGAACTGGTCTTTAGGCATGGAATTCAACTTGATAAGAGAAGGCTTGGTCTTGTTTTATTTTTTCCCTTTTTCTACAGAAGAGAACTTTCTTTTTAATAGAGACACTTTATTGCAGTTGGAGTAAAAAATGTTTAGGTTCTAGAATGAACTTTGGGCTCTACAGTTGGCTGCCTTGGCAGTTGAATTTATACATTCATCATTAGAAGTTCTAAAATATCCTGATTTTTCTGAAAATATATATATTTTTTTAACTGTGAATTACAGTGTTCAACATATCATGTGCTATGTTCCCTAATCATACTGTGCAGATCTAAGAGTACCCATCAATCAATTGGTTATGATAATGTTTGCTATGTTTTGCATTTCATCATACAAGTAGTTTGCAATGTGAATTTCCTTATTGAAGTAGTTTTCATTATGGCCTGCAATTTTGTGCCCAATTTTTTTCCCATGATTTTGCCTTTCAGTGAATGTTCCATAGACATTTGGACTCTGATTATATTGTTTTGATTCCATTCTTGCAGTCACCAGATACAGGGCCCAAATGATAGTTTTCTTTTTCCTGCCCTGTTGTTTGATTTTGATCCCAGTTACAAATTAAAAGATGCAGTGCCTTTTTGATGGTTGAGCCTTTGGTTCACCAATTTTTGTATTAATGTTTGAGAGTCATGGGGTACAATGTAATTAGAAAGCTGCTTTAGTATTTTAATGCCCTGTGATATACATCAATTACCATCATGATGTTCTGATTTTAGTATAGATTGACTTTGCACTTGTCTATCTCTCACCTATTTTATAGTTTTGCTGTTTTCTGTATAACAGTTTTGCCAAAGAATAGAAGGCAGTGTTGTGAATGATGGTGCGCACATGTGCTCCATAGATTGATATGGAGGGATTAGGTGCAAACTGTTTCTTGAGTTAGATGAATTATGACCTCTGCCTATTGCCTTTGGCGTGGTCTACTATCACTCTGTTTTTTTGAATCTGAATCGATTAATGTAGTTATTTCAGTTGTAGGGACTTCTGGACAGACGATTTATGTCTAGCTTATCTTCTAGATAAATATATGCACCACACTTAGATACTTTTCTCTGATTTCCTGCTTGATATGCATAGTGCTACACCAGCTATTTTGTAGAAATGGGGTTATTCTTGTTTTCCTACTATTGAACTGTTGCTTTGATCAATGGACCCTTGATAAGTACAGTAGGTTAGTTCCAAGGATGGTCACCTTATGCTTCGAGTTATCCTGGGTGGTGTATATTTTAGTTGTGTTGTTTTTTGTGTGTGTCTGATCTTTTGGATATGTTTTGTCCTGGAATTGTTGACCATGGCTGCCCAGATTTTGAGGGTCCTTTGTTGTTTTTATTTGTCAGGTCTTTCCCCACATCAATAAGATTCATGAGTTGTCCCAAGAAGTTAGGCCACATTTAGATCAAGGGTGGTTTGATTAGCTTTTTAATTGGTTATTAGACTTATACTCCCTATGTTGAGTGGTAGGTGGTGTCTTGGTGGTATTGTTATTCGTTGTTGTGTTTATTGTGTTTAATTGTTTTTGTTTATGTTTTGTTGTTTTCGGCTTTTAGTAAACAAAAGTCAAGGGTGGAATATAGTGACCGGATATTTTGTCCTATTTCTGAGTGATGGTGACTTTGGTCTACTACCATCCTAGTATAGTGGTTAGATCCCTATTTTTAGCCTATTTGTAGGCTTGCCTATTGGCTTTGGCATGATGCTATGTCTCTTTTGCTTCTTTTCGGACCTGGAGGCCTAAACTAGAGGGTATTTATCTATTTCCAGTGTTTGCCTATTGGCTTTGGCATGATTCTATGTCTCTTTTGCCTCTTTTCGGGCATAAAGGCCTAAACAAGAGAGCAGCCATCTTGTCTTCCTGCCTTAGTTGTCTGAGGCGCTTGTAGGTCAGAAGTGATGTTTAGAGTTGAGCCTGTTATTCACTAGTTAGAAACCAGTGAGGACCGGCCCTTATCAAAGGAATGTGCTTACTTCCCCGGGCTCTAGACGCAACTACAGCTGGCCACTGTGGGAGCGCAGGGAGCTCGGGCTTGGTGCAGGAATTCGGTGGGAGGCGGGGTGCTTGCTGGAAATTTCCATGAGCAGAGAGCTTCCGATATTATCAGAGAACAGAAGAGCAGAGAGATCAGATGGTTTTTGGAATTGAAGCAGTCAGATGGTTTTTGGAATTGAAGCAGTCAGATGTTTTTGGGAATTGAAGGAGTCAGATAGTTTTTGGAATTGAAGGAGTCGGTTGGATCAGTTTGGTCAGATGGAGTCAGTTGATTTGCAGAGCTGGAGCTGAGAGCTGGAGCTGTGAGTTGGACAGCTGATCTGTAGAGCAGTTACCAGGCAGATGGAAGAGTTGGAATTGTTGGCAGACGATGAAGTTACATTTGGAGTGCAGTTGGAGTGAAGCTAGTACGTTGGTGATGGTGAAGGAGAGAGAGTCCTGATTCCACCAGAGAGAGGAACAGGCAGTTGGACCCTTCTTAACAGGGTGAGGTATTCTTAGCTAGTTTGCACTATATATAATCATTCATCCCTTTTTGTTTTCTATGTTATATTTAGGTTCCTGTTTGTATCAATCATTCCCTACAGTATTATTGCCATGTTTTCTTTTTCTTGTTCTCTTTCTAATAAAGACCCCAATACCTGCCTGTACATCATGATTAATCACTTTTCTTTCAGCCATGTGTGAATTGTTATTTTAGTAATAAAGCTTCCTTCTTGTCATTCTAATAAAGAGACCCCAATGTGCATTAGTATCATTTGTATGTTTTCCTTTGGGAGGGAGTAAGTGGGCTTTTCATAGCCAGGATCTGACGTACAGGAGGCTGGTGATCCCCTTATAGGTAACTGAAGACAGTGAAGTGTACTGCTTCTGATCTGAGAATAACTGCAAATGCATTAGTCAGATATATGTATCTTTTAGGTGTGTATGTGTGCATTCTCATGATTAATTATTTTCTCTTTCATCTATATTGCTATTCCTCCTTGTCATCCTATTAGTGTGTACAGAGGCCCCAATACGTAGTAATTGCACTTGAGAGTTGTTTACTAAGACAGAATTAACCTTTCTTTTTTGCCAGGTGCTGTCGTATAGAAAGATGGGCAATTCCCTTCTTACAGGTAACTGAGAAATGGAAGACAGGGTAGTTTTGATAGGAAATAACGTCCAGTGAATATTAGGTACTTAGGAACTTCCCAATAGAGAGTGAGAGATTTCGAGCCTGCCACTCTACAGAATCTGTGCTCCTATTTTCCACAGAAGCCTTGCGCAAACACGTGGATGTGAGTCACACAGCGGCACTGATTCTTCTCGATCTCAGTGCCACGTTTGACACTCTGGCGCATCACATCCTACTGCAGTGTTTGAGGCAGGGTGGAGTGGTGGGGCTGGCATGGAAATGGCTGGAATCCTTCCTCTCTGAGCGTAGCTTCTGTGTTGAGCAGGGCCCCCACAGGTCAGAGGCTTTTGACCTGAATCAAGGTGTCCCACAGGGCTCGAGCCTCAGCCCCACCCTTTTTAATCTTTATGTGGCGCCAGTTGCATCTATTGCGGAGCTTCATGGTGTGGAGGTTGTAACCTACGCCGACGATACTCAGCTGGTTGTGGCTTTGACACAGCCGGCTGAGCATGCAGCGGGTAGGTTTATGGCTTGCCTGCAGAATTTGGCTAACTGGATGGCCAAAAATTGCCTCAGACTTAACGGGGATAAAACCGAAGTGCTCTTATAAGGCAAGTCTCCATCAGTCTGGACCTCTGCATGGTGGCCGCAGGAACAAGGGCCCCTGCCGGTTCCTAGGGATCAAGTTAAGAACCTTGGCATGTGGATCGACTCTAAAATCTTGTTCGACTATCATGCTAGGCGTGTGGCAGGCACCTGCTTTGGCATTCTCCGCAGTCTGAGGAAAACACTCGACATGCTCCCTATGTCAGCTAGGAGGGCCCTGGTCCATGCCTTGGTTACCTCCAGGCTGGACTATGGCAATGCCCTCTACCTAGGAGCAAGCGCGGGGTGTCTCCAGAGACAGCAGTACATACAGAATGCTGCTGCACGCCTGATACTGATGATCCCTAGGAGAAGCTCTACAAAACAGGCACTGGGGGCACTACACTGGCTGCCTATTAAAGAGCGGATCCAGTTTAAGGCCCTATGCATTAGTCACAAAATTGTTCAGGGAACTGGTCCCAGCTTCCTGCACACCCTGTTAACACCGTATGTGCCCACCAGACTACTGAGGTCGCAGGGTGCCGCTCTGCTACAGGTCCCCAAGATCAGAAGGGCGAGAACGGGAGGCAGATCATTCCGATACTTGGCGTCGCGGAGCTGGAAAGCCCGACCCCTCAGGCTCCGTACGGAACCTGTGGAGTTAGCCTTTAGGAAGGAGCTCAAAACTCTGTTGTTTCCTAGGGTTTAGTGTGTTCTGGGGTCAATAGTTTGGTTGGGAGTACTTGGGCCACTGGAAGCATGGGGACACACTGGCTAGTGTAACCAGGCGCTATATAAGCTCAGTACTATTATTATTCTTATTATTAGAGAGCAGAAGGTATTAATAGGACAGTGAGATCGCTCAAGATAGGGCGTTAATGAGAACACCAATTGTGATTGTTGTGTAATGAGATTGCTCAAGATAGGGCATTAGTGAGAACACCAATTGTGGATGGTGTGTAGTAAGATCGCTCAAGATAGGGCGGTAATGAGAACACCAATTGTGGTTGGTGTGGTAGAGTGAGCTACTCTCCAATATGAGAAGGAGGGTAGAATAGCCCGGGCCAGATTGTCGCGGGGCTATGAGGTGAGATCATAGGATGAGACATGGAATTCTGTAGTTATTAGTGACTATTCTTAGTAATCCCTTAGATCTAGCAGTGTTTTTGATGGTATAAGCTGGTATATTGCGAATTCCCCTTTCCCGGGTAAGTACTCAGGTACTGTTGTAAGTAGGATCCGGGAAAGGATGGTGTTATGTTTTGGCCGGGTTGGTTTCATCTAGGTGAGTGGATAGTTTTTGGTCCGAGAATCCGGTCATTACACACATCCAGTAAGAATAACAATCCTTTTAACTGTGAACTTTAAAAGTCACTAAGGGCATGATTTAGATCTTGGCAGACGGGTTACTCCTTCATAGCGGTGATGAATATCCCATCTGACGAAATATAAATCCCATTATTACTTATGGGATTCATATTTTGGTGGATGGGTTATTGTGACAGAGTAACCTGTCGGCCAAGATCTAAATCAGACCCTAAATTACCCTGAGCTCAGTGACAGCTATGGCACAGAGCAGGCAGGTTTAACTTAGGACAATATGTAAAGTATTTATGCAGTACCAAAATGGTACTCAAATCGAAACACTAAGAAATATAAATTAAAAACTGGAAGCTGAAATTCAATCTGTCACTGTGGAACTGCCAATCCGATACCTTTCCCATTGGGTCCCACTTGAGCTCTGGCGGAAAGGTTTTCAAAAGTTTCCAATCTTTTGTCTGGTGTCCATACAAGCACAGTTTCACACTTCTGAGGCTTCCTGGACCTTAGGGGATGGTTCTTATAAACCCTGTGGATGTCAAACAGAGGCCCACAGCAAAGTCCAAACAGGTCTATTTTCCACTGGTCAGTTGGCCACTTGAGAAAAAAGGACTCTTGAAGCTTGTTTTGTCCCTGTAGCCACCTAGGAGGTCAACCAACTGAAATTTCGGGCCCTCTCTTGTCTTCTGGGTAGAAGAGAAAGCAGGTCCAGTCCTTCAAGGCTCCCTAGGGTCACAGACAGCAGGTTCATTTCTCTTCTGCTTTTCCACAGTTCTAGAAAGGGGTTTAAGGATAGTGACAGGGAATACCACATGTATGCCTGGCATCAGCTAGTGGTTGGGGATGACTCCTGGGCACTCACTAACCAATGGGGTAAAAGCTTCCGGGGGAAGCCCTACCCAGTTTTTCAGCTGTTTCTCTTACTGCAAACAAATCAACAGGCCTCTCACTTTCAAAACCAAAGTGCTGAGTCTGTGTGCACACTCAGAGGTGTGTCCAGAGTAATGCCCCCTGCTCTGCAGTCACTCAAAACTGGATCTGGGGGTAGCTTTCTTCCCACAGTATTTGGTTACAGCCTTTTTTTAGGGACAAATGCTTGGACAAAGTCTGAGTCTTTCAAAGTGCCACCTAACATTTGCTTGTGACTGGGCAGGCTCTTTTGAAGTTTCTGCATCCACACTAACTGGTCTTCTTGCTAGGGGAAGTTAACAACTTTTCACTTCCAGGTCACTATCTCTGCTCTGGAAACGATTTTTACACCTGTTTTACAACTCATTCAGGTCAAGCACAGACGAGCAGTAGGTGGTGAGATAATCCAAATTAGCCTCCAGCAGCCTTAGGATGGGTAAAGATAACCTTCTAAAAGTTACATTCCCCATATACTTCATATAAAACCAACGTCACCTTTAGGTTTTGTATTAAATATAAAAATAAGTTTTTGAATGGTGTCTGTAGCTGGTCAAAAGTCAAAAGTTATGGATTTACATCCATAGTCTATATTTCGACTTTTCTTGTGTGCCAGTTACAGCATGACCAGGAACAATGTCGTTTTGAGCCTAGTCACTGAGGGGAAATGCCATATTTAATTTCACTGGCGCATCACCGGCTGATTGCCCCAGCACACCCTATTTCCGCACTACTGCTTCATGATAACCGGTGCCAGGCCAGGAGGACATAGACTCTATCTCCCAGCATCCCCGGTCCCTGTGATATCAGCTTAGTGCCCGGAGGCACATAAATTCAACAGCGCTGCCCTGCGGCTTTTGCACTCACCGGCAGATCACTGGCAGATCGCCCCACCTCACCCTATTGCCGCACTGCAGCTTTGTGGTAACTGGGGCAGGAGAAGGTGGATTCTATCTCCCAGCATCTCGGTCCCCGTGAGGTCTGGAGGCGCAAAAATTCAACAGCGCTGGCTTAGGACGCGTGCGGGCAGCGTGAGGACAAAGCTCAGGCAAAGGGCGGGCCCATCCTGCGTCCGTCAGAGCCCGGAGGAGGCTTTACAGAGAAGCAGAGGTAGTAATCCGATATGGAAAACAAGGGGAATGTACAAAACCTTTGAGGATTGATAAAGGGTAAGACAGGGTTGTGTTTTTGCCTCCTTTCTCTTCTCCATTTATGCTGATAAACTCTCTGAAGTCCTAATTGAAAAATGTAGAGACTTTCTAGTGGTAGGCACTTATCCCTTACCCGTCATGCTTTACGCAGACAATGCGGTCTTACTGGCCAAAACTCCAAAGGCCTTACAGCTCTCAATTGAGACATATTCCTCCTATATGGCAGAACTAGACCTACATGTTAACAAAACAAAATCTTATGTGTTGGCTATGGGCAGGGACAAGAAGCAGAAACAAATGGGTTTCCATATCAACAGTAGAAAACTAGATAGAGTGGACAATTTTATGTACTCAGGCATTTTCTTTGACAAAAAACTAAAATGGTCCACAATGGTCAAGATTAGGGCACATCTGATGACCAAAAGTGTAGCCGGTACCTGGAAGTTTGTAACAAAAATAGGGAACAAACTGGTAAGAGAAATTTATCTTGCACAGACAAGCTATATAGAGTCTCACGGTGCAGCCGACTGGGGAATAGCAAATATTGACTCTCTACAAGCTATAGAAACCACATTTTTAAAGAGACTATTAGCTGTCCCAACTTCTTGCCCAAGTATCCTTATCGATAAGGAACTAGATTCTCCGTTCATATCTGACACCCTGAAAACTGCCCTGCTCTTAGCCTGGCTCCCTATCTGGAAAATGGAATTGGCCCCTTTAAACCAGTCAGTACTAAAGGATATCTTAACCTTGGACCGTGTCTCCTTGATTAGCTGACTAGCTTATGTGAAACGGTCCCTTAAGGAATTAGACCTGGAGTTCCTTTTTAGCTCACCATCTGAGTGCATGTATTTTTTTAAATCGCATCTAAAAGAACTCTTTGATGCTAAGTACAACTTAGAAAGGAGGCAAGAAACAGCAATACAAACCCACAATGACCACATACCTAGCTTCATCAATGGTGAGCACAGGCCATTCATCTTATATTTCATTTGCCACGAACATCAGACACCGTTTTGTACTGACCAGATTCAGACGGAACTAATAGCTAGATGCTTAACAAAGAAGGGGTGACCCTGTGTCCCTCAGAACCTGGGTATTCAATAGTTAAAAAAACAATGGTTCTGTCGAGTAAGACAGATTACTTGGACAATGCTCATAAATGTAGACAAACAAAAGGAAGCGCTCTGATACAAAAGATGCAATTTGAGAAATGAATGCTCAAAAAACAGAAGACAAAGTCATAGGGTCAAAGAGTTATATTGTATAAATTATAACAAATTTCTTCCAAACATATCCGAATTACTTCATTCAAGGATACATTTTTCAATACAATATAGAACCATCATAAAAACATGCAATTTCTGTGACTTTTTGTGAAGTGGTGCTCAATGGATGTGATAACAAATATATTACGAAGGAAATTAACACATATATATATATACAATATTGATTTTGATAGCCAGATGTTAAATGTTGACCAAGGATTCCTAAGTTAGTTGTAAGGATCCTGGTAAATCTATGCCTATAAATGCGTCAACGTTTCGACCCTCATACGCCCCTGTTGGTGGTCGCGGCGGGTCTTTTTCAAGACAAGGAAGGATGACAGTCTGAAAATTGAATGGAGAACATGTATCTGAGAGACTTATAGTGCCACTTATTAAAGCACTAGGAAGAGCTGAGAAGAGTGAATAACATGTACTCACTCAGATAGAAACAGACAGGAGGCCCTCAGTCTGAATCCTTATGGCACAGTGGCCCCTGGTATCTGTGAATGAGGAGGGACTCATATTAGGACAAAAACAAATCTAATGGCCCTATATCGCACAATCGACTATGGGGAGTGTTGTTAAGAGTGCTCCACGTGGATGATAAAATGGCCATGAACGTTCAGAGAGTGCCCAAGGATACCTCTCTGAAGCTTTCCTGTAGAGGTCGCAGTAAATCATTCCGTTTTCCACTTGGAATGAGAGGTCTAGAAAGGCTATTGTGTTCCGGTCATATGTTGTCGTGAATTGAATGTCTTTGCACCTACCGTTAAGCCACTCAAAAAACTCTTTTAGACTTGCTTCGGATCCCGTCCAGATCATAATGACATCGTCAATATATCGCTTCCAAATGGACATAGAATCGATGTATGGGTTATCATGAGTGTATAGGTGTTGCTCTTCGTAGTTGTCCATGTATATATTAGGTAGACTTGGTGCATAAGTAGCGCCCATGGCCACTCCCTTGCATTGATAGTAAAAATGTTGTTTGAACAAGAAGTAATTCTTTTTTATTGCGATCTCTAGGAGGTCAATCAGAAAATCTGTGGGTATCCAGTGGGTTCTTGCCGTTTGTCCAGTGCTCCTTTAATGATTTCAATTGCCTGGTTTTGTGGTATGGAGGTGTAAAGTGATGAGACATCCAACGTGACCATGAACTGCCTGGTGTTATCGTATGGTTGGTTCTCCAGTAATTGTATAATGTGCATTGAGTCACATACATAAGATTTAGTCTGAGGGACTAGTGGTTGCAGAAAGTGGTCTATGAACTGGTTAAGTTGCTCTAGCACCGAGCCACAGCCGGATTTGATCGGTCTTCCTGGTGGTTTGATCATGCTTTCATGAACCTTAGGCAACTTGTATATGGTTGTACTTCTTCAGGGAAAGGGACGTCCTGACTAAGCGCCTATGAGAGCACGGCTACCCGCTGGGGTTACTCAAACGTGCCAAAAAGAGGGCTTGGTACTGCCCCAGAGACTATCCCTTGAACCCAAGGGAAAAGAAACCAGCAGCGGACAATTTAGTTTGCGTCACCACTTTTCACTCAAAGATCAACATGGTGAAAAAAACTACGATGAAATACTGGAACTTGATTGCACCTGAACTCAAGATGGATGAGAACCCCCTGTTTGCATTTAAGAAGGGGCGCAACATAAAAGACAGTGTTGTCAAAGCCTTTCTCAAACCCCCAAAGCTGTCCACCCTGAGAGACCAACTTGGGCTACCACCAATCGTGGGTCATTTCAAATGTGGAACATACAAAGTTTCCCCTCTCAACCTAGAGGGTGCTTCCTTCCATCATGGACACAAAACATACCAACTACCTTCCCTCACAAACTGCAATACCACGAACTTCGTTTACATCATCCTATGTCCATGTAACACACCATACGTAGGACAAACGACGCAAAAAGTAAAAATGAGAATACTCCAGCACTTGAGCAAGATTAGATGCAAAGTACAGGGTGCACCACTAGTGGACCACTTCAGTAGTCACAACCACAACCCAGATAGCATCCGTTGGAGGGTGTTAGAAAAGATCAACCCTAATCCAAGGGGGGGGTTCAATGACACTGGCCTTAAATAGAAAAGAGTGCAAATGGATACACATTTTGAACTCTGTATCGACAGGTCTAAAAGAGCATGAGGAGATATCTAAACAGATGGGTTTACTATAACATAAAGTCGGTTCATTTGTCTCTGCCTTTACATCCTTGCATGTGATAGATCTCTTGACTCTTAGTAACACATGTGTCCAGATCATCCATGTCACCTGATCCTCTGGTTAACATGATCTCTATCCATGCCTGCCTTAGCAGTGGCCTGCACTGATTCAACTATTGGCCCAAGGAATGTCTATACATTTATCTGGATTTCATCCCTTTGTAATGTCTTTACTCCTCACATGATGCTTATCAATGTCCTATATCACTTTTTCACTTTGTTATGGGATGGGATTTAGAAATGTGTTAAAATGTTCTGGCAATTTGTGCCCCTGTAAATGTTGCTACAGTTTTAACCATGACATGTATCACTTGATTAACCTATCATTTAACCCGCCTCTATGCCTTTATCATTCACGTCATCCTTAACACGTGACTAACATCTCGCTGTAGTCATGTCTAGGAGGCACCCTTTAAGACTCCTCCCAGCTGTACCACGCCAGCCGCGTGATACAGCACATGCCTTAGGTCGTTTCCTAGCAACGGATGTACACGACGCCCACGCTGTACCTGCTTAACTAATCGCCCAGTACCCGCGTTTTTCATGATACGTCAGGACGCTGCTGTATGCAGACGTGGAAAACAACCGATCTAACACCATCAGCTTCTCTTTAGGTAAGACACCGAGCCCCGGGCCATGGGGTCCTGCAGATTCAACGCTGCCACCCGTGTATCCATCCGACACCCGTTGGGGTTTGTGTAGTAAACTACTTCTCTGTGGTGCTTTACTGATTAGAATGTTCATGACATCATAGAATGCCCGGGTGACTCTCTGGCTCACAACGTCAGTTGATCAACTCAGGCTGAGCTGCTTAGAGCTGGCTCCTGGTGGGGTTATATCTTTACTTCTTATCTTCTACTATCAACTGTCCTAGAAGGAATCTACATTAAAGGATTTAACTACTTACATTGTTGGACTCTTCATCTTCCTTTACCACAACTTGGCGACGATTTTTAAACTGGGTGAACCTACGTGAGTACTGAGAAGAAAGGCTACCTAAGGATCCAAAGAATCATATGAACCAAAGAAGCAACCTGTCTCGAAACTTAAAGAAATATAAAGGTAACGCCCTGGTTAACCCCACCAGTGTCCCTTTCTACCTGGACAGCCTGCATCTAGGGCGTTTGTGGTTCCATTATCCAAGATTCTGCTGTCATCAGGTGAATGTTGTGAGGGTTAATGCAACATACTTCAACCTGTGTGGGAATTGTCTTAGCCCATCAGCAAGTCTTCTGAAGAAAGTGTCTATTACAGTGATCAATCGTCTGTGCCTAAAGAGACTTTTCCACAAACTCTGTCTACCCTTCCTGTGTGTTGAAACCGGCGTTTCCTTGTGAGGTATTCTCCCGCTGTCTGCAAGTCTCCTACAGAGAACAAGCTTCATCAGCCACGCTTCAGCTATCAGCGACGCTTCAGCACTCTTCGAATTTTCCGTTTTTGCACACTCTCTAAGACAGACGCTGTTCATTGGCCTGTAGGTCGAATTTGGCACCTTTTAAGGAGTGTTTTCAGCGTTGAAAAGCACTCTGGAGAGAGCAGTTAGACGGTAATGTTGGCAACCTCTTGTACACATTTGGTAATGTGCTGTTCAGTGTCTTGGGGAACTTTGCACGCTGTCGCAGTGTCTTGTTGTATTGCGGGTGGCACCTTTGGCAAGTTAATGCGCACGCATGTGGATGTTGGGACAGAAGCTGCGCTTTCGTGGTGTGTGATTTTCTTTAATTTTCTCAGTTGGACATTAAACATGTTGCCTCTTCTATTTGGCAGTTTTACTGCTGGCTTTCAAACAGCCCACGATCATTCACCACGCGCATTCACGCGCCACGCGCAGCCTTACCTCTTCATGGATTCTTCCTATCGTTCTTCTGTGACGTCTGTCCTCTCTGCCAGTTCATTACTGCTGTGGACGCTTTGGTGCACGCTTCAGCAGAGAGCCACCCTGCACAACGTCAGGGTTACGTGCCGCCATCTTATGTTGAATTTTACGGTCCTTGCCAATGTTGTTGTCAATAAAGTTTCGTGGACATTTATTCCTGGCTCGTTTCCGATCAGCTGTTTCACTACATGGCAATCTCCAAGAGTTAATCGCTGGTGCGGCAGGTCAACTACAGCACGTGATGGTGAGGTAACAAACTTTCGACTCGTGAACTGATCCGAGATCCAGGAGGATCTTTTGAATCTTATGTCTCTTTGTTCTTAAAGCGCTGCTCACCATTTGCTCATGGAAGGAACTCCATTTCTTTATTGTCCGATGGCAACGGCGTGAAGTCTTGTGTGGGTTTGGGGAGGAAGGTTTATATCTGTCTGCAATGCCTACTTTTTATTTCGTTTTGTGTGTAAGGGGTGGGGGCACCGATTGAGAGGAAGTTTGAGAGGAGCCTTATGTTTTCACTCTTATTACAATGCCTGCTTTCATTTCGTTCGTGAGCTTGGTGTGGGGAGCTTTACATTTTCACTGTTATTACAATGCCTGCTTTCATTTCGTTTGTGAGCTTGATGTGGGGAGCTTTACATTTTCACGGTTATTACAATGCCTGCTTTCATTTCGTTTGTGAGTTTGGCGTGGGGCACTCTGTTTTTGTTGTTGACACTTGTGAGGGCGGTTAGTGAAACTGTTTTTAGACGAGGTGTTGTTTTAAGGGTCTGTGTCCTAGGGTCATGTAGAGCCTTATGGTGTACCCTATCTAGGGGATGTTGTAGTTTTGAGTTTCAGGGATGAGTATCCTATGTTGTACTCTTATTTGGTGAGGTTGTGTTTTCGTGGGTAGTCAATGCCCATTTCTGTTCCCAGGTTCACTACCCTGTGGTGTACCCTACTTAGTGGAGGCTGTGGATATGAGGGTAGTCAATGCCCCTTTTCAGTTCCCAGGTTCACTACCCTGCGGTGTACCCTACTTAGGGGAGGCTGTGGATTTGAGGGTAGTCAATGCCTCATTTCAGTTCCCAGGTTCACTACCCTGTGGTGTACCCTACTTAGGGGAGGTTGTGGATTTGAGGGTAGTCTATGCCCCATTTCAGTTCCCAGGTTCACTACCCTGCGTTGTACCCTTTTGAGGGGAGGTTGTTTATTTGTGGGTAGTCAATGCCCTATTTCAGTTCCCAGGTTGACTTACCTGCGGTGTACTCTACTTAGGGGAGGTTGTGATTTTTAAGGATTAGTACCCTGTGTTGTTCCCTATTTTTGGTGGAGATTGTTTAACATTGTTGTTTTTTTTTACACTCTGCTTCCGTCAAAGTCTACCTGCCTGAGATTCGTGGCCAAGGGTTTCATGTCGGTGGGACTTTGGGTGAGGAGTTTTATTTTTCTCTGTCAGCTTGTTTTTGTCAGGGGAGCTTTTAACGGGTCTGTGTCTACGCTCGCCTTTGTTTATCTGGTGTACCCAGTTGTGAGCGTGACCATCTTTCTTTGCTACTTTGGTCTTTATTCATCTAAACCATGCTTTTACCCTAAGGGAGGGGGATGTGGCATATAGTAGCATTTAGTTGTTTCTTTCCATATAAAATTTAGCTTGTTACTGTATTTCTGCTCATACTTTTGATTATGCTATTTCTGTTCATGTTAATGATACCTCATGCAGTACTTGTTGTACATTATTTATTTGTGTACTTCATTTTTGTACTTTCATGCGAATGTCACACTTGAGGTATCTTTGTCTATGTTTTTCTCTTTTCTTCCGTCATTCCCTAAGGAGAGAGGATGTGTAGTAAACTACTTCTCTGTGGTGCTTTACTGATTAGAATGTTCATGACATCATAGAATGCCTGGGTGACTCTCTGGCTCACAACGTCAGTTGATCAACTCAGGCTGAGCTGCTTAGAGCTGGCTCCTTGTGGGGTTATATCTTTACTTCTTATCTTCTACTATCAACTGTCCTAGAAGGAATCTACATTAAAGGATTTAACTACTTACATTGTTGGACTCTTCATCTTCCTTTACCACAGTTTGCACTTTTGATCCCTACCCGTCCCTGTGCACCGCGAGTCGGGCCAGTCTTGCTAGCACTTCACTAGTCATCGGGCACGCACGGCTCATGATTGATCCCCGTGTGCACGATAAGGTCTACCCGATGCGCATTGGCACTTCCTGTGTACCCTTGGGCACTCTCTGAACATTCACCGCCATTTTAACATCCACGTTGAGCATTCTTCAGGCTCACACTACCATTCTTGATTGATCCCCGCATGCGCGATAAGGTCTATCCAACGCGCATTGGCATTTTCTGTGTATTCTTGGGCACTCTCTGTACGTGAGCAGTCTTCACGCTCACACTACCATTCTTGATTGATCCCGGTGTGCGCGACAAGGTCCTTACGATGCGCTTTGGCACTTTCGGTATATCCGTGGGCACTCTCTGACCGTTCATGGCCATTTTAACATCCACGTGGAGCACTCTTAACAACACTCCCCATAGCCGATTGTGCGATATAGGGCCATTAGATTTGTTTTTGTCCTAATATGAGTCCCTCCTCATTCACAGATACCAGGGGCCACTGTGCCATATGGATTCAGACTGAAGGCCCACTGTCTGTTTCTATCTGAGTGAGTACAAGTTATTCACTCTTCTCAGTTCTTCCTAGTGCTTTAAAAAGTGGCACTATAAGTCTCTCTGATACATGGTCTCCATTCTATTTTCAGACTGTCATCCTTCCTTGTCTTGAAAAAGACCCGCCGGGACCACCAACAAGGGCGCATGAGGGTCGAAACTTCGACACATTTATAGGCCTAGATTTACCAGGATCCTTACAACTAACTTAGGAATCCTTGGTCAACATTCAACATCTGGCTATCAAAATCAATCTTGTATATATGTATATGTGTTAATTCCCTTCGTAATATATTTGTTATCACATCCATTGAGCACCACTTCACAAAAAGTCACAGAAATTGCATGTTTTTATGACGGTCCTATATTGTATTAAAAAATGTATCCTTGAATGAAGTAATTTGGATATGTTTGGAAGAAATGTGTTATAATTTATACAATATAACTCTTTGAACCTATGACTTGGTCTTCTGTTTTCTGAGCATTCATTTCTCAAATTGCATCTTTTATATCAGAGCACTTTCTTTTGTTTGTCTATAATTATGAGCATTGTCCAAGTAATCTGTCTTACCCGACAGAACCATTGTTTGTTTAATAGCTAGATGCATCAAACAAAAATCTGCTCACAAAGGGCAGATTCTCAAAATCTGCCCCTTTGCGACCGGTATTTTTGCATTTGGGATGCGTCATCCCAAATGCAAAAATCGCAATTTGAGAAATTGCTAAATAGCGATTATTTGCATTTAAGGAATCTCAAATTGAGATACCTTAAATGCAATGCATGAAAGTTTTAAAAATAGCGAATACGCTAATAGGGCATGCAAATTACCATGAAGTACAACTTCATGGTAATTTGCAAAACTTTGAAAAGTGCACTAAAGTGCATTTTTC
This sequence comes from Lissotriton vulgaris, assembly GCF_964263255.1. Classification (NCBI taxonomy): domain Eukaryota; kingdom Metazoa; phylum Chordata; class Amphibia; order Caudata; family Salamandridae; genus Lissotriton; species Lissotriton vulgaris. The sequence continues at coordinate 1,251,152,741 of NC_141685.1, forward strand.
AAAGTTTCATGTTGCGCACACACATGCCCTAAGGGCATGTGTGTGCGCAACATATGTGCACAGATCAATTTCAGGGGTGCAACAGGGTATCCTTTGGACACCCCTGCACCCTTGAAATCGCAATCTCAATTTGCAATTCGCTAATTGCGATTCGCAAATTGAGATTGTCTTCCCATTCATTCCTACGGGCCTCTAGGCCCATAGGAATGAATGGGGAGGTATTCCTTAATTGCGACTTGCAATTTGCGAGTCGCAATTAAGGAATTCTAAGAAATCGCTATTTTTTTAGTGATTTCTTGATGCATTCCAATTTGCTATTCCTTAATAGCGAATCTGTATTTTTCGCTATTAAGGAATCGCAAAATGGGTTCTTGATGCATCTGGGAGTATATACCACTAACGGTTGCCTATCTGGCACAAGCTGTCTCTGTGCCCCTGTGACGCCTTTCCAACCAATCTATCTCACACCTCTTATTTTCTGTATATTTTACAAAGTAGAGAGGAAAACATTTATCATTTCACTGCTGAAAAAATTCTGTATACGCTCGCATAAACGAGCCCTTGAAATCCTTCGATCATTGTAAACTCTATACACATGTTTTATGATTGAACATTTTTTACTTGCTGTGCTTAAAATTAGAAAGACGCATTTTAAGCTACATGGGGCACACTTTTAGATCCCGCGTTACTACTCAATATTGGGTGCAAGCCGCGTTTATGTATATGGTTTTATTGATTGTTTTCAACCTATTTTTACAGTTGCTTCTATGAACTTGTCACTGTCTTTCTTTTTTCTAACAATCACTGTTATCAAATTTCCTTCTAATATGATGTATATTAAATTTTATGGCTTTATACACCTTTTAAGCATTTATTTAAATGAGAAATAAAGATGATTGATTGATTGATTGATAATTTCACGTATTTATACTCCTAAATATTATGCACCCTACCTTCTGGGAAGCAAGGTGTGATTGGGGCGGCGTATTTATTATTGAAAACCGGGTTTTCAAGCTACTGCTGTCAGGCTACACAGGGCAGGCCTAAAGCCAAGTCTGCACTGCTATTGTAGTGGATGGCACAATATGTGCTGCAGTTCACAGGTGGCATTTAACTTCCAGGCTCTGGATATATTCTGTACAGCATATACTAGGGACTTATAGGCAAATTATATAAGTCAAGTATGGATACGCCCAAAGACGTTTTAAGGCATGGGCAAAGTGGGCTCTGGCCCTGGGCCCCAACCTTTCAGGGGGACCCCTGATAGAGCCAGCTATGTTCTGCTGAGAGTCTTGCCCTGATGACCATGAATAGTTTTTAAAAAGATTGTTGTAAAGTAGTGCTTGGCTATCATTCATATTTAATGTGTGAGAGTCTAATACAGACATTTTGCAGACAAAATTTGTTTGTTTCATGCAACATCCATAATAAAAGTTTCTTTTAGATCAGATTTGAAGACCTCACATATAAGAAATGGGAGGGTGCGACTGAGATTATTTGCAGTAATATTAGTGAGCTATTGCTGAAAAACACACATCACTATCCCTGAATATCAGATGTAAACATATTTAGAATTTTTCCAAAGAGGGCATGAAAGAGCTGAAACTGGATCATAAGATCAAAGTTTCTCCAAAGAGGGGCCCCTAAAATACATTTGGCGCTGGGTCCCCAAAATCCTCAAAACATCCCTGGATACACTGATTTTAAACATTCTTAAGGGAGGAGTACAGTAACAATACTCCTGTTTAGACGAGATAAAGTGCACAGAGCTCTCAGTCCAGCAAAAATAGGGTCCAGAAAAAGGTGCAAAATCTGGGGCAACCATGCACAAAAGGTGCATTTCCTACAAATGAGATAATTATTGCTTTGTTTAAGCCCAGCACCAAGGCATTCAGAATTTGTGTGCAATAATTATCATCTAATATGAGTTTTAACATATATTTCTGGGCATACAGCACCAAATGTACATGTCCCGGTAATTATCGGCCATTTTTCCCCCTTGAAAGTCTAACTTGTTTGACCTTCCGAAATTTAATAGGAGAAGCAGTTTGTATCACACCTAGAAGGGACAGGGCAATACAAAAGCTCCACAAATGATCTTCAAATGTGTGAGGTAACAGGATTCACCATACTTATACAAAATCATCAACATTAATAGCCCACATGTAATCAGGGATAAGAAGGTGAGCAGCAATGCACCAATCTCTTATAAGTATTCTGTGTTATACTGAGCCCTTCTTTTACGAATCCCAGTCGCAATATTTGAGGATGACCCACCTCCACAGTCAGGCCTATCAAAGCCATCATTTTTAAAATTTCTCCCAACCCTGTGGGAGGGATAAAAATAAACCCTCCCAAGGAAGCTCCTGTAGATATAAACAATGCAAACAAACATTAGTGGGTGGTCACCACTCCCAGGAAGAGTGAAAAGGACTAGAACTGGCAAGAGGAAGAGAAAGAGAAAGATTCAGTGTAGAGAAGACTTCCAATATATAATCAGACCATTACTGCTTCATCTCTCTTCCTTGTCCCAGTCCTAATCTGTGAAGACATAAAATAGCAAAACAATAGGGCGTTAATAAAACACAGAAGAACAGCCCACCAGCACCAAATGTCACAAAGAGAGACTCAAAACTATAAAACTAGGCAGTACATTGTACATACACACACGCTGCCGTACCACACTCAAGGAATGTAAGTTGACCTATCAACCAATGAGGACAATGCATAGATAAGGAAGGATAATCTCCCACTTAATGTTAAATTAAGAAAATACCTTGGGCAGAAAGGAAAATAAATTACAAAAGACAAGACAATCAGGGAGAAAGTATAAAAATGGATCAGAGGGAAGCAGCAACCTAAGCTCTCCAGCTATAAGGTGATATGATGGCCATCAGGAACACCACCTTAGGAATCAGGGAAACCCATCCAAAGGCTCTAAAGGAGTAACCTGCAGAGATTTTCTTTTACAAACCAAATGCTATCGACAAAGAGATTAAAAACTATTTTAGCCAACTCTTGCAGACTACATAATCGAGTACAGCATCCGTGAAAAATTTTCAATCATTATTAGCATGCAAGTCACTCCAAGACATGGTAGCACCACTATTTACCCCAAATGTTACAATGTTTTTGAGGACACCCCCTTGCCACATATCCAGGTTTATTAAAGCAGGTGGGTTCTCCAAGTTCCAAGCCATAGCAACCTCTCTCTTGACAATCAGTTTTCCTATTCCAAACAGCACAAACCCTCCCCTCCATTTCGGATCCGCTATCAACCCAAGGAGAGCCATGTTCGGTTATAAGTCTATGGGGCGCACCAGTACTTGTGAGATGGAGTGGAAGATGGCCCACCAGTAGTTTGCCATAACTGGGCAGGACCAGACAATATGAAAGTATTTTATTTGAAGGAAAAGAAAGCTGGAAGATTTTACTAGCTCCCTTGGTGCCATCTGAGCTTCTCTCCACTTGCAATCCTCAAGGGGGCCCACTCATGATTCCTTTTTGGCCCTCGCTGGTGCAGTAATGTCTAGCGAATAAAGGACTAAGAATTTATAGATTTGATAAATATCTCCAAACCACAGCAGTCCCATCAACAACCGGGCGACCAGGGGGCTGAATTCAGGAGCCAACCGAATAGAGTCTTGGTAATAAATCAAAGCATGGAAGAGTTGTAAAAATTGGACTTATGAAGATTGAAGTCCAGCTGAAAATTAGGGAAGTACTGCATATGGAAACCTGGCCATACATCTCGCAACCTAGAAATGGCAATGAGATCCCACCTTTTGAATCCTCCCAGTTGCGTGGTATGTCCCAAATAACTACCCCACTATAGGGGGTATGCAGGGTAATCCCCTATCCCACCCAGTCAAGCACAGCACTGACCTCCAGGCCTAGAATACTACCCTGGAAAGATTCAGCATGGAGCGTGGAATTGGTGCACCAAAGAGCATATTAATGATATTGTCACACCCAGGAAAATGCACTTCAGTACAAAAGTCGGGTCTGACCAGCCCACCTGAAGCTGACCATTCTGGACCGCGAGTTATGAGGCCCAGTAGTATGTCTGTACGTTCACGGCTGCCATACCCCACCAAAGGTGGATTGAGTGCACTTCCCATGTGCAATATGTGACAACTGGCTGGCCCAGAGATAGGATCGTATTTTTAGCTTGGACCTCAATAAACCACCTCAAGGGATCTCGTACAGAAACTTTTGAGGAGCCTAAAAAAGTGCTCAGCACCACCATCTTGAAAAGCGCTACACTACCTATGAACATTGATTGCAAGTCTTGCCCACCTCTTGAGGTCTGTCTGCATCTTTGCAACCAAGGGGGCAAGATTAAGGGACCAGGTAAGGAATGGCAGCAGAGAAATATGTATATACAAGTATTGGAAGCTCAACTTGCGGACCTGTATCTGGGTCTGCCAGTTCATTGCTCCTACGAAGCCAATGAAAGGCACTTGGAGGGGTTTGGGCTAGTTGACTCACAGACTGAAGGCCTGCCTGTATATTTCCAGCATCCTGAGTGGTTGTGGTCCTGTGGTCTCTGGATGGGCCATAAAAAGGAACAAATCATCTGCATGAAGTGCTATGCAATCCTCTAGACAGTTCTGGCATTAAAACCCCAACACCTGTGTGTCGCATCTAACCTACATTGCCAATGACTTCATAGCCAGGCAAAAATAACAGGGGGACAGTGGTCTTTCCTGCTTAGTATGAAGTTGTTTTGGGAGTCAATAAGACTCCATTGACTTGCACTTGTGCCTTTTGACTAGTATACAAGACCTTTTATATATAACACAAATCTAGACCCAAAACACATGCAGCCCAGCACATCCGAGAGACAATCCAACTCTAGCAAATCAAATACCTCTTCAAAGTCTATGAACAGGAAAGCGCTTGCGTCTATAAGATGGTGATGAAACGCTACAACCATATGCAACCCTGCAACTGCAATGCCAGGTACTACGCTGGCACATGAAGCCGCATTAGTCTGGCTTCACCAACACTGGTATTACCTTAAGCAGCCTGTTCACCAACATTTTCGGATATAATTTAAGCTCACTTTTAATGAGAGAGATCAGACAGTACAAGGTGCACTCTTTGGTAGCTTGTCCTGCCTCATACAGGATCACTCTTGATGCTAATCCTGGAGAGAAGTAAGCAAAAGATCCCAAGAGGGAAATGTGGAATTAACCCTGGTCCTGATGAGGAGGTCAAAACCTTGAAGAAGAACGGAGGCAATATCAAGCTTGGGCCAAGGCAATTGGAAAACAAGAAAACAGCAAGTTGCTTTCTGAGGGAAAACAGTCAGACCCGGCTAAATCCCTACTGAAGAAAACCAAGTAACCTCATTGGATCACAGGAGAGGCGGGCCGGATCGTTAGGGACTTGAATGTTAGGAGGACACAGTTTGACAAAGTATCCCAAGTATTTGTTATAGGAACCCAAAGTGCACAGTCTACAAGAAACCAGGATGCCTTGAGCCTCACTGGGGATCTGCCAAAACTATTTTGAAAATTTGAAATGGACCCCGAAGCAGGACCCAGTTCCATGAAAGGAAGGTAGTGCATGGAGTGGAAAAAAGAAGCCCCTCATGCCAAGGAGATGTCAGGTCATTCAACCACACTGGCCAGAGATTTCTCTCCCAGGTAAAAATCAGATGAAGCTGAGAGGGAGATCTAAAATCAGCAGTACTCCGAATCTGAGACAACTCTTTAGGAACAGCCTCACTGTCTAGAAGAAGTCTGACGAGGGCAGGAACAACCTTCTCAGCATGTTTTCTTTCACCCACCAAGGGCATATACCAAAGTACACAGGAAGCAGCCACAATGGGGAAGGGAACTAAAAAGGATCCACCTTGGGAGCATGAACCTGGAGAGGAGGTTAAGTTAAAAAAATAATAGATAAGGCTTTCAGGAGCATGGCTTTAGGGCTGGGATATCAATATAGATTGGGATAGATACAAGAAAGAGTGGCAAATGGATAATTTCTCCTTGAGACTGCATTGTGCCTGTAGGAAGGGGTTTGGCCAGATCGAGTATCTGTGACACAATTTAGCCCTACACTACTGGCTGCCTGCCTCATAGTGCAAGTCACTCCAGGGCACCACCTGACTGCTCGAGATAACTCCACCTAACACCCAGTCACGAGGATTAGTAGTGATTCACTGACCTCCAAACCCTTTTCCTAACAATATGGTAAATACATGGTCTGTCGTTTTCGGTTTTGAGTCTGTGTCATTTTGTGCATGCACTTTAAGGTAAGTGGATAGCAGAAGTCATTGCTCATAGAGTGCCAAATAATTTGTTTTCTTTTGCAGTTTTTGTATAGCGCAACCTGGACCAAGGGCAATAGAGCTCTTTACATGAGCACCTAATTACAATAGATATATACATAGACAAAAGGTATACAATTCTACTCCCCCCAAAAAAGGTAACGTGTATGAGAGCTGCCAGCAGCTCAAAAGCATCTATAGCGGCTGTAGCCCAGAACAAAGGGCATGAACTACAGCTCCGAACTAGATGTTACAGCTCAGGACTAGATGCTCCAGCTCAGCGGTAGATGCCCAAGCTCAGAAATAGATGCTGCTGCTCAGAATAGATATTACAGCTCAGGACTAGATACTACAGCTCAGAACTAGATGCTGCAGCTCAGACCTAGGTGCTGAAGCCCAGAACTAGAAGCTAAAGCTCATAAATAGATGCTGCAGGTCAAAAATAGATGCTGCAGCTCAGAAATAGAAACTGAAGCTCAGAACTAAATGCTGCAGCTCAGAACTAGAAGCTAAAGCTTAGGAATAGATGCTACAGCTCAGAAATAGATGCTGCAGCTCAGAGCTAGATACTACAGCTCAAAACTAGATGCTACAGCTCAGAACTAGATGCTACAGCTCAGAATTAGATGCTGCAGCACAAAGCTAGATGCTGTAGCTCAGACATAGAAACTGAAGCTCAGAAATAGATGCTGCAGCTCGGAAATAGATACTACAGCTCAAAACTAGATGCTACAGCTCAGAACTGGATGCTCCAGCTCTGAACCAGATGCTGCAGCTCGGAAATAGATACTACAGCTCAAAACTAGATGCTACAGCTCAGAACTGAATGCTCCAGCTCTGAACTAGATGCTGCAGCTCAGACATAGAAGCTACAGCTCAGAAATAGTTGCTGCAGCTCAAAACTAGATGCTGCAGCTCAGAACTCGATGCTGCAGCCCAGAACTAGATGCTGCAGCTCAGAACTAGAAGCTACATCCCAGAAATAGATGCTGCAGATCAGAAATAGATACTACAATTCAGGGCTAGATGCTACAGCTCCAAACTAGATGCTACAGCTCAGAACTGGATGCAGCAGCCCAGAGCTAGATGCTGCAGCTCAGAACTAGAAGCTAAAGCTCAGAAATAAATGCTGCAGCTCAGAAATAAATGCAGCAGCTCAGAAATAGATACTACAGCTCAAACCTAGATGCTACAGCTCAGACCTAGCTGCTACGGCTCTGAACTAGATGCTAAAACTCAGAACTAGACGCTGCAGCCCAGAACTAGAAGCTAAAGCTCAGAAATAGATGCTGCAGCTCAGAGCTAGATACTACAGCTCAAAACTAGATGCTACAGCTCAGAACTAGATGCTACAGCTCAGAATTAGATGCTGCAGCTCTAAGCTAGATGCAGTTGCTCAGACCTAGAAGCTAAAGCTCAGAAATAGATGCTGCAGCTCGGAAATAGATACTACAGCTCAAAACTAGATGCTACAGCTCAGAACTGGATGCTCCAGCTCTGAACCAGATGCTGTAGCTCAGAACTAGATGCTAGAGCTCAGAACTAGAAGCTACACCTCAGAAATAGATGCTGCAGATCGAAAATAGATACTACAATTCAGGACTAGATGCTACAGCTCCGAACTAGATGCTACAGCTCAAAACTGGATGCAGCAGCCCAGAGCTAGATGCTGCAAGCTCACAACTAGAAGCTAAAGCTCAGAAATAAATCTGCAGCTCAGAAATAAATGCAGCAGCTCATAAATAGATACTACAGCTCAAACCTAGATGCTACAGCTCAGACCTAGATGCTACAGCTCTGAACTAGATGCTAAAACTCAGAACTAGACGCTGCAGCTCAGAACTAGAAGCTAAAGCTCAGAAATAGATGCTGCAGCTCAGAGCTAGATACTACAGCTCAAAACTAGATGCTACAGGTCAGAACTAGATACTACAGCTCAGAATTAGATGCTGCAGCACAAAGCTAGATGCTGTAGCTCAGACCTAGAAGCTAAAGCTCAGAAATAGATGCTGCAGCTCGGAAATAGATACTACAGCTCAAAACTAGTTGCTGCAGCTCAAAACTAGATGCTGCAGCTCAGAGCTAGATGCTGCAGCTCAGAACTAGATGCTGCAGCTCAGAACTAGAAGCTACATCTCAGAAATAGATGCTGCAGATCAGAAATAGATACTACAATTCAGGACTAGATGCTACAGCTCCGAACTAGATGCTAAAGCTCAGAACTGGATGCAGCAGCCCAGAGCTAGATGCTGCAGCTCTAAACTAGAAGCTAAAGCTCAGAAATAAATGCTGCAGCTCAGAAATAAATGCAGCAGCTCAGAAATAGATACTACAGCTCAAACCTAGATGCTACAGCTCAGACCTAGATGCTACAGCTCAGACTTAGATGCTACAGCTCAGAACTAGAAGCTACATCTCAGAAATAGATGCTGCAGATCAGAAATAGATACTACAATTCAGGACTAGATGCTACAGCTCCGAACTAGATGCTAAAGCTCAGAACTGGATGCAGCAGCCCAGAGCTAGATGCTGCAGCTCTAAACTAGAAGCTAAAGCTCAGAAATAAATGCTGCAGCTCAGAAATAAATGCAGCAGCTTAGAAATAGATACTACAGCTCAAACCTAGATGCTACAGTTCAGACCTAGATGCTACAGCTCAGACTTAGATGCTACAACTCTGAACTAGATGCTAAAACTCAGAACTAGACGCTGCAGCTCAGAACTAGAAGCTAAAGCTCAGAAATAGATGCTGCAGCTCAGAGCTAGATACTACAGCTCAAAACTAGATGCTACAGCTCAGAACTAGATGCTACAGCTCAGAATTAGATGCTGCAGCTCAAAGCTAGATGCTGTAGCTCAGACCTAGAAGCTAAAGCTCAGAAATAGATGCTGCAGCTCGGAAATAGATACTGCAGCTCAAAACTAGATGCTGCAGCTCAGAACTAGATGCTGCAGCTCAGAACTAGATGCTGCAGCTCAGAACTAGAAGCTACATCTCAGAAATAGATGCTGCAGATTAGAAATTGATACTACAATTCAGGACTAGATGCTACAGCTCCGAACTAGATGCTACAGCTCAGAACTGGATGCAGCAGCCCAGAGCTAGATGCTGCAGCTCAGAACTAGAAGCTAAAGCTCAGAAATAAATGCTGCAGCTCAGAAATAAATGCAGCAGCTCAGAAATAGATACTACAGCTCAAACCTAGATGCTACAGCTCAGACCTAGATGCTACAGCTCTGAACTAGATGCTAAAACTCAGAACTAGACGCTGCAGCTCAGAACTAGAAGCTAAAGCTCAGAAATAGATGCTGCAGCTCAGAACTAGATGCTCCAGCTCAGAACTAGATGCTGCAGCTCAGACATAGAAGCTACAGCTCAGAAATAGATGCTGCAGCTCAGAACTAGATGCTGCAGTGTGGTAAAGGAAACATACAGAGTCCAGCTGTATAACTTGAGTAATCCTTTATTTTAGCTTGGTTCTAGGATAGGTGAGTGGGAGAAGATAAAAGGTACAGATGCAGCCCCATCAAGAGCAGGCTCCTAGCAGCTCAGCATGGGTTGACCAACTGACACTCTAAACCCAGAGAGGCACTCAGACATTCTATAATGTCATGGTACATTTCAACAGGGCAGTACAGTGGGGAATAATAGAGAAGTAGTTTACTACACATCCTCCCTACTTGGGGAACCACAGCAGAAATAAAGAGAAGGACAATTACAATACCTCAGAAATAACATTAGCATGAGAGGCAAACCATTGAGATGCAAACATCTAATGGTGTAGTACATGAGGTATCAGAAATACAACGGTCATGAAAAAAAATGCATTAAAATGCAAAATTAATTGAAAACATTAAAATTGCAAATATCAATACTACACGCTCCATCCCCCTCCCCTAGAGAAAAAAACAAGGCAAGGCTTAGGTGGAAAGAAAAACCAATGCAACTGAGAAGGGTGGACACTCCCATAACCTCCCCATACACGGGTACATCTCTGGGTATTCACCCTGGCAATCAAAGGTGGGAATTAACACCCTTACAACTTCCTCATAAAGGGTGCAGCAGAGGAGGCTGACCCTTGGGACTAAAAACAAAATCCCCAAGAGAAAGGTACAGCAGAGGGTATGAGTCACTCTAGATATTAGGAAGAGTGCAACCTCCACAAGAGGGGTACACAAGAGAAAAAACTCTGGAAAAGAACAAAAGTCCCCCTGATTAGAGAAGAAGGCATGCTGACACCGAAATTTAGGATACAAATCTGTTAAGGGTAATGGAATAGGTCATAAAACTAGAGAGAAGCTTCTCACTCAAAGTCCTAAGAACGTGAAACCCTTGGCCACAAGTTCCATGCAGGTAGAATTCAACTGGAGCACAGTGTCAACATGAAAGGATGCCCCATGGGTAGTAACCCTTGAAACTGACAAACCAACTTTCCCCAAAAGTAGGGAACAACCCAGGGTATTCACCCTGCAAAATTACACAAACTCCCTTAAATAGGGGACACCACAGGATAACCATCTTAGAAAACAACACAACATCCCATAAGTAAGGTAGACCACAGAATAATCACCTTATAACACTACATAACCTTCCTTAAGTAGGGTACACCACAGGGTACTAGCCGTGGAAGACTACATAACCTCCCTTAAGTAGGGTAGATCACAGGATAATCACCTTAGAAAACTACACAACCTCCCCTAAGTTGGGTACACCACAGGGTACTCACACTGGAAAACTACACAGCATCCCCTAAGTAAGGTACAGGGTAATCACCTTAGAAATTACACAACCTCCCGCATGTAGAGAACACTATTGGGGAAACACTACAGAGTACTCACACTGGAACATTAGACAACCTCCCCTAAGTAGGGTACAGCACAGGATAATCACCTTAGAAAACTACACTACCTCCCCTAAGTAGGGTACACCACAGGATACTCACCCTGGAAAACTACACAGTATCCCCCAAGTAGGGTACACCACAGGGTATTCACCATGGAAAAAATACACAACCTGCCCTAAGTAGAGTACAACACAAGATAAAAGGTACAGATGCAGCCCACCAGGAGAAGGCTCCTAGCTGCTCAGCCTGGGTTCACCAACTGACACTCTAAACACAGAGAGGCACTCAGGCATTCTATGATGTCACGGTACATTCCAACAGAGCAGTACAGTGGGGAATATTAGAGTAGTAGTTTATTACATGCAGCTCAGAGCTAGAAGCTGCAGCTCAGAAATAGATGCTGCAGCTCAGAAATAGATACTACATATCAGGACTAGATGCCACAGCTCCGAACTAGATGCTACAGCTCAGAACTAGATGCTACAGCTCAGAACTACATACTACAGCTCAGAACTAAAAGCTACAGTGAATAAGAAATAGTTCCTCCAGCTTAGAACTAGATGCTGCAGCTCAGAAATAGATGCTACTGCTCAGGACTAGACACTGCAGCTCAGAAATAGATGTTAGTGCAACCTGCCCTAATTTCTGTCAACATACATCAGCTTGATTCCGCTGGTCGGGGAAACCAGTTGTTTTTGCATTGGTCGGGAAACCTCTCAGCAAAAGAGCAATGAAATTACTCTACGTTTCGAAGAAGCAATACGCAGATGATTTCTGGATGATTTAAACGAAGCAACCTAGGGCCGAACAGGGCTGCAGTGCAGAAGCCTAGATCCACAGTTTTAACAGTGATCAATGACAACTTATTAAGGCCTCTGTTACATTTTACCAATTAATGCCATCTGTTCAATATCAGATGTGGAGTGTGGGATGCCGGAATGTATACATTATTGTCAGGTGCTGAGTTGCCGTACTGCCTGATTGACGCATGCGTGGACCTTTTCACCTTGACAATAAAGCGATGTTCTTCAGATTCCCCTGCACATTGGTGTGGGTTGGTCAGCCATTTAATATAAATGGTGTATGACTTTTATGTTGTTCTCTTGGCAGCAGGGCAGGCTTTAGTGCTCCCTGTGAGACAATGCTTGTTGGCGCACCCCAGTGACCACCTTCACCAGGGATTCCCTCCCTACCACCCTTTAACAGCGCCCCAAGTCTCCATTAACACTCTCTCCCTCAGATGCATTTAATTAGTTTTATAGCACCACTCATACCAGTGTAGGGTGTCAGAGCTCTTTACATCACACACACATTGCACAGAGACAATCAGTCATATGTTTGTAAATCAGTGTATAGGAATGTTACATAAGACAGAGGACTACAAGGTGTGGGAGTCACAAGTCATCCATAATGACAGACAGGATAGTTTAAAAGTGCTTGGTCAGGAGAAGCACAAACTCAGAATTTAAAACATAACACCATAGTTGGGCGTTACATTTAATAATAAGAACTGTATTTTTTTTTTACTGTAATGAAACCTTTTTGCAGCATTAGACTGGATGAAAAATGAAAATGCCCCATCCATACCTTGCAGTTTGCATGCAGCTCCTTGATGACAGTTAATAGCTCACTGTTCTATAATTGGATTTTAACTTATACACCGCAAGTAACAAAAGGATCTCTATGACAAAAGCACTGACCGATTTACATTATATGCACCTTGTGATCTGCCTGGTACATGTCCTGTGCATCAGGCAAATTAACCCTATGCACTATTTTATGATGAATGGAAACGTCCATTACACAAAACTCCCATCTCTCACCGGGAAGAACATTAATCACCGGAGCCATATTGACATTTTTATTGTTGTATAAAAATTCCTGGAGGCCAGCAACCTGGTAGCAGGGGCTTTTAAAACTTTAATATACTTGCAAACATGGCACCCCCGAAGTCAGCACCCGGTGCAGTGGCACCGGTCGCACCACCCTAGAGCCGGCCCTGAATTTGTGACAGGAAAAGAATCTTCAAAAGCGAGGCAAAAAGACAGGAAGTTTAGGAATGGCACTGTTGGTAGCTCCCACAAATACCTTTAATCCTCACCACTTACTTTATTTTTTTCAAACTAAATATTGTGTTTCAGCTGCCATAAATCAATTTGAGCATGTCAGAATCACAGAGGGAAAAAGCTTAAGTTCAATGGACTCCCAAGATTGTATCATTCAAATAGGACCACAAAACCTCAGAGAAAGGCTTTTAAAAGTCTAGCTAGAGATAGTTTCAGTTGTTTGTCTGAGTTTTAAGTAATGAAGACAAAAATATGCATAGAAAGTGCTTTGGGTCAGCTTTATCTGCTACAGACCTTTTGGGGAATTCTCCTTTCAGCTGTTATTTGTTGACAGTATAATTCTAAATCAGGCACCTCTGGGTCTCATTGGGTAAAAAGAAAGATCGTCATCTTTGTGAAGGCGTCCTCATTGCAGTCATTTCTTCCCAGGCCTTTTTACACCACCAGGCCGCTGCACACCTAAGCCGACCCTTGCTCCCCACTGATTGTCCTCCCTCCGAGCCCAGTTGTTTTACCAGTGGAGGGCAGGAGCACTGGGAACCCAAAGCAAACCTGGCTAATTTTGTCAGACCAGCCCCCATACTGTGAATATCGAGCAAGCGCAGTGAGCAATCCAGACCACTAGAATCAGAGTTGGTCTCTCCCCCCCTACCACAAAAGAAAATTTGTGAAAAAATTTGAAAAATGGTGCATTCTACAACACATTTTTAATTATATATTAAAGTTTATTAGTTATTAAATCATAGTTGCAACAGGATACCCAGTTATATCCACAGACATTTCTACTGACAACATAAAAAATAAGATGTCAAGCATGAAACATGAATTTAAATATAACATATGTGCACACATTTACTGCTTAGCACAGTCAAGAAGTGGAGAACACAGTGAAAGACCATTATGAGGGATGTTAACATCCTCCACCCCAATAAGCGTCACAGCAGGGCTGGCTTTAGCGCTTGTGGTGCTCGGTGCGACAATATTTTTGGGTGCCCCGCCATGACTTCCTCCTCTACAGAGCCCCTCACTATCACTCTCCAACAGTGGCCCTTATCTCTCAAAAATCCCTCTGTCACATGTATTTCATTTGTTTTATAGTGTCTCTCATACCAGAGTAGGGGATTTGAGCACTTGAAGTCACATACAGAGACAATGAATTATAAATGTTTAAATCCGGGCATAGAACATGTTACGCAAGGCACATAAGGCAAATTGACAGATTCAAATGTCATCCATAATGGTAGGCATTTTTTAAGAGTGCTTGGTCTGGAGAAGCACAAACTCAGGATTCAAAATGTAGCACAGTGGTCAAGATTGGCTTTAGCTTTACTAATAATGATTTTTTGCGACCCAAACAAATACGTTTTTTAGAAACATTAGGATAATGAAGACTGGGAAAAAACATAACTTTCCAACCTGTATCATGCAGCTCTTTGATGGCAGTTCATACCTCACTCTGCATTATTATGATTTTAACTTATGCAGGGTCGGACGGCCATAGCGGACACCGGGCGATTCCCTGGTGGGCTGCCAGGGTGGGTTCTTGTTTGGGCCCCTGGTGGGGGCGTGTTTGTTATAGGGGGCCGGCAATATCAGCCCCCTGTAACAAAATTGTCTGACACCGGCCCTAGAAAACAGCTCGGCCGCACCCCACCCTCAGGGCCAGCAGAGCAGTTTGCCAGGGCCAGTTGCGGTTCCCAGTCTGGCCCTGAACTTATAATCCACAAGTATTAAAAGGATATCTATGATAAATCAGCTACCCACTAAGCTATCCACAGAAAATACAGTTCTGTGATCTGCATGGTACACTTTCTTTGCAGCAGGCATGTTAAGCCTCTGCGCTACTTTGGATGAGTCAAAACTGCGCTGCTTCTCTAGCAGGAATATTAATCACCAGCGTTATATTGAAATTTTTATTGTTGCCTGAAAAATGCTGCATATAAAAGGAACTCTGGAGCAGAGACCAGGCCGTTTCTCTAGGAGGCTAGAATGGTGGGGGCAGGTTTTATTTTTGGGGGCTGGTTTTATCACTGGGGTCTGTTTATCGCTGAGCTGGGAGGCATTATGTTTCACAAATTTTCATGGGATTAAAAGCACCTGTTGCAGACTGAGTGTCGCACACCAGGGTCAACACCAAGTCTCCTGAAAGTCCCACAAAGTACAATAAATTGTTGCCTTTTTGACATCTTTGCATGGGAATCTCCCAGCAGGATTTTATTTTCAAGGCCGGTGGGTAATGGAGTGGACTCAGAAGCCCCCCCACCCCTATGTCAATATGCAGAAGAGTTGCCAGTTTTGCCAGTGTTAGGAGCTGTGGAGAAGGGAGCAGGAAATCGTCAATTCAAATGACCCACCAGATGCAGTAGTTTGTGACATTAGGGCCAGAGCTGCTGACGTTGAAACTCAGGATATATACTCAAAACATAAACCCAAGGTATTTGGCTCTTAGACCTAGCTTGTGGCTGTGGCTCCTGGTCAATATGGTCAGAAAAAAACAGAAAAAAGAAAACGTATTTCTTGAGTCCCCTCACTAACCAGGGTTTCCCCACGGTGACATGCTTCATCATTGGGGCCATCCCAGCTCTCTACGAACTGGGGCGTGCTACGACTTGCGGAGTTACGTAGGAGCCCTTTTTCGAGGAAGACTATGTGTGGTGCAATGTCTAGTGGAGTGGGTGTGGGCGATTTAAAAATACTGTGCTAGTGGGCCTAAACTATTTTATTCCCGCTCCTAGGTAGGTATGGTTAAAAAGTGGGGTTGACACTGTGTACCTATCTATAATAAGAAGGGAATCAGTGTGTGTTCGACATGTTTCGAGCTTCCCCTAGCTCTTCCTCAGGACCACACAGGGACCAGCCCTGTGTTTGCCACTCCTGTTTAAACCTCAATAGGAAAAGTAGAAAAGAATAAAAAAAATAGTGAACGCTGCTACTAATAAAAGCATGGTTTAGATGCATACGATTCCTAGTTCTCGTTATATATCTGAAAATATAAATAATAAAGAAAAACTTTAGAAACAACCCCCCTCCTTTGAGTGGGGGTACACAATTCTTCCTCCATGCTGCACAAAAATATGAGTGGTTTGCTTCATATTGGTGTGTGCAGACTTCCAACGCTCCAGTGATTGTGCCTAGAAGAATTATAAAAACACAAGCAGGTAGGATGCGTGGCGTGAATTCACACATACAAACAACACAGGACTTGATATGACAGTTTAACACACACATTATTTCACGCAAAACAATACAAATTTTGATTAGTGTTGCTCGAATCATTACTTGCCAACGTGCGTAATAGCACATCATGGTCTCTGGGGGGGCGGTGTCTCCCTTTTGAAACAATCCTGTCGTGAAAGAATGGAAAGGGAAGGAAAAGGAAAGAAAAACAATGGCGGCTGTAGTTATTTGCAGTTTTAGTATTGCTAAGTAATGGTTCTTTTTAGCTTGTGAAGGTGCTGTACTATGCCTTTGTTTGTCACGGTACCTGTTGGAAAGAGGAACACTTACTTCAAGCCTGGGGCGACGCGCCAGCACACCTACTTCGCTTCCCCGCCGGACCGCATCTTATCGTGTCTCCGATGAGGGAAATATTAAAAGGACTTCCGCGTTGGCATTGCCGCGTGGTCTGGTGAGAAACTAGACCTCGCAAATGCCTAAAAATGGGCGCCACAATTTGACAAGTGCGGTGGCCACATTGAGTTGAATAGCGGGAGTCTTCCGCGTTTATTTCAGGCAAATAGCAATAATTCAATCATGAAAGACTAAGGAAAAAATATCAATTACTCAGCGTATGTAGACAAACCGCTTGTGTGTTAAATCGGTCCCTGTCATGATTAAAATTAGGTGACCGTGATGGGGGAGTTGTGGGTGGGCTCCGCGACCCCTGAGTTGACTCGAATCAGTCAATTTGACAGTGAGTAGAATATAATAATTAAGGAAAATAAAATAGAATAAATTGAATAAAATAAAGAAAAATGGGCAGAAAAAAGGCAGAAAAATGGGCTATGGTTAATAAGAGTTCAAAATTGCTCCCTATTTAAATATTAATCATTGATAGATAGGGAGATAGGGAGGTGCCCCCAGCCATAAATACTTATCCAGCTCTATTTATGGTTACAAAGAAAAGGTTCATGATGGTGCGAACCTTCAATGTGGCTGATTAGAGTCAACTCAGGGGGTCACGGAGCCCACCCACAACTCCCCCATCTCGGCCACCTAATTTTAATCCTCATGACAAGGGCTGATTTGTCACACACACGGTTTGTCTACATATGCTGAGTAATTGATATCTTTTCCTTAGTCTTTCATTATTGAATTATTGCTATTTACCTGTAATAAACATGGAAGACTCCCGCGATCCAACTCAATATGGCAGCCACACTTGCCAAATTGTGGTGCCCAATTTTATACATTCGCGCGGTCTAGTTTCTCACCAGGCTACGCGGCAATGCGAACGCGGAAGTCCTTTTAAGGCTCCCCTCACCGGAGACGTGCTAAAATGCGGTCCGGCGGGGAAGCGAAGTAGGTGTGCTGGCGCAGCATCCCCAGGCTTGACGTAAGTGTTCCTCTTTCCAACAGGTACCGTGGCAAACAAGGGCATAGTACAGCACCTTCACAAGCTAAAAAGAACCATTACTTAGCAATACTAAAACTGCAAATAACTACAGCCGCCATTGTTTCTCTTTCCTTTTCCTTCCCTTTCCATTCTTTCATGACAGAATTGTTTCAAAAGGGAGACACCGCCCCCCCAGAGACCATGGTGTGCTATTACGCACGCTGACAAGTAATGATTCGAGCAATACTAATCAAAATTTGTTTTGTTTTGTGTGAAATAATGTGTGTGTTAAACTGTCATATCAAGTCCTGTGTTGTTTTTATGTGTGAACTCACGCCACGCATCCTACCTGCTTGTGTTTTTATAATTCTTCTAGGCACAATCACTGGAGCGTTGGAAGTCTGCACGCACCAACATGGAGCAAACCAAAGAAAGAATTGTGTACCCCCACTCAAAGGAGGGGTTGTTCCTAATGTTTTTCTTTATTATTTATATTTTCAGATATACAACTATAACTAGGAATCGTATATATTTAAACACATGCTTTTATTAGTAGCAGCGTTCACTATTTTTTCCTTATTTCTTTTCTACTTTTCCTATTGAGGTTTAAACAGGAGTGGCAAACACAGGGCTGGTCCCTGTGTGGTCCTGAGGAAGAGCTAGGGGAAGCTCAAAACATGTCGACCACACACTGATTCCCTTCTCATTATACATTGGTACACAGTGTCAACCCCACTTTTTGACCAAACCTACCTAGGAGCTGGAATAAAATAGTTTAGGCCCACTAGCACAGTATTTTTAAATCACCAACAACCACTCAGTACACATTGCACCACACATAGTCTTCCACGAAAAAGTGCTCCTACGTAACTCCGCAAATCGTAGCACGCCCCAGTTCGTAGAGAGCTGGGATGGCCCCAATGATGAAGCATGTCACCGTGGGGAAACCCTGGTGAGTGAGGGGACTCAAGAAAGAAATTTTTCTTTCTTCTGGTTTTTCTGACCGTATTGGCCAGGATACACAGCCACAAGCTAGGTCTAAGAACCCAATACCTTGGGTTTATGTTTTGAGTACATGTCTTTGGAGGACGACCTAGACTTCTATCCTCTTTCTCCCCCCTAATTTATGTGTTGAAACTGGGGAACCAGGTTTGTGTTATGGCTCAACATCCTGTGATTCCAGACATTTAATCTCTCATGTTTAGAAAAACAAAAATGAAAGTGACCTTATGTAATATAATCAGTGCTCACTTAAAGCGCTCCAATACATTCGGGTCGAGTTTGCATAACTTAAAACTGCAAACAAATAACTAATTGAAATGAATGCTGGTACCTCAGAGACGAGTTAGAACTCTTCAGAAGCTTTGCTTGACCCAAAGTCTCTCTCATAGCTGGGGAAGACAACTCAAAACGTATGTTTTCACCCATAATATCGCAGTGTGAAATTGGTTGGGGAGCAGTGGTTGCACCTCTGCTAAGGCCGAGGAGCATGGCCCTACTGCTGCAAAGCAGTGAAAGAAAGAACAAATAAAATGATAATAATTCGGGATTATTATTATTGTATTTTTTCTTGCTGCGTAGCTTTGCTGAGCGGACGGGGCTGCTCTGCTCTCAGAGCATGGGAGGAGTGGTTTGCCCACTACAAAGTGCTCAATTACTGGTTTTCCGACTCTCTCGGGCTGGTCAAACAGTCATGCATACTTCACATGTTCTCTATGCAGATTGCATTACAATCTGCGTGCAGAACATCCCCAGGCACCCATTCCCTGGATGAGCGCTCAGACCACCCTTACCAATCACAACGCTGCATTGCAGCATTGTGATTGGCTTAGGGGAGGGAACCTGTCCGCTTGCTGTTTTGGACTTGGAGAGACTGAGATGACGTGTGAGAGAGCAGGAGAAGGGTGAGGAGGTATGTTTTTTTATATCCCCTAAACCCCCTCCCAACCCGCCAGCCATGCCACACCGATCTGTGCCGACCGCTACTGTTAAGGAGTGTGACATCACAAGCGCTGCACCTGTCACTGCGCATAAATAAAGGAGTGGCAGCTGTTGTATAGACCACCCTGAAGTAGCTGTCACCCCCGATCTCCATAATTTCAGAGAGGACTATGTAAATACATACTTCTCCGACATGGTCACAGCACAGCCACAAATTTGCCTATTTTCACTTTCTTTTCTAATCTTCCTCCTCTTTTACAGGGAGCTACATTCCCACTGCTTTAAATCTGTAACCGTTTGGGTGTATACAAAGATGGAGCTTTGTGTTTGTAAAAAGTTAATATTATGCTCATTTGGACTAATGGGTATTTTTGATAAGTATACTTAATTCTTCCATTAATAGCTAAGATTTGTAAGTTAAGTTTAGGCAGTGGTTAATTTGGAACAAAAAAAAGAAGTGCTAGGGCCTTTGTCAGACGGTCACTCACTGCAGCTTGCCTCACCCATTGCCTCTGCCAGCGCTGGAAGTAACTGTAGCCACATAACTACTAACCATAACGCTTCTATAAGTAGGACAATTCAGACTATTCCAGGCCACCCAAAGCTTTAAGAATGGCTTGGGCAGCAGGTGTTAATCATTCTGTAATGTATATTAAATTATCAAATAATTGTTATTCTGCCCATTCCAAAATTAAACTGACAACGCCAACATGTGGCGGACTGTCATAAGTGCCGCCAATTAAGTGCCAGTGACGAGCACCGGAAACTACCGGCTCAAATTAAAACACTGATCTTAGAGGTGAACACTCACTGTAGAGTTTAAGTGATTGTGAAGAAAATGCAACACTCCATGAGGACACTATTCCAAAAAGCATTGTATCAGTGGCATACAGAACCTTAAGGGGGGCTTCCGAGTTTTCTTACAGACCACCTGGGTTCCCACCATCAGCCTCACTTCACTCATCTCCGAGAGATCTTAATAAATATAACAGTGCCTTGGATGTAGTGGTACCCATGGATGCGAAGACCCTTTCATCTCAGGGGCTCATCTCAAACCCATGCACTTCATTCTGATCCGTTAGAGGGTTAGTCCGAGGCAGCACTTACTGCCCAGGACACTACTCACCCGGCAAAGAACACATCCCGCTGTACAAAAGCCATGGTCCCCGCCACCGTTACCCAACCCACCTCATTGCCAGCACATAACCAACAGAATCCTCATCTCAGACAATTTGTCCTTGCATTTAAAATTAAGGCGAGCATGACCGAAGTGGTGGTAGTTTATTATGGGTAGTGTTTACACAATGTTGCCCAAGCCCACTCAGATTCTAGCACTGACAAAATGTTGGTAATTATTTCATTTTTTGTAACATTATATCTACTGCTGAAGCTTATCCATATAGGATTTCTGTAACCTGTATGTATCCATCCCTGGACTCACTCACCCATTGTTTGTCATCCATCCATACACCCACTTAGCCAACTATTCATCCATATATTCAATAATTAACCATCCCCTCAGCACTCACTCAGTCCATAATTGAGAATGCACTCTGTCACTCATTCTTTCATCCATAGACTCACTCCTCATCAAAGAATTTACTCATTAATCATGTCCACAGCCACACAGACAAACTTCCACGTCAATGAAGAAACACTTTTGCTTCAAAGTAGCCCAAATATTTGGCTTTGCCAGTGCTTGTATGCAGGTAGACTTATAGTTGTATCTTGAGAACAATGCACATGGTTTGATTATAAATGTGCAGAATGTGTAAATACAAAATGCTTTCCTATGCCCAACACTGTAGGGACTTAAAAGCCTTTACACAGTATGTAGAACGTCGGCAATGGAGACCTTTTTAATGTACAAATGGTTTCTTATGAACATGTAAAATAAACTCTGTACAGGTATACACAGCTGTATACACCTGTTTGAGTAAATACAGCTGTGTATACATGTTTGAGTAGTCATGCCAGTAAGGTACTTGACTTGACTTTTTCTTTGACAACAGGGCACAAACGCATGCACTGATGTGGAGGAGTGAATGCGTATGGTAAAGGGTGCACCTTTTCAAAAGTTAATCCTAAAGTGGCAGTTGTTAACTTAGTGGCAAACAAATTGGAAGGATTACAGATATCACTCTCCTAACAACAAATGCTTTTTTGCAAACTCAGGAAAAAACTATTCCCAAAAATAATCTACATGGCCTAATTTAGAATTTAGCAGATGAGATACTCCATCACAAACGTGGCAGTTGTCTGATCCTCGCATTACAAGTGCAATACAGTCTATGGCACTTCCTTTAAGGCTGACAGGATATTTGTCAAGCTTTGACAGAGTATCCAGTCATTCATACTCTAAATCAGGCCCTAAAGGCTTGATTTACAGTTTGGCAGAAGGGGTACTCTATCACAAATGTGACGGAGTTCCCTGCCAGCCAATTCCCTGGTCCGCCCGCATCACTGGTTATCAGCAAAGCCCTGGACCTTGTTAGCTCAGTTGATGGAATACTTCCTCAGATGGCCCAATAGAGTCGGTGCAAGCAGAGGAAGGACTTTACACACTTTGCCCTATTTAGGAAGGACAGTATAAAAAAAGTTTTTTCCTGCCCTTCACTGCCAAGAAAAACTTGGTGGTAAAGCCCAGGAAAAAAACAAGAATGACCCCCATACCCTGGGAAAAAAACTCGCTGAGTGTGGAGGTAATTAGATGTTTGAAGTTCAAAAATAAAGCTTTGTGAGTTTGTTTTTGAAAAACAGAAAAACTTTTGAAAAATGTTATGGCTGGCCATCCTGGCTGACATTGCCATCAGTGAAAATGTTCCTACATTCACAGGAACTGGCATGTCAGTGGTTCCTGCAAACAGTGAGAGTTGTCAGCAGAGCTGACAGACAAGTCCAAATTTGGCTGGAGGAGGTCCCTCGGAAGGGCTGAGGTTTTGTCCTCTGCCATCCCAACACAGAAAACTCTAAATCAGACCCATAGTGTTTCGAAACTTGAAAACAGCACGTTCCATGTATTTGACATCAATGTGAGAGGGGAAAATCAACACAATCATCCCAAACGCGAACCTCTATAAACTTTACACTAGCATGCAATAAGCTAAAAGATCATTTTCAGATCCTAGGCATACAATCCCCCAACTTCTAGAGACTATTTTAGTCACATCATCACCCACGATTTTACAATACCACCAATGCACAAGTAAATTGGTAAGCATTTAATACATTGTCCTGGAGGTGCCCTTCCTACCATACTCGTTTCACATGGAGTGCTGAATTTGCACAGGTGCTTAGCCACGGGCCATAATTATGAGCACATCCGTTTACATCGAGTATTGGTGATAGTGCATTGGTATTCACAGCTCTAAGGTAGTGGTACAGTCTACTGTGTCCTTGGACAAAGAGAATGAGGTGGGAACTTTGCTTGCCTGACTAGAATAAATCGAGAGGGGATGGTAGTATAGATGGGGGTTTTAATCCCTCCCCTGCTGATGACGGAACCGCTCCGTCATCAACTACGGTTGGGCTGTGCTGATGACGGAGCGGTTCCGTCATGGCCCGGCCGCCGCGCCTGCGCGACGCGTTCTATTAGGCGGGCGGGGCCATGACGGAACCGCTCCATCACGAGCACAGCTCAACCGCGGCTGGTGACGGAGCGGTTCTGTCACCAGCATGCGGCCGCCGTGCGGCCGCCGCGCCCCGTTGGCGCTGCGGCAGAATAGCCGCCGCAGCGAAAGGGTTAAAGGATAGGAGGGGTGCAGTCAAGAGTTGTGAACTGGCTTCATCAAGGTAGTGTACAGATGCCAGCTTCTGAAGCAGTCATAAACAACTCAGCTCTGCATCTTCTCCACTTCATATTATCAGTTAGAAGAAACATAAAAATGATTGCAAGTGAGAGGGCAGAAATTCTATCCTACCTGGGGTACGTGTTAGGAGTGCAGCATAACCACTTGATGTATGCACTTTCATATTATTTAGTGTTATTGATGAAATTAGATGGTGGTCGAAACATGAAGAAATTAACATACCTTTGTGATATTAACATGGCTTAATATGTGTTTAACAAATGATTTCTAGAATTGTAGTAATTACGTATAAATGG
This sequence comes from Lissotriton vulgaris, assembly GCF_964263255.1. NCBI lineage: Eukaryota > Metazoa > Chordata > Amphibia > Caudata > Salamandridae > Lissotriton > Lissotriton vulgaris. The sequence continues at coordinate 1,251,176,532 of NC_141685.1, forward strand.
TGTAGCGTACTCACATAGGGTTTATTAGTGATGTGGCACACTGACACATTAAATGCATTTTCAGTGTTTATAATGCTAATGATGTAGTTAGAATAATCAAAATAAAGTAGCGTAGTAAAGGTGCCTATTGAAAATGCTAATGAATTTTATGAAAATGTTAAATGTGAATCATAACTAGCATGGTGCATTTATTATTTAACATAAGTCGTAGGCCTGATTTCAAAGTAAGCTTGGGATCTTCACAGTTCTGAACTGATGCTTAGATTTCCATGTAAGTTTCTTAGAAATGTTACATGTTTTCGTGCTTTACACTGCAGGTGGACAAACACTTCCTTAGTGAAGAGTAAGCTTTTTGTTTGATTAGACAGTTGAGGTATGAAGAAGCTACAGTTGGCATAGTCTGGTGAAGATAGTGTGGAAAGAGGTGCGTTCTCATGGGGGAAGCAAAGGCGACCACAGACGAATTGTTGCAAAGGAGTGTACAAGGAGAAGGCCCTGGAAGGAACCGACTTCATGCAAAAAAAAGTATTGGAGCCTATTGTAGACAACGTTTGAGAAAAACACTATGGGACATCTGTTGAATGAGTTTTGGTATATGATACATTCTAGTGGGGGATAAACAGTGCATTTCATGTTGCCTTTCCGATAGAAAGCACCTGGGGCCTAAATTGTTTTTTCCTGTTAGTGGCTGTAAGCTTCTTGACCCATCTGATGGTGGAGTGACTACTTAGGAAGGCTCTAACCATTTGACACCCTTTCTTAACCTTTTGATCTAAATTGTAAAATAGGGATTACACTGAAGAATAAGTGTAGGGTTAGATAGGACTAAATGCTTTTCTCCAACGAACTACTGATGCAAGGACAGCTCAATGTTTGCTTCCTGATTAACTAAGTAGTAATTATAGAACGTGTTGTCCTTTTCTTTCTCTATAAAGTGAATTTCTTCCAAAGATTTGGATTCCTTCTGTTTCCTCTGTATTTTTATACCCTGATGCTGAGATTCGTGTATGTCCACCTACTTTAGAATTTGTAAAAAAAAGTGACTAACTTTATTTGGTTGTCTGCATGGGTTATTGTATAGCAACACTGGTTACACTGTACATTAAATTTGATTTGTGGGATTTTCTTGCTCCCCTTTAAACTTTCATTCTGCAAAAAAGGACCGTTGAGTGTTCGTCATCAGGTAATTCCTGAATAAATGGGCCCAGGCCCTTTCACAAGCATTAGGAAAACCTTACACGTTATAGTTGTTAAACATTTAGAAGCTGCTAAACAAGAATAAATCAAATAAATACTATTTAATCTCCCAAATATGTATTGTGCAGAAGTCAGCACGTTCAAGCTACAAAGAAAGTGATTATGTGTTTCTATTGATGTTGTCAATAGCGCAAGGTCATCAAATGTAGAATATGTGCATTCTTCTTCAACCTCATCTTGCAATGCTAAATGTTGGGTTTCAATTGAATTTTTGTCTTTTGCTCCTGTCTTCTTTACAGGCCCATCAAGGTACAGTAGACACACAACTTATACATTTATGATTTTTTCCTAACGTTACACTGCATAAAAAAGCAATAAGGGGTATTCATATATACATGAGCCTTCACATGCTGTTACAAGGGCCAGGAAGACTGTATGTCCATAGATCAACTCTGCTATCCAAATACCAACCCCAAACAAAATTGAAACATGTATTAAGATTGTAATTATTTTTATATTTGTCAAAGTTATAGTTATCTAAGATATTGGTACAGCGTAGATTTCAACACCACTTTTATAAGTCACAAATATATGATTTAAACTTAGACTCTAGATCGTGCTTTTGCAATGCTAACACATTCTCGTACTTCTCTTACTTCCTGTACTTTCTAGATTTTTCTGCAGTTCCCTGAACATTGAGAGTCCTTGGAATAATGAACCATTCTTCTTAGTTGGGACTTTTACTTAGACAATTCTAGATTTATCCATATATAGAAGAGAATACCAGGAACTTTTCTCTGAGCACCAGATCTTAATGCTAATCTTTTGTATCGCTGTGACTGAACAGATTGTTTGTTTACTACTGGTAGACCTAAACGACTTCTAGTAGGTTGGGTTTCCCAATTCCTATTTTATATCTTTAGAACATGGGGCTGAGAATCGTGTACCTTAACTTTAATGCTAATTTGTAATCAACCTCTTAACTTTACAGCACCATGATATGCCCTAGGGGGTGAGTGATGGGCTTTATAAAAACCCTAATGAATCAATAAATAGTCACTGATTCCTGGTCCTTATAGTAAAGCCAAAAAGGTTACATTGTTAATTGAAATTGATTGTTGTAATTTTAACTCTCTTCACCTCTCAGTCAGATAAAAAGGTCCAATGGAGGATGAATAGTAAGAGGGTAGGCCCACAACGCTGCATGAACTTGGTAGCAGAGGATGGTTCTCCACTGATGATAGGGAGTTAGGGTGTTCTATTAAGAAATGGCCCAAGCCCAGTCTAAACCCCAAAAGCCTCAAGGATTGATGGAGTTACAGCAGTCCAGGAACTAGCAGTAGCAGCGCAGGAGTGTGATTATTAATAAGGTTGCACATTGCAATTGCTTATGATTAGATTGTAGTATTTTGCAGTGGCTGTGTGGTGTGCTGCGGAAATGATTTAAGTTGTTGTGTGAATGTGGCGCTTAATGCAGAGAAGCTGAGTTGGCCATCAAGTCTGTTGTGGCCTAAGATCCCGGGATACATACCTACATGGTAAAGAGCTGCTAGTGTAGAAGACACTGGGTTTAGTTGTCTGCTGTGTTGTGGTGCTGATCGTGAGATGTCTTTGATAGATTGATATAGGGACTTATCTTTGTGTGATTATGAGGTGTGGTTGATATAGTTGCTCACAGTGCACAGGGAAGACCTGTATCAATCTGGATGAGATCCCACTAGACAAGGTTTCATTTTAAGTGAATGTCTGAGTAGGTCGGAAAGTGTTGCTCTGAACTGGTTCTTGTGTGTATGAAGATCTTTAATTTCAGTGGAGGAGCCGACAGTTAGCTGCTGAAATTTTTGCATTTGTTTGTGCTTAATATATTAAGAGAAACATGCTCATGAAATTGTAAGGAATGGTGAGCTTCTATAAGAAGTGAAATTGATGTCATAGTGTGCCAAGCTGGTATTGGTCGGTTGGTATTAAGCTGCAGTGGTATTGGTTGGAGACGTCATAGAGAGCCTTTCTGGTATTGGTTGTGATCGCCGAATAGAGAATTGTGGGTGAAAAACCCTTTCCTGGTTTAAATGAAAAATCATTTGTGACTCATGCATATTTTGATAAAAAATAAAATTCTTTAAAGCACTACAAGCTTAATAAAGGGAGATGTGACTGTACTTGTTAGAAAGGGGGAAGGGGCACCACCTGAAGGTACATCAGGTCATAGTATGTCAATAGTCATGGTTCTTCACATGTATGTTTGGCTCAAACAATTAAATAGGATCACTGACTTAGATGGTCCTTTGACATTTCCTTGTTATGGACCCTTTAATTTGAGAATCATTGAACATTTAAAGAGGATATTGTATGACAAGAAACTGCCCCCTAGACCTAGGCAACACAAAGCACTAATGGCTGGGAACATATAGCTCATCTTAGGCACAGAGAGAGATTTCAAGGAAGGGTCGAGAAAGCCATATGCACTTGTGAAGATGCTATGGAATGCAGAACAGAAATCTTGGAAAACTGATATGATCGAGGGAGCTAGGCTAAATCCTGCATTAACAAAAAAGGTAAAGAAAAGGATAAGAAAAAGAAGACAGAGATAGATGACATAGAGAACACTGCTGATATTAATTATAGAAATTCAAATGAGGACTTTATAACTAAGTTATTGTTAAACCACCCACTACCATACAATGCGACTCAAAATGGAAGAGGGCAAAACATTTGACATGTCTATTGCACTGGTAAACCTACATTCTAATCCATTCGGGAGAAAGTTCAGGAATGACAGCGCCTTAAAATTCACATGCCCTATATGGCCCATACTCAATGACAGTTCCTGTTACAACTGGTCCTTTAGTGCTCATACTATTAGCTAGCTTCTTGCAACATGTATTTCTGAGCCTAGGTTACACGTGCAACTTGTTTTATTGTGAACTTTTTAATAGGATTTGTGCAAACTTTTGTTTTTCTGATTGTATAGCCCTTTCCGTTTTTATCTATGTGAGAGTATCTTTTAATATATGCTTTTATGATTTTCTTGTGAAATAGAATAAAGCTTTTTGAAAATGAATTAAATGATAGTTCCTTTGTATAATCCTGTAAAACTGTAGAAAATACCACACATACTTATGTGACTTGGATATATTAGAGCCAGTTAAGAAGTTCCATCTTTACATGCTCATGTTCTTAAGTTGCCTTCTACCTTTAAACATGATGACATTTGACACACTTTAATTTGCGTGCACACACACACAATAACATTCCTTAAGGTCAGTTTGCTTACAATACCACTTTGTAGGCAATCTATAGGAACACCTTGAACATTCTGTGCAAGGCTAAATTCAGGATGCAAGATGCTATGTGTTTTTGGCTGCTTGGCTAAAGAGCTGTCACAATAGAATAAACTATAGCAGCCCCACTGGGGCTCTGGGATGGTACCATGGAGGATGTATTTATATATATATATATGACATCAAGTCTTCGTTTATTCAGAGTAGCATTTCTTGTAGTGTAGTTCCTATTTTCCCAATAGGCTCTGCGCATTAGAATAACAGGAAGACTAGGTCTCTATTGAATATGTTAGACTTAATTTAGGTTTGCCAGCTAGCTCAGAGGTCACTAGAAACTTTCTTGAATGAACAGGGAGGAGTGAACTTCCCTGATTAGACAAGAAGGGATTCAGTTTCTGACAACCGCATAAACATGACAACTTTGCTCCCCCAGAATAAGGAGTATATCTCCAGAGTTGTGTGAAAACAATAGATAGCTATTTCACTCAGTCAATCGTGCATACTAAGTTTCACCAGAGTGCAGAGAAATAGAGAGACGGGCGTTTTCAATAAAAGGTGTTATTTATTGAGCAGTCTTCTTTCTCATGCAATAGAAATGAATTGCCACAATTCAATACTTGTTATAAAGTAAAGTGCGTGCAGTAAAAGGAGTATTATGAAATAATACTGTAAAAGCATTAATATGGTTTCTGAGCCATATGATACTTAAAAGGTATAAAATATATACAGTTACATACAACGATTATAGTTTGACTAAACGTACTCAACTGGTGCTTCTAAATACGCCTACCCCGATGTACCTAACCTAAGCCTAGTACATGGGAAGGAGTAAATGAGTTGCAGTTTGAGTTAAGTTAGTTTTTGCCAAGATTCTGACTCAAGAATTCTCTTGGGATCTAATCAGCTCCGTACCTTGGTTTTTAGAATGGAGGAGGTCTTGTATCTCGCTCTCAGGACTCGATCTCCCAGCAACCCGCAAGGGTGACAGGAAACAATGGGGCTGGATTTTCTCGGCAGGAGAAAAAGACAGCGTCTTTCTCAATGCGTCAAATGGGATGGACGGCTTCCTTCGGCACTCGCATCAGCTGGGCTTCGGATAAATAGATAGCCACTCTGCTCCACACCACCGTGTGTTGCTTAAGGCAAACGCTCGTATATTTATACCTGGAAGGTGCTGTGTTTGATGTAAGGTCGGACATAAGACGTCAATAAAAAGATGTCACTAAGAACGAGCCATTCCTTTAGTGCTCGCAGGAGTTCTAGGACAAATCAAAATAAAAGCACGGGGAATTCCCAGGTTGCTGGAGGTTTGGTATGTTGTAAGAACTCGTTGTGCTTTCTAGGAGTCTACGGAGGTAGCCTTGCCGCATTTGGTTTGCACTGGCTATTATGAAATATTTAATTAGGGTCCTAGATAAAACCACAACACCCACTCCACGTATAATGTCCATCATTACTAAATACTAAGCAATATATAAACATATAGGTATGCATGTGTTTTCTCATCCCACCCCAAAATACATTAAATGCATTTGAACCGGTATAGATACACGGAAATGAGTATTATAATGTGCGCATTAAAGCAGTGGTATCATTCTGATAATGCAAATGTAACTGACAGCTGAATGAATTACATAAATTACATTTATGAAATGGCTCTTAATACAGAAGAGAAGGTTGAGACCATTTCGTCACATATTTATACAAGTTTGTAAATGTGCTAGAGGCTGATCGAAAATATTGTCTCTAGACTCTCTAAAAATAGAAGTTCTGTTCTTTAAGAATAGTTCTACTTTAAGCAGAGTACCATGTGCCAAAAAAAGTAAATGTTTTGGAAGTTTGGGAAAACTAATTTTGCTTTGAAGGAAAAAAAAGAAAAAATAGAGTTCCTATTGAATTTAGCAGTTTTGTTTATAAAAATCGAAGGCCGATTTCAGAGTTTAGGGAATGCTGTTTGCTTGCTATTTCAATTGTTATTCTCGTTGTTAGGAGAGAACATTACCTCAGCTAGACCAGCAAAAAACTTGTCTACAACAGTAGGTGAAAGTTGGGCCAACTCTGAAAAATCTGAAATAGTGCATGCATGCGATGCATTGCCATCATCGGTGTTTAGATCAGCAATGTTCACAAAGGGTTGTACCTGTGTGCTGCCGCTTTCATCTCCACCGCCACCTACTCGTAATGGTGAAGTCTCAACGAATGCCGTCATCAGAATCGGTAGCCGCTGGGGACAACACGTTGCATGAGTCGTTACCGGACAAAGCAAAGCGTCGACATCCATCGGTACTGTTGATGGTAGTGTAAGACATACGTCCAACACACATTCTTCTCCGCATAGCAGACATCGAAGCACAGGTAAGATGCAATTTTGCCAGATCGGTCTGAATTAAAGAAACCAGGTTGTATTCAGATCTCTTAGCCGGGGACCTTAGTGATACGGTCTCGGTATCGTATTGCTAGGATCGTTTCTTCCATCAAAGCCTGAGTTTTTTCTGCAGCTTGACTTGCCATATCGGAGCAGGAGGAACAAAAATAAAATTCCTGCTATGAGTCCCAAAATAAGAGGCAGGCCACCAAAAAGATAGTGCACAAAATTCAGAAAGATGCCCAGGACTTTCTCAAAGGGTGCTAACAGTCCCGAAAAAATTGTATTAAATACATGTGCGATACCACTGGTATCTGACATGTATAAATTTGGCTTAACATTTCTACAAAATGCACGGGGCAATTTGTCGATAAAAGTGTATGTATCTCTGCCGCTGTCCTTGCATCTTGCAAGTCATATGTCTCTTTGGACGAGGTTAAAGGCACAGTTGTCTGTAAAAGAATAGATTTATTCTGCTTAAAGTATCAATTCGAATAGAAGTGATATTCACAGAAGGCCACAATACTGCCTTCATGCCTGGATTGTTGTTTGGATACAATACTTGCATACAGCAAATGACCCAGGACATTACAGTTACGGGATAGGGTATTAGGCGGCACCATTCCACAACAGCTATGGTCACTTAATATAACGTAGCAACCGTTGGAAAGTTGTCTGAAAAAGAGCTCTATTTGTGTAGCTGGGGTGGCGTTTATACCTTCGCATAGGAGTGTACCACTCAGTGATGTTTTACAATTAGTACCACTAAGAAATTCCTCTTTTTTGCCCCCACACCAACATCTATGAGTAAAAAGTAAATTCCAGGTTGATTTGATGTATCCTTTACCCAACTTTTCATACAGGCCTGCTGGTATATACTTCTGGCAGTATTGAAACTGGAAAGTCGTTATCGGGATTGTAATGGTGCCATGTATTATCCATTCAATGACAGGTCTTTCTGACATTGTCAATGGTAATCTCTCAAGTTTTTCAATGCTTAGCACCGTATAGTCTGCTCCTTTCTGAGCCAACGAGATTTGTCTATCAGTAAGGTTAAAGATAGAAAATAATGACGTTGTGTTGATTAGACGCCATGGCACATGACCTGAACGCAGATTTTGTAACGTCCAGCCTAGCCTTACAATAGAACGCAATTGGGACTAACCATGTTGTAACATTATCATATTCTGTTCTATTATATCAATTGCAGATGATACAATGCTGTCCATTGAATAGATTCTGGTGGACAGAGTCGTTAACCCATTGTCCACTACAGAAAATGCTTTTTTCCAAATTAATACGATCAATTTCTCGTATTTTTTCAGCAGTCTCAATTTGATTTAATTTCCAAGTATCATTGTATGCTGCGTATATACCGGCGTATATGAAACGTTTTTGACGCTGTTTGCGAGGTCCCAGTATGAAATCTCGCAAGTCAGCACCTTCTTTAAGTAAAGTTAAGTGTTGCTTAATTTCGGGAAGTGTAGATCTCTGTAGCCACTCGAGGCATAATTTTCCTACACTGTATGTTGTAACTATCCCTCGATGGTGTCTTTGGGTAAATCTCGGGTCTGGCCTGTTCTGTTTGAAACCCTGTATTTTGTTCAGGAATCTATCATTACAGTTATTAGTATGTTTGGGCCAGATCAACCATTTTTTCCAGTCAGGAAGTGTTCTGTTTTGTTTTAAAATATAGGCCACGTCTAACCTCTCATCTGTAGTGGTGTTTCTATCAGGTATTGGCTTTGGTATAGACGAGTTGTTTAGATCTTTTATATTGGCTAAACTAAGACAGGTTGTCTGCTGAATTGTGTCATTCAGAAACATTATTTGTTCTGGGATCATGCAGGCTCTGAACAATGCTTCTAAACCTTGTACCTGCCAGATATTTTTTCATAACATTTTTCAGAATAAATCAGTTTAGTATTTGTCAACATGTTTTTCACCCCTGTCTTTTTTGATATTTTAAAATAAAATGTTTGAGGATCAGTGACATTAAACCCTGAGAAATATGTGAATTTCTCAAGAAGAGTCTTTGAGCTGCCTTTTGGCGGGGTTGAACAATGTTCCCATTGATTATAAATGAAAGTATTTCTAGGATTTGCAGATTTATACAGATAATCATGCCCAAAGTAGTTAAAACAGTACATTTCCTCATAACTCGACGAACCCTGTAAATAATCATGTGCAGTAAATTTTGCTTACATTTCTAAATCTGACATCATATTAATAATAGTTTCAAAGTCCCAATCATCAGAGAAACTACTAGGTGATACAAAGTCACTTAATGAAATTTTAAATTGGTGTAGAAATTTCAAGAGCTCAACCGGGCCATAAATGTCATAGTCAATTTTGTCCCATGCTATACCACCAGGTATAGGGATGGCTGTGATGTTCACTGATGACAGTTCTCCTTTTTCAATGTGTGATGATCTGTGTGGTTTCAGGACCAAATTGATGTTCTGACTTGCTGTGTCCATCGTACTATATTTTCCATCAATAAATCTACAAAACTTAAAACCAAGATGAGCCACAGAAGGAGGAAAAGTACACCTAACACAATCCATAGTTTAATCCATTGAGAAGTTAGATATGTTTCTTTGAGCTGAAAAAAGAGTTCTCTGACTTTTTCTTTGAATGTTTTTGTTTCTGGCTTGTCTCCATGTTCACTTGGATCATCGGAAAAATCATCAAAGTTGATAAAGTAGCCAGATGCAGTTCTGTCAATTGGTGGGATTGCTTCCGGATATCCATTGATCTTTGCATTCTCTTTTGTTACTTTTGTATAGTTCGAGGCTACATCGTCGTAGACTGGTGTTTCTTGTTGGGTTGGTGCAATTTGGTTTTCAAGAGGCACAAGTTCCATGGCTTTGTTGCATAGTCCTTTTTTAATTACTAAAGTTTGTCGAATGTGATTAGTCTCTCAGTTTGAACCTCTTGGATTGTAGCAAGATTTGGTCTTCTACTACTTCTTGGGAGTCCACTGGGCTGACTGCTTATTATTGGCCACATGGTTGTGGTTTCACCAGGCCGATTGATACAGCTCTATTCTCCTTTTTACCAGCAAGAGGCGGTAGTACTACTGATCTTGTTCCGCTGGCAGCTAAGACAGGTACTGCTTTTCTGTAAGAAGGCCCAAATTCCTTCTTCACCGCGATCTTTTCTCTGACCAGTCCCCCAATCTTTGGAATCCAGACAGGTCTTGCTGGGACAGGTTGTTCTTCAGTAGTTGTTGGCTTAGACTTTATGTTACTTAGACTTTTTCTTGTTTCATTTAAGTCCTGTAAAACAGCCAAACGATCTTTGATATCAAAAGCTTTTTGTTGCACCACTGAAGTTTGACAATCTAAATCCTGAATAATCATTCTAGTACCAAATAAAAGTTCATGCGGGCTGATACCTCCTAGAGAATTTCTTGGCATATTATTAAGACTACGTTGGACACTTATTAGATGTTTGACCCACCCATCACCTGAACCTAATACCCTTGCTGTTTTAGATTGTTTTATGTCCCGTTTTTTTCTCTCCACTACCGCATTTCCCTCAGGATGGAATGGACTAGAATACCGCAATGCAATGCCCATGCTGCCCATGGCCTCCTTGTAAGCCCGAGAGCTAAACGCAGGACCCTGGTCAGAATGTAGCATGCCAATTGCGTATGTGCAGATAACGACTCGCAAATCTTTTATAACAGTTCTGGTGTCAGCCTAGCGCTGGGGCCACATCCAAATGAATCTTGTACAGAAATCCACTGCGACCATGATATATTTATAGTTGCCGTCCGTTGTAAGGGACCACAGTGGTCTAGATAAACACATGCTAATGGTTTGTCTGAGATTAGAAGGGGCGTCTGGGCTGGTCGTTTCACTGTTGATACTTTCATTTTCTGACATATTTCATATTCTAGAACATAGTTCCTAATCTGTTTTCTCATTCGTGGCCACCAATATCTCTGTTTTAGTAATGATACTGTGGCGGAAACACCAGCGTGTGCAGAGGCGAGACGTTCGTGTGCCGCTAAAATTAGTCCTAATCTGTGAATTGCTCTATCCCCCACTCCAGGGATTTGAGCAAACGGAACGTTGTTCGCATCAGTTTTGTATTAGTACTTTACTGGAAAGACTTTCGGGAGTGTCTTACCGCTGTTTTTTACTGAATCACTGACAGCTCGCATTATCTCGCTGTCTATTTTTGTTTTTGACCGAGTAATGGCAGCAATGGAAGCCGTTTGTACAGCTTCTTTCGCAGCCTCGTCAGCCAATGAATTCCCTGCAATGTGAACACCATCACGTTGATGACTCAGTGTATGAATCTCGTGAGTCTTTTGTAGTTCCTTTTGTAAAAGAACTACCTGTTCCCAAAGCATTTTATGCTTGATTGTGCCACCTTTTGCATCTTTGTAGTTATTTTGAACCCAGTTCTGTAAGTATTCATTGTAAGACTGGACACAGTAATAGGAATCGCACACTATTAGTGTGGGGAATTCTCGTTCGCTATTTTCAAGTGCCATCTTAAAGGCCTGTAGTTCAGCTCGCTGAGCTGTACAGTCTCCGAGTACTTGAGTTTTAGTTATCAAAGGTTTAAATTTCCCTTCGTGCCAATGACCTTTAACAATCGCGCACGCAGCACTGTAGGCTTGTTTACCCCCAGCCGCGGGTTGTGCTGAGCCGTCTGTATATATTATACAACCGTAATGTTCTAGAGGCAGAATCTCGATCGGCAAAGGACATTCATATTCATATTGTAGAAATTATTGTGTTTTTAAACTGGGGTCAAATTGTATACTACATCCGGTGCAGCAAGAGAGTTAGCCCATTGTATCCATCTCAGATGTAAAGCTTTAGCATTCGGGATGCTTGCTCTTGTTACTGCTTCTAAGGCAGGTATTGGTGTAACGATAATCATTTGTTTACCTTGTGCGAGGGCTCTTTCTTTTGCTACAGCAGTTTGAACCGCAGTAAGAATTTTTTCAGTTGAACTGAATTTCATTTCATCTTGTGTGTACAAATGTGATTTGTAAGCTATTGGTACCGTTTCTCCCTCATTAGAGGTCAGGTATGTGAATCCGCATCTTCCTGGGATGACTCGGATTACAAGGTTGCGTTCATTTGCGCGTGTTTGCAGTTTTGTTTTCTTTAACATATCTGTCTGTAATGATCTTAATATCTCTGTGTGTTTTTTAGGCCAATTAATTGGTTTAAAATCTGGTTTTATTAGTTCATACAGAGGTTTAACCCTTTCTGCATAATGTAGAATGTATGTTCTTCCGAAATTCAGGAAACCCAGTATTGATTGTAAGTTCTTCAGCGTATTTGGAGCCTGAGGTACAGCACATTTCTCTAAGAAGTTGTCTGCTAGGCTTTTGCCTTCACTCAATAATTCATATCCTAAAAATAGGACAGTTAGATGGGCAATTCGTGATTTTTTAAAGTTAAATTTGTACCCTTCAGTTGCGAACCCAAGTATTATGGTGTTCACTCTTTTCAAGTGAGTCTCCAGGTCATTGTGTGTAAGATAGATATCATCGACATAGGATAATGCCTCATCATCATATATTTGTAGTAATTCTGTTACCCTGGCTGAAAATAATCCTGGGCTGTTCTTGAATCTCTGTGGGAGATGACAAAATTGTTTTTGGGTCCCTATGCTAGAGAAAGCGGTCAAATATCTGCTTTCAGGTGCTATGTTTTGACAGAAGAAACCATTTGAAATATCTAATGTTGTTTTATAATTTTTGCGCACGATGTTATTCATTAGTGCTGCACTGTGTGAATTTTGTACTGCAAAAGGTTTACAGAAGGAGTTTAGATGTCTGTAGTCCAAGACTAGATGATATGAATCGTCTGGTTTGGAGACAGGAAACAAAGGATTGTTCATTTGTGAGGTGCATGTTTCAATCACCCCCTGATATTCAAGTTGATCTAAAATTTCTTTCACTTGTTTTTTAGCATCTTGCTTAACCGGATACTGCCTCTGTGCAGTAGGTTGATTTCTTAACTGGATTTTATGGTGAGGATAATCCTCATCCCATCCTACATGATTTTTATATAATGCAGGGGCTTGGGCCACTGCCCATTTTCTTGCGAATGTGTATTTTTTATGAATTGGGATATGATTTGAGAAGGCAGGCATAATCATTTCTTCGCCATGTGGGCACTCCCTGACAAACTCTGGTGGCCAGTCCTTTTCTGCTAGAAGGATATCGTAGCCTTTAGATAGGTTCTCCCAAAAGAGACCTTTTATTTTCCTAGTTTTAACTCCCTCTATACGTAATGTTATTTCATATAGTTTATGGGGCACGCTAACTCGCGTGTCTGCAGTTTCCACTTGAATGTTTTCATTCGTGTCCACTGTCTCCAGAAGATTCAATAGGATCTTGCGAGCTGTGCTCACTTCTGCTGCGCTGTCTATCATTGTCTGGGCCCACTCTCCGTTTTTCAGTTGTGTCCTCAGGATTTTCGGCAAGTTTTATTTTAATACTCGCTACCTTCTTCCCTGGAAATTGTTGTTTTTTACTTTGATGAGCAGGTTCCTTGTCTTTATGTTCTGATTGTCCTCTTCTTTCCGATTTCTTTGAGCAAGTCTGAAAAGATCGAGAGGAGGGTGTATCATTATCTTGATATCTGTCAGGTTTCCTCAAATTGTCCCTATTTCTAAGGTTGTATCTCTTTTCAGAGGGTTCCCTTTGGGGAGACTTGTCCCCCCTTCTGGAGATCTATTTCTCCGTTGGGGCGACCTTCCTCTGGACTGAAATTGTTTTTCTCCGGGAGTGGTTGGTTTGTTACCCTCCCACTTTCTATTTTGAGAATTGAGATTATTTTTAATAAAAGTTTTTTCAATTTTTTCAATTAGTTGGGTTTTATTTGATATGTTGTACCATCTAATGTTAATTGAACTAAATCCCTGTATGCTCTTGTTAATTCTTTTATTTTAACTAAGAGTTCTTCATTTGACTTTTTATCAATGTCGGGATTTGGTGTGGAGCTGGCTAGAACCGGCCATGTGGCTCCTGGTCTACCTAGTGGACCGAGCCTGGTAATGTGATTTTGATGTTTTAGGGCGCCATTAATCAAAGGCAGTTGCTCTTGATACGTTAGTGGAATTTCAACTTCCTCGAAAGGAGAGTATTCCTCTGGAGCTTCCGCTATTTTGTAGTAGTGGAACTCATGTGTTACAGCGTGTGCTGCTGGAAAATTTATCCAGGAATAGAATACCTCTGTCTGCCGAAATTCATGTGCCTCTACCACAAATATTACGGTACCACCTCTTGATTATACTCCATTTTCTATAAGTTTTATAGTTATGGTTTTTCTTATATTGAATTGGATGATTATTGCATCCGCGTCGTTATTTTGGACAGTTGTGTCGTCCGCTGCGAGTTGAGTTGCTAGTCTAGCTCTCTCCCTTTCTTCGTCACTTTCTGACATTTTTACTGACTGTAAGTTTGCTGATCAAGTTTCAAGGAAACAAAGATTAGGTGCACAATATTTTGGAACACTGTATTCTTCAACGTTGACTATACCATAAACTAATACATAGGATTCTCATCCTACTAAGTTTTATTAATCTTTCACCCACTCCAGACGTCTATTGTAGTTTTTATGGGAAAAGGGGTCTGTGTGAAAAAGCACGACTGAGTTACTCTAGTATCTTCTGTTAGATTATCGCCTTATCAAACGTTGGGCGCCATGTAGTGTAGTTCCTATTTTCCCAATAGGCTCTGCGCATTGGAATAACATAAACGATAGTTTAGACGTAGGACTGAGGTCGACTAGGTCTCTATTGAATATGTTAGACTTAATTTAGGTTTGCCAGCTAGCTCAGAGGTCACTAGAAACTTTCTTGAATGAACAGGGAGGAGTGAACTTCCCTGATTAGACAAGAAGGGATTCAGTTTCTGACAACCGCATAAACATGACAACCTTGCTCCCCCAGAATAAGGAGTATATCTCCAGAGTCGTGTGAAAACAATAGATAGCTAATTCACTCAGTCAATCGTGCATACTTAGTTTCACCAGAGTGCAGAGAAATAGAGAGACGGGCGTTTTCAATAAAAGGTGTTATTTATTGAGCAGTCTTCTATCTCATGCAAGAGAAATGAATTGCCACAATTGCAATACTTGTTATAAAGTAAAGTGCGTACAGTAAAAGGAGTATTATGAAATACTACTGTAAAAGCATTGATATGGTTTCTGAGCCATATGATACTTAAAAGGTATAAAATATATACAGTTACATACAACGATAATAGTTTGACTAAACGTACTCAACTGGTGCTTCTAAATACGCCGACCCCGATGTACCTAACCTAAGCCTAGTACGTGGGAAGGTGTAAATGAGTTGCAGTTTGAGTTAAGTTAGTTTTTGCCAAGATTCTGACTCAAGAATTCTCTAGGGATCTAATCAGCTTCGTACCTTGGTTTTTAGAATGGAGGAGGTCTTGTACCTCGCTCTCAGGACTCGATCTCCCAGCAACCCGCAAGGGTGACTGGAAACACTGGGGCTGGATTTTCTCAGCAGGAGAAAAAGACAGCGTCTTTCTCAGTGCGTCAAATGGGAGGGACGTCTTCCTTTGGCACTCGCATCAGCTGGGCTTCGGATAAGTAGATAGCCGCTCTGCTCCACACCACCGTGTGTTGCTTAAGGCAAACGCTGGTATATTTATACCTGGAAGGTGCCGTGTTTGACGTAAGGTTGGACATAAGAAGTTAATAAAAAGATGTCACTAAGAACGGGCCATTCCTTTAGTGCTCGCAGTAGTTCTAGGACAAATCAAAACAAAAGCACGGGGAATTCCCAGGTTGCTGGAGGTTTGGTATGTTGTAAGAACTCGTTGTGCTTTCTAGGAGTCTAAGGAAGTAGCCTTGCCGCATTTGGTTTGCATTGGCTAGATAAAACCACAACATTCTCATGCACTGTGAGGTTGGCCCATGCTGGAATTCCAGCCCAGATGATTCCTGTCACCTCATGCGAAGCCGATCCACTAACCTTAGACTTAATAGGGTAGAATACACTATATTCCAGTACTTGTATGCACGCATATAGTTTTCTGTAATCAGCAAAATAGTTGAATTGTTCATCTTTTTCACCATTTTAGTATTGCTAATCACATTATTCTGTTTCAGTGTATTTCTTGTGTATCTCTTTAAGTATGCATAAGTGAACATAAGGGTTCTAAATCTATTACCACGATTGCCTTGGGGATCAGGGTTGTCATGTTCTGAGGGTGCACATCTATTTGTTAACCTGTAACGTTATGTGTAAAGTTAGGGGTACAGATTATTCATTTTGAGCTAGCAGGACAATAGGCCAACATATCCTATGGGGTGCTCAGAATCAGCCTCACACCAGTCCAACATTTATGTTGTCCAGCAAACACACAGTTTTACTTGAGAAATTATAAGCTGTACAACCCTTTGGCTGTTCCAACTGGGATGAGTACCTTACGTAGGAATACGGCGGGCTTGACAATGAGACAAATTTCTCAAACTCTTTTGGTTCCAACACAAGGGGGTATCCCAGGTTCTGTGAGTGCAGACCATGCATCAGATTGGACCGGATGTCACCAGAATGGAATGTTTTCCCGAAGATTACCACCCTTTTTCATGCCTAACATGAATGTGCCTTCAATAGTTTATAACCGAAATGCCTATATGTTCGCCAAATTCGGTCATGTCCCTTTTGAGTTCTCCACTTGATATAAATCGCAGGTCCTTTAGTGGAGAGGTTATTCATGATAATCCAGAAGAACAACCAGGTCTTACTAACTGAGAGCAGGTGATAGGTTCCGAGGTATAGATACCCCAACTATTAGCAGAAACTCTGGAACAAGTGGAAGAGATACTCAGGTCCCAGAGAGGGAAAGAACACACTATGTTGCTAAATTGAGAATGGAATTGGAATAAATTATATTGGGAACTCTTGACATGTCACACTTAAATGTTTATTGGGAGGACAAGCCATTGTTCATGTGTAAATACATTACTAGACATGCAGGACAGGCTCATGGAGGATTGTCTGTATTACCTCACAGATATAAAATAGTGTTCCAAAAATCTAAAGCCCTATTGAGCAGTTACTGTTTAAAGTTTGACAAAAGAGATCTTGCTAGCATGAGAACATTCAGAATGAAGATACAGATCAAAGAATTAATTACCTGTGTTAGAAAATGAAGTAAATTGGATAGATGGGAAGGTAGATGACCAAAGAAAAAGGAACCAAAGAAAGTTAGAATAGAATTTCCTCCTTCTGGAACTGAGGAAGAAGATGAGAACCTATACATGCTTCTCATGAGAGAAGGCCTGGTGGAGGATATCTACACACGCCTTTGAGCAGGACTGACCATGCGTAGTTCCCAAATGATTTTCGGAAATTCAGAGAGAACACAGTCAAGTGGCACAGACAGGTTGATTGGTTTGTAAAGATATCAAAGGTCCTGTGAAATGATTTGAACACCTATTTTGAAATTGTGGTTCTAGGTGACTTTCAGGTTCAATGTAAAGTTGCTGTGGACTGGCCCGAAAGGTGATGAAAAAGTATTATCAGGTGATTATGTTTTTGAAATCGAAAATATTTCCTAAAGATGTTGATTTGGATAAGAGTGACAGAGCAACCCAAGAGTCCAAAGAAAAAATACATGCTTATTATGATACACTATTTCAGGCATTTAAGCTGCATAGTGGAACAGAGACAATCACATCTAAAGACATGAGATATTTTGTGTACAGTTTTGTGCATGGATTGAAACATGAGATTAGTTTGATGATTCAACAGCCCTTGATCTGTTGCCAGAGTAAACCCATTGACGAGATATTGCGATATGCTAAGTACTGCAGCAATAAACTGGAAATGAAATTGATGGAGAAGCTAATGGTAGTACAAATGAAGGCTGCACAGTGAGGTCTGAATCAATAGTTTATTGGGAATACTGGTCCCAAGCAGGGAGTGTATCAGCAGGGAGCTCCTGAGATGCAAGGTGGTAACGGATTTCAACTGCAAGGTAGAGGTTGTGGTGTTCCAATTGATTCGAGTGAAGGGATTGATGTGGCAACTTTAAAGAAGTCTAATCCTGAGGGAATTAGAAGCTGGAATGCCAATTTAATGCTGGTAACATGAGAAATAGAAATAAGGTTCAGAATAGTGGATTTGTGCAATATCAAGGTTATAATATGTCTCAGACACAGCAAGTTCAAAGACAGACAGTACCCAATTAAACGTGCCCCAACCTCAGGCAATGAAGTTTCACCAAGCCCTGATGCCTCAACAAATGTAAACACAAATCCTTTTGTGAATTAGGGTACTTTCCAGCAGTACTCTATGAAACAGACAGGTGAGGATTACAGCTCAGACCTGTCGCATTGACAGAGTCTGAGAGGGGTGGAGTATTGCATACTTGGAAGAACCTTAGAGGTAGACCAGAGTAGTCCATTTGTGGATGGTAAGATAAATAGTTATCCCATTTCATTCCTCATTGACCCTGGTGCTACTTGCTCTACTGTGAGAAAAGCAGAAGTTCCCAACCTACCTCTCTCTGGAAAAAGAATCTAAGTTGTAGGGAAAGAAAAAAAACAAATGACTAGCGCAGCTTCAGAAGCAGTACCTGTTAAAATAGTGTCTTTTGAGGAGAATCACTGATTTGTGGTGTGTGATTTGAGTCCTGTAAATCTACTTTGACGAGACCTATTGTGCAAACTAAATTGTTCCATTTACTGTACCCCAAATGGTATTGAGTTTCAGACTCATGATCAGGACATCGTCTTTAAAATTCTTAATCAGAGGACAGGGATCAAACTTTTCCATATGTTGACAAAAGATGATTTGCCATCAGAGCTATGAGACATAGTGTTACTTGAAGTCTGGGACTTTTCAAGGACACGTCTCATAAAGGTTGTTAAACCAGTTCGCATAACAGTGAAACCTAATGCAGAGTACCCGAGAATCCCAAAATACAATCTGACCCCTGAAATTGTTGTTGGGATTAGACTTGTGATTTACTCAATAATTGAGCAAGGCATTTTAAAAGAGAATATGGTGAGTCCATGTAACTCACCTATCATGGGTTTACAGAAACCCAGTGGAAAGTATTGCATTGTACAAGACCTGCGAAAGGTCAACTCCATTGTTATCACTTGAAGTCCTGTGGTACGGAATCCAGCCGCAATGTTGTTTCAGACTCCATGTGAGGCCAAGTGCTTCTCTATTATTGATTTATATCAAGCCTTTTTCTTCATACCGTTCAATGAGGATAGCCAATTCATTTTTGCACTTCGGTTCGGCATTCGTCAGGATATATAGACAGTCCGTCAATCTTTAACAAGGCAGTTAAGAAGAATCTGGAGTCCTTGGAAATCCACTATTACTCAGTTCTGGTCCAATACATTGATGACCTATTGGTGGCACCAAATACTCACGAGGCTTGCAAACGTAACACAATTGCTTTGCTGAAGCACTTACCCAAGAATGGACATAAAATGTCCCGGACCAAACTACCGTAGTGTCAGAAAGAAGTCCTGCACCTAGGACATCACACTGAGAAAGGAGTGCGGAAGGTGTCACAAGAGAGAATTTCAGAAACTCTGAAAATGTATCTGCCAACTACCCAGAGAGAGGTCAGAAAGTACTTGGGACTGGTGGGCTACTGTCAACAGTTGGTTCTCAACTTTTCTCTTGTGGCCCTGCCATTGCAGAGGCTGACACACAGAGATTTGTGATCCGGTACCACGGGATTACAGCTGCATGTTTGCCTTCCAAGAGCTGACAGAATGTCTCTTCCATGCCCCAGCACTGGAAAAGCCTGATTATAATAAATGTTTTGCTTTGTGTGAGAAGGATGGATGCACTCTCTCAGTACTAACTCAGATGCACAAGAATGCTTGCAGACCTGTTGCCTACTTCTCAGCCCATCTTGATCCAGGAGCTACTGCTTTGCCCGGTTGTCTCAAACCACTGGTGTCAGCATTGAACAGTGTGAAACATTGTTATGGGTCAACCCTTTGACAGTTTTTTTCAAGCATTATATGGAAGTATTAGTAACTTGTACTAAACCCCAACACCTTTACAACAGTCATGTCACTTATTATGAAGAAGTCGTACTTGGTGCGGACAATGCCACATTGAGAAGCTGCACTCTGCTTCATACAGCTACCCTGTTGCCCAAACCTGGGAATGATGATGTTGAGGGTGAAGTTGAGCATGACTGTCGTGATTTTATTTAACTATGCACCAAGCCGAGACTTGAGATTAAAGATGTGCCACTACCTGATTCAGATTATGTGATTTTGTTGATCGCTCCTGCTTACGAGAACATAAAGGAAACCTCAGAGTTGCTTACTCAGTCTATACTGTCTTAGATGTGATTGAAGCCTCCTGGATTTAAAGAGTAGTTTCTGGACAAGTGGCCATATTGATTAGTCTTACTGGGGAATACTGTGTTTCAGACCAGCTGAGAGTGGCCATTTTCCATGATAGTCAGTATGGCTTCATGACTTTGGACAGTTATGGCCACAACATGGGCTTATGGCCTCTTCAGGGTCACCCATCAGGAATGGCGAGAATGACCATAAACTATTGCAGGCATTACATCTGCCTGCCCAGATTTCTGTTGTGAAGTCAGTTGCACACAGCAACGGCACAGGTTAAGTGACAGTGAGCAATAGATTTACAAAGTGAAACAATGAGGTATTGTGCAATGAATGCTTGTAAATGTAATGGCAAGTATCAGAATGAGTAGCAGAATTAAACAAATTGCAATCTGCTGTTAACTACAGTTTGCACGTGAGAGGAAGTTCAGAGATTGTAGGATGAATTATCAGAAGCTGAATAGCAAGGCTGGAAAAGAGCAGGTTGTTTCGAATGAGATGAAGATGATATTTGTGTTTCAGGAGGTGGAAGATCTGTATTGCCAAATAGATTCTTACCTCCAATGGTGAGAAATTATCATCGACCTGCACATGTAGGCAGAGAGGCCATGGTGCGCTTGTTTAGGCAAAGTTGGTTCAATCCTAGTTTCATATTGTTGACTTAAGGATTGTGTCACAGATGTGTTGTGTTCCAGCAACAGAATTAATCAATCAATCAATCAATTAATCAATCAATCAGCGCACTACTCATCTGTTAGGGTCTCAAGGTTCTGGGGGGGTTGTTTGTGTATCTCCATTGGGGTCATTTGAAGAGCCAGGTCTTGAGTTCTTTCCTGAATTGGTGCAGTGTTGGGCTTCACTGGAGGCAAAGGGAGGGCTTGTACATGTCTTGGCTGCAAGGTAGGAGAAGGACTCTCCACCCGCTCTGTTCCTTTAGAAATGTGGGACGGTAGTTAGGAAGAGGTCGGCTGACTAGGGGTTTCCCGTGGGGGCATAAAAGGAGAGGCGGTTCTTAAGGTCTTGCGGTCCGATGTTGTGGAGGACCTTGTAGGAATGCGTGAACAGCTTGAAAGTTATTCTTCTTTCGACGGGGAGCCACTGGAGGTTGCAGAGCTATTGGGTGATGTGGTTGTGCCTTGAGATAGCGGGGATAAGTCTGGCTGTGGCGTTCTTGACAATCTGGAGTTTGGGGAGGAGTTTTATGTTGATTCCGGCGTGTAGGGTGTTACCATTGTCCAGTCTGCTGGTGATGAGGGCGTGAGTGACTGTTTTCCTGGAGTCGGAGTGAATCCATTTGATTGTTTTTCATAGTGTCATCCCATGCGGTGGGTGTCGAGCAGAGGATGATGACTTCTGTTTTCTCTGAACTGAGTTTCAGGTAGGTTCCAAAGGCTTTCATCCCTTATTAGAAGCTGTGCCTGGTGATGTAGGTTTCTTTGGTGAGGGAGAGGATGAGCTGGGTATCATTGGCAAAGGAGATGATGTTGAGCCCATGATTTCTGACAATGGTTGTGCGGGGAACCTGTAGACGTTAAAGAGGGTGGGGCTGAGGGAGGATCATTGGGGTACTTCACATCTGGTCTCTGTTGGTTGTGAAAGGAAGGGCGGGAGTCTTATTCTCTGTGTTCTGCCAGTGAGGAATGAACGTATCCAGTCTAGGGCCTTTCCTTGGATGCCAGAGTCTTGGAGTCAGGTGGCTAGTGTGCTGTGGGGGAAAGTGTTGAAGGCTGCTGATAGGTCCAGGAGGATGAGGGCTAACATTTGGCCTTTGTCGTGGAGGGCGCGGATGTCGTATGTGGCAACGAGGAAGGCGGTCTCTGTGCTGTTGTTGCTGCGGAATCTGGTTTGAGAGATGTCTAGGATGTTGTTGGCTACGATGAAGTGTGCTAGCTGGGTGTTGCCGGCCTTTTCAATGACCTTGGCTGTGAAAGAAAACAGCAAGATGGGCCTGAAATTCTTGAGGTCCGTTGGGTCCAGGGAGGTATTCTTTAGCAGGGGGTTGACCTCAGTGTGCTTCCAGTTGTTGGGGAGTGTTGCAGTCCCGAGGAAGCAGTTGATGGTTCAACGTAGCTAGGGTACAGGGGCTGTGGCGGCCCTGTGGAAGATGTGTGGCAGGCAGGATTTTGAAGGTGGTACAGAGTGGAGGCTCTTCATGCTCTATAGGGTGTCTTCTGTTGTGAGTGGGATCTATGTAAGTAGGGTCTGTTGGGTGGCATCGCTGGGGCTGGCGTTGGGTTGGTGCAGAGGTCTTGGTCATCAAAGTTGTCGTAGAGATTCTTGATCTTGAGGTGAAAGAAGGAGCTGAATCTCTTAGAGAGGTCTTGGGAGGGAGGGACGTCTGTTGTTTCGCTGTTGGGTTGGCAAATTCCTGTTTGATGGAGAAGAATTCCTTAGAGTTGTGGACATTGGAGAGGATTTTGTCTAGGAGGAAATTCTTCTTTGTGGATTTGATAAGTTGGTGGTGTGCCATGGTGGCTGTTTTGTAGGCAGTGCATGTTTTTTGAGTTTGGCTGTTTCTTCACGTCTTTTCCAATCATCGACAGGAGCGCTTGGATTCTTGGAGTGCCACAGTGAACCTGTTTGCTTACTTATTGTGTCACCTTGTGGTCATCTGGAGGGGGGGCGAGTGAGTTGGCACAGTTGGGAAACCATCAATGGCGGTTGCTTGTTGCAGTGTGGGCATCGATTGTAGTTGGGAGTGGAGTACAGGTGATGGCAGAGGTGAGGTGCTCTTTGGAGGCTTTGTTCCAGATTCTGTGTGGAGAGTGGCATGCATGCTTGTGATTGGTGGGTTTTCTGAAATAGAAAGGGATGCAGTAGTGGTCAGTCCGGAGATTTTCTGTGGTCAGGCGGAAGAAGCTGCTGTGTCCTCCTGTGAAGATGGGGTTGAGTGTGTGTCCTGCTGTTTGAGTGGGAGTGGAGACAAGTTGCTTCAGTCCTATGTTGGTGAGGTTCTTTAGGAGGGTGGTGCTGTTAGGGTCATCTTGGTTGTCTAGGTGGACTTTTAGGTGTCTGAGTAGTATGTAGTCTGTGGAGGCGAGGGCAAGAGGTGCAATGAGGTCGGTGATGGCTAACGGGGCGTGGGGGCTAGGCAATCTGTAGACGAGGGTTCCACGGAGTGTCGTTCTGGGATTAGTTTGGATCTGGAAGTGGATGTTCTCCATGAGGGTAGAGGCGCTATCCGTGTCGATGGTTGTCATGCGGAGGGAGCTGTTTGTGGATGATAGTGAGGCCTCCTCCTGGGCGAGCGGGGTGGTCTTTCCTCAGGATCTTGTATCCATCGGGAATGGCAGTTGCGATGTCGGGTTAGGAGCTGGCGTTGGTCCAGGTCTCTGTGAGGAAGGCTATGTCAGGCATGTGACTGTTGAGGAGGTCCCAGATTTGTGTGGTGTGTCTGTGCAGGGAGAGCACGTGGAAGGGGATGCAGGTCAGTGGTTTGTGTGCGCTGGCGTCCGGTTGGCTGGGGGTTGCTGCTGGGGTTCTGAGGTGGGTGAAGGTGCAGAGACAGTTTCGGCAGGAGATTGAGCCTTGGATGTTGCTCAGCATCAATCAAGAACTGGAAGTTGTTGTTGTGTCTGGGGTTGAGAGCTTGAAGAGGGGTGGGGTCGTAGAGGTGGGGGTTGGGGGACCAGGGTCCCTGGCACTGGTCACGATCAGCTCACGGACGGGCGCCGACAGGCTTGCCTTTGGGGTCGGATGGAGGGCGGTCATCTAGGAGGTGGAAGTGGGAATGACACACTGGGGGGAGGGGCCGCGGGTGTAGCAGCGGCAAGGAGCGCAGAAAGAGGGAGCGAGAAGGACAAAAGGGAAAAGAGGTAAAAGAGAAAAAAGAGGCAAAAAGAGGCAAAATTAGAAAAAAGAGAAAAAGAGGCAGAAGGAGAAAAAAGGGCAATCCTAAAAGAGGCAGAAAGAGGAAAATAGGCAAAGAGAAAAGAGGCAATAAGAGAATAGAGACCAGAGGACACAGAGCAGAGCAAAGTGACAGACGTGCAGGGTGCTCTTCCACCAGACCACCAGGGATGAGGCGCAGGCAGGAGCCTGCGGGTGGAGCAGGGCCTCCAACACCTACCTGACAAGGAGCTCAAGCTCAAGGTCAGTCACTTAACAGTGGAGCTGCACAGAGGAGAGCAGTGACACTGACCAGGAAGGTCAGAGGAATGTAGGCAGAAGAACAGTAATCACAGTAAATCACATAGGGAAATCAGGAGGTCTCTTCAAGAGGATGCAACTGGACTTTATCAAGGTGCCTGTGTGCACTGGGTTAGGATATGTCACAGTGATTATGTGCATTTTCTCTTGTTGGGGTGAAGATCATCCGACTAGAAGATGTGTCACAGTCGCTTAGCTGTTGTTGAAGGAGTTAATAACAAAGTTAAGTTTCCTGACTTCTCTGTAGTCAGAATGAGGAATTCATTTTAATAATGAGGTCCTGAAGATGTTGTGTGCAGCATTACAAGTCAAACAGAGGCTACATTGCTATTACCAACTTGAGGCTTCTGAAATTGTGGAACAGGTCACCAGCACTTTGAAATCCAGATTGGCGCAAGTGTGTGCCTCAACATCTCTGAAATGGTTCGGTGCTTTGCCCCCGGTGTTGAAGAGTCTGCACAGTACTGCAGATAGGAGGATAGGACTGTCTCCCCATAAAATCATCATTGGCCGAGCTATAAGACTGCCAGCTGCGCCTGCAAATGTGTTTGTGTACAATACAGATGGCATGATTCTTAGTTACTGTAAAGGCCTAGCTGATGTGGTGCATTCTGTGTCTCAACAGTTTGAGATCCGGTGAAGGACCAGAATAGGTCCATGGTGGAGGGACTACCTTGAAGAATGTGTGACCACAGGTGTCAGCCCCCTTACAGGAGCATAAAAGCTGCCTAATCTACGCAGCCTTTATTCTATACTAAACGGTGGAAACCGTAAGTACGGCTGCACCTCGCACTCACAACACACCTTAGCCTGTGTGCTGATAATTTCACAAGGCCATTCCAATCATGACACACTCCACTCTCTTGGTCCTGAAGAAAGCCTCAGTACCTCTGTTGAGGCTGAAACATGTCGACCATTTTATGAGGATAATGAAGAGCAATTACATCTTCACAGTATCCTCTCCACTTTTTTAACTGTTTTCCTCGGACCTAAGGAATAAAAATCGTGACAGAGTATCCTACAGGTACTTTTAATCAGCACCAAAAAACGCACTTCCCTCACACCCAAAACAACCAGTTCCGCTGTAATTTCAGCATCGCAGCACAGCTGGGTTGCATTAGGCAGCCCAGCTGGCAACCCAATGATAAAGCATGCCACCAACAAGGTTGGTGGGTGAGGGTTCGTCTCAAAAACCTAATGGTTTCTTGCAGTATTGTGCATGACATTGAGTTATCTGTACATCTGGATTCCAACACTGGGTCCGCCCATTTGTTGTTAATTGCATGCTGTGTCTCAACAGGTTAAGGAAGCTACATCCCTGCATCAACAGGAGTAGTGTCAAGATCTCAGTCCTGGCGACAAGGTTATTGTGAAGAAGTAAAAGTGCAATTGAGCCTCCTTGAACTGAACTTTGTGGATGAGCTGAGTTTTTAAGTTGCATTGCTGCTTCACAGACTGTTGTCAATTTATCCTCTTGTGATCATTAATGAGTTTGAAATGAAAATTTGTTTGAGAGAGACGTAATAGATTTGCCCAAACTATGAAGAAGAGTACCAAGGCCGGAGTCTGCTGAATGAGTTTAAGGTTGTCACTTAGAAGAACATGAAGTAGGGCAAAGGCAGTCTCACTAAGATAGTTTGCATGTGCTGAAAAGACATTTGAACTTTATTTTGATACTTGAGCAAGTGAAAACAAATCAAGAAACATTGTGCTGAATTCTTCAATTTAAACAGCTTCACATCAGAGAACTTATGGAGGCTAGGTCTAATACCGGTAGACGTAGATGCTTATGTGTAGGAGTATTTGTAGCTGTGAAATTAGTAAAGATTGCTCTGCATGTAATATTAAGTCTACTCCATTCTTCTTTTGTAGGAGAGCTGAGAACTACAAGTGCCCCTAAAACACCACTTCCTATTGAGAATACTTTACCTGCAGTAGATGAGAAAGATGTACATGTCAATGCATCCAGAGGGGATTATTCATTGAACACATATTCTAAATTGCTTAATGAGTATGTTGACCCTATGGATGGCAGGGATTGCTACATTTATATGCAACTACCTGCATCAGTTGCTGTGGGGATTTTAAGAGGTTCCTGTGCTCAAGCATTTGAATTGTCAGCCTGATGCTAAAATCTCAGAGATAATGGGACATCTCTCTAGAACTACCATGGCATTAATTACCGCTTATGCACAGAGACATAATTTAACTTGTTCCTTAACAGCTATAGAGAAGACATTCATAGATTCAGTACAAGACAGACGAAGAGATATACTGACTAAAGTGGGAAATCATTCAAAAGTACCTCAATGGGCCAAGGAGGAAAGTGAGCATATGTTAGTGAGAAATTTAGCAGCATTAGCTCTAGATTGGCAAAATAAAGAGAAATTATTAATAATCATTTAAAATTATGTGGGAAACAGTGAATGTGATCATACATTTGAAAGCTGGGGTTTATATTTTGAGGGAGCAGATCCTTTTTTCCCCTGAGTTTATTATATTTGTGGGAAAATGCATTTTACAGTTTGCCCAAGAGATAGTATGGAACATATTACCTAGGGTTAGGTTTTCCAAAAATGTATCATGTGGGACAACTTGATGACCCAATAGGGGGAGAACAAAGAGAGGTGCTAGTAAAATTGTATTAGACATTTTTGTGCTTTAATATCATCTGTAGGAGTACTACTTAACTTGTACAAGATACGAAAGCTTTCTACAGTAGTTGATAGTTTAACTACTAGTACAGCCAGGAGATTTTTAGTTATAGATACTGAAATGGTTGCTATAAGACCTATGATTTTTCAGAATCAACTTGCCTTAGATGCCCTTCTAACGAAGGAGGGCAGTGTCTGTCAGATATACCATTTTGAAAAATGTTGTACTTATATTCAAGACAACAGTAAGGACATGAAGAAATACATTAATAACATTACTGACTTAAAGAAAGATTTGAAATGGTTAGTGTGCTTGGGAAGCAATGGGAAATGGATTTTCTGCTACAGGCAGATGGCTTGGAAATATAGGGAAAGGAATTGTTGGAAGCATCTTGAAACCTTAAGTGATAGTTGCTCTTTGTGGATTATTTGTGTTTGTAATCTATAAGAAATACTGCCATGCACACGAGCAAAAGGGAGTAAAGAGAAAGAGAGCAGCCATCGAACTAGAAGATAGACAAATCAAATACTATGATGACATGTAATGTCTTGAGGATTCCAGAAGAAAGATGATGAAAACAACCAGATTGTAATTTGTTCATTTGATAAATAATATGTTTCCTGTCTTGTCTAACAACGTTAATAAGAAATGTTGCACTTGACATTATTAATGAAGTACATTTGCTGTAGAATTAGACCATTCATGCATGACACTGTGTGCCTTAACTCCTAAAGTGCGATTTACTGTTTAGGTAATTGAATAGAAGACATCCTCACATATTTAGAATGTTTACTCTAGAAATGATAATGGATTTATATAATGTGTGGATCGATGTTATTCATATATTTCATATAAATAGTCATACAAACATGCAATTATGAAAGATTTACTCTGCCACTTGCAGTATGAATCTAATGTACTGATAAGTTATACTCATTTGTGTTTAAACGTGCGCATGTATATTAAATGTGCACCATTAATTTAATAGTTGAACTTGCCCTTACTAAGCCTCTGTTCCATTCTACATAAAATACTGTTTTCCATTTCTGCTGACATGACTCCCTTGCAGGTATTCATATGCATTGTGAGTTTGGGAATAGACACAACACTGATTTAGCGATAGAGAGAGAGCCTAAATAGAAAGCCTTCACGAAAGAACTTTGGCCAGAGCGCAACTGAAGTGTAATAGTTTGGTGAGTAAGGATAATGTCTTTCCCATGTTCAATGTGGGATAGTTTGCAGGGGTTTCAGTTTACAACGTGAGAATGGAAAAGGACAGTGGAAGCCCTGATGAGGTAAACAAAGGTGTGTTACCTGAATGATTTTAGTGTGAATAACTGAGTCTACACTGTCTGATGCTGTAGCACTTTTCCTTGGACTTTGAGAGGTTTAGACCGCTATGCTTATTCACTTTGATTCTTGCTGGGTGTGGCTTAGGCTAAACACTCAAAACTCCCCTGACCCAAGAAGACTCTTGATCGAGCTTGTGCAATGCTGACACCTTACCTTGCTTCCTTTACTTCTCTCAGTTCTTGTACATTCTAGATGTTTCTACTTTTTTTCAGTTCTCTGAATATTGAGATTCCTTGGATTAATGAACCAATCATCTTAGTTTGGACTTTAACTTAGACAATCATGTGTAAGAGAGAAGACCAGAAACTTTTCGCTGAGCACCAGATCTTAATGCTAATCTTTGGTACTGCTGTGACTGAACTGCTTGTGACTGAACTGCTTGTTGTTTAATACTGGTATGCCTAACCTTCTTTACGAACTTTGGTTTCCCAGTTATTCTGTATCTATAACATGGTGCTGAGTACGTGTACCTTAAATTGATTTCTAATTTGTAATAAATCTTCTTAACTTTAGTCACTGATTTCTGGCCCTTATTGTGTAGCCAAATGGGTTACACTATTATTTGAAATTGATTGTTATAATGTTAACTCTCCTCACCTCTCAGTTGAATAAATTGGTCCATTGGAGGTTGAATGGTAAGAGGGTAGGCCCAAAATGCTGTATCACATTCCTGAGCCCACTGAGAGAGTTCCAGCTGGGCACTGCTGTTCTAAGTAAGTGCTATAGATTGCCGTGGTACCAGCATTGCTAAAAAAAATGAATTGCGTATGTGGTTTTATGTCCAATAATATTTAATTCTCGGTTGAATTAAATATAGAAACATATGGTCCTAAAAATTCTTGCTAGAACATTCTGCCCAAAAAGACTTAAGACGGGCCATGTTGTAAAAATATAAACTCTGTCATCTGTAGTTGATGAAGTTGGGTCCTTGATCATGTACAATTTGATTAAGTTGTCCGTTATGATATAAAAATCAAACAGATTCTGGTAGTGCTGTAACCAATAGTTATTTATAGTAAGAATCTTCAAAAACATATTGAGAGACTTCAATAGTTGTTCCTGTGTAATTGTGCATTGTAACCAACGGGATAATTGTTTAGACCACAGAACTAAATGATAAAGATACATACATGCAAATATTATAAATGTTTTTATAGCCTTATAGCCCGCCGTAGAGGGCTATACCAGCTATTAAAGGCCCTCTCCAGCGTTAAAGGCCCCGAGCCGAAGGCGAGGGCCTTTAACAAGGGAGAGGGACTTTTATAGCGGTATAGCCCATCTACGAAGGGCTATAAGGCTATTAGAACATTCTGCCATAGAGGACAGAATGTTCTAACAAAAAAAACAAAGCCTTTTGGGAGCGTGCGGGGATTGGAATCCCCTCAGGCTCCCTGAAGCCTTTGTTCACAGCCAGAGCTGTGAACAAAGAAACATTGGAATGTTGGAGCTCCAGGCTTATACCAGCCATTATAAGCCCAGAGCACTACATTGTTTTCAATGGAGCTCCCAACATTCCAATGTTCTAATTAACCTTAATGCACCTCCCTGCAATGAAGAGGTACACAGTTTGGGAGGTATATTGGGTACAAAACCCTGATTGTGTCCTTTCAATACAGCCCTAATCCATAGATAACTAACACATTCCTTGGAGGGTAAATTAAGTTATGACTGACCGTCAGAAACAATTTGAACACCTCTCTTGAAAAAGATGATGTGCAAATTGAGCATTGTTCCAAGGAGAGACTTTAGGTAACTCTATTAATGACCCAAGCGTAGAGTGGCCATAACATTTCAGTACATTAAAGTAAACTCTGATATGTTTGACGATCTCCAAAGTTCTTATATTTGATATGTTTTGGATAATACTTTGATTCGGGAGGCTAGATGGGGTATCTAATATTGCTTCAATAAACCCTGGGGTAAAAGTTGTGTCCTTTGTTATATTTTGTGAGTCTACCTCAAATGGCTGACCAGTACTAGAATTGAAAGTTGAAGATTGCTGCCTCGTTCGTAATTCAATTGTAGAAGTCTCACAGACTATTGCAGCTTCTTTGCCCCTATAAAGGAAGTCATTAAACTACACAAATCTTCTATATTTCAACCAGGTTAAGTTTATATCCTGTGAAACACCAGATTCTGCAGCCATTTCATAAACTATTGCTAGCGTTCTCCAACGGTTGGGAGAAGTTAATTAAACCTCATCTGCATAAATCATTCATTTGATTTCATTTTCTTATAATCTGGTTCGGTAGCTGAACAATTGATCAGCATTTGTATGAAAGTTCTATATACAGAGCGTAGAGGCAGGGCGAGAGAGGACATCCCTGGTGGGTGCCTCTGATGATAGCAAGCAGTCTGTTGGCTATAAATCACCTGAACTGCTTTAATGAACAAAGTGGGGAAACTCTGATATCACATAACAGGACTTGAAAAATCCTAAAAATTATACTAGTCCTGCAGGTCTAGTACCTTGAAAAATCCCCTAGACGGAACTGCAACCTACTTGACCTCCGTTTCTGAAAGTGGAGCAAATGTGACAAGATAACAAGATTTATTGGCATCTTTATTGATCAATCACTTTGTGAGCAATAAAAATGCCTTTAAATCTTGTTATTTTATCACATTTGCTCCGTTTTCAGAGACAGAGGACAAAAGTTATTTTGTGTTCCTACTCGCCAGAAAAGGCGAGTAGGACCTAAAAATAGCTCACCCTCATTAAATTTACCTTGCAAATGCGAGCGGTCGAGTGGATTTTTCGAGCCCTGCATAACTACCCAGAGGGACCACCACTCCAGTCTGTCAAAAGCTTTCTCAGAAGCTAGGGGAATGAGAGCTTGGGTGGTATGTTGTCTTGTCCCATTCTATCAGGATTGCAGCCAGGTTAGTGTGCCATCAATGCCAGGAAAAACATGTTGGGGAAACCAATCAAGTAGTGTTATGGTTGTGTCTGGTAGCAATAATCTTTAAATATTATAACCTGCACATAATATAAATATAGCCAATATGAATCTATGAGTTTGTGTTTTTCCTTTCTTACAAAAGAAATAAAAAATGCACATGATTCCATGATGTATATAGGAAGCAACCTTGTCAGATCACGTGAACGAATTAAAGAAACAGGGTTGCCATCAATAGGGCTAAGGTCTGGTAGATTTCTGAGGTTATAGTATACATGTTATGCCTTACCCATAGGAGCAAATGTAATTGTTTCAACCAATTCCTGAAGGGTTGTAGGGCAATTTACTCTACCTAATCTTGTGGAGAGAGGTTAAGGAGCTTCTGGAGATTTAGAAATGTCTTGACATGCCTCCCAAGTGCCTATGAGACTGCATGAGTATAACTGTCCATAAAAAGCCACGGAACGCTTCGGTTATGCACATTTGATCTGTAATTGTTAACCCTTAAGAAGTCTTGATTACCAGAACCCTATTGACTGAGCCTTTTGTTTGCACTAAGAAATGTGATAGGGGGCCAATTTTCTCTGCATGCTCAATTTGCATGAATCTGTATTTACTAAGTTGTATACTTACAATTTGATTGGATAGGTTTTTAATCAAGGACCTGGTTTCCAATATCTCTTTCCATACAGATGTCTGTTACATTGCAGAGAGCAATACTAATTGAATATGTAGCTTTTGGAGATGAGAGAGTTTTAAATCAAAAGAGTTTCTCTTCTACTGATCTTATTTTAAATGTCGGGGATAAATCTAGGAGAATCAGGAAGCAAGAGTATCCTATCTCATAGATGCTGATTGCACCATTCATAACTTTGGGTGTGGGGGTTTCTGTAAATTATATGAATAACAATTCCACATGACCCCTTGTTACTTTGGAACACATTAAGGGCCTGATTTTAATTTTGGCCGGCAGGGTTTTACTCTTTCTGGGCAACGGAGCGAGGTACTTCATTGACCTGATGGAGTCCCCACCTGCCAAATTTTGAGATGTCCGCCGGCTCAGCATATATCTCTACCATTGGCAGTAACCTCAATCACAGTGATTCCTATCAATGCAATATAAGTATAACAGACAGCTCCACCAACATGACAGAATACTTACAATGTTTTTATCTTCTAAACAAAAACATAAAATGGGATTTTTATTTTGTTAAATAAAAAAAATCAATGCCCCTCTCGCCATGGGAGTTTTCTTCTATGCCAAGGGGGACATTTTGAAGTTTTCACTGCTCCTTATGGATGGTTAAAACTGGCCTTGTGTTCGCCCACTCTAAATTGGGTGGGTAGGCACATGCCAAGCCTCTGATAGCCCTTAATTTAATTTAATTTAATTTAATAACGATTTCTAAAGCGCCTGGTGACCCAAGGGCATCCCCGCGCTATAAGATTTGTGATCCTGTTGAGGGGGAGGAGAGGGAGGGGAGACAGTCAAGGGGACTTCATTTAGGAAACAGATGAGTCTTTAATTTCTTGCGGAATGCTAGGTAGTTAGGTTACTTTGTTACTTTGTACCTTACTTTGTTAGACCGTTGAAGGTTTATGTCAGCAGCGGAGATGGAGTAGACTTTCCCGTTGACATACTTAAGGTCTGCCCAAATCTAAATGAAGCAGGTGACCTTCAGTTTGGTGGTCAGAGTATTCCGTCACTGTTGCAAAGGAGTACCCTCTCACCCAAATTCTAAATCAGGCTCTACATTTCTGTATGAGAGTAGAGATGGTTTGGCAATAAGATAGTGTTGATAAATGGACGACACTGTTCTTACTACTGAAAAATGTTAATAGTAGTTTCAAGGTTGCTTCCACCCAGTTCATACTCTGGATTTATTGACTAGCTCGTTTTGGACTTTTACTGCGAGTGACTTATTACATGAGTATCACTCGCTGTAAATTCCGTGGATATGGACATAGAATAGTAAAAATCAGTGTCCACCTTTAAAGATAAAGTCTGCTGCTGTCCAGCCAGGATGAGAGGCTTTAGGCTGGCTACATGTGAACACATAAGAACACTTGTGTAGATGCTGTGCATGTAAGACTACTGTCTTAGGCAGTCAGACATCTACACAGATGTACCCTGATGCAGAAAGGCCCTCTCAAGAATTGGTGTATAACCTATTGTTGCAGGGATTCTGCACAAACACAGAACTATGCGCATGATTATGGGACCTTAGTGTATAGGGACTCAGTCTTCCTACCACCCTAGTACCCACAAATCCAGGACCGACTAGCTATAGTGTCTCACTTGCTTTCCTACTCACTCACAGAGAAACAAATGATTAGATACCCTAGAACACAACACTCCTAGATCTCCCAGTTTTCGCAGTAACAAGACACACCCTATCGCTCACACTCTTGTGCTTAAAATGTTTATTTTAACTAATGTGCCTTAACTTGCAGTATACGTTTTACAACAAGCAGGAACATAAATGCATGGTACAGATATAGTCAGCATAGCAGCAAGTCCATAAAACATGAAGGGAGATGTCATCATGGAAAGACAATGGAGAAAGGACTATAGTGCTCAACCTCTCTACCCTTGCTAAGAATCTCATTACACATCAATCCCAATTGGTGTTCTCATTAACGCCCTATCTTGAGCGATCTCACTGTTCTATTAATACCTTCTGCTCTCTCTCTATTGGGGAAGTTCCTAAGTACCTAATATTTACTGGGAGTTATTTCCTATCAAAACTACCCTGTCTTCCATTTCTCAGTTACCTGTAAGAAGGGAATTGCCCATCCTTCTATACGACAGCACCTGGCTAAAAAGAAAGGTTAATTCTGTCTTAGTAAACAACTCTCAAGTGCAATTACTACGTATTGGGGCCTTTTTACCCTCTAATAGGATGACAAGGAGGAATAGCAATATAGATGAAAGGGAAAATAATTAATCATGAGAATGCACACATACACACCTAAAAGATGCACAGATCTGGCTAATGCATTTGCAGTTATTCTCTGATCAGAAGCAGTGCACTTCACTGTCTTCAGTTACCTGTAAGAAGGGGATCACGAGCCTTCTGTATGTCAGCACCTGGCTATGAAAAGCCCACTTACTCCCTCCCAAAGGAAAACATACAAATGATACTAATGCACATTGGGGTCTCTTTATTAGAATGACAAGAAGGAAAGCTTTATTACTAAAATAACAATTCACACATGGCTGAAAGAAAAGTGATTAATCATGATGCACAGGCAGGTATTGGGGTCTTTATTAGAAAGAGAACAAGACAAAGAAAACATTGCAATAATACAGTAGGGAATTATTGATGCAAACAGGAAAACAAAAGGGGATGAATGATTATATATATAGTGCAAACTAGCTAAGAATACCTCACCCTGTTAAGAAGAGTCCAATTGTCTGTTCCTCTCTCAGGTGGAATCAGGACTCTCTTTCCATCACCATCACCAACGTACTAGCTTCACTCCAACTGCACTCCAAATGTAACTTCATCGTCTGCCAACAATTCCAACTCTTCCGTCTGCCTGGTAACTGCTCCACAGATCAGCTGTCCAACTCACAGCTCCAGCTCACAGCTCCAGCTCTCAGATCCAGCTCTGCAAACCAACTGACTCCATCTGACTTCTTCAATTCCAAAAACCATCTGACTGCTTTAATTCCAAAACTCATCTGACCTCTCTGCTCTTCTGTTCTCTGATAATATGGGAAGCTCTCTGCTCATGGAAATTTCCAGCAAGCACCCCGCCTCCCACCGAATTCCTGCACCAAGCCCTGAGCTCCCTGCGCTCCCACAGTGGCCAGCTGTAGTTGCGTCTATAGCCCGGGGAAGTAAGCACATTCCTTCGATAAGGGCCGGTCCTCACCGGTTTCTAACTAGTGAATAACAGGCTCAACTCTAAACATCACTTCTGACCTACAAGCGCCTCAGACAACTTAGGCAGGAAGACAAGATGGCTGCTCTCTAGTTTAGGCCTTTAGGCCCGAAAAGAGGCAAAAGAGACATAGAATCATGCCAAAGCCAATAGGCAAACACTGCAAATAGATAAATACTGCAAAGGAAAGATGGCTACCCTCTAGTTTAGGCCTCTAGGCCCGAAAAGAGGCAAAAGAGACATAGAATCATGCCAAAGCCAATAGGCAAGCCCTACAAATAGGCTAAAAATAGGGATATAACCCCTATACTAGGATGGTAGTAGACCAAAGTCACCATGACTCAGAAATAGGACAAAATATCTGGTCACTACATTCCACCCTTGACTTTTGTTTACTAACATCCGAAAACAACAAAACATAAACAAAAACAATTAAACACAATAAACACGACAACGAATATTAATACCACCAAGACACCACCTACCACTTAACATAGGGAGAATAAGTCTAATAACCAATTAAAAAGCTAATCAAACCACCCTTGATCTAAATGTGGCCTAACTTCTTGGGACAACTCATGAATCTTATTGATGTGGCAAAAGATCTGAGAAATAAAAACAACAAAGGGCTCTCAAAATCTGAGCAGCCATGGTCAACAATTCCAGGACAAAACATATCCAAAAGATCTGGCACTCGAAGAAAACAACAACATAACTAAAAAATACACCACCCAGGATAACTCAAAGCATCAGGTAACCACCCTTGGAACTAACCCACTGTACTTATCAAGGGGCCATTGATCAAAGCAACAGTCCAATAGTAGGAAAAAAAGAATAACCCAATTTCTACAAAATAGCTGGTGTAGCACCATGCATATCAAGCAGGAAATCAGATAAAAGTATCTAAGTGTGGTGCATATATTTATCTAGAAGATGAGATAGACATAAATCGTCTGTCCAGAAGTCCCTACAACTGAAATAACTAAATTAATAGATTGAGATTCGAAAAAACAGGTGATAGTAGACCACGTCAAAGGCAATAGGCAGAGGTCATAATTCATCTAACTCAAGAAACAGTTTGCACCTAATCCCTCAGTATCCATCTATGGAGCACACGTGTGCCCCATCATTCACAACACTGCCTTCTATTCTTTGGCAAAACTGTTATACAGAAAACAGCAAAACTATAAAATAGGTTAGAGATAGACAAGTGCAAAAGTCAATCTATATCAATGATAGAATAGTGCAGCATATTAAAAGCAGAACATCATGATGGTAATTGGTGTGTGTCACAGGGCATCAGATTACTAAAGTGGCTTATTAATTACATTGTACCCCATGACTCTCAAACATTAATACAAACATTGGTGAACCAAAGGCTCAACCATCAAAAAGGCACTGCATCTTTTATGGAATCAAAATCAAACAACAGGGCAGGAAAAAGAAAACTATCATTGGGGCCCTGTATCTGTTGACTGCAAGAACGGAATCAAAACAAAATAATCAGAGTCCAAATGTCCATGGAACATTCACTGAAAGGCAAAACTATGGGAAAAAATTGGGCACAAGATTGCAGGCCATAATGAAAACCACTTCAATAAGGAAATTCACATTGCAAACTACTTGCATGATGAAATGCAAAACATAGCAAACAGTATCATAACCAATTGATTGATGGGTACTTTTAGATCTGCACTGTATAATTAGGGAACATAGCACATGATATGTTGAACACTGTAATTCAGAGCTCAAAAAAAATTCAGAAAAATAAGGATATTTTAGAACTTCTAATGATGAATTTATAAATTCAACTGCCAAGGAGGCCAACTGTAGACTCTAAAATGGATTGTAAAGTTCAGTGTGTAGCCTAAAACATATTTTATTCTAAATGCAAGAAAAGTGTCTCTATTAAAAAGAAAGTTCTCTTCTTCTGTGGAAAAACGGAAAAAATTTAAACAATTCTCAGTCTCTTTCATCTTCACTTTTATGCAAGCAGTTCTCCTGTGTGAAAAACACACCGCTCAGTCATCCTCACGTGAAAGAGACAGTTCCAATTATAGCACATTTTATTTGAAAAGGTGTAATCCATCTTCATCTGTATTCCTTTGCCAAGGAAGAATCCCATCTGATCTCGCCATCCATGGAACATCAGCACGAGTCCGCCATCAGCCACAAGACACCGTCATCCGCCGTCCAGTCTGGCTCCAGGCTTGGGGGGGGTGGGGGGGGTTCCACTCTCCAAAAAATAACAAATTAAAATAATAAAATAAAATAATATAGGGGAGGTGAGGGCTCATGCATGCAGGGTGGGTGCACTCGTACCACTGCACCACATCCCAGCCACCTAAAATGAGAGACAAGTATCATCAATCTTGCAAAAAGAAAAAATTTTAATTCAAAAGGACCCATTTTTCTTTTCACCTCTCTAAAAACCTTCTAATTTGTAAAACTCTCCTCTAAATCCTGGGAATTGTCTAAGAATATTACCTACATTATAATCTCTACTTTTATTTGGGCAAAATCTACTTTTTTCTTGTACAGCCAGAAGGGCTGGGGTAGCCAGCTCCACTCCTTTCTCACTTCTAGCCAGCAGCCCCCCTCCCTTCAGAGATGTCCGCGTCCCAGGGCTGGCTCAGTTTCAACCATAACAAGCAGGAGACGGGCTGCTCTCTGCCTCGCAACCCCTCCCTTCAGAGAGCTCATAATCTAAGAGCGAAGTGCCTGCCAATTTATTTCTGCCCTGCCTACCTCCTCATAGGGAGAGGCACGTTTGCCAGCCTCCTTACTCTTTTAATTGAGAGAAGCTTTCAAACCAGAGGAGTGGAATCACCCCTCCCCTACACAGATTCTCAGCGGAAAGAATTGGATGCTCGCCAAACAGAACAAGGGCTCTGCCACTGTACTCACTCTGAGGCCCCCCTTTCCAAAATGCTCTGAGAGCAGGCCTGAGTTATCTTTTCAAGGTTAAAACAACAAGTTTGTCTAGCTGTTCACTTCTGTGAAGCTTCTCATTCTTAAATGAAACCTCATGCAGCTTTTATATTCTGTCCTCTTTAGACAAGAAACAGACCTAACCTCTTTTGACCTTCAGCCATACCCTGCATTTCATGTTTAAACACTCCACAGTTATTTCTAACTAATTTAAGCAAGTTCTGAACTATCATTTGTCTACAGCCTTATGAAAGACTAATTTAAAAAAAAGTAAATACTCTAATCATTGTGAGCAGCTGAAAGGCAAAACATTTAGCAGCATTGGAAATCACATGACAGCAAAAAGATACTTTAAGACAGCAATTAATTTAAAAGGGAAAAAGATACACATTTATTTTTCATTCTAAAACACTGGTCTTATCTTCCTGCACATTCCTTTCTTACTGAAAACCCTCTTCACAATGCTTATTTAAAACCACCCCTGTCGCCTGCAGTCTAACTGGGTTATTTTGTAGCATTTCAAACTTCTGAATAATACACTTTTAATTCTGTTATCAAAAGAATATTCACACACATTTTTAGATGCATATTAAGCAGCACATTTAAATGAACACTGCCATCTCAATTCAAGATAATATCCCTTTGGCAGCTCAAATACACTTTTTCCCCAAAGTCTGCAGACACATAGGGAATCCCAGAATTTACCTCTCACGTTTCACAGAACACTTGTGCACATTTTTTCTTTGAAACACATTTCCCTGAACAATTGGAAAGGATCCAGCCCTTCCCTGCCCAATGGAACAAGCCATTAATAAGCCTTATTTACAAGACGCTATTCACACGCCATATTATACAGAATACATTTCACACTCAATAATGCATAAGCCACGCAGCAAGCTATGTACAAGCCTCTTTATACAGAATACATTTAATAATACAAATAATGCATTCTCATGCAGGACCTTCATTAACAACTGAAAGCCAACAGATCATTTTTCTCTAGAATACAGTCCACCTCTTCCACCTTAGAACTGTCACAATGCCAAGATGTACACCATTTCTCTCTGCACTTTTCCTAGTCATGACGTCAAGATGTAATGCAATCTTCTTACACTTCACCTGTTCAATTCCATAAGTCAGGGGCCAAGTGCCCCACACTCCACCCGACCGGTTGGTGATGCCAAATGTAATGACCGAATTCTCAGACCAAGAATCACCCACTCACCTAGATACAACCAACCCGGCCAAAACATAACACCATCCCTTCCCGGACCCTATTTACAATGGTTCCTGAGTACTTACCCGGGAATGGGGCACTCGCAATATACAAGCTTATATCATCAAAAACACTCCTAGATCTAAGGGATTACTGAGAATAGTCACTAATAACTACGGAATTCCATGTACCATCCTATGATCTTACCTTATACCCCGCGACAATCTGGCCCGGACTATTCTACCCTCCTTCTCATAGTGGAGAGCGGCTCACTCTACCACACCAACCACAATTGGTGTTCTCATTAACGCCCTATCTTGAGCAATCTCACTACACACCAATCACAATTGGTACTCTCATTAATGCCCTATCTTGAGCGATCTCATTACACACCATCCCCAATTGTTGCTCTCACTAATGCCCTATCGTGAGCAATCTCATTACACACCAATCCCAATTGGTGTTCTCATTACGCCCTATCTTGAGCAATCTCACTGTCCTATTAATACCTTCTGCTCTCTCTCTATTGGGGAAGTTCCTAAGTACCTAATATTTACTGGGAGTTATTTCCTATCACAACTACCCTGTCTTCCATTTCACAGTTACCTGTAAGAAG
Organism: Lissotriton vulgaris; assembly: GCF_964263255.1. Classification (NCBI taxonomy): domain Eukaryota; kingdom Metazoa; phylum Chordata; class Amphibia; order Caudata; family Salamandridae; genus Lissotriton; species Lissotriton vulgaris. Next base: position 1,251,216,441 of record NC_141685.1, read on the forward strand.
GGAATTGCCCATCCTTCTATACGACAGCACCTGGCTAAAAAGAAAGGTTAATTCTGTCTTAGTAAACAACTCTCAAGTGCAATTACTACGTATTGGGGCCTCTTTACACACTAATAGGATGACAAGGAGGAATAGCAATAAAGATGAAAGGGAACATAATTAATCATGAGAATGCACACATACACACCTAAAAGATACACAGATTTGACTAATGCATTTGCAGTTATTCTCTGATCAGAAGCAGTACACTTCATTGTCTTCAGTTACCTGTAAGAAGGGGATCACCAGCCTTCTGTACGTCAGCACCTGGCTATGAAAAGCCCACTTACTCCCTCCCAAAGGAAATCATACAAATGATACTAATGCATATTGGGGTCTCTTTATTAGAATGACAAGAAGGAAGCTTTATTACTAAAATAACAATTCACACCTGGCTGAAAGAAAAGTGATTAATCATGATGTACAGGCAGGTATTGGGGTCTTTATTAGAAAGAGAACAAGACAAAGAAAACATTGCAATAATACAGTAGGGAATTATTGATGCAAACAGGAAAACAAAAGGGGATGAATGATTATATATATAGTGCAAACTAGCTCAGAATACCTCACCATGTTAAGAAGGGTCCAACTGTCTGTTCCTCTCTCTGGTGGAATCAGGACTCTCTCCCCTTCACCATCACCAACGTACTAGCTTCACTCCAACTGCACTCCAAATGTAACTTCATCGTCTGCTAACAATTCCAACTCTTCCATCTGCCTGGTAACTGCTCCACAGATCAGCTGTCCAACTCACAGCTCCAGCTCACAGCTCCAGCTCTCAGATCCAGCTCTGCAAACCAACTGACTCCATCTGACTTCTTCAATTCCAAAAACCATCTGACTGCTTCAATTACAAAAATCATCTGACCTCTCTGCTCTTCTGTTCTCTGATAATATGGGAAGCTCTCTGCTCATGGAAATTTCCAGAAAGCACCGGCCTCCCACCGAATTCCTGCACCAAGCCCCGAGCTCCCTGCGCTCCCACAGTGGCCAGCTGTAGTTGCGTCTATAGCCCGGGAAAGTAAGCACATTCCTTCGATAAGGGCCGGTCCTCACCAGTTTCTAACTAGTGAATAACAGGCTCAACTCTAAACATCACTTCTGACCTACAAGCGCCTCAGACAACTGAGGCAGGAAGACAAGATGGCTGCTCTCTAATTTAGACTGACAGACCGCGCGTGTTCCTGCCAGAGAGACCTCGAGTGATTGAATCCTCCAGTTGAGATACAGGCGAACCCCTCACCGGTCCTGAAGTGATTTGTGAGATTTATAGCTACGCGCTACAGAAGCCACTCTTCCAGCCTGAATTGAAATACCGCTACTATGTGAATATTTTCAACCCCATGTGTACATCGCTTGGCGGACAACTAGACTTGTAGAAGCACCACCGGCTAATTACAGAAATTATCTCTACACCGGCGAATTACCGTCACCAAGGCATACTCATTGCCTCGTGCAGACGTTTTGTTCCCAGTCCCCGTCCTGAAGAGAACCGTCAACAAATCCGGTTCGAAACGCGTCGACATACCTGCCCTGTGGCCACTCAAAAAGGGTACACCTAGGAAGTGAAAATAAAAAACCACCTGGAACCCTAGCTGTGTAACCCAATCTAAATCGCATCCACAGGGTTGTCAGGCAGGCAGGCGCACTTTTCCATCTGTTCCCGCCTGTCTTTTGGTTTCATACCCTTATGGACTGGTTGTATTTTTGTTTGTAGGAACTCTTTCACTGTATATAAATACAATTTATGCTTGGTTATTTGATTAATGTAACTGTTTTTCTTGGTGTGTCTTTCACAATTGTGTTCATTTGAATTGTGTGCTTTTCAATTTGTAAATAATGTAAACAATGTATAGTGGTAGTTGTGTATCAATGTAAATACTGTATTTATGTACTCACTGTCGTGACAGTCTTTTGGTTCGCCCATATGTTTTGATGAACTTAAAAAACCAAAAAAATTAAATAAATTTGCTTTTGGTACAAAAGGCCTTGGTAACGTAGTACATTTTGACTACGTCACTATCATTAATGAAAATAACTTTGCCTATCCAGCCATTTTTGTTCTGTTGATCATATTGTTGAGATCCGGGCTGGGTAGATGTAGGATCCACAGCCTTTGTTGTTCTACAGTTTGCTCTCTAATTTAGGCCTTTAGGCCCGAAAAGAGGCAAAAGAGACATAGAATCATGCTAAAGCCGATACATACTGCAAATACTGCAAAGGAAAGATGGCTACCCTCGAGTTTAGGCCTCTCGGCCCGAAAAGAGGCAAAAGAGACATAGAATCACCTTCCCATGTCACCAGGCAGTGCTAGCCGCCTGCAGCCGCTACTTCGATGCCATGTTCAGCGGGGGGCTGAAAGAAAGCCGCGACACAGAGGTCAACTTCCGTGACGCCTTGCACCCCGAGGTGCTGGAACTGCTTCTGGACTACGCGTATTCTGCCCGCGTGATCATCAACGAAGAAAACGCTGAGTCGCTTCTAGAGGCTGGGGACATGTTGCAGTTTCTTGACATCTGCGACACCTCACCGGATTTCCTTGAGAAGAACCTCCACCCTGCCAACTGCCTGAACATGATGCTGTTGTCGGATGCCTACTGCTGTGAAGGCCGCTTCGAGCTCTCCTGGAGTATGTGCCTGGCCAACTTTGCCTCTGTGTAGCAAACAGAAGACTTCTTGAGGCTTCCAAAGGGTAAGCTCATGGAGCTGGTGAGAAGCGAAGAGCTGGAGGTAGAGGACGAAGCGATTGTCTAAGAAGCTGTGATTGGGTGGGTGAAGTTTGACCTCCCTCGAAGCCATGACGACTTGCCTGACCTGCTACGCTGCGTGCGGCTCGCTCTCTTGCCTGAGTTGTACCTGAGAAACATTGTTGCAGGTGATGAGTTGGTGTACGGCCACAAGTTGGGAAATTAGATCGTGGAGGACGCGGTGCGCTGCAAGATGAAGATCCTACAGAACGACGGTCTGGTGACCGGCTTTTGCGCTCAACCTCACAAAATCAGCCAGGCTTTGCTGCTCTCCGGCGGCCAGACTTTCATGTGTGACAAAATCTACATGATTGATCAGAAAACCAGTTAGATCATGCCTAGGACTGACATCCCGAGCCCACGCAAGGAGTGCAGTGCGTGCGCTATCGGCTGCAAGGTGTATGTGACCGGCGGCAAAGGATCCAAGAACGGGGCCTCCAAAGACATTTGGGTGTACGACACTCTTCACGATGAGTGGTCCAAAGCTGCCCCCATGATGGTGGCCCGGTTTGGCCATGGTTGTACAGAACTTGACCATTGTTTGTATGTAGTTGGTGGCCACACAGCTGTGACGGGCTCTTTCCCCGCTTCGCCGTCTGTGTATCTGAAGCAGGTGGAACAGTATGACCCACATGCCGATAAGTGGACGTTAATGGCGCCCCTCAAAGAAGGCGTCAGTAATGCTACAGTGGTTGGAGCCAAAATGAAACTCTTTGTCTTTGGTGGCACCAGTACCAACCGCGATAAACTGCCCAAAGTCCAGTACTTTGATCCGTGCCTGAACCGGTGGACTGTGCCAACTACCTGCCCGCAGCCCTGGCGCTACACAGCCGCCGCAGGTCTGGGCTGGGCATGTAGTGGTCATTGGTGGCGACACGGAGTTCTCGGCCAGCTCGGCATACTGTTTCAACAGCGAGACCTACCAGTGGTCAAAATTTGGGGACGTCACCTCCAAACGCATCAGTTGCCGGGCGGTGGCTTCAGGCAACAAACTGTACGTGGTTGGGGGATACTGCGGCGCCCAGCGCTGCAAAACTCTGGACTGCTATGACCCTTCGTCGGACACATGGAGCAGCGTCACTACAGTTCCTTATTCCCTGATCCCGACAGCCTTCGTCAGCACGTGGAAGTATTTGGCAACCTAGCACGCTCTTCCCTCACCAGTTCAGTCTGCATTGGGTGACTTTGCACAATTCTCCATTTTGGACCGCCCCGTCACCCCGCTTCAGATTCACATATGCAAATCTTGGCGTGAACCCATGGATCCATGAAGTCTAATTGCGCGTGTAACTGGCTCCATTTATTGTGATGCTAATTTCTATTTCTGAGCTGCTGTACTCTTGCACTCTGGTCCACCTCGGTGGACCGTTCCAATTCAAAGACGGAATGGGGGGTGAGGAGGGACATAACGTTGATAGAAAGAAGAGGGAAAAAAGACATAGAATCATGCCAAAGCCAATAGGCAAGCCCTACAAATAGGCTAAAAATAGGGATCTAACCACTATACTAGGATGGTAGTAGACCAAAGTCACCATCACTCAGAAATAGGACAAAATATCCGGTCACTACACTCGCTCTTCTCCCTGGAAAGGTCTCTCTCCAAGTGTGTGTCACCTATTCTTGATCCCAACTAAAAACCCAAGTATGTTGTCCAAACTACAGCTGCATTGCTATGTTTTGTCTAAGGGCTAAGGTCTGGCAAGAACAAAATAACAAGTTGCTTTGTGGTTCAATGTTGAACATAATGTTCAATCAAAAACCCTGGAACATGCAAAGAGTCAACACAGCAATGAGTTCTCATGCGAATGCAGTCATTGAAAGTATTGCAAAAATAAAAACATGTACTAATGTGCGCAAAAGCTGCAGGCAAGCTGCAGCATGCTCATGCTAACTTAGTCAAAAACTCCCTATGGTCCACGTGACACTATAATGTGAGTGGGTATTCAGAGTTATGAGTGTAGTGGTTACTGAAAGTCTGTAGTGCTTAACTTAATTACATATTATAGGAGAAAATGGCACCAAAGTACAGTTTCATCCCATTTAGGTCTACAGGTTCTAGTGGGGTATCAATCATAGAGTAAACATGCATTCCGAGTGTAGACACACTGTGACTTTCATCAATACCACACTCCTTATAAAGCATTAACAATTGACATATTTCCCTGGCTGAGCATAATCAAATTCCAGGCCTTTGTCCTACCAAGTGCGCCAACGTAATTACTCTGCTAGCTAGCAGGAAGACCAAAGGCCCTCTGACACGGCAGAGCAGATAACACTGATTGAACCAGTTCGTAGGAAAGGGAAGGGAGAGGAGGAAATCTCATTATATCAATTAACTCCTCACACTGCATCTGCTGGATAAGTCAAATACCACAGGAAAAAAGGAGGAAGTCCAGATATCTGAAGCCACACACAGGATAAACTGGATCTTTTTTTATAGGTTTAGTGCTGTACCATGATCAGAACCTGATTGCTGATTCATTCAATATGATGCAGTCATTAATAAGAGAATTTGTAAAGCTTTTGACTAGTTGGACAGTATAGTAAGTTGTCATAAACATTGGACTTTTTTAGTAAGTGTTTTGCATGCCCATGTTGGTGCCTTGATTGGTTGATGCATTCATGAAGGTTAACCAATATGAAGAGCATGATTTTGTTGATGTCAATACAGACTGTAGGGTTGGGGGATCCTGCCATCGGAGCAACTTGAAGTATTAGTGGATAATATCGTTTCTCAGGGTTTTGCTCCAGTGATGGATTAGATAAGTTTTAAATCACTTAAGATTTACATGTCATTAGTAGACTGAGACAGAGAAGGTAGTTTAGTATCTCTCATGTCTAATGTTGGGGTCAAAATCTTGACAAGATTATCATATTGTCTGTTGGAGTGTTGTGGTTGAGTTGGACAGTGTCTTGATCACACCAAATGTGTTTTAAGGAGATATCTCACATAATTAATCAGGACTTCAGGTAAGACTCTATTGCCTTATGAGGTGTGCTTTTCATGTATTTCTTTGACTTGGCTGTAGGAGTTGGAGTTGGGTGTATGTCTCCCTACATTTAGACCTATAAAGATTCAATCTTCCAGAGTTCAGTTTAACCCATAACATCTGTGAAGATCTCATTTATTTTTCAGTTTTAGGAGAGTCTGGCAATTACAATGGTTACTTTTCAATGTAGGAAGAGATTAGCATAATAATCACCTTGAGAAGTTCAGTGGTGACCATAGAGCTCAGGTGTTCTGTTGAAATTGTCCAATGATTCTCATGTTGTTAAATTATTTTGCTTATCTTCAATAAGTTAGGCTCAGAAATAACAAGGTCCAGTACAAAGCCATACATGTGAGCAAGCTTGAAATGGTATTGGGCCAGGTCTTTGGTCGAGAGAAAGGTACATCAGAGTAATCTTGGTTGTTCCATTTGAGACTAAAGCCTCCAAGGAAGATGGTTTGGGTGAAAAACAGTAGTTGTCAGGTGAGACATGTAATACATTCCTCTACAAATTATTCATTTTATTTGATAGTATGATAGATGACTAGGATAATTTGAGAAAAGTGCAGTGTACACTATAGATTGCTTGCCCATCTCCATTCTGAGCAGAGAAGAAGAAATGAAAGCCATCTCTTCTGGGAAATGTTGACAGTGGGGAGTGTGACGAAAACCCAGACAACTGCCTATCATGTAAAAGAATTACCAAGTGGATTGTTTTAGTTTAATGCTGTTCAAAATGATGGGAACTTTTAAGCCACTCCAAGAGGTTATTTACAGAAAGCACACAATGTTTACTACCTTACACACAAAGGAGTGGGGCATGAAAAATTGCATAGCTGCATTGAGCAGCCAATAGAAAAGTACCATTGGCCAGACTTGCAAAGAGTCACCCGCTAATGATGTAACCCGCAGTGCTAACACAAAAATAGCTGTTCTGAAGACTGCTCAGACCTGCAAGAAAATAAAAGTGATGGAAGCGATACTTTAATTATTCACTGCCACTGGCGATCGCTTTTGCTGCATTCCAGTCCATTGTTTTTTGCAAACCATGCCACTCTAGACAGATATCAGTTATCTGCACGTTTGCCTTGGTCCTGCTTCAACAGGAACTCTCAATCCTGAACTGCCAGACCAGGTCCTCCCCAGATGGGAACACAATAAGTATTCAAGTTACACTCTCGACTACACGTTCCTGTGTTAGGACAACCATACAGGGATCAGCTGTGCAAAATGTGTACTTTTATGTAAAGCACAGATCACACATAGGTATATCAGGTAGATCCAGTTTGCACCTTCCCTTTGAGTGGTTTCACTCGGCATAAGGATTTGGTGAGAAGGCTGATCACACTGCAGGGGGGTGTAGCTGAATCACCCATAAGATGGCGGCAGGTTTTTGAAGCGCCATGTCACGTCAGAACTTTCACTCAGACATAAGCAGCAGTTTGTCTTTGGGAGGCATGAGGAATGCGGACGCTGATCGCGAACGCAGGGACCAAAGGTATTTCTTCTTTTCAGCTTTTTCTATGCCCCCAAATTGATGTTGTTTTACACCTGCAATGTGCTCCTCACATTTGGTGGTCATGGCTGCCATTTTCTTTACACTGTGGTGGTTTGATCTTCCCCTTGCTGACACACTCGCCAGATAATGCACCTCAGCGAATTTTCACCATTCTTCCTTGCATGCAAGGTATTTTGATGGTCTCCTTTTCTGCTACAGTTGCTGACTTTAGGTCTTTACAGATGCTGGGAGGACTTAGCACATATGCTCTTTCTCTTATCTATATGATTTACTACGCTCCTCATGTGCTGCTGGATTTATATTACAGTCATTTGCATATTCCAAGGATTTTTTATTTGTTTTGCTCTGTTTGGCTGTGTTCAAGCTGACTTTAATACAATAATCTTCTGAGCAGTCCTCTCTCCAATAATTTTTGCCACATTTTTTGTTTATTAGATAACTCATGGCTATGGGCTCCTCTCAGCTGGATTAGTATTTACTATTGTGCAACATTGGCAACTTTTCTGCCTCTTTTCTGGGATTTCAGATTTGTTTCTCTTCACATGCATGTAGTCCTCCTTGTCATCTGTTGAAAATGTTACTGCTTCCTTTGGAAACATGTCTTCTGTTTGCAAAGACTCCAACACTGCCAATAAGCAACAAGAGAAGGATCCAGGCTCTCCTTCAAAGTCTCCATTACCTTTGACTCTTGAGTACATCAATGAAGAAATAAAGTTCTTGAAGCCTTTTGTGGTAGAAATCAATGCTTCTTTGCAGCGGATAGAAGAGAAATGGTCTAATATTGATTCCAGGTTGTCAAAAGTTGAACAACGAATTAGCGATGTACAGGACGAAGCTACCAAGATCAACGCTTTGTCCAAAGAGATAACGCTCCTTAACTGACAGAGGATTTAGAAAATCGCAATAGATGCAACAATCTTCAAATTTATGTCATTCCAGAGGGGGTGGAGGGTTGTGATATGCAGGCCTTCCTTGGGATTCACATTCCGAAGATAGTTGGTCTTAAGGATGGAACACATCTTAATTTACAACGTGCTCAAAGATTTGTCCCAAAGTCTGTTTGAGCTTCATCTTTAGGTCATACCAGGGAAATAATTGTCCTTTATTGGAATATACTGAGTTGCTTATAGTTTTATCCACAGCCAAGCAAAGGAAGCAAATGTTATGGTCTGGTCAGAGAGTCTTCCCTTCTCAGGATGTAGCTCGAGTGATTGCCACTCGTCGAAAGGAGTTCCTTTCCTTCCACCCTGCCCTCCTTTCCATGATTACTAGATATGGTCTTGTGCACCCATGTTATTTCAAAGTCACCTATAAGGAGAAGTCTTTTACATTTCAATACCCGGACGGCTTAAAACTATTTATTTTTCAACATAAATGTGAAGAGATGGACCCTGGCAAAACTTGTAATTTTATTGCTTCATAATTCTCAATGTTGTATTTAGTATGTTTTAATTCTTTTGTATGATAATGTTACTGTGCTTACTTCTTTGATTTTATTGTTTTTATATTTACTTCGGAGTGATTTTTATTCATCTAACTTTATTATTTTTCTCTTTACAGATGTTTATTATCTGGCTCGGACTCCTTTCCTTCATGTGTTTTCTCCCATGGGCTTCCCTCCCTAGACCTCTTGTTTATATTCCTCTGCACTTGTTGATAAGTTTTATGCATTTGTCACATATGGCTTCATTTTGCTTATTATCTTAGAATTTTGGTCTTCTTCTGGCTTTAATCTATACCTCGAATTGGTGCTTTATTTTTATTATTTGCTAATATTAGCTGTTTCCGTGCTCTCTGTTGTCCATTTTTGGCTGACACTGGTCTCCTGTCCATCTTTTTCTTTCCATTTCCGTGCCCTCTCATTTTCTTTTTCTCACACTGGATGTGTGACATTTTCACAATGGCTGATGCCACATGGCTTTTCTTTTTGATTTTTTCTTCCTCTTTCTTCTCATCATTTTGTTTTACTCCTTTTATATCATGTAGTTTCATCATTTCTTAAATATTCATTTTTGCTATGGCTTATTATGTTCAATGCTACATCTTTATTTTGGATATGGTTGTGTTGCTATTTTCATTCAATATGTTTGACTCAGTTGACTGTATATAATTACTCTGTTTTATACAGCTAATACTGTTAGGGTTTTATCTGGGAATGTTAAGGGTTTGCGTAATCCTTTCAAGAAACAGAGTGGTATTACCTATCTGTACCCTTTAAAATGTAATATTGCCTTATTACAAGAAACTCATCTGCTTGATAAAGGTGTCAACTCATTACGTAACAATTGGGTGAGTCAGGTATTTTGTTCTCCGGCTATCGGCAATACAAACAGTGTTGGCATACTTATACACAAATCCTTCCCTTTAGTAATAGAGAAAGAAGAGAAAGACACTAAGGGCTCCATTAGGATGTCGGGCGGATCACCACCGCCATGGTGGCGGTGGCGATATGCCCAACAGAAATGTCCGCCCGCCACCCTTTCCCCCCCCACCACATTACAATGGCGGGGGGGACCGCAACGTAGGGGAACACCGGCCGCCACTTTTCTGCCCCGGTCGCATTGCGGCTGGGGCGTAAAATGATTAATATGGTGGCGGTGTCTATGAGACACCGCCAGCCGTATTACAATGGCACAAGTGCAATGCCTTTCCGCGGCGGCAATGCCGCCACGGAAAGGCAGGCGGTGTTCACTTTGGGGGCCCCCTGTGGGCCCCCGGAGTGAAGGCCAAAGGGGGTGGCACACGGGGGGTACCTGTGGTACCCCCCTGCATTTACATAATCAAAGCGGTAGGCACCACGCGGTGCCTGCCGCTTTGATTATGTAAATGCTGCAAAGCATTTTTAGTATTGTGGCGGGCGGAGCACAGAGCTCTTCCCACCACAATACTATAAATACAGGATGTGCCCGCCACTGTGGCGGATACATCCTAATGGTGCGTGCGGGACCCCCGCCCTAAGGGCGGATGGTCCCAATTTCCGAAAGCCCGCCCGCCATCCTAATGGGGCCCATAAGGTTGTTGTATTCTCATATATACTACTCTTCATCACACACCTATATTGAATATGTATGGCCCTACTGGCATAGATGTGCACTTTTGGGAAAGTGTGTCGGGCAAGATACACTTTTGCTCTAAGACAAATTTCATTGAAAATCCCAAGCTAAATATATTCCTAATAAGAAGTAAAAAGCAATTGCACGATCAATTCACTCTAGGGGTTTGGTGGATGCTTGGAGACGTTACCATCCAAATACACTGGAATACACGTTTTACTCACCCACTCATCAATCCCAGTCCAGAATTGATTACATATTCCTTTTTCCTCCTTTAGTTTCCACACTTATTCATGCTGAAATTGCTTCTATTCTTATTTCTGACAATGCTCCTGTTACTATTGCTCTTGATTTATTACCTCAATTTTTTTTGATCTAATAGATGGCATTTTAATAATAGTTTACTGAAAGATAAACTCTCTGCACAGAAACAGAATTTTGAATGCTTTCTTAATGAATGTTTTCACCTGTAATAATACCCCTGATCTTTCATTCAATGTCATTTTGGATGCCTTTAAGGCAGCTGCGCGCAGTCATATCATTGACTACGTCTCCTCGAAAAAGAAAAAAGCCGTTAAGGAGTCTTCACTTTTATTACATTCAATTAAACAGCTTGAACATGAATATTTTACCACTAAAAATAATACTACCTTACAACCAATAATGTATTCTACATTATAATTTATTAAAAAATCCACAGGAGAAGCTTCTGGAATTTTGTTAGAGCAACTCCATAAAGTAGGCAAATTACTTGCTAATTACCTGAAAGTTAAATCTCAGAAATATAGGATAGTTAAGATAAGAGTTGAAGTTAATGTCTCACATTTTAAAGATACTGATATTTTGAAGTGTTTTACTGATTTTTATAGAACTCTCTATACACCAGAACACTTTCCTTCTGACAGGCACTTGACTTGTACTTTAATTCACTTCCCTCATGACAGCATCAGATACAGGATCTCTCCTGTTTAGATGGGGATATTTTGATTTCTGAACTAAAGTCCTCGCTTGCTAATTTGCCCAAGGATAAAATCCCAGGACCGGATGCTTTTTCAGCTGAATTTAATTCTTGTTTTTCTCATCATTTGTTTCTTCATTTACTTTCCTTATATCAGTATGTTTTCTCTCATGATGAGGCCAGTGGCACGTTTCTGGAAGACTTGATTTGCCTGATCCCGCAAAAGATAAAGATCCTTCCTTTTGCACTAATGAGAGGCATATCTCTCTTATTAATTTAGACTGCAAACTTTTTGCCAACAGTTTAGCCGGTAGGATTTCTCCTCTTATTCCTGACAGTCTAGAGCAAAATGGATTTCTGAAAGGTAGACACATGATCGATAATATTGGGTTTTCTGGACATTTTACACGTTCGATTGTGTGCACTAGAAAGTTATGATGCGTGTTCTTGGGTGGCATGGCTTTAGTCCAATTTTTCTTAAGTATGTAGGTCTGATATATTCTTCTCCAAAAAAGTCTGTATTCCTCAATGGTACCAATCTTCTTATTTTCCTATTTTACTGGGCAAAAGGCAAGGATAGCCCCTGTCTCCATAACTTTTTATATTGTCTTTAGAATGGTTTTTGCATACTTTATGCCATTCCTCCTCCTTTCTTGGATTCCGTCATGAAGATACTGAAATTAATTTTACAGAATATGTGGACAATGTTGTTCTTTTTGTTACAGGTCCACTAGCATCAGTACCTGTTTTTGCTAACTTGTTATCCTCTTATTCTGAGTCATTCCGTATCTAATGAAATTTCTCAAAATCTGAAGTTCTCCCCCTTAATAAATACTGTTTGAAAGACATGTTTGTTGGTACGGGGCTTAAGTGTAACTTTCATTCTATTAAATGTTTGAGAGTTAAAAACTCTACTTCCATTGCAAAAGCTATCCAGATTATTTTAGATGATGTTCAACATGAGATCCTTCATATGACAGAAAGATGGTCTCAAATCATACTGTTTTTGGGAAAAAATGGGTCAAAAAGAGTAGTATCCAGGTTAAACAATTAATGTGTGGAAGATTCCTCTCTCTTCATTTGATATTCAAAATCAATTTTGTCTTTCTTCTGCTTGCACTTTCAAATATGAGTCTCTCAAGGCATCCCTCTTGCAATCTATTTCCACACTCAAGCAGAGATATTCGGCTGCTCCTTCCTTTGCCTCCAGAACCACTTAATCTCTCATCGTAACTCAAAGCATCATATATATATATATACATATATATATATATATATATATATATATATATATATATATATATATATATATATATATATATATATATATATATCAAACAGAACTCCTCCATAGGAAGAAGAGAGGCCACACAGGGGAAACAGCGAAGGCTTCTTTTATTCGTTACAACACCCACAGTGGCGAATGCATTTCGGCTTGAAGTCCGCCTTCCTCAGCGCCATGGGTGTAAGCACAGTTTTAGGCTCCTGCTCGACTTTAAATGTCTTTGCCTCTTCCTGCTGCTGGACACGTGACTCCGCCCCTTCAGGTGAGTACCTATCGTGTGACACTTCCTGCAGGCTGCATGTGGTGCGGCGCCTACAGGACCCAGAATGCACCATACCTGGCCGTTTCTTGGTGTCTTGTGGGGGTAAGTCTTGTCCCAGCTGGTTCTAGTGCCCCCAGGGGGTTTTGACGAACATCAGTTGCCTCCTCAGCTCCCCAGTCCGCAGCCACCTCCAGAATCCGGGAAACAAAATAGACGGGGGCAAAGTGGGATCCTCCACGCCCACAGCGCAATCTAGCTGATTGCTACTCCGCCAACAATCAGTCGCCAGTAGGTATATATAGTTAGGATTTTTTCTCTATGGAACTTTTGAAAATTCTATGTCTAATAACTTTGGCGTTTGTAGACGGAATCGGCTGAAATTTTCAGGGAAATGGCACATTTTGTTTCTGATCAGCCCCTGAAAATTTGGGGGGGTTTCGTCAAGGGGGGGCCTAGAAAAAAGGGGGGTCCCAAAACGCGTTTTTCCCATTCATTTTTCCATAGGGCCTTTGGCCTCACTTTTAGCTCGAACGGCTGAATGGATTTACACGAAACTTGGCAAAATTTTAGGGACTGTTTGCCCGATGTGCCTTTGCTGGGTCTCAATATATGTGCTCCAGTGGATTTTGAGAAATTAACGTTTAAAAAAACAGATATATCTGTGACAGCGTCCTAGATAGCGCTCCAGATCGCGTACTTTTCGCGTAACGGAGCTTTGCGAAGCGAAGCTGATTGGTTCTCCGGTGTCTGTCAACATTCTAAACAGTCCGTAGCGGCCGCCATCTTGTCTCTCGGTATGATCGAGAGACAAGAGGAGGCCAAAACGAAGGGGGAAATGAAGGAAATGGTGCAAGGTAGACCCCTTCTGACCCCCTAGGATTGATGAGGGGGATATTAAAGTGCCCCGCGGGGCCCAAAAAAAAAAAAATTGTTTTTTTCATGGGGTGCGCCCTGTTCGCGTACTGGAAAGCGGTCTGGGGAGCGTACTATAAGGAAACAAGAATGATTGACTTTTAACTTATTGTATGTTTATTGATTGTTCGTTTTGTTGTTTTTTTTGTTTATTTTTATTTACGTAGCTACATGTAGGTATCAATGTAGAGTCTATAATTTAATAAACGCCGTCTCCTTTGTAGATATCTTGCCTGTTGTTAAAGAAGTTATTGTGGTATATGGAATTCATACCATAGTCTGTCTGGAAAGCCGAAACAACATGGAGGCAGGAGATGATAAAGAAATGTTAAATTTACATTGGAGATAATATAGTGGGAGAAAGGAAGTAACTATGAATAAAGTTAGTATGTAATACTAAAAAGTTGCACAGTATAGTTAGTCTGATTTCACGTTTTTATCAATTTGCTACTAGTTTTCAATATACATATAAAAATAATTAATGTGTGAAACAATTTTTGAATTAAGAAATTAAAATTTATTTTTCAGATTGTTTTTCAAAATTTAAAAGAAAATCTAAAAAATCGTGATAATTTTTTTCTTCATTTTTCAGTAGAAAATCTACTGCATCTACACATTGCACAAGTTCATTGTTTATTGTGTCGTCGTAGAAATCCATGTCAACTTCTGTCTCAATTTTTTTTTCTGTTTCAGTTTTCATGTTGTTTTGTTGTTCTTCCATTTTGAATTCTGAAAAATGAATTTTTAAAAAATATATCAGTACAGAAAGGGCATTGTTGGGTTTCAGTACAGACAGGCAGTTTGGTTATTTAAACAGTGTTTTTTTCTTTGGGCAGTGTATGGTATCAAATCGGAAGTAGAAATATGAGAAAATTATCAAATAAACTCTTAGTCAATTCTGAATTATACTATAGAAGTCTAACTCTATCCTTATCTCAGGGCCTCGCACTCAGCCCACCAGCATGGGGCACGCACTGGTGATGTGTCCTTTTGTTTTCCTGGAGATCTATCACAAAGAAAGGTGTCGCCTGCAATAAAGGTCCATTGGCGTGGGCCCCTCCTTGGGCCTCTCATGGATGGTGTCAGGAGGTATAGGGGAGGGAGAAGGAGACGCTCCCTTAATTGCAAGGAGACCATTCACAGACACTGTGGGGGGCCCATTGTCCAGCATTTTGGCGCTCCCTCAGTTTTAACTTTTAGACCACAATCAATTCTCACACCTATGAAGGTGTGAGAAATGCGTGTGGATTAAAAGTTAAAACTGTGGGGGCGTCAAAATGATGGACAACGGGGCCCCCACAGTGTCTGTGCATGTTCTCCTTGTAAGTGGCCAGTTATGTAATTTGGAGGGGGCCTTGCGCACGTTCCCTTTTAGCTCAGGGCCTCGCAAATCCTTGGACTGGCCCTGCCATAACTAAAACAGAGAAGTCTATTTTATTCTATAAGTATTAAAGAGTGAAAGAATAAAACTGTTTGAAAATGTTTTTCTAATTTGCTTTCAGTACAGAACATACTTCAGTTTTAAAAATAATATCTTACCTTTTAAATATAATTTGAAGTTATCAGTTGATTTTTTGTTGTTCTGCACTTCACGAAGTAGTAGTCAAAATGGCTGTGTTTCTCTCTCTTTGTTTATATGTTCAGGTACATAACCAATCAAATGTCATGATATAATAGTAGAAATTGAAAGTAATATTTGAATTGGTTGTCATTTCCAACACTTCCGATATGTTTTGTGAAGTAATTTACCTCAGGGATTTTAGAGAGTTCTACATGCTAAATGGCTAAATGGTATTCTAACTAAATTTGTGAAAATGGTAGGAATTGGTATGTAGTATGAGCTACTGTTTAATTTTGTGTTTCGGTAGAATTGAGATACAAGATGGAGGGTAAATAATGTTCAGAATGGGTAGATTGGGGTACTTTAGCCGTATGCTGTTTCCCTAAGTTTTCTGAGGGTGGCTGAGGAGGCTCATATATGTCGATTTTCGCGTGGTTAGCTGCAGGTACGCGAACTGGGTAGCGTACCAGGAAGCGAATATAGGTGAAATTAAGTGAAAAAAAGGTTCATTCGAAATTTTAAAAGAGTACACTAAGTTAAGGTAGCTCTGAAAAGAGCTTTTGAGTTTTGTGTATGTTCTAGAAAGTTATAAGTAGGAACCAATACACATTCTTAAATTTAGTATGAAAACTCTGTTTCTTTCATCTGAGAAATGCACGCCATCTCCTCTGTAGATATCTTGCATGTAGTAACGCAAGTTATTGTTGTAGATGCAGCCCATTCCATGGTCCCTCATGTAAGCTGAAACAGACTTATTTACATGCTTCCTCGTTTTCTCAATTTGTGGACAAAATTGATTGGACCACCTCCATTTTTGTCTTTGGCATATATTAGAATATACCAAGGCAGTTTGAGGAAAAAGTGTCATCAATTGCTCAAAGGTGTCCTTTAAAAGCATTTCCAGACCTACCCCAGTCAAAGTGCCCAAATCGTTTCCTCCACAGTGCACTATTATGAGGTCAGGGGTTGGCAAATGTAAAAAGGTTTTCACCAATGGTATCAATTGGTGACATTTCAATCCTCTTCGACCAATCCATTTGATTTCCACATTTTGTAAATTGAGGTTGTGTAAATTTTTGTTATCAGCATACCTGTGAGCCCAGTGGATGTAGCTATGTCCCAGAATCCAGACTGAAAACATGGCTAGAGGAGTTTTTGCTGCAGTCAGATGAAGTGTGGGAATGAAATGGCAGTTGAAATAGTGATGTTTGTAATGTAAAAAACTGTGGAGTTTAAGTGCAAATGATTCATTAGCAGTGATTGGTGTATTTTCATTGCTGAAAACAGAAAGTTAGGGTGTATGGATGTGTTCTTTGAAAGATGTATTTTGAATGGTTATTAAAAAATGTTGTTATGAAAGATTGCAGTGGATAAGCAGGTGTACTGAGAGTTCAGAGTTCATTTGAAACATTGTTGTGTGAACTTGTGGCCATGATAGGTCAGGCAGGCGGTAGTTGCTATGGAAAAGAGGTAGAAAGGGCAGAGGGGGGAAGGGTGTTGATTTGAAAAAAGTGAGGGAAGAGTTTTTATTGGCTGACATGAGAGATATGTGTGTTGAATATCAGCGTTTCGGTGCCTTTGTTGGTTCCAGCCTCTGGAGTGCATACCTTTAATTCTGGAACAGAATAATTGGTGTGTTTCTGAGACTGTTTTCAATTTCAAAAAGAATTTGTAAAGGTGAGTTATCGTTTATATATTTTAGTTAAAGAGTAGTATGCTTTTTTGCGTAAATGAGAAAGTCAGCTGTGTATTTAAAATGATGTTTGGCGTCAAGTGTTTGCATTCTGCTTTCAAAGGCGATTTTGCATTTTTCATTTATAGGTGTATTATTGTTTTACATAAAAGGTTTGAAATCAAATGCATGCACACTTAGGGCCCGATGTAGGTGGTCATTTAGGCCATTTACCGACCGGTTACGGCCGATTTCGGTCGTTTCCGACCTGTAAATGGCGAAAAGGTATGTAGGCGCCTAAATCCAGGGTCACATGTAGGTAAATTTACATTTGCAGAATCGAAGAAATTGTTTTTGATGGTAAAATGATGTGACTCCTGCAATGCGTCGCTTTTGCGGAACAGATATATGATGTAATTGTGTTGTTAATGTTACGGTGTACATGTAAAAAATGATGCATAAGTGTTGCACGGGCATTGTAGATACTCTCCTATGTGTGCTTAGCAATTTCAAGTCACTTCCCCCGGGTTCAAGGGCCTTGTAAATACGTCCCCATGTGTGTCTGGTCATTTGAAGTCATTTTTCTTGTAGTGTAAGGCCCTTGTAAATACGCCCCCATTTGTGCCTGGCAAATTTTCATTTTGATTGTTTGAGTTACATAGCCATGTTAAAAGTTATTGAAAAAAAGGTGCAAGTTCCTTAAAAAAACGTTTTCATGTGTATTAGGGCATTTTAAGTCTGTTCCCCATGAATGTAGGGGCTAGATGTAGGTGTCTGAAAATAGCCATTTACCGATCGGTAACGGCCGAATTCGGCCGTTACCGACCGGTAAATGGGCATTGACATGTAGGGGCCCTTAAATGTAGCGTTTTCGGTAATTTTACCGAATCGGTAATTTTACCGAATCGGTAATTTTACAGATTCGGTAATTTTACCGAAAATGCAAGATTGAAATGTGGGTAGCCAATTTTCCATTGGCACATGGCTTTCAGAATCGGTATTTTACCATGGAATACAAATCCATGGTAAAATACCGATTCCTGTGTACATGCACATCTGTGCATGTACACATATGCCATGTGACAGACAGACGTGTCCTTAGGGTATGTCTGTGTGCCACATTGCACACATGACCGTTTTGGGGGTGCTAGATGGTGTCAAAGTGATACCCCCTGCACCCTTGACAAATTTGGTATTTACCGATTCGGTAAATACCGAATCGGTATTTGAATTGAATCCTATGGGCTTCAAGGCCCATAGGATTCAATAGCAAATACTGATTCGGTATTTACCGAATCGGTAAATACCGAACTTTTAAGGGATCGGTAAAAAACGTTTTCATGTGTATTAGGGCATTTTAAGTCTGTTCCCCATGAATGTAGGTGTATTATTGTTTTACATAAAAGGTATAAAAACTTTGTTTGAAATCAAATGCATGCACACTTAGGGCCCGATGTAGGTGGTCGTTTTAGGCCATTTACCGACCGGTTACGGACGATTTCGGACGTTTCCGACCGGTAAATGGCCAATCGGTATGTAGGGGCCTAAATCCAAGGCCACATGTAGGTAAATCTACATTTACAGAATCGGAAAAATTATTGGTTCGGTAAAATACCGAATCGGTAATTTTACCGATTCTGTAAATTTGCTATGTAGGGGGGACTTAGGCCTTAACGAATCGGTATTTTAGCATGAAATCAAACTTCATGGTAAAATACCGATTCCGGTGTGCATGCACATGTGTGCATGCACACTTATGTCATGTGAAAGGCAGACCTGCCCTTAGGGCTGGTATGCCTGCCAAATGGCACCTGTGCCTGTTTTGAGGGTACCAGAGGGTGTCAAAGTGATACCCCCTGCACCCTTGTGAATACTTTTTTTTTTTTATAGCATTGTCGAATCTAGTTCTTACTGTTATTGATTTACTGTTTGGTAATAGTGGTTAATAACATTTTTTATTATATTTCACCACAGATTCAACTGCAGATTATTTGGGAATTAGACAATGCCGTCTAAGGATAGAATTCGAAAGGCTACAAAACGTCAAAGACAGCAGTTACCTAAAATTTTGCAGCAGTCCTCTACATTAATATTAACTCAACGGACGAAGAGAACACCGGGTAAGAAAATGAAATCATTCCTTAAAAACATTTGTAGAAACAAAAGTATAACTACAGAACAAGTTTTAGTCCAGAAAAAGAGAGCCAATTTAAATGGAAAGGAAAGGCCTGTGAAAAAAGTTTGTGCTAGAGCAGGAGATAACTCTGTGCATGGCAGTAGAAGGGCAAATATTTTCAGGGACATTCGTAAGCGAATGTTCCGTAACAGGGTAATTGTCAATTTGGTAAAACAATTTAAAAAAGGTCAACAGAAAGTGTCATTTTATAAGAAAAAGAAAAATGTAGAGAAAATTATTGATGTGTGAGCAGTTGATTCACTAGATGTATGGGTTCAAAAGTACATGTGGAAACAGCTGTATGGGCGGTTGACTGTGTGCATGAGTGTATTGGTGAGTGAATGGATATCTCAGTGCTACATGTCAAAGTAAGTACATATGTAAAACACAGTACATGTGAGAGTTGACATATATAAAAATCTGTGCATAAGAGCCAGTGAATGTGTGAGTGGCTGTATGGATCATTGTGAACTTGTATCAGGGATTGTATAAGAGAGTAAATATGTGTTAGAATATGTTTGAATAAGTAAGGTGTGTATAACTGTATAGTTGAGGAAATTGAGGTGTGATTGATTCTTTGCATGACTGACTAGGTGTGTGAGTAACTCCATGGATGAGTGACAGTCTGTGAGTGTCTGTTTACACTGAGTGTATCTAAGGTTATATTAGAGTCTGAAGAGGTTCATCGTATTATCACATGAATGATGTCATCAATGATGTGATCAGTAATGTCAAATGAGATGTCATCAGTGATGTTATCAGTGATGTCATTTGAGATGTCATCAGTGATGTCATCAGTGATGTCATTTGAGATGTCATCAGTGATGTCATTTGAGATGTCATCAGTGATGTCATCAGTGATGTCACTGACCATGTCATGAATGATGTAATATGTGACATGGTCAGCAGTGGATTGCGGGTGCGCGATATATAGTTAGTACAACTAACTATATATGCGAATTTCAATGGTTTTGTGCGAGTAAAATAAGGTTTTGTAAATGCTAATTCCTAACTATATATGGTCTATAACCTATGGTTTTTTCAGTGAATTTTCAAGGTTTTGTAAATGCTAATCCCTAACTATATATGGTCTATAACCTATGGTTTTTTCAGTGAATTTCAATGGTTTTTAATAGCAAATATCAAAAGCTGTAAAATATATTCTTATTCTAATTCAAAAAAATATTTTATATTTTTGTAATATATTTTTTTTAAAAAATATTTTAATTATTTTTTTTGTTTCGCTGCCGGTCCGCGAACCGGGCAGCTTCCCGTTAGCTTCATTTTGTTCCGCGATCCGGTCCGCGAACTGGTAAACGTTCCGTTAGCGCAACTACCGCGTAAGAAATCAACATTGTGACGCGTCGCGTAAGCGCAATGTATCACGTTACCCCGTAATGCGTCTTATGACGCGCCGCGTTAGCGCACCCGGAAGCGCTCTGGAACGCGAACCGAGGCGCGAAGCGCAGCGCCCCGGAAGCGATCCGGGGCGCGGCGCGGAGCGCGTAACTTAAGCATAACAGGTCATGTGACTTGTTTATAAAACTTTTCATTGGTTCATTTTACTTTTGGTTTCCTAATGATGGAAGGCTTGGTCATATGACCTAAAAATAACACTTTTCATTGGTTTAGAATATTTTTTTTCCCAAATGATGAAAGCCCCACCTTTTTTTTTCTCACTCTGACTTGTAAAGCAAAGGACCCAGATGCATTTACAGTTAATCACTAACAATGTTCCAGGCTAATGTATTTTCCCGGGAAATTTACAACTGTCCTGCAAGTAAAATATTCCTATTTCGAGAAAAAGGGCGTTTCTTCGTCCCATGAGGGAGCCGTTGAGCAAAAGCGGCCTGCTGTCTTAGTTGCTGATAGGCCTGAATATCAAATTCTTATCGATTACTTTATGTTGCAGGAGTGGAAAACACAACAGCCCTTGGCCTTTTATCTTTACAGCATTCCTGCGTATTATACCTTTTAACCGTCATGTAATCGGGCTGCTTTATTTCACTTGCCTTTTACTGATTCGAAAACAGTGGCTATTATTCAAAACTTTACCAATCTAGGTACTACTACCATGTTTTGTTTTAAAAACCTTTATTGTGAAAATGTCAGTATACAAATACGGGCCTATAACCATGTGGGCCGGCCACGGAGCAAACTGGAATCGTATATGATGAGGGGACATTTACACTGTAGAAGAACGTAACGGGCGGGCCATTAGGTTGCAAGAACTAAGGTGTCTAACAGTTGCGGAATCGGTGGACGTAAATTTTATAATTAAAGTACGACAGGGCCAGTTACAATAAAATTATCTAGATATACATTTGCGGGCAAGTACCATGGGTGACGTTAATTCGAACTTTCAATAGTACAGTAATCAATAACACATCAGAACTTAATATCAATAGGGATGTCCAAATGTTCAATCAGTACTCGTCCCCGCCCGCCATGTGCTTCAAAACTGCATACCTATCTCGTGATATCAAGGCTGGGCAACCAGTACACAACAAGGAGTTGCGAGTCCCATTTATACCGGCGCCATTTTGGGCAAGGCCGGGCAGGTCCAGGATATAGTCAAAATGTCTCCACCAACCAGCTGTCGGACCAGAACCCCTTTCGGCAGTCAAAAAAGGTTCCGTTAAATGACAACAGAAGAGATAGGCAACAAGAACCATCAGTCAAAAGAGGGGAGGGCAAGTTCTTCCCTACCGGGTCACGTTGGGGCTCCACCGGAACTGATCGAATTGGTAGTCTACAGTGTTTCTGGATGTTTCAGACTGAAGCTGGCGTCAGCATGAGAGCACCACCATCTCGTGGCTCCGTCGTGGCCATTCCGCAAGCAATCATGGCAGCTGCTCCCCACCGGAAGCCTGCGGGAGTCGGGGGCCCCGGTGACTTTTGTAGAATCTTCAAGGCTGAGGGGACGCTTTTGGGAATGGGGCCCATGCCCTAGCAGGCAAGCGTCCGAGTTCCAAGGTGTCCCTAAACAGTGAAAAAGTTCGTGCAAAAAGCAAAGGACAACCAGTCCATGGGGATGTAAAACCATGGGACAGGCGGGAATAGATGGAATGGGACGCCTGCCTGCCTGACAACACTGCGGTACAGTATTTATGTTGGGTTGCACAGCTAGGAACTCAGGTGTTAGACAATTTCTTTTCCTAGATGCACCCTTATGCGTGACCGCAGGGTGGAGGTGTCGACGCGTTTCGAACCCGGGAATTTAGGGTTCTCTTCAGGACGGGGACTGGGAGCAATAAGTCTGCACGTGGCAAAAGATGTGCCTCGGTGTCGGTAATTCGCCAAGAGTTGGAGTATTCTGTGGTTCACCAGGGGTTCGTGTTGGTATATAGCCCACCGCGCGGTACAAAACTCAGGGGGGGAAACGGCTCACATTGTCACAATGTTTTAAAGGCTTCGTGAAAGGGTATCTGGTCTCGTGCACCAATTTGCGACCAGAGGGCGGTATCTCCGTGGCCCGGGACTTATTCAGCACGAGTGAATCTCTTATCCGTCTAGTCAGCATCCAGTCAATGGGTATCAGCAGACTTTCATTTGTATAGGGTTTGTCGGTTATTGGGTGGGGTGGGTGGTAGGGCAGGCATGCTTAGGCAGCGAGGGCGGCGGAGCCGAACTACCTCGTGGCCATCCCGACCGCGAGCTTGGCTCCTCCCCCTGGTTTCATACTTTTTGCGGAGGGCTATTTCCTGGTGTTTCTTGTTTTAGCAGGGTCAGAAAGGATCCTATCAGTGGCCTACTGATTTTGTTTGATTCCTTTTGTTTTGCCATAATTTGCTAGAAAGGTGCCGTGGCTAATCCGTATTTTATATATATGTCCTCTTTATTAGGGGTGCCCTCCGGTGGGGCCGGACGAGCTACCTCTAATAAATGGTCCGGGTAGAACCAATTACCAATCAGTGGGGAGAAGATAGGCATGACAGATTACAAAAGGGGGGACAAGGGTCCGCACTACCTATCTTTTCACTGGTTGCAAAGACTTGACGGAATATCTCTATTCCACGTTATTTGTAAGCAGAGAATACCTCCAAAGAACTTATATCAAACAACCAGTGTTCGGACAATCAAACAATCAAATGGTGAGAAAGAGATAGGCACGACGGGTTACAACGGGGGACAAAGGTCCGCGTTACCTACCCTTCACTACCTGCAAAGGAAGAGAGAATCTTCGTATTCCTCTCCGTTTGTAGACAGAGAATCTCCAAAGAGGACCAATGTATCAAGTAGCGACCAAGGCTAAACGAACCAATCAATCGAATAATACTAGTATTTTCAAACAATTCCGATACAAACAATCAATCAAATAGTCAATCAGGTGGATAAAACCATCCTGCCAATCAGACGTATAAAACGTCCTACTTAACCTTACCCGGACCACAAGGACAGTTCTTCGCCTTCCCCTCCCAGCGCCCGATCGTCCTCTTACTCCAGTTTTACCACAGCACTCCTGTGGGGTCCCAGTCAGGACAGCAGGTCACTCAAGAGAGGTCCGTTCAGAATCGGTGAAGTTCACTCGATCGGTAGCCAGACGAGGGTCCTCTCCAGGCAAGTATACTCCAATCGTTTAGACGTTCACCCCGTCGTCAGGACCTCTCTTACTGAACCCACATGTCGCTGATGGGCCCCGCGTTGGGACGCCAATTGAGGAAAAGCAGCCAGTTACTGTCGAATGCCCAGGCTGTTGGTGCAAGGACTCCTCTAATTTCCCATAGCAAATAGTTACCAAATAAAGAGACAGGCACTGGAAGCTGGAACGCAAGAACAGGGTTTATTTCTCATGAGGAGAGCCTGTCATTTCGGACACGCACACAGAATGTCTTCGGGAGGTGCTCTGACCACATCTCCGAGGCCTGGCCTCTTATACACAGGTTTATTGCTTTATTACATGTGACACATTCTTGTGAAGACTTTGATGTACAGAAAAGCATCCCTGGAATCTTCCGCTTCAGGCTCGGTCCCACACACCCTTACAGTGAGAATCCCCTCCCCAATCACAATACAGGATCGTTATCAGATAGTAGGAACAGCAGGACATTCCGCCAATTCCCGGAATGCGTGTGGTGTGATGGATCTCATGGGGTGGGGGCCTTGATCTATTATAACTCCTTTGAAGAGGGGTGATTCTTTACAGTTGGGGCCATAAACTACATCCGCAGGGCTAGGTGATAGCCTGGGACCGGCCTGGACAATCGGACACAGAGGAAGAGGAGTGTCAGAGGGTGCGGTAGTGAATAGGGTGAACGGGAGGTGTCGGGGTGTGATTCTCAGGGAAGAGCAGCGCAGATGGGGGGAGGTTTATGGCCCATGCATGAGAGAGAGAGCGGGGGTGACCAGTGCGTGGGGGAGATGCTTGCGAGGGTGGGGAGCCGTGCTGAGGATCGGCGGCGTGCAGAGAGTGGGTCTGGTCAAGGCATCTAAAATGGCTGCCGTGCACGACAAAAGTGTGGCATTGGAAAAAAGGCAAGATGGCGCAGAAAATGTTTATCAATACAGATTAATTTTCCACAGAGAGAGCGGGGTGGTCAGAGAGGGGGGGTGTTCGCAGCCCCAGGGAGACGCGCTGGGGACCGGCGAGGGGCAGAGGGGCCATAGCGCTTTCAAAATGGCTACTGCTTGCTAGAGCGTACGTGGGGAAAAGGTGGCGCCGATTATGTTGACATCGCAAACCAGATTTTAACACATAGACATGGAAGTGAAAACTGCACCATTGCTCCCCCCCCCGACTGACACCCTCCTTTGCCTCAGCTTGGATCATCATTTGCTAAAGTGTTCGAAGACCCCACCGTGAGTATAAACACAACCGGGGCCTTACTGCACACCCTGAGAAAAACTACGCAGCAAGACAATCTCTACCTTCTCCCTTTTCCATGTTCCAACGCTTTGAAATGAACAATATATTTACTCGCTGTGACAAAATGGCGGTCAACACTTCCTGATTTCCTTCGAATCGAACATTAACAGACGTCACGCAGCAAAAAAAAATTCCGCTCATGCGCAGCCGCTGGAAGATATGTATCAACATATATGAGCCTCCTCAGCCACCCTCAGAAAACCTAGGGGGTCAGGATACGTCTCCCGTGCCCCCTTATACCCATTTCCCACATTGTTTTTCCTCCATCTTGTGATTTAATTAAAACGAAACACAAAATGGTGAACTCCCGTTACGCTACCGGTGAGCGACCCGGTTCGCGTACCGGCAAGCGCTTCTACCGCGAAAAATCAAATTTTTTTTATTTGCCCCACAGGACCCTTTAATAACCCCAACATCATTCCTAGGGGGTCAAGAGGGGTCTACCTTGCCCCCTTTGGTGAGATATGGTTCCTTTATTTTTAGAAAGAGACTAGTCTGCTTTTTGGAGAAAATAAGAAAGCCAGCTGTGCATTTAAAATGATGTTTTGAGTCAAGTGTTTGCATTATGTTTTCCAAGAAGATTTTGCATTCTTTTACAAATTGTAATTGCAGATAATGTAAAGTATTAGTACTGACAAGGTGTGGTTGTGCATAGGAGCTGTGCTGTGTTTTCAAATTATGATCAGAAAATCGTTTTTAAGGAAAAGGAATGCTTTTTAAATTTATAAGAATTTATTTACTTGCGATGTGACTCTTGCAATGCGTCGCTTTTGTGGAAT
This sequence comes from Lissotriton vulgaris, assembly GCF_964263255.1. Lineage (NCBI taxonomy): Eukaryota > Metazoa > Chordata > Amphibia > Caudata > Salamandridae > Lissotriton > Lissotriton vulgaris. Next base: position 1,251,242,260 of record NC_141685.1, read on the forward strand.
AGATGCATGATGCATCTGTGCTGTTTATGCCCCATGGTGCTCCAAAGTGTCAATGTCAAAAGGGATGCATAAGTGGTGCAAGGGCCTTCTAAATACGCCTCCATGTGTGCTTGGCAATTTTAAGTCACTTCCCCCTGGTGCAAGGGCCTTGTAAATACGCCCCCATGTGTGCTTGGCCATTTTAAGTGACTTCCCCCTGGTGCAAGGGCCTTGTAAATACGCCCCCATGTGTGCTCGGCCATTTCAAATCACTTCCTCCAGGTGCAAGGGCCTTGTAAATACACACCCATGTGTGCCTGGCCATTTTAAGTCACTTCCCCCTGGTGCAAGGGCCTCTGAGACTGTTTTGTAATTCAAAAAGCATTTGGTAAGGTGAGATATGGTTCCTTTATTTTAGAAAGAGACTAGTATGCTTTTTGGAGAAAATAAGGAAGCCAGTTGTGCATTTAAAATGATGTTTTGTGTCAAGTGTTTGCAAATTGTAATTGCAGATAATGTGAAGTATTAGTACTGACAAGGTGTGATTCTACATAGGAGTTGTGCTGTGTTTTCAAATTATGATCAGAAAATCGTTTTTAAGGAAAAGGAATGCTTTTTAAATTTATAAGAATTTATTTATTTGCCATGTGACTCCTGCATTGCGTCGCTTTTGTTGAATAGATGCATGATGCATCTGTGCTGTTTATGCCCCGTGGTGCTCCACAGTGTCAATGTCAAAAGCGATGCATAAGTGGTGCAAGGGCCTTGTAAATACGCCCTCATGTGTGCTTGGCCATTTTAAGTCACTTCCCCCTGGTGCAAGGGCCTTGTAAATACGCCCCCATGTGTGCTTGGCAATTTTATGTGACTTCCCCCTGGTGCTGTGTTTTCAAATTATGATCAGAAAATCGTTTTTAAGGAAAAGGAATGCTTTTTAAATTTATCAGAATTTATTTACTTGCGATGTGACTCCTGCATTGCGTCACTTTTGTTGAATAGATGCATGATGCATCTGCGCTGTTTATGCCCCATGGTGCTCCACAGTGTCAATGTCAAAAGCGATGCATAAGTGGTGCAAGGTCCTTCTAAATACGCCTCCATGTGTGCTTGGCCATTTCAAGTCACTTCCCCCTGGTGCAAGGGCCTTGTAAATACGTCCTCATGTATGCTTGGCAATTTTAAGTCACTTCCCCCTGGTGCAAGGGCCTTGTAAATACGCCCCCATGTGTGCTTGGCCATTTCAAGTCACTTCCCCCTGGTGCAAGGGCCTTGTAAATACGTCCTCATGTGTGCTTGGCAATTTTAAGTTACTTCCCCCTGATGCAAGGGCCTTGTAAATACGTCCTCATGTGTGCTTGGAAATTTTAAGTCAATAACAATAACATCTACAATGTCTGTTCTGGAACAATCTCTAAATAGAAATAGAGTCTCGAAATTAGTTGAGATTAACATATAACAGAGCACAGGTCATATGTAGAAGCATTCCATTCCATTGCTATTTTCTACCATCAAGTATGTTGCAAAATCCTTCCATTCAATTGTTTGCTTACTGTTGTTGATTTACTGTTTGGTAATAGTATTTAATAAAAAAATTTAATAAATTTTCCACAGATTCAACTCAAGATATTCTTAAAAATTCAAACATGCCCTCAAGGCAAAGAAAAAAAAAAGAAGCAAAGCGACTTACACCGCACCTTGGTAAAAATGGAGATAATGGACCTTTGCAGCAGTCCTCTAGAATTAAAAGTTGTGAAGTCACCAAAAAAATTCCGGGTAAGACAACAAAATCTTTTTTAAGAAACATTTGCAGACGAAAAAGTATCACTAGAGAACATGTTTTAGTTCAGAAGAAGATAGCCAATTTAAATGGGAAGGAAAGGTCCCTCAAAAATGTAACTGCTAGAGCAGGAGATAACTCTGTGCATGGTAGTAGAAGGAAAAATCTGTTTAGAGACATTCGTAGATGAATGTTCCGCAACAGGATAATTGGCAATTTGTTAAAAAATTTTAAGAAAGGTCAACAGAAAGTGGCTTTTTATAAGAGAAAGAAAAATGTAGAGAAAATTATTGATCAGGCTTTCGAAATTAAGCGAAAGTTATTTATTTTGGTCATCAATAGAATTAGGAAACCAAACAAGGTAATTTATGATTTCAAATCAAATAGTAGATGGAAGAGAGTAGTTAATCGTACTAATTTTTGTGAAGTTTTCTCAGGAGAATGGATGCATAGTTCAAGTTGTGAGGCATTTTTCAATGAGGAGAGTTACTTCCAGGACAATGATTTGGTGCATGCAGTTGACACCAGTGGTCGAGCATATGAGGTAAAAGATGGTTGTCCGGTTGAAAAAGAAAAACTTGTGTCTGCAGATGCAGAAGAGGTGTTAGGTGATGAGGTTTTAGGGAGACGTCCTAAGGGACCAGTGTACACCAGGAAGTGTAGTTCTATTTGCAGTGTGCGACAGGATTCCATTAATTTGCTTTGTGATTTTGTACGGACATTTAATAAGAAAAGTTTAAAACAAAAAATAAAGTTGTTGCAAGAATTAGATCCTTGCAGAGTGAGACAAGTGACAGGTTTGCGTGGTCATTCACTGGCTTGTCTTTCCAGGAGAGTATGCCAAAGTGTTTTTCATAATTTCAGGATGCTAGCAGTGCATCATAATAAAGTGAGGAAATTAGTTAGTATGTTGTATTATGCTAAGAGTCCGGCAATTATGCTTAAACAATTAAGCACTGCTCTTTTGCATGGTTCTGAAGTAGATGTGAAGAATATTTGTGAAGAAATTGAGTTCTGTTACTTTGCTAGTGAAGAGAACAATGTTGAAATTGACCCAGTAGAAGAAGGTAATGTGGAACAGAGTGTACTGATTTCTAATATAGATAGTTTCACAAGGAAATTTTCAACTTTCAGGTGAAATCAAGTGAGAGGCCTAATTTCACTTGTGTGTGTTGTCGACGGACTTATTATAAGAATCAGACTAAGTTAGTGGATTTATATGCAAAAAGTGAAATGGAAAACAATAGTGAATGGAAGGATTTTGCCACATACTTGATGGTAGAAAATCGTTTTGATTTGGGATCGGACCAACGTATGTGTACTTATTGTTTAAAGAAATTAAACCAAAACCGGATGCCTGCTAGAGCGGTTCATAATAATCTGGAATTGGTTGACATTCCTTCTGAATTGAAGGATTTAAATACTTATGAATCTATTTTGATTCAAAGTGTCCATCCCTTTCAGGCTATTGTACGAATGGAGCCAAAGACAGGGAAATTGCCTCCATCAGATTTACAGAGAGGATTAAAGGGAAGAGTTGTTTATTTGCCTTTAGATTTGAAGAAAAACATTAATACAATTGGAGTAGAGAAAGTGGAAGAGGAACCTCTAGTTATCCTAGTTAATGGGGTTCCGACAAAGAGTGAGAAAATCTGGCAAGATTTAGTGGATGTTAGGAAAGTCAAAAAGGCAACATTGTATTTGATAAAAAATTAATGAGTACTACAAGAATGTATGTGCTGCAGAAGAGGAAGTAAGTGAAGAAGAGGACAGCGAATTGTGTGCTGGGCAAATTGAGAAAGTAGAAGCCTCTAAAAATGAAGAAATATATGAACATTATAGTGTTCATCCTTTGCATTCCAAGGAAGTCATGGGGAATGCTATTGAGTTGTTTCAAATGAACGAAGCCAAAGGGAGTCCCATTAGTGTTTGGGAGGAAAGTTTGGAAGCTCGGTGTTTCCCACAGTTATTTCCCACAGGTCGAGGAGGACGATATGATGAGCGACCTGATCAAATTCCTGCTTCAGAATACCGGACTTTACGATTGTATGCAGAAGATCCTAGGTTTCGTCAATGCATTCCCTATTTATTTCATCTACTGTTTGAAAGTGATCTGTCTGGACTGTCTTATGCAGTGAACCACATCTTGAAAAGTGGTGTACAACTGCGAAATATCTCGGCAAGGGACTTTATGGATAAAGTCAATGTGCAAGACAGTATTTTGGATTCTCACCTGATTAATCTCATGGCATGTCAGCGTGGTACTAATGAGTATTGGTATCGTCGTCATGGTGACTTAAAATGTATGCTGAGGAACTTAGGAACTCCTACTTGGTTCCTCACTCTCAGCTGTGCTGAGTATGGCTGGGAAGACTTACTTGAATTTCTACGAGAGGCAAATGGAAACATTGAAAATATTGAATTCAAGACACCCGGAAAACTGTGCTCTTTGGATCCAGTGAATGTATGCAGGTACTTCAATCATAGATTTGAAGCTATGATGTCTTTCATCACGAACAAGAAAAATCCACCTCTTGGAGAGGTGTTGGATTTCTTCTGGAGAAAGGAGTATCAAGCATGAGGTGTTCCTCATATACATATGCTGCTATGGATCAAAGATGCACCCAAATTTAGAACAGATCCGGATGACTTAGTGATGAGTTTCATAGAACAGTATTCTACATGTGCTGTTCCAAAGACAAAGGAAGATAAAAGTCTAAGAGAACAAGTTTTACGAATTCAAAGCCATCGTTTTGGAAAGTATTGTCGTCGTAAATTCAGAAACAAGGACAAGTACTACACCAAATGTCGTTTTACATTTCCACGATTGGTAATATCTAAAGGAAGAGTGAACAATTTGATGTCTTCGCTGCGACATAATGTGACGAGGAAATCACCCAAAAACACATACAATTTGAAAAGAAACGAAGAGTCTAAGTACATTAACGACTACAACCCAGTGATTTTGTCCATGTGGAATGCTAACATGCATATACAGTTTGTGGCTGACAACTGTATGGCTGTGGCTCGGTATGTGACGTCTTACATCACAAAAAAAGAAAAGACAGAACTGAAGGATATGTGGGAGGATATTTCCCATGAAAAGAGCCTCAGCAAGAAGTTGTACAGTTTCAGTCTGAAGATGTTGTCGCATCGAGAAATCGGAGCTTACGAATGTTCTGACCTGTTATCTTCAGCAAGTCTCTATGCCAAATCTAGGAGTATCATTTGGGTGAGTCTTGGTCTTGCTGCAACGCGTAATCGAGTTCTGAAACCTGTACGGGAAATTGAGTATTTGGCGGAGAAGGAGCCAAGCAGTACAGATATTTTGAAGACCAACATGTTGGATACATATTATCCAAATAGAAGCAGTCACCTGGAGAATGTTTGTCTGTATGAGGTTCTACAAAATTACATTTTCAAGAGGAACATCAAAGAAGATATTGATAAAGGAGTGTATGCTGTAATTGGAAGTGAGGGATGTCTGGTCAATCAAAGAAAATGTCAATTGGTAAATCATCGAAAATTGAATTGCGAATCTCCAGAAAGAAAAGAGTTTTTCTATTTAGCTCTTTTGCAACTTTTCAAGCCTTGGCGTGCAGAAGAGGAACTGCTTGGAGATTTCCTCTGTTACGAAGACTCTTTCAATGCAGCCAAGGAGTCCATAGAATGTCCTGTTTTTCCAAAATATCTAGAAATGTTGAATGCAGAAATCGAGCAGGAAGCAACAATTGCAGCCGAGATTGCTAGAGACAGTTCTCAGGACAGTCAGAGTTCTGTTTCATTGAGTCAGGATCCACTAGGAGAACCAGTTATCGAAAATGAAGCTGCCACTGCCATGATTGAAGTGGAAAGAGCCATGGCACATGCTCAGGAGGATGCGGTTAACTTAGAAGATTTGGAAAGACAACTCAACGTTAAGCAGAGGAAAATATATGACGAAGTTACCAAACAAATTGAGCATGGATTAAGTCATGAGAAGAAAGAGTGCTCATGTACGTCGTTGAAGCCTGTCAGACTGTATGTGAGTGGAGAAGCAGGAACTGGAAAAAGTTTCCTCATTAAAACAATTTCATGTTATCTGCAGAAAAGGACTGAGTCATCGCTGTCTTGTGTTGTGACCGCTCCAACTGGACTGGCAGCACATAATATTAAAGGTATTACTTTGCATCGGCTACTGATGCTGCCAGTGGAGCATGATAACAAATTACAATACCACAAGTTATCTGGAGATGCTTGTTGTGAAGTATCTAGAGTCCTGAAGAAGATGAACCTCCTTATCATTGACGAAGTAAGCATGGTTTCCAATGTCATGCTTGCCTTTGTGCATTTGAGAATGCAGGAAGTTCTTAAAACAGAGTATGATGTGTTATTTAGTGGCAAACACATCATTGTTTTCGGTGATCTTCTGCAGCTGACACCAGTGAAAGGACAACCAGTGTTTAAACTGCTTACGCATGAAGATACCAGGAAGTGCCTAGGGAGCATTGGCAACGTTAACATATGGTTAAACTTCAATTATGCTGAGCTGCGTGAAAATATGCGTCAGGCGAAGGATGAAGATTACAAGAATATTCTACAAGATGTTAGAATTGGGAAAGTGACCGAGCATGGGAAAGAAGCTTTACATGCACGATTACTATCAAATTTTTATCCAGAAGAAGACGTTCTGCCAGAGGATATTTTTCAGAAAATTACTGAGAAGAAATCTGGAATATGTTTGATGCCAACTCTTGCAGAATGTTCCATCTTCAACAACAAAATGTTGAATTTAGAAAACCAAGAGATTGTGAAACTGGAAGCTATTGACAGAATAGAGCATATGGGAGCAACAATTATTTTGTCTGAGAATTTGAAATCTAAATTGGATTCATTAGAGAAGACTATATCTAAAACTGCTGGTTTTGAAAAGACTCTGAATGTGTGCTTAAATTGCCGTATCATTTTGAGAAGGAATTTACATGTTGAAAGAGGTCTGGTAAATGGATCAATGGGTAATGTTGAGAAATACAGAAATAGAGATGGAATAGAATTTTTAAAAATTAAATTTGATGGCATTGAGGAAGTACAGCTAATTGGTCGTTGCACAGCTAGGTTTTTGCTTGTAAAAGACTTATATGTTCGCCGTAAGCAGTTTCCTGTTTGCTTGGCATATGCGGTGACAATCCATAAATCGCAAGGTTTAAGTGTAGACACTGCTTTAGTGAATATTGGCAGTTCTGTGTTCAAAGAGGGTATGGCTTATGTAGCATTGTCACGAGTCAGAACTTTATCGGGATTGTACTTGATTGACTGTGATGTCACAAACATTTGTGCGGATCTAGATTGTGTTAAGGAATACAATAGGTTAAGAAGAGAGTATGCGCCACATTTGCCTCAATATCCTTTGTTTGAGAAACGTGTGGTAGGCCGGAAACGAAGAAATATCAGTAATAGTAGGGAGGTTGTAGCAAAAAGACGAAAAGTTGATGAACCAAAAATTGTAAGCAGAAAGAAAATTAATTCTGTTGAAGATGTTGTTGGTTTTCAATTTGAAAATAGTTCTGGTGTCAACTGCTATGCTAATGTAGTGGTTAATGTTGTCTTTTCACTAGACACTTTAAAAGAACAGATTGTGATCAATTCAGAACAAAGTTTATGCTGTTTGTTGAATTCTGTGTTAGAGAAATGTAGCGCAGATAGAACAAGAGTAGAAAGTGTGTCTGAAATTCGTAATCTGTTAGACAAATGTTCAGGTCAAACGCAATTCTCTCAAAATATTCAGCAGGATTGTCAGGAGTTTTTAATGTATATGCTTGATGTATTGCAAGATGAAGGTGTAGATGTAGATTATCTCTTTGGCCTTTCTTATCAATGGCAGAATGATTGCGAGAATTGTAGGCTATCAAGTACTACTAGTGTAGACTCAGAAAGGTTTATATATTTAACTTTGCCTGACAGTAAATCAGTATCCTTCAATAAGCTAGTAAAAGCAGCCGATCAAACCATGGAGTGTAGCCAATGTAAGTCTGCAATGCTGTCCACGTTAATTATACGAAGTTATGGCCAGTATGTCGTTTTAATGTTCCAACGATGTAGGTCTGATGGAACTAAATTGACAACTTTAATTAAAAATGTTGTGGCTTCGCAGTTGTCAATATCAGGAAGGACTTTTGTAACTACAGCAATTATATATCATGACGGTCCTTCAACAACTTCAGGACATTACACAGCTTATTTAAAATCTGGAAACGGCTGGTCATTCTGCAATGATTCTGTTTTAACTTTCAAAAAAAGATTGCCTTTTCACCTTCAAAATTCTTACCTAGTGTTCTTACAACCAAAATTTTAGGGAAGGAATCTCGGGATTTTTTCAGAGGAATTTCAAGAGGTTCTAATAGCTCCTACTCTATATGGCCTTGTGGATAAGTGTAGTACAGAGCGAAAAGTCTTTGTGTTTATAAGCTAATTCAAGCAGCAGATCAAAAGAAGGAGTAGAGGTGATGTAAGTCTGTAATGCTGTCTACATTATTTATAGAAACTTATCGGTGAAATGTCATTTTACAATTCCAACTATATAAACCAGATGTAAATAAGTTGTCAAGTCTAATTAAAAATGTTTTGGCTGCACAGTCGTCGATTTCAGGAAGAACATTTGTAACTGCAGCTATTATATGACATGATGGTCCTTTAACTACTTCCCGATATTACACAGCTTATTCGAAATTTAAAAAAGGCTGGTCTTTCGGCAATGATTAGAATTTGACTATGAAGCAATGTTGCCTTTTGACTTGTTTTCAGAAGTGAGAATTTAGGGTAGGTAACTGCATTATAATGATTCTAGGTGTTGTTGTAATTTAGTGTGCTGTTTTAAATTGCTTTGTATGTCTCATTTTTCTTAAAACGATAGAGCTTATCTTTCAGAAAGTGGCGGGCAGAAAATAATAACAGCACAACAGAGTATAAGCTGTTCATAGGACATCCTTTGACGTCATGGAAAGTAAGTTACTTTTGAGGAGTTCTGATTTCTGATTGATAACATTATATGGGTTTTTTAAACACAATCATTTTGATTGTGTTTTTTTTCCCCGCTGTTATATGATGAATACCTTCAACTCACTGTTTTCAGTGAAATTTGATATATATTCTGAGAACAGCAAAAATAAACCATTTAATATGTATAATTAATTCTGTACTTTGAATTGTGATTTTTAATATGTACTTATCTTGTCTCATGCTCACTCATCTTTTACTACTTTCTATCAATTTTAAAATTTTTGTTCTCTCATTCACAGATTGAATGTATAAAAATAACACGTGACTAAGTTAACGATAATTATAAGGTAAGTGTTTAGTACTCATTCTGTTACATCTCTTTTACATTTAACTTTTATTAGTTCCACTGCTTCATTTCTTTAACCCTCAGTTTCCTGCCTTTGCTACTTCCCTCATTCCTTTTTCTATTACTTTTTTTTACTCTACTCTTTCCACTCCTGTTCTTAGTCCCTCTTTAAACAGTATCTCTGTGTTACTCCCTCTAACTGTCTTTCTTTTAACATTACTCTCAGTTTACTTACTCTTCTTTTTTAAAAAAAAAATTTTTTTGAGTTCGCTACCGGTTCGCGTACCGGCGTGCGAACCGGGAAGCGGACCAAAAGAAATAGAGGTTGTCAGAGTGCTAAATATTCTAGCAAATTCTTATAAAGGGGAGGTAGTTCTGAAAAGAACTTTTTTTAAATTATTTTTGTTTTATATTTTTTTTATTATTTTTCTGAACATTTTTATTTTTTTTTGTATTTTTTGAACGGTTTTATATTTTTTATGTTTTTTTTGATGGGGGGAGAAACAAAAATTATTCATTATGAAGGGCTCAACAGGAGCAACAAAAAAAAAAGATAATTTATTTTCTGGGGTGTTTTGTACATTTGTGATTGTCAATTGCTTTATTAATTAAATTTATGCTGCTCTCTCTGAAGCAAATAAGTTGTCCACAAAACATGCATACATGCTTCACGTTGCCGAATTTCATTTGGATATTGGGGACCATCTCCCTCGCCTCTGGTCCTGTCACTGCCTCTTCATTGGTGGATGTACTGGCCACAGTTCGGGGGTTATCCACTAGATCTCGTACTTGAGCAGCACTGTAATTTATTGGGTGCCACCTTTCCATATGGCGATGCATGATATAATTACCATAACTGTACTTCTTCTCTGTTCCTCTGGACAGTTGATTTTTACAAATCAGGCAGGTAATATACCGGGCATTTACCTTTTTTTGATGTGGGGGAAATGAAAAAAATTGCCAAATAAAATTTTCTTTAACATGGGACCTCCTTGGCTCTTCAGGTAAAAACCTCCCTGTCCCTTGCTCCTCTTCCTCTTCTTCCTCCTCTTGTTGTAGGATGACCAGAGGAGGTGGTCCTCTCTTCATAGGAGGTTGTGGTGGTGGTGGGGGTCCACCAGCTGCAGCAATCAATGAAGCCATTTCTATGGTATTCCAAAAAAGGTCTTTCTCTCATAAAAATGAAAGTCAGAGTGAGGAAAAAAGGTGGGGCTTTCATCATTTGGGAAAAAAAAATGTTCTAAACCAATGAAAAGTGTTATTTTTAGGTCATATGACCAAGCCTTCCATCATTAGGAAACCAAAAGTAAAATGAACCAATGAAAAGTATTATAAACAAGTCACATGACCTGTTACGCTTACGTTACGCGCTCCGCGCCGCGCCCCGGATCGCTTCCGGGGTGCTGCGTTTCGCGCCTCGGTTCGCGTTCCGGAGCGCTTCCGGGTGCGCTAACGCGGCGCGTCATAAGACGCATTACGCGGTAACGTGATACGTCGCGCTTACGCGAAGCGTCACAATGTTGCTTTCTAACACGGTAGTTGCGCTAACGGAACATTTACCGGTTCGCGGACCGGGTCGCGGAAAAAAATGAAGCTAACGGGAAGCTGCCCGGTTCGCGGACCGGCAGCGAAACAAAAAAAAATAATAAAAAAAATATATATATATATATATTACAAAAATATAAAATATATTTTTGAATTAGAATAAGAATACATTTTACAGCTTTTGATATTTGCTATTAAAAAACCATTGAAATTCACTTGAAAAACCATACGTTATAGACCATATATAGTTAGGAATTAGCATTTACAAAACCATAAAAATTCACTGAAAAAACCATAGGTTATAGACCATATATAGTTAGGGATTAGCATTTACAAAACCTTATTTTACTCACACAAAACCATTGAAATTCGCATATATAGTTAGTTGCACTAACTATATATCGCGCACCCGCAATCCACTGCTAATGATGTCACATATTACATCATTCATGACATGGTCAGTGACATCACTGATGACATCACTGATGACATCTCAAATGACATCACTGATGACATCTCATTTGACATTACTCATCACATCACTGATGATATCATTCAAGTGATAATACGATGAACCTCTTCAGATTCTAATATAACCTTAGATGCAATCAGTGTAAACAGACACTCACAGACTGTTACTCGTCCATGGAGTTACTGACACACCTAGTCAGTCATGCAAAGATTCAATCACACCTCTATTTCCTCAACTATACAGTTATACACACCTTATTTATTCAAACATATACTAACACATATTTACTCTTTTATACAATCCTTGATTGAAGTTCACAATGATCTATACAGCCACTCATTCATTCACTGGCTCTTATGCACAGTTATTTATATATGTCAACTCTCACATGTATTGTGTTTTACATATGTACTTACTTTGACATGTAGCACTGAGATATCCATTCACTCACCAATACACTCATGCACACAGTCAACTGCCCATACAGCTGTTTCCACCTGCACTTTAGAACCCATACATCTAGTGAATCAACTGCTCACACATCTATACACAGAGTCATACACCTCCCAGCCACCCACACACATACTCAGTCTCCCATACAAATACTTGGGCAACCAATCAATTACCCATATAGTTACTCATATAGCTACTGATCAACACATGCAGCAGTTTACAGAACAACAGACATAATGATGCACAAATTAAAACAGTTTGGTCACTAACCCATGCACTCAGTGAGACACATTTAATCACTCACTCATACAGTCAGTCATGCACCTACTAAATCCTTCATCCAGACACTTATACATCCACTCATTCTACAATATGTAAGAAATATTTTAACTTTACAGAAACATACAGTCACTGGATGTTGTCATCAGTGATGTCATCAGTGATGTCACTGACCATGTCATGAATGATGTAATATGTGACATCATTAGCAGTGGATTGCAGGTGCGCGATATATAGTTAGTGCAACTAACTATATATGCGAATTTCAATGGTTTTGTGTGAGTAAAATAAGGTTTTGTAAATGCTAATCCCTAACTATATATGGTCTATAACCTATGGTTTTTTCAGTGAATATATATATATATATATATACAACTATATAACTCACTCTCATCCTAAATCTAAAATTGAGTTAAAATTGGAATCAGACTTTCAGCATTCCTTTTCTTTAAAGATTTCGAAATTAATTTGGATCAAAATACACCACACCTCTTGTAATGGTAGCACTACGCAAACACTTTATGATTGTTAAAATAGGTGGTACATTACTCCAGTCTCTTTACATAAACACATCCCAACTATTCCCAATCTATTTTGGTCCTGTAAATCTCTACCTTCATATGTTTTTCCAGTGTCCCCCAATTAACACCTTCTGGCTTCAGGTGTGCAGGTATGAATCTACTTTTTTTTCTATTAATTTTCCCTTTGATATCCAATACATGGGGCAGTCCCTCACACTCCTGGTCAGCGAATTATAAACTAGGTACATTTGTGGATCTATTGATTGCCATTGCATTTCAGGTTATTACATTCAATTGGAGAATCTGCAATATGGTTAATATTATTAGTTGGTGGAATCTTCAATGCTCTCATAATAGACTTGATACTTCTTCAGTTACCTCTACACTACAGGTGATTAGAAAGGATTTGTTTATGCGCCTCCTACGGATTTTCTTAACGAACAGCATAAACGCTCTAAGGACTCTACGAAGATTTTTCAGCCGCCGTGATCTTGTTCTTAATGTATGTTCTATTTGATCCTATTTAATATTATATATAGTACTTATAACACAGCCAATGTTAATAGATGATTTTTCATATCCCTATTTGATATAGTATAATTAGGGCTCCCAGTTTTCCGTTTTGACGGATTTTTACATATAAATACAGATGGAAATCTATATTTCCTTTGTCTGTATTTATATTTAAAACGGCAAAACACTAGCAAATGTTGCCGCGGTGCATGTAGTTTCCTTCCCACGCCCCTGGAAATTCATTTAAATTCCTTCCAATCAGGGTCTTTTAGCGCCCTCATGTCACTGAAAGACCCTGAGTCAATAGGTCCTATTGACTCAGGGTCTTTCAGTGACGTTCCCCTATATGCCTCGGCAGCACCAGGGGATCGTATCCTCCGTCCTCATGGGTGGGTAACGAACTGGGGGGGGGTGGGGCCTGGATGGGGGTCGGCCGACTCGAGAGTCATTATTCTGTCCCTCTGGAATGCAGTGCGTCTCCCTCAGCTGTTCGCCCTTCAGTGATCTCTCTTCACTCATGAAAAGCTGCTTTCAACGTCCTCCTGCTGCAGCCAGCCATAAGGTTGTGCTGGGCTGGCTCCCGCCCTGCTGCCTTGTGAGGGATGAGGGGATTTGTTTTGAGGCTCTCACCATGGAGCTGGGAGTTTCAAAGCACTGGCGGGCTGGCCCTGACGCCTCCAGACAGCCTTGAATCAGATCACAGCATGTGTCCCTAACAGGCTGCAAAGGGCCCACGGGCTGCGGGCCTGTCCAAGGCTGCCCAGCAACTCCCACTGGCAGCAGTACGCACTCTGGTGCTGCCCAGTTCCAAGTACCAACTGACTATTTTTCAGGCCTCGGGCAAAGTCGAATGCCAGCAGTTCCTGCAGCTCTCCGCGGTTCCTATCTGATACCAACGCCAAGCCTGGCACAGCTTTTTTCCGGGACCAGCGTCCATTAAAGTCATTGGAATGTGCAGCACACAGTTCATGAACCATCATGCACTTATTGTATGTTTGTTTTAACTGGGGGAGTTATGGGATTACACTGTGGATGCATTTTAATAGTGGGTGCATGGGATGGTATCGCGTGGATAAACATTTGGTAAATATGTCTTTTGTTCAGCACAAAAGGGTGTCACCAGGGTTTGTGACAAGGGATTGTAGGACATGTAGTTCTATGAGCACTATTGGTGGGTTTCAGCAAGGAAAGTTTTACTGCCTGAGTGCAAGGGAGAAGTCAGGTCGCTAGAGCAAGGACTAGCTAGAGACTGGGTGTAAATGAGACTCAACTGATGGGAATCGGGTCCTGTTCACTGGTAGAATCGGCAATTTGGGAAGTGTTTAAATACGGGAAGCAGAGAGGTGGGAGCTGGCTAAGCAGCAGTTTGACATCGTGGCTATGGAGCAAGGAGGCGCCAGTATTCCGTTAACTAACATTGAGCAAGAACAGGTACGAAATTGTGAACGAGACTGGGGAAGTTAATAGTGGTCCTAAGTACGTGGATATTGTTTGAGAGACAATATATGGATATTGGGCTTTTGAGTTTTGTTTAGTCACAGGGAGAAGGCAATGAGGTGCGGGAGGGTCAGCTGGGTGTTCGAGTATTTAACAGAGCAACGCGGCAAAAATGGCAGGTTTTAAGACCGAGGATGGATGTGGGGGAGGTCACCGCGTGCCATGTAGACTCGAAAAGCTTGATTTTTTGTTACTTTGAAAGGTTGTTTTGTTTTGTTTAAGCTTAATGGGATGGAAAGAGTAAAGCTTAGTTACAGATATAGGTTGAAATTTGATTCTATAACTGGATGCATTGTATAAATGGACGCATTGTTTTAAATGTTGAAAACGAATATGAGGCTTTCTTTAATCTATGCAGCTACCCCTGATGAAGGGCCATATAAGAGCCCAAAATGCCTTGGGATTTACTAAGATCTTAAGCTTTTTCAACATAAATTGACATAACCCACGTGACGCGGTATAAAGCCTGGATGGGCATAACCGTCTCATTTGAAAAAATTGTGAATATTAACATGCCTGTTTGTGAAAAGAAGACATAAGCATGATCAACTTTGAAAAATATGGAATAAATATGAACTTTGGAACAAGAAAAATTTGAAAGAGTTCCTCATTGAAGCTGTGCGATTGGTGAAGCATCACCTTGTTGTTGCTATTGTTTTTCAATGGCTGCCCACTCCACCAGGGCTGCCTGGTCCACAATTGGAGCACAGCTTTGGGGGACTAACAGGCTTCAATGGGCCCACAACCACAGGCCCAGCCGAGACCGCCGAGCCACTCTAGCTCGAGCTGAGCTAGAGCTTGGTTCGCGCTTTCAGTGGCTCACCCACCGCTATCTAATCCAAGGTGAAAGTCGGGGTTAAGTATTTCCGTGGCCCCTGATTGAGGACTGCTGATGGCAAGTGGATATGGTGCAGAAGTGCTTGTTTCATGGCTTATGTTGCTGGAGTTGCTAGTTTCCCTGTTGCATTGCCTTTATAACTGTGCAGCTGCAGGTTATCTTGGATTAGATAGCAGAGAAGACTCACTCTCTTCCCATCCAGCAATGGTTCAATGTCTTTTGAAATAATCACACTCTTACTGCCTGTCATCTTCATGCACAGTGAAAACAGAACCAAGTGACCTTGCAACCCTGCTTTCTACGAGGCACACCGAACTTTGTGCCGAGCCCAGAGACAGGTGGTAACCTCACCTGCTGCACTGACAAGCGAAAACAAGCATTGCCAATGCAAATAAGTCTGGCTTATAAATAAAATTACAAGCCAGACATACTGACTTTTCCAATGCTAGACTTTGCTGTGAGTTGCAACTGCTATCTGAGGGTAGAGAGAACGGGCAGTCATGCACACATTCATTCACATCAAGCTATTTTAAAGTCTGGCTAGAGAGCAAGTCCATGAGGTGTGTATGAGTGTTTCTGGTACAGTGGGGCAGCTGATCTGATGGGTATACATAGCAGTACAGTCAGTAAAGCAACACCTCTGCTGTTTGAGGAGTGTAAGAATGATTCAGTAGGGTGGACCTAGTACTCTGTGAGAATGCTTGCAGTTAGTGTGTGTCAGGCAGTCTGTGAGCGGACCAAGAGAATAGTTTTAATAGTGGCCTCTTGTTTTAATTGAGGCCGAGGCCGGACACACACTACAATGAGCAAGTTCTAATTATGAAGCACAGCTACAATAATCATTTCTACTCCTAAGAAGAGTCCACCTCCTAAGGCTGAGAGCCTTCATGGTCGGACTATCCTAATGAAGGTGTCTAAAAAGATGGGCGGAGAGATTACTGACCTGGGGTGGCTATTTATTTACATTCCAAAATCCTCGCCAGTGACAGCTGACAGACGGCCGTGGAGCATAAGTAATACCTGTTAGTATTTTCCTCCGCCTTATCACTCCAAGCCATGCCCACCCTTGTCTTTTACCTGCATAAAACGCTTCTCCCCTTCCCTTCCCCTTCCACGACCTCTCCTTCACACCACCCCCCCCCGCCAACCCTCCCCTCCCCCCTCGCCGTTTTTTACCTGACTCCCCCTCAAAATTCTTTCCTTTCCTTGCAGCACGCCCGGTCTAGACAACCAAGTCCTGATGATGATCCAAACTAATATGGTTCGATGGTTCGAAACGCCGTCGAGCTTAATAACAAGCGTACTCCTTCTTTGTGGCTCTATATCAAATTGAAAGAACTCTTACAAACTGTGATATCACGTTGTCACAATTTTTGAGCCACTCACTGTAAATTACCTGCACCTTGTTCACAGTGCGCCGTCCACGCTGTTCACTTCTGCACTTGCGTCGCCACTCTCACCACAGACACTTTTTTATGCACCAAGTATTATATGGTTGTCACTAATTCATTTTATGGGGTGCTGCTTCTAACTGTATATTTTCTGACCATGAACTTGTGATATAATATAAGATGATTAACCTTTTTTTTTTAAAACAACGAGTGCTCTCCTTCTTTCTTCTTGAGTAATGCTGCATGCATGCATAATTAATTGCCTACATATTTGTGACAGGGCCTGCGGTCAGGACACAACTACTTCAACGGACTGGTGGTCAGCCACCCCACTCTCACCTTGCTCCTTTTCCCCACAGCTGCCACCTTATCCATGGAATGAAGAACCGGAGTCAGGCTGGCCGGACAATAACAACACGTATGGTCCCTTTAAGTTCCCGGACCAAGCGGAAGAGGCCCCCCCCTCGACGGCGTCGATACGTCAAAAGGAGGCAGCAGGAAGGACACGACGGACAGCGTTTCCCTGGAGGGAGCTGGAGACGGAGACGGAGAACGGCGGTGTTCGAGTGAGACCGAGCGGAAAGAGACCGGGACCGACACGCCAGGAGGCCAACGTTTCCACGCATCGCCCCGCCACGTTCCCACGGGAGGAGCGTGGCTCCAAGAGGTACGGGGTCGTGTGGCGGGCTGGGTCGGGCGGAAGAGTCAGCCCTGTGTATAATATTGTAAAGTCCCTTTGTAAAGCTATCCGAATCCTTTCCCTCACGTGCACTCCTACCTCACGAGTTGTATAGAGATCACAGTACATCACTGGTTTCCCTCACTCCCGGCCCTAACAAGTGTTTCATGGTCCCACCAGTTATCTGACCCGATTTTCCTTTCTTTTCGGTACCGGAGCGGAGACCCGAGCTGAAGACGTGCCCGGGCTGGACCACCTCGATATCCGACCTCATCCTTGGAATAGCCAAGCTGGAGCAAGCTACTTTTCCTTTGGACCCCACAGCTCAAACCCAGGAGCGAGCAGCACCCTTAGTGAAAAAGACTTATATTCCAATAAAACCTTCCCTAAAACCTTTACTCAAGTCGCCGGTGTTTCTATTTACCCCGAAACCTCCAGTCTGTCCGAATCCAGTAGCAGAAAACCCAAGTAGCCCGACCCCCTCGGGACAATATTTTTATCTGTCAGGACATTGTTTCTTAATGCACCTTACTTACCCAGTCGTGAATTGGTATATGGGTCACGCTCCTGTAAAACTTTACACGCACTGAAAGCAGCAGCTGCAGCTAAATCCTTCACTCAGAATGAAATGATGAAAGATTAATCGGAAAAGAACTATAAATACTTAGAAAAGAAAGTGGCTGAAGAATGACAGAAATGTAACATCATATTTGTCTACTACCTGTAGGACAATTAGCTACATTTCCATTTGCGACAAAAGTCGCAGAAAGAGCTTTAAAGTCCCTCACGAGTGAAGTGGCAGTCCTATAGCCTCCATCAGTTTCAACAAGTGTGCATCCTACATCATTACAAAGAGCAAGTTGGAGGAGGAAAAAGTGACTCTTTCAGAAGATTGGATCTTGTTTCAGAGACCAATCTGGTACTGATGGCTATAGTGACTGATAAATAGGTAACTACAACACCTAATAAACCTCATGAAAATTCTTTGTCACCACTTTTATTCATGAACCAGTGTCAGAACTTAGGCAGGACCTCTATACAACCTCAGCTCTGGCAAAGTCATGGCTCATATCGTTAGAGATTGATTCTACACTAGGCCCGGGTGTAATTCGAATTATTTTGGTAAAATTCATACAATTTGCAGATTTTGCATTACACAATTCTGCGTGATGTTCATCCTTTGGGAGACTGGCTTTTTCTGCTTGAACCAATTTGATGCAGGCATTTTGCATGACTTTTGTACACGAATTTTGTTCAGTTCTCACTTGAGATATTGGCAAACTATATTTCACGTAATTTCATATAATTTTGTTTTAAATTCTCAAGGAAAAACAAATTACTTTCCACACCCCTTTCCGCTGAGGAATCCGGACCTATTCCCACAGAGGTGATCTTGGTGATGAACGCTGTGGAACAAAGAGGAATTCACTAAACTAATGGAAGTAACACACTTATCTCAAGAAGGAAGACAATCTAAACGAATTTTGCATGTGACACCGATAATATAAAATATTAAGGGGCATATTATCAAGCGGGTTTATCTCCGCTTTTTTGGCTTTAAAAGCCAAGAAAGCGGAGATAAAATTATCTCCCTTTTACCTAGCTGTCGCTAACACCAGTTAGCGACAGCTAGTAGGAGATAGCGACCATCTTGGGCCCCACTTTGCATGTCAGTGATATTTATCACTAATGACATGCAAAGTGGGCGTGCCAAGATGTTAGCGACTGGAAACAGTCGCTAACATCGCTATCTCCTATTACCAACTTTTGGAGATATTCGCGCTAAGTGCGAATATCTCCAAAAGCTAACACCTGCCCTGAGCAGTTCTTAGCCATGTTATCCAATGGGAGGTGGATAACATGGCTAAGAGCATTAGCTCGGTAATGCATGAATATGGCTGACTTTTCAGCGATATTCATGCATTGCGGCCGATTTTTATCGCATTTGCGATAAACCTTGGTAATTTCAAGGTTTATCTGCGATAAAAATTGCCGCAGCTCAGCGGTAAATTTTTGTCTCTAACCAAGCAATAGCGATAATTATCGCTATTGCTTGGTAATATGCCCCTAAAACTGGACCTACATTCATATTCTGCTGACAACTGAAAGCTATAAGGGTTTCAGCACATTTGGTAAGTGGCTCAAGTTCAGAAACAAAATTCCGGTCATTCTGGATTGCGCACATTTCCATTAAGTCACATAAAGATGTCAGGCTTGTGTACAATCACTAAAAGAGACCCTATGTATAATTAATTGCAAAAAAGCAAAGGGGAAGTACAATATCAAGCAGATTTACAATGTGGACACCGGCTAATTATTTAGCCACCTGTGCAGATACTGGAAAGTGACAATTAATTTAGCATAAGATAATTGGCGCCAGGGATTTTATTTGGAGCGAGGGGAGACGAGTTGCTCACTCAGGTCTCTAGTGCTTAAACCAACCTGTGTATGGTCGGGGTGAGAGGCTGTGGCAGGGTTGACCTGGGGAGGGTAGGTTTCTTTTAAATTTCCTCCTGTGCTGAGAAATGCAGCCGTCCGAGGTCTTACAGGAAACCATTAGAAGTATGGCTTTAAGTGGAAAGAAAAAACTGGGAGGTCTCTAAAAGGGGTTTGTTGTCCTACAGGCACCTTTCCAACAGTAGCATGTATTTTTAAGGATGTGGCTTATAACATGGACACTGAAATCCTGTACTTCCCACAGTGTATCACCCAACCAGTATTTTGATGCCTCGCTGTGAGCCTATTGCGTTCATTCACATCACACAGTCATAGACACGTGCCCAACACAAGCCAAACCTTCATGCTTTGATTCTGTTGTGAATAATAAAAAATGACAATGATTCAATTCTTAAAATATGAGACTCGGAATTAAACATTATCTGGAGTGTCTCAGACTCCTCAATTCTTTCTTCACACCACACATCATGGTAAATGCTTAACAATAGTGTATCCAAGCATGAACTAACTTTTTGTTAGACAGTACAATGGAAAGGCTAACATGTCGTCCCTTTAGTGTCCATGGGACACCTGTGAGAGGTGGGGGCAGGCAAATGTCAAATACGTATAAAAAAAATGTTGGTGTCCCTCAAGGGCCAATGGGAGCTAAAAGGGAGATGGGGTTTAAAAATGAGAGGCTCTAGTTGGCAGGTTGTTACCCTGTCCAAGTAGGGACCTTTTTCCTAGTCAGGATAAGAGGAATACACTTCTAAAATAACCCCTGCTCACCCCTGTGGTAACTTTGCAGGAGCAGTCATGCTTATCTCAGAGGCAGGCTGTAAAGCATTTGCACATAACAGCAGTAAAATAAGAAAACACTACAAAAGGGAGCTACACTAGTTTTAGAAAAATATCCAATATTTTATCAGTTTAAAACAAGACCAGACACAACAAAAATCCACCAAACAGTTCTTAGAAGTGTCAAGAAGCAAAAATAGACTTAAAAATACTGTTCCTTGAAGACGATCGCTCCGCCCGGGGCTATCACAGTGTCATAAACAACAAATCCAAACAGTTCTGGCTGACCGTGGCGTTGCGGGCCAACTATGATGTCAGGAAGTCCTGCAAAACATTACCTTTAGAGGGTATACAACCTTTACAATGAATCTTTTACCACGCACTACCATTACAACGCAGCCATTACAACGCAAACCATTACAACGCATTGCGCTGGGGGGGGCGCTCTAGGGTAGGGAATAAGTTTAATTTACTATCCAACACCTTCCCTAGTGTCCACGGGGACTGGAGTTGGAATAGTAAATTAAACTATTCACTATCCAGCACCCCAAAGCGCTATGCGTTTTAATGGTATGCGTTGTAAAAACCGCGTTGTAATGGTATGCGTGGTAAAAGTATGCGTTGTAACGTCATACATCCCCTTTAGAGATGCATTGCGTCAGTGGCCTTGCGATGAGCCTTGAAGAGCCGGTGTCGGCTTACATTGGTTCTGGAGGTTGGAGTACGAATCGTAAAGCTCTTGAAGTCACATATGTCGCAGATCAAACTCAGTGCGGTTAAAATTAGAAATGCTGGCTTAGACGGGCGTCAAAGCTGTGGTGTGAAGTGCAGGGGTACTGCGTGCAGTGCCCTCAGGTCATGGGGCAGGCAGCAGCTTGGTGACAGTCATCCATTGGCGTCTCTGAGACCAGGGCTGCAGTACGAAGTGGTTTGGGTCTCGTTGTGGTGCTAGCAGGTCACGGTGCAGGCAGCGGTGTCATTGTTGCTGAAGCACTGTCGTTGGCGGACGAACTGGAGTCGATGACGCTGGTGTCAGTAGGCCAAAGTTGCGGTGTGGAACGGGGCGGTTCATTGTGTAACTTACAAGCGGTGCCCTTAAACCACTGTGAAAGCAGCGGCATCAATATCGCCATGGAGCGTCGTCGTCTGGGATATCAGGGCATCGGTTTGAAGTGAGGCATTGTTAAGTGCAGTGCCCACAGGTCATGGTGAAAGTAGCGGCTCGGTGGAGGAGCCAGGCGTCATTCAGTTTGGCTCTCTGCAGTGCCTAGAGGACACTGAGATGGCAGTGGCATCATTGACGGCATTGGATTGCTTTTTCTTATTTTGCAGCACAAAACACACAGTTCCCAGTGCTGGAAGCAGATGAACTTGAAGTCTTTGCTGTTCCTGAGACTTCTTGAACAGGGGGCAAGCTCAACCTCAAGCCCTTGGAGAAACCCAAACAGAGAAGTTGCAGAAAGTTCAGTCCAGTCCTTTCTCTGCCCAAGACAGAAGCAACCACTGAAGGCCAACACGGCAAATCACACAGCAAAGTGGTAGTTGCTTCTCACAGCTTCTTCAGCTCTTCTTCGCAGCAGCTTCCTTGATCAAAACGAGTTCTAAAGCTCTGGTGTCAGGGCCCCAACATTTATACCACATTTCCTTTTGAAGTTGGCATAAAGTTCCCCTGGCATATATGATCCAGTTCTACCTGGCTGAGGCCAAACTCACTCTTGATGGTGAAGACAGCATTGTGTAAGACAGACACACTCAATTCAGGTGCAAGCAACAGCTCCTCCCACTACTCTAAATGCAGCCAGGTCTTCACCCTGGCTATGAGTCATCCAGGAAAGGCAGGGCAGGCCCTCCCTGGATGACTGCCTAGTGTGAATGCACAACCCAACCCCTGTCAGTCTAAAGCCTAGACATCTAATACACAAAACAGGCAGAGGCACATGGACGGTTGGACAAGGAAATAGCCACTTTCTAAATGTGGTGTTTCCAAACACACGATATAAAAATCATTCTTACTAAAAGATGCATTTTTAAATCCTGAGTTCAGGCATACTAGACTCCACTTTTCTATCAGCTCCCCTTGGCCAGCTACATTTGTAAAAGGGTTTACAAAGCATCCTGCATGTTAACCTATGGGGGAGATAGCCTTTCAACAGAGAAAACTATATGCACAGTATTTCACTATCAGGACATGTCCAGCACACCAGTTCGTGTCCCACCTTTAATATACACTGCACTGGGGTACCTTGGGCCTACCTGAGGGGTGTCTTACATGTAAAGAAAGGGAAGGTTACGGCATGGCAAGTGGGTGCACTTGCCAGGTTTACATGACAGTAAAAACTGCGGTCAGATGCTGCAGTGACAGGTATAAGACACCTTTGAAAGGCGGACTGTGTGGGTGGCACAATTAGTGCTGCAGGCCCACTAGAAGCATTTGATTTACAGGCCCAGGGCATACACAGTGCACTGTACTAGGGACTTAGTAGTAAATCAAAGAAGCCAACCATGGAAACAACAAATAAACCCAATTTAGGTGGAGAACATATGCACTTTACCATAGAATAGTAGTGGTAAAGAGCCCAGAGTCCTAAAACTAGCAAAAACAAGTCAACAAGAGAAGGCCAAAAAGCTAAACGTCTGGGAGTGAACCTGCTGAAAAAGCCAAGTCTGACACGGGGCTGGCACATTTGCATAAGTTATTTAAAACATTGCTAATAACCCTCCAGGGCCCATAGGGGAGACACAAATCAAAAAAAATTAATTATTAAGAGCAACTGTGTATTGCAAACTACTACAATCAACCACAAATTCAAATAAATAACATAACAGGAAAGGTATATTTCTTAAAAAGGGATTATAAATTACATAGACTTCCAAAGGGCCATAACAATCAATGCTCATGTGCAAAAACACACACAGACGCCACAGGATGTTCGTTCCCACACTTGTTTAACAAAGAAGGAGGCATGGAGAATAAAGACAAATGGCTGCCTGTCACACACACAC
Organism: Lissotriton vulgaris; assembly: GCF_964263255.1. Taxonomy (NCBI): domain Eukaryota; kingdom Metazoa; phylum Chordata; class Amphibia; order Caudata; family Salamandridae; genus Lissotriton; species Lissotriton vulgaris. The sequence goes on from NC_141685.1 coordinate 1,251,265,762, forward strand.
ACACGTGTGCACACACACACAATAAAATGGCCAGCACAGAAGGAGGCTTAAAAAAAGAGAACACAACTGCTCTATACTGCAAAGCCCCATTCTCCACAACAAAATCTTAATGCACTGCAGGGAAAGGATTTAACATATACCCAAAATATGCCTAGGCCCTCCTATGGGTTTAAGCTTTACTGACCACCAGTAGAGCAGCAATGTCATGAATGAAAAGTTATACTTTAAAAATACTCTAAACACAAAAGACCCAATGCAACATTTATGGTTGCAAAATACTTTTAAAAATTGCACAAAACAACTCAATACTCAACCAAACAACACATACACTAACAAATGCACAAAATGAGGATCAAGCACATGGGGAAGAAAGCAGATGAGAATTAGGGAAAATGTCTGGCTACATGGGCCTTGACTTCTGGAGCCACTCCAAACCTATCCACCAACAGGCATATAAGACAAAAATACCCTCTTTAGCAATAATACAAGGCACATCACAAGCCCCTTAAATGATAAATACATCTACCACAGCAGCAGCGACAATATGAAAAGTACTTTAAAATACAGCTGAGGCTTTCTGCAGACCATGACTCAAACTGTAAAACAAAAACATAGTAAAATGACAAATGCACAGACAACAAGGAAATGGAGCAAAGATATATAACCCCTGATCTTGGCCATGCATCAAACTTGATTATTTCTTAATGCCACATGGGCCCCTGATCCAAACTCCTGCCCATTCAGCCACAAGCAAACAAAATAAAAAGCAAACATAAATAAATAGTAGAGCTTTTCCTCCCCTAAACAACAAACTAAAAAGTTAAGATTACAAAGATTTGGAAGCACCAAAGATAGCAGATAAAAATAAAGTGATGCTTTCCCACCTAACTCCAATCAAAATGACAATCCAAAGTCAGACACCTTCTGGAGACAAAGAAGAAGTTGATAATGTATGTTCAGTAGAATCCCAGTCTCTATGGCACTTCCCTCTGGTAAAAAAAAATCGTTTCACATAAAAATGTCCTTGATCTGCTTAGGTAAAAAAAATCAGTACTATGGGCCTGATTACGACTTTGACAGGAAGGGAACTGCCAACGGCTTGTGGAGGTCGGACCACCTCCTTCCCTTGCGGTCCAACAACCGTATTGTGAGCAGGGCAGGACAACCACCTCAAGACCACCACCACCGACATGTCAGCTAACACGCAGTGGTAGCAGAGTCAGAGGCAGTCCAGAAAGGGGGTTGTGGGATTGTTTCCACTAGGCTAACAATGAACAACTTTCCTCCGACTTGTAATGGCAGGGACTCCACCATGCGAGGATCAGCGGAAAGGCAATTCAAGTAGCCATATAATCAATGGAGGTGCCCATGTGAAATATGACTGATGCACTTGGAATGCGCTACTGCGCCTTTATGTCGGTTCACGCAATAGCAAGAAGCAGGAGGTATCGAAAAGCACACATATGCCCGACTAGCTGTGTCCAGCAGTCCGCAGTTTGTGCAACATAAGCATCCTCTGGCCGTTTCCTATTTGAAGGGTACCACCGCCATTACCCCGCTGCCGTTCACCTGCCAGCCCCACAGAAAACTCTGAATACGGCGTGTGGGAAGTCTGGCTGCTAGGCAGAATGCTCGGTCCCGCTGCTGCGATCGGGTAGTGGTAAAACCACCAAACTCGTAATCGAGCCCAAAACTTTTTTGGAGTTGATTTTACGTGCTCAGGTTTAAAATAAGGGGGGTTTGGGGGAGGGAGCTGACCGAAGGGAGGTCTCCTCCCCCGGGCAGTTTGGGAGGGCTGCGAGGGGTTTTTGCTAGTAGTTGCCAGAATGTTCTGGATTTGGGCTGGCCTAGTAGGTTTGGCCAGCCCAATTATAAATTCCTGCTGCCCCGCCTCCTAGCCACCATTTTAGGTTTGGTGACCTGGTGGCTAGGAGGACAGTTAGCGTTTTTTGTGTCAGTTAAGTTTTTGAGGTGTTAATTCAGGGTTGTTAGGTAGCTCTTTACTCTTAATTTTTCCCCTTTTACTCGTCGGAATGGAGGTTTATAGAGTCTTGGAGGCCATGAGGCTGCTGTCTGAAGCAGGTCGCATGGACTTGTTGGTGGGAGGGGGGCCGGCGCGCCCCCAGCGCCAGGCCTCTGCTGGTGTGTCTGCTGCTGTTTTGGCGTGTTCATCGCTGAAGAAGAGGCGCTCTGGGCAGGTGAGTGAGAGGGGCCGGTCTCGTACGAAGAAACCGGCCCCTCCGGGTCAGGCGCGTGTGGTGATGGGGGCGGGGGGAGCTACAGCGTTATCTGGCGCTCCTGTTACTGGGGCGCTTTTGGTGCATCCGGCCCCTTCTGCCTTAGCGCGAGGGGCGCTTGCGGTGGGGGAAGCTCCGGCGGTGTCTGGTGCTTCCGCCGGGCTTCCGAGGGAGGCGGGAGGCGCTGTGTCGTTTATGCAGGCGGGCGGGGCTCCTATTGTGCAGGGCTTCGGATCGGCAGCACCGGCTGCTGGGAAGCCGGCCGGCAGGAGGGGGGGGGGGCGGAGAGCGAGTGGGAAGCGCTCCGCCTCTGACCCGGTTTCTGCTAAGCGATCGGAGCCTGTGAAGGGGCAGACAGTGCGTGGAGCGCGAAGAGGCTCCCTTCAGTTTGTAGAATTTCAAGGGTCATGTCAGCATATGAGAGAATCGGTGGGGCAGCCATTAACCCCTCCAGGACATGTTGTTGTAGAAACACAAGGTTTAGTTGGCTGTGAGGAAGGGACATTATTAACCCCTTCAAGGCATGTTGTGTCACAGAGGCCTGTTGTGGAAAGGAATACTACATTCAGGTTTTCTTCAGGTGGGTCAGAGGGTGTTGGGGGTTTGGGACTTCAGGTGGGCCAGGTTTTATCTGAGGGTCATACAGGTATGGTTCTTCAGGGATTAGAGGGTAATGTGGGGAGTCCTTTGCTGTTTTCTACGCCTGGTTCTTCTGTGGGTGCTGCATTGTCGGTGGGGGGGGAGGGTTCCAGGGGGGAGGGGGAATGGGCTCAAATGGGGGGGGGGTTCTGTTTCTGGTGCTGCTTTGGATTTGGATGTTTCACGGCCTGTGGATACAGGGTATTTTGGTCTGTTGGATGTGGATGACCGTATTCAGAGGGAGGGTAGGGGTCGGTCACAGGTAGGCCAGAGAGCCTTTTCTTATGATACTAATGTTGGAGGGGCAGTGGTGGGTCATTCTGCAGGGGAATGGCGACCTGTTTTAAGGAGTGTGGGGGGTGTTGGTTTCTCTGACAAGGCACCAGTACATGACAGGGCTTTCACACAAGTAAGTGGTGGGCCTGTGCAGGGCTTTAGGGAGGCTGTTTCATATTGGTCTGGGGGTGCGGGAGGCCCCTCTTTCATGTTTGGTTCTCCTGGGTGGGAGCATTTTAGTGCTGCAGGTTTGGCGCAGCGTGGTTTACAGAAGGATGGTGAGGGTCAAGTTTGGGGTGCAGGGGCCCCTCTTCAGGCTTCTTCTTCAGCGGTGGTGGTGGATAACTTGGATGAGAGTGATGATGAAGAGGTGATAAGCGACTCTCCGGTCAGGGGGGTGCCTTTGAGGGGCTGTATTAGAGGGCGTTCTTTGGATAGGTTTCAAGGGATGGTTGTTGGTTCTAATTTGCAGGGGACAGGGTCTGTATCAGGTGTTGTTTTCAGGGACCCTAGCACACCAGTCCAAACTTTTTCTTTTCAGGATAGGGATAGGTGCGGCGGTCCAGACTTGGCAGGGCGCGGTCCAGTCCAATTTCGCCGAGGTGAAGCGAGGAGAATGCCTAGCGCGGCCCTCTCTGTTCCACCGAGGGAACCCGCCGCAGTCAGCACACAAGGGTCCGGCGTGACCCCGCTGGCCCCAACGAGTAGCAGGTATAGGTGGCCTACCTTACCGGTGGCTATGGAGCCACAGAGTCATCGCAAGGGGAGTTACAGGCGGGTACAGTCTGCTCCCCCCCTGGAGGTTCTTCACAAACATTAAAATGTACTATTGTTGATACTGGGTTAGGTAAGACCCGTGGTGATGTGTTGCCTACTGGTTTAGTTTCGGTGGTCCTGGATTATGACGAGGATAGTCCCGAGGAAGGAGAATTACGGGACGTGGAGGGGGGGGATCCCTCTCATGTGTCTGGTAGTGTTTTTCAGGCTCAAGCGGTGCAAAGTCAAGTGCAAGTGAGAAGAGAGCACGGCCCGTCGGTCAGGGCGCCTCGCAGACAGGATACATTGGCTTCAGCACCACGGGCAGAGCCTTCGAGAGTGGTCTCTTTGTTACCAGGTGAGCAGTTAGCTGCACAGGCCAAAACTACTATGGTGTCTGTGGGCACAGGAGGGGAAAGCAATGTTGGTATTGGTGAAGGGAGGTTGCTGAAAGGACGTTATGTTAAAGACACTGCTGTGGGCACTGATGATGTTTTGGAAGTCACAGGTAAAGTGGAGAGTGGTACTAGCACTGATGCTCCTAGTGCAGTAAAAGAGCCATTGGCCAGCAAGGAATTGAAAATTAAAAAGTTGCCTTATATGGGGGTCACAAAGCCTTTGGGTGCCCATTTGATGTTGGCTACAAAATAACGTATATGTAACAGTGAGTATAGTGAACTTCTTAAGCTGTTACACCGGGAAGTCCGGTCCAAAGAAGGGTCCAAAGAAGAGGAGTTTGAGTTGGCAAAACGTCCTAGAGTTCCGTTAAACATTGAAAATTGGACGGCTGCATTCCTTATTTATGCGAGTGTATACTGTGAAAAGTTTCCAGAGCGCAGCGTGTCTCTTTTTAAATACATGGATGTTATACGCAAGGCGCAGATTACTGGAGGGGGGCTTGCTTGGTCACAGTATGATGAGGAGTTCAGGGCCAGGATGGCTTGGGATCCGGAGGCCAAGTGGGGGGAGCTGGACAATGACTAATGGCAGCATACCATGGGATCTGCATCGGGGGTAAGACTATTTTTACGGCAAGTGGTTTCCCTTTAATTTACCGGCCCTTTCAGGGTAAACCCACCCGGGGAGGGGTGGGGGCTACTTCAACCACACAGTCTGGAATGGGCACATGCTGGGAGTTCAACAATGGATCTTGTAGCAGAGAGTATTGTAAGTTTAGACACAAATGCTCTGGCTGTGGTAGGCGACACCCATTGTACAGATACTGGGATAACAAGCCAGCAGGAAGTCAACAGGGGAAACAGGCAGGTGCAGGTGGCTTGGGGACATCCCAACAGTTTTCAGGGGGAAGGGGATCCAGAGGTACTCAAGGTGTTGGGCCCAAGGGCTCATACGCCGGTTAAGTTGGAGAAGTTGCGCCTTGCAATTCAGGATTATGAGGATGAGGCTGTAAAGAAAAAATTGTTGGATGGTTTTGAATTTGGATTCCGGTTGGGTTACATGGGTTCCAGACAAAGGAGATGATCTACTAATCTGAAATCAGCGTCTGAGCATGGCGCAGTAGTGCAAGACAAGTTAAATAAAGAAGTCCATGAAGGAAGGATGACTGGCCCTTTTCATGATTGACCGATCCTTAATTTGATAATATCACCTATTGGAGTGGTCCCGAAGAAAGATCCGGACAATTCAGGCTTATTCAACACTTGTCATGGCCGGAAGGGTCATCTGTCAATGATTTTATTGATCCAGATGCTATTTCAGTCTCTTATTCCTCAGTTGACGTGGCCATGTCACTTGTTGTGACCGCGGGCGCAGCTGCTGAGATGGCCAAGTGTGATATAAAGTCTGCTTTCCGGCTGCTGCCTGTCCACCCGGATGACTGGTGTCTCCTAGGTATACAATTTTCAAGAAAATGGTATGTGGACAAGGCTCTGCCGATGGGTTGCTCTATTTTATGTGCTCTTTTTGAGTGTTTCAGTACTTTTTTACAATGGTACTTTACTCATCAGTCTGGTCACTCACTGGTAACGCACTACCTAGATGACTTTTTCTTTGTCGGGCCCCCGGGCTCCACGGTGTGCCAGTCTGCTCTGGACACTTTCCAAGGGCTCATGGAGGATCTGGGAGTTCCTTTAGCTCCCGAGAAAACTATGGGTCCTGCCACTGTTTTGTCCTTTTTGGGAATTGAACTTGATTCTGTGGCAATGCGGGCTCGCTTGCCTGAGGATAAAAAAGTGAAAATGCTGGAGTTGCTTGAAACCATGTTATCAAAATGGAAAGTGTTGGTGAAAGATATTCAGGTGTTACTAGGCCATCTCAATTTTGCCTGTAGGGCCGTGAGAGCAGGAAGGACTTTTGTCGCAGATTGGGCAGGGCTCTTGCAGGTCAACATTTGCCTCACCATCGTGTTCGCTTGTCTGCTGGTGTGAAGGAGGATTTGAGAATGTGGACATTTTTTCTCTCTTCTTTTAATGGTGTTCCTTTGGTTCGGGACGTTGACTTCCAGTGGGATGTGCAAATGTTTTCGGATGCAGCTGGCAATGATGTTTTTGGCCTGTATTGGAATGGAAGATGGTGTGCGGAACGTTGGCCGGAGGAGTGGTTGAATGGTGGTCGCAGCATTACCTTTTTGGAGCTTTTCCCTTTGCTGGTGGCTTTGACCCTGTGGGGGGAGGTCTTGGCACACAAGAAAGTGCTTTTTCGTGTGGACAACATGGCTGTGGTGGAGATTGTTAATCGACAGTCTGCCAGGGATGAACAGGTCTTGAAGCTCATGAGAGTCTTTGTGCTGGGTTGTTTGAAACACGACATTCACTTTCGTGCTTTGCACATTCCTGGTGTGGACAATGACATTGCGGATGCTCTGTCTCGTTCACAGTAGGGGAGATTCCGTGGACTGGCGAGGGAGGCAGACAGAGCACCGACCCCGATGCTGATTCATCTGTGGCACGTAGGCAACGTCGGGTCTTACAACTGGTGGTAGGTTCTTTGTCTGTGTCTACGCGTTCTGCTTATTCTCTGGCCTGGAGGGAGTTTCTGGAGTCCTGCGCTTGTAGGCATGAGGAGGTTTGGCGTCGTTCTGAAGATGTGGTGAACTTCATTTTAGATCTCATGGATAAAGGGCTGACCAAAGTAACCATTGCAGGTAAATTGGCAGGGATAGCTTTCATGGGTAAGTTGTTATGGGGTTATTCTCCTTCAGCGGGGGAGATTGGCGAGAGAATGCTTGAGGGTTGGGCCAGAGAGCAAGGGCACACCAGTAGATTCAGGGCTCCTTTATCTTGGCAGATTCTGGCTCAGCTGATAACTATTCTTCCTTCTGTTTGTTCAGATGACTTTGAGTCATGCTTATTTTCCATGTTAATGGCATTTATGTTTTTTGGAGCTTTTAGGGTTTCGGAGTTGTTGGGCTCGAAATTTAAGTGTGGCCTATTTTGGCGTGATGTTTTTTGCTCTGATGAGGGGGTGCATATCTGGTTAGCCAGCTCCAAAACTGATCAGACGAAGAAGGGGAAGGGAGTGTGGTTGCAAGCGCGTGCTCCAAGGATTACTTGCCCTTTACTGTTGGCGCGGCGCTGGCGTTCTTTGTGCGGGGGTGGTGATGATGCGCTTGTTTTTCAGCATATTGATGGCACCCCTGTTACAGCATACCAATTCCGCATGGTTTTGCGCAAGGCTTTACACCACTTGGGTTTGGATGGGAACTTATATGGGACACATTCTTTCCGGATTGGTGCTGCAACTGAAGCCTTTAATAGAGGTTGGACACAAAGGGATATCATGAGGTTGGGGCGTTGGTCTTCCAACTGCTTTCAGCGCTACGTGAGAAGTCAAGCGGAGGAGGCGCATGCGTCATCTTCCTTCCCATGAGCTTTAACTCTGTTTTCTTTTATAGGATCCGTTGCTGGGCCTCGTTCTCCTGTGGTGACAGTCTGGATAGTTGGGCATTCCTTCGTGAAATGGGCCCGAGTCCAGGCGGCGCAGAGTTACTTCGGAGAGCTTCTGGGTTTTAATGCTCGCATGTTCAATTTGGTTTGGAAGGGGAACGGTGGTATGCTCTGGAAAGAGTTAATTCCATGTCTTAATAACAATATGGTGGGCGGGCTATGTTCTGATATTCTGGTGATTCATCTGGGGGAGAACGATCTTTGTACCACTAAGGGCTGTTGCGAGCTATTAAGAAGGATTTGAGCCTTATCAAGGAGTTTTGGGCTGGGTGCCTTGTCTTCTGGACTGAGTTAATTCCGAGTAGGATTTGGAGAGAAGCGGTCAATCCCAGAGCTGTTGACAGAGCCAGGAAAAAAGTAAACTCCGAGGTTTCTCGATGTTGCCGTTGTCTTGGTTTCAGCAGGATTTCCCATAGAGAGATTAAATTTGAGACAGTGGAATTTTTCAGGGACGATGGTGTTCACCTGTCCAGAGTGGGGATGGACCTATATTTGTTAGAGTTGCGTGAAGTTTTGGCACGTTCGCTAGCAATGCAATGTTGATCTTTGTTGATTTCTGCTTCATTTTTCTGGTTGGGGGGGCAGAAAGGGAGGTGGTGTAGTTTTCTCTCCCCCCCTACCTTTCTGGGTGGCGGGGTTTTTGTTGTCTCGGTGCGGTTTATTGTAAGTTTTTGATGAGTATTGGGCTGATTCATTGATTGACAGGTACAGGGGAAGTTGGTCATTGTTTGACCGTTCAGGTTTTGGGGGGTATTGGCAGGAGTGAAGGGTCAGGCAGGGTTTCTGGTTATCGAGGGCCTGGCTTTCAATATGTGATTGGGGTTTGATGACGTAACGGGTTAAATGATGACGTAATGATTTGATTAATGACGTAATGTTTTATTGATGATGTTATGTTTATAATGTTATTGTAATGTTTTAATGCTGTATTGTTGGGTGGGGGAGGGGCTAAAGAATTTTAGGGGAGGGGGTGGGGGGCGGGGTTTGTAGTTAATTATTTATTTAGTGAGGTATAGTTTTGTAAGGCGTTGCCAGGGTTTTATATTTGTAATGTGCACCTGTTTCCTAATAAAGCGGCCTTTTTCACACTCAAAACAATTTGGTCTACTTTTCTCCCACCCCTCGCCCTCCCTCCCAAGGGGGGCTTGGGGGAGGGAGCTGACCGAAGGGATGTCTCCTCCCCCGGGCAGTTTGGGAGGGCTGCGAGGGGTTTTTGCTAGTAGTTGCCAGAACGTTCTGGATTTGGGCTGGCCTAGTAGGTTTGGCCAGCCCAATTATAAATTCCTGCTGCCCCGCCTCCTAGCCACTATTTTAGGTTTGGTGACCTGGTGGCTAGGAGGACAGTTAGCGTTTTTTGTCCCTCCCTCCCTCCCCTCTATATATATATATTTTCTCTTCCCTTGGGTTTTTTCCTTCTCCATTTTTGTTTAGGTGGGGATTTTTATTTCTTTATATTTTATAATTTTTTCCTTTTGTGATCCAAAGGCTGTTTTTCTGGTTAATAGGTGTGCAGGGGGTTCTTGTGCTTTGTATTGTCGCTAGGAACAGGTGCTGTGCGGGGTTTTTGTTGTCTCAGTGCGGTTTATTGTAAGTTTTTGATGAGTATTGGGCTGATTCATTGATTGACAGGTACAGGGGAAGTTGGTCATTGTTTGACCGTTCAGGTTTTGGGGGGTATTGGCAGGAGTGAAGGGTCAGGCAGGGTTTCTGGTTATCGAGGGCCTGGCTTTCAATATGTGATTGGGGTTTGATGACGTAACGGGTTAAATGATTTATTTATTTATTTTATTTATTTTTGTGATTTGTTGAGCGCGGCGAATACCCGTGGGCGTCTCGGCGCTAATTGATTCCATTAAATTCCCTGATCGCTCATGGCAGGCTGTGTTGGACTACTGATCGAATAGCCAGGTTTTCAATAACTTTCGAAATTGCATAAGTGAAGGAGAGGACTTGATGCAGATCGGCAAGGAATTCCAGAGCTTTGAGGCCGCAACTAGAAAGCGACGGTCTCCCCAAGATACTGTCTTGGATCGAGGTACCACTAGATGATTCAAAGTGGTGGATCGAAGCATTCTGGTTGGTTTGTAGGGTATCAGATTTGCCTTAAAGAATTGGGGAGCTTGGTCATGTAATGCTTTATACACTATGCATAGAGATTTAAATTTTATGCGGTTGCGGATCGTTAGCCAGTGATAGTTTTTGAGGGTGTCAGATACTGAGGAAAATTTAGGTGTTCCAGAGAGGAGCCGTGCTGCAGCATTCTGTAATGACTGAAGTTTGTTTATAATCCTGGTTTGGGCATTTAAAAATAGCCCGTTGCAGTAGTCAAGAGAAGTTAGCACTAGCGAACTAACTAGTGTTTTTGCAGCAGTAGCTGGGAGAAAAGGAAGGACCTTCCTAATCAGCCTCAGTTTATGGTGGGCAGTTGCCGCTACCTTGTTTGCATGTGCCATGAAATTTAGGTCCACATCAAAGGTTACTCCTAAGTTCCTGACCTTGGGTGTTGGTTTTGGAGGCTCACCCATTTCCAATGGCCACCAAGTTGATGACCAGTCGGGTCTGAGGGGTCCGAAAATTAGCACTTCCGTCTTTTCGGCGTTTAGCTTAAGACAGTTGCCAGCCATCCACTCACTGATTGCGAGCATTCCGCGCCGAAATCGGTCAGCCACCTCAGGTCCATTATCTTTAATACCCAGAACCAGCTGGGTATCGTCTGCATAGGAGGTTACGCTCATCCCATATGCCTTGATGACATTGGCAAGGTCCGACACATAGATGTTAAAATGATGACGTAATGATTTGATTAATGACGTAATGTTTTATTGATGATGTTATGTTTATAATGTTATTGTAATGTTTTAATGCTGTATTGTTGGGTGGGGGAGGGGCCAAAGAATTTTAGGGGAGGGGGTGGGGGCGGGGTTTGTAGTTAATTATTTATTTAGTGAGGTATAGTTTTGTAAGGCGTTGCCAGGGTTTTATATTTGTAATGTGCACCTGTTTCCTAATAAAGCGCCCTTTTTCACACTCAAAATATTTTGGTCTACTTTTCTCCCACCCCTCGCCCTCCCTCCCAAGTGTTGCTTGCGCTGAATTCTAGATGATCATGTAGTTCCTGTGCATTTGCTTTGGGATTTTTTACCCAAAAGCACTTCCTGTTATGTAGCATGGCGTAACAGCATATAGTTGGCCATTTCATGTAATTTCTGTTATGCAAAATACCCAAGATTAGGCTAAATGAGACATAAAGATTAGGTTAATTAGGCGCAAAGATCATTACTTTAGGGTGAAACAGAGGTTTCTGTAATCGCCAGACTATAAATTAAGTGGGCTTCTTAAGAAGTGCAAATAACACTGCAAGGCTGACTTTATGTCCGATCTATGAGGCCGATTACGATGGCGGGCTGATCGCCACCGCCATGCCGGCGGTGAGGACCGTCGGCCCAGCGGTGGCGATCCGCCCCCTCATCAACCTTAATATGCCCACCACCAAATTAGGATGGCGGTGGGAATGGGAATGGCGCCGCGGCGGACGGAAAGACCGTCTGCCGTGGTCCCGCAAGGCGGTCCTTTTCCGCCCGCCTTGAGGGACATGGTACAATGGGGGCATTATGGTGGTGCCTTGCAGGCACCGCCGTGTGCATTAGGATGCCTGCTTTTGTGGCGGAGATGCCGCCGCAAAAAGACAGGTGGAGAATTCCTTCGGGGGCCGTTGGGGGCTGGGGGAGTTGGGGAGTGGGGTGCTGCACGTGGGGGGTACCTATGGTACCCCCCCCTTCATTTGCATGTACAAGGTGGCAGGCACCGCACGGTGCCTGTCACGTTGTACATACAAATGCAAAACATGTATTTTTGCATTGTGGCGGGTGCTGCCGCCACCGCAATGTAAAAATACAGATGCAGGCTCATCGTAATTTGAATTGTGGGACCGCTGCACCAATGGGGGACGGTCCCTTTTGCCTATGCGATGGCGGGTTGACTTTGTCCGCCCGCCATCGTAATCGGCCCCTAGGGTCCGTACTGTGGTAAAATGGTTGAAGAACCAGCAGTTGAGGAACTGACGGGAAGACATGTAGCTGTCAGGTGATTCCCTGTAAACTGAGTACTGATGAAACCTCTTGGCATGTTTACACAGGGTAATGTGGTGGAGGCGGAGCCCTATACCCTCTCAACCCGTGGCTTTCATGCCTTCCCAGCTCTTTTTATAGCATGCGGCCTTTTACGTCATCCTAACACCACCCTCCTCTCCTCCCTCATGCAGGAGCCTCATGAAATGTTCTTTCTGTGATTGGTGCCAAATAAAAAGTGGCCTTTTTGGTTCCTGCTGCATTTTGCTGATTTGCTAATACTAAATTCCTGGATTATATTCTCAGTCGTGTACCATGTTTATACTTGCATCATATTTACTTAAAGGGCTAAATATAAGGGCAGTTTCCGCTCTCACAGTAGATACTCATTTCCCATGGGGCGCTACATGTGGTATTATGCATGCCTTCACTTGGCTGCGCTGTTTCGCTCTGATGCTACATAAACTATAAATCAATGAGAAATATACGATGGTCATACTATTTTATATGCATATTTGTTTTCTATCACAGAAGGCAAACTGCCTTTTTACTGAAATGGTACCCTTAAATATAAAATGATAATGGAAAGTCAATATAGTTCACATTATTTTGATTCTGAGGAGAACACTTCATAAATATGAACATATTGAAAATCGATATTGCAGATAATAACCTTTCGTAAAACACTGTGTTACATGACTGTAAAAAGGCCACGATGCTCCTGTGGCAGAATAATAAATACATAAAACGCATGCAGCAAGGCAGTGCAATATTGGATGAGAAGTGCAACAGATAGCTTGGGGGCACGGGAACATTTCTGATTTTTTTTACTAATTTAAAGATCGCCGCTTTCAACCTGAAACAATAAAACACACATTTAACATCCAGAGTGTTCATCTTTAAGTGGTTTGGTATTAAAAGCGTTGAACCACTAGTTGTTTGGCAGGCCCCTCTTTGTAGGTTAAGAACATTTTGATTCCTTACAAATTGAAATTTTTTAGGCAAATCCTACAGGCAACTTTATCTGTCTGTTATCAAAAGACTTCTTGTGCACAGTATCAATACTTTAAGTAAGTTTTGGGTCAGCCAATTGCTTTTCATTATAATACTTTCAATTCAATCTCATATCATTGCTTCTTATTACATAACTTTCCTTGCTCTTTTTGTGTTTTTCCCTCCCCTTGATCACAGATGTTCTACAGTGTTTATATTTGGATTTTCCAATTCTTTTGAGCAAGAAGCTACTTTTTTACAGCAATCCACAGGAGTGCACGTGATTTTGTTTCCTCTCCCCTGCTTTGCATTTTCTTCACTTTTGCTACGCATGGAGCTTTCCCCTGACTTCCGTCATTATTCGAACCATTCTTCCCAGCCCTCTTTTTGATTTTTGTCATTCCACCAGCATCTCTGTTGCATTGCCACTCCTCTCAGCTCTTTCGCTGCTTTTCGTTATTCCCACCTGTTTCTCAATTTCTCTGCCATTCACTCCTGCTTTTTAGTGAGTTTTGTCACTCCCCTCCCCAGTTCGTCGCTATTGCTCGCCCTGCGCATGTTGCTTCCCCTCGCCACTGTTGTATCCTGCTGGACACAGTCTAGTGTTTCTGCCACCCACTCCCTCGAGGGCTGGCTCATGCACTCGCCCACACACTCACCCACACCCCATCCAACACAGGCGTCGCCAGTCAGGTGACCCTGCGAATAAAAAAGCCCAGGTGCAAGTGCTCGTGGCTAGTCTCCAGTACCCTATCTAAGTGTCCGTGTCGTCCTTCCTGCATTATGTGGGCCTAGGGCCCAGAACATAACAACCACTACCTCTGCTGCTCTCTCACCCTCCCTGCTCTTTTGTTGGTTTTCATCCCCCCACCAGTTGCTATGCCACCCCTCCCACTCTTCCATTGCTTTTAATCCCCTCCCTGGTCTCTGATTCTTTTTATCCCACCATCCCACAGCTCCTAGCCGTTTCTCTGCCTGTGCACGTGCGTGCTGACCCCATCCTCTCTTGCTCTCTCACCCACCCGGCTCTACCTTTCCTTTTCTTCAATCCACCAGTTCTTCCATTGCTCTGCCATTCCCTCCATGTTCATATGTATTGCTTCACCCCCCCCTACACGTTGCTCTGTTGTTCTTCCACCCCTCTCTGCCCTACTGCTTTTCAAACCTTAAGCCCCCTAGCCTTTCGATGCTGCTCTCTCTGTTTTCCCCATCCAACTCTTTCATTTTGTTCGTAACATTTTTTTCTTGCGTGAGCCAGGTAGGAAGAGCCCGGTATCCGCACACAGAAACCGGTCCACTCACTCCTTTATTTATACACTCCCGTAGTTACCTTTCTGTAATCTAATTTACTGTTTGAAAATGGCCATCGTTCATCTTGGCATGGTAAATAAACGTACACAAAAAGCGGAAATGGCCATTGGATTGTTACAAGTATGCATGTGAGGGGACATCATACTAATTAAGCGCATTGGGGTGACCATCTTGAAATGCGTTTTTATGCTTTTTTAGAACACCCACACCCACTTCACAGCTAGTATTCATACAACATACTATGTAAAAAGATTGTGGGTCACATATCAAATCAAAAAGATAGTGATGTCAAATATATTGTGAGACAGAATAAATGAAAGAATATTTGTTTTTCACTTCTGTCTCTTTTTCCAAGTGTTTGAGGACGCTAACACCTATTTCCTGCCGTGAGGGGAATGGCTTGTTGATGCCCACGACTCCTGGGTGTGCCCATATCGCTGAGTGGGGAACGGCTTTCTCTGGCTTGCAGCGCCGCCGCGAGGTCAGGGACTACAATCCCCAGGTGCCCCGGCGGCCACGGCGCACGAGTGGCGCCATCGGATTTGGTGGAAGGCTTATTTGAATCACGTTTGGAGCCGGCACTTGTAGGCATTGGAAAGGACATAGTGGACTCCTTGAACTCTTGTGTGGCAAATATTCTAAAGAAATGTGAACATATTGATGAGTTTATGAGGGAGTTCAGGGCACATCGTTCTGACCCTTTGTATAAAAAGGAGGAGCGAGAAAGTTCAAAGCCGATAGGTAGTCAGCGAGCAGTCCGAGAACCCCAGCCTTGTCAATCTCGCCATATCCAGCCGACGACCCAAAAAACCCAAGGGATCAGGGCTGATTCAAACCCTGGGGGGCAGCAGACCAAATCTGTGGTCCCTAGGCCACTACTGCCCATTGGTCATGAGCACTCTTTTGCTGGGCCTGGCACACAAAGTTAGGCACATTAAACCTCCCCCCTGACGCCGCACCCTTAGTGGTAAACTTAACTGGGGTACCGCGCCTAACCAATGGCTCTGTGGAAACTGAAGGTGATCTCATGAACAGGACAAAAAGGTGGTGTTCCCAGTTTAGCAGTGGGAGTGTCGATGTAGCATCAAACATCATTATGGCTGGATGGGTTGGGTGGGTAGGGAAAAGAGATAAATGTTAGTGGGTGACTGTGTGGTGGTTAATTTTAAGAGGCCAAATGTTGCTGATACTCTGCTGTGGGACGGTTCACAGATTGATGCTTCTGGCATTAGGCCGCTTCCTCTGGGCTACTTTTATCCCCCTCCTTCCCACTTACAGATCAGACCTCATACACCAAAATAGCAACTGTTTCCACGACCTCACTCTAGAGTACCTGACTTGAAGAATAACTCTTATCAAACATGACAGGCCCTATTGAGGGAAGAGGGCCGGGTCCCAGCCCCTTCAGGTTCGCCAGACTTACATCGTGCAGGAATGCACCCTGGATTAAATCTATCAAATAGGTTCTCTCCCCTTTCCAGTTTGGAAACCAATGATTGACCATCACACACACAGCAGGGTGGCATAGGACGGAATAGGCAGGTTGAACGTCACCCCACCCACAAATTACTTAGTTGGAATGTGGCGGGGTTAAGAAACAAAGCTGCTGATGAGAGTTGGACACACTTCGTGACACAACACCATATTATTGCACTACAGGAGACCTGGGATATGGGAAATAATTACTGCCTGGATGGGTACTGTAGTTTCTTTGTGAAGGCGGTCTCTGAACTTGGTGGTAGACCAAAAGGAGGATTGCTTATGCTTATATCACTGAAATTTGCTGGCTCATTTAGAAAGCTGGAGACGGCCTCAGATAATATTCTGTGTTTAGAGTGGGTTAGTCCCAATCATTCAACCGTTTTGTTGATACATTTTTATAACGCTCCTGAGAAGGATTTGCGGAACACTCACCTTAGTTCTTTGGTGAGTTTTATAGATGAATACAGGTCAAAATATAATGCTTTATTCGAAATAATATTAATGGGAGATTTTAACATTCATCCGTGTGGTTGGGACTGCCTGGCAGAACACCAATTGGGGCCCCCCGGATCCATTACCACCCATTTTGAACACACCTCACAAGGGGAAGCGCTGGAAGATTTACTAGCTAATATGAATTTGTTCGAGGTAGATGCGGCCAGGGGGGGAGGATAGGGTCCCAACATTCAAAGGCAGAGATTCTGACACAGTGATCAATTTTATTTTTGTCTCACCAGGAATAGTAAATGTGGTCTCTTTTTACGAAGTTGTAGTCTCAGTTTTCAGTGACCACAACCCCCTGGTACTGTCGCTGACCTTTGGTGATGTTATAACCAGACGGGAGGAGAGTCTTACAGATACTAACAACGTAATTCCCAAAGATCAAGGCAGAAGACTTAATTGGGCTAAGGTGGTCCCAGATACTTTCATGAAGGATCTTGTAACCAAGGCACATGCAGACATGGCAGTCTGCTTAGATAGCACGGCAGATGGTAAAGCCATTATTGGTGCCTATGTCGCCATCTGTATACAAATTAACCAGCAAGCGGAAAACAACAAACCAACCTAGGTGGTTTGATGCTAACTGCTCGGAAGCTCATAAAAAATTACTGCATGCCCTAAAACAAAAGCCCAGAAATCGTGAGCTTGTTGCTGGGCGAAGGAAAAACTACAAATTGGCCATAGCTAATCGTAAAAGGGCTATTAATAGGGAGGCCTGGGATAACCTTATGTCTATTGATGTTCTTAGAGACAGCAGCAACCATTAATCACCCCTATTTTTTCTGGATCAGACAATTCTGTTTTGGATTATGTGATCCCTGATGAGAAATGGGTTGTCCACTTTAGTAAGAATTATGACATCACGGAGGGCGCCACAGATGAAATGGGTCTCGTACATATGCACCCAGTGTAGGAGAGTAGGGTCTGCAATCCTATGATCACCCGGACTTTTTGCTTTTGTTTCACTGGTTTACGACTTTCTCGGGCTGTG
Source organism: Lissotriton vulgaris (assembly GCF_964263255.1). Lineage (NCBI taxonomy): Eukaryota > Metazoa > Chordata > Amphibia > Caudata > Salamandridae > Lissotriton > Lissotriton vulgaris. The sequence continues at coordinate 1,251,282,920 of NC_141685.1, forward strand.
GGCCTGCCAATCAGACCCACAGGCTAGCTGTTCTCTCGCTAAATTGATATGTGTACCTTAGGTGCATTACCCAATTGGAACTGGGCCACCCTGTCAGACCCTGTAACTCAGGGCATCGGTGTACCCAGGGCCTACCAGGGGCCGAAGCATGTATTATGCCACCCTTGGATGGCCATCTAAATCTGACACAACTGGCTGCACGACAGCTGGGGCAACGTGGCGTACTCGCCCGTTGCTGTAGGTGTAGTATCCCTATACCTAACCTTAAAATGGACACCCGAGTCCTCTCAGTCACTCCTATGGCAGGCCTTAACAATCCTGAAGGCAGAGTGCATGGAATCGTGTGAATTGGGCTCTGGCACGAGCCGAGCCCGGTTGCAGCTTGCGAAACCAAGACCCAATGGCTGTTCCATGATAACGCGTATCATATCGGTAACTTCGGTATCGCGTTATCAAGACATGTCGAGTAAGGTGTCATACGAATCGGGGATCTGCCCTCTCACCAACCCTGGCGACGAGGTTAGCATTCCGCCCTTCTAGAGGGACACGACATGTACGTAACTGTGAACCCCGGTTAAAGTTAACTGAAGCCTCAGCTCCACAAAATGGACGCTGCCACCACAGACACAAGTCTGACCTCCTGCTGCTGGGAGTCCTCCCAGCGAGGAGAGCTTGGACAAAGGGTTTCCTGTCCAGGGCGGTGTTCGCACCGTCCCAGACAGGGTTTGTGTATTCTGGGTAGGTAGGGCATTGCAAGAAGGTGACTGCGGAGTGGCACCCCGGTGCTCATCACGCATCTGCCGGTTAGAACCAGTTCCAGGGGCGCGCAGCCCCTGACCTGGGGAAAGTCCAGCAGGGGGAGAGGGGTGTAACTACCCCCCTTCCTGGTCCCACCCTTAGGGCAGGACCTAGTCATGTACCCACCCCTTTCTTTAGGATAAAGGCCGGAGCGGGGACCCTTCCAAATTAGATCATCTTTGAATCAAGAATACATTCTACGAAAGGACTTCGAGACTCTTCTCAAGATTTCTCCCTTGTGGCTAAGGAGTAGTCACCCTGCACCAGCGGGCACCATCTAAGAACTCTGCGGTTTGCTGCAAGTCCTTCCTCAAGGATCCGACGGCCCAGCTCGACGAGAACCTGCTTCCCTGGCACCTCTACCCACGTCGTCAGCTCAGCTGAGATCTGTGGGTGCGACGAGACCTCGAGGGACCGGCCATCATCAAAACCTGCACGCTTTCTTAATCAGCACGACCATCGAAGTAATTCTCTGGTGAATGCTCTGGGGTCAGAGAAGCCCTGACCCTGAGCAGCTCCAGCACCGAAGTGCAGTCTCCCAGCATCTCCATGATCTGCGTGGGGCCCTTCTGCTCGCTGCTCAGCACGTTGTCTGGTCACTAGCCGCTGGCTTGTGCCCTTCTTTGACGACATCCGACAACCAACGCTGCTGGTCTGGTTGCTCCAGACCGGCCCTTGCTCCCTTTGCCGAGAAGAGCACCCCGGACCCTCCTGGTCCACTCCAGACGCCATTTTAGGCCCACCACGTGGCCCTGAAATCTGCCAAGGCTTGTTGCCCCAATCCTGGGCCCAGCGACGCCGACAGCATCAACCTTCGTGGGACAGCTCGCACCTCCATCCTGGTCGCCGACAACGCCTCCTGGTCCGTGAGACTGCAGAGCCTAGCGTCGCCCACTCACCTAGTCGAGGTGACGGCCATCCGGTGCCTTCCTGGTACCCTCTGACTACTGGCTAGTAGTACGAACTTGGTCCCCTCTGCTTTCAGGTATCAACGATCACTGATCCAGGCTTGGATCACTACGAACTATTCATCACTGGTCGCCGGCCAGCAACTCCTTTTCTTCCGGCTCCTGGCTCGTCAGCGAAGACCCCGACGCCTGTAAGACTTGTGCAGCCGCAGCCCTCGTGGCTAGGTAACTTCGGCATTTCGGTGCCTGCATAGCCTCCTTACTCTAGGGTCCCGAGTCCCTCGCTTCCGACTTGCCTTATCGGGTCCGCCCGAGACCACTAAACTTTCCGTGCCCTCGGACACTTGTTTTAATTGTGCACTTGAAGTATTTTCTAAGAGCTTTTGTTCTGTGCTTAGTAGCCTGTCCTCATAAAGAGTACAGGGCTGTTGTGATTCTAATAAATATACTGTTTATTTTCATAACACTTGTGTGGTGTCCTTTCACTTGGTGTTCAAGGGGTATGTGATGGTATAACAGCTGGCTTAACACGCCCTCTAGAGTTTAGCCCGAAGACTGCTCGTATCCACCTTACTAGGATAGCTGGTCTAAGGTTGACTTACAACCAATCACCATAAGGGTCGTTGGAACGATACATAGCGTTCGCTAGAATAGCGAACGCTGCATATCGGGCCACCTTCTCACACCCAGCACCCACGTTATATTTTAATGAGGCAGAGGTCCAAAGGGCCATAGAGGAGTTGACAAAAAATAAAGCACCCGGGCCTGATGGCGTCCCTGCAGACTTATACAGGACCCCACTTAAATTTTGGACGAAGATATTAACAAATGTCTTTAATTCCACTAGCACCTCCGGGTTCCCTTCGTCCTGGGCAACCTCCATAATAATACCCATATTTAAAAAAGGATTAAGGAGTGACCCCTCCTGCTACAGGCCGATTTCCCTGGTTGACTTTGCCGTTAAGATCCTGGGCAGAGTCATCCTGCATAGACTGGAAGACTGCCTGAAGGAGAGGGGGTCCTCTCCAACCTACAATATGGGTTTAGGGCCAAAAGAGGCACCCTTGACCAATGTCTAAATCTTTACATGCTAATCAGCAAATACACCCAGGCCAAGGATGGCCTGTTATATATGGCCTTTATGAAGCTTTCTTCGGCCTTCGACCTTGTCAACCGAGCGAAGCTGTGGTCCATTTTATATAATTTAGGGATTGACCCGTCTTTAGTTAATTTTCTGGCTGTCCTCCACCAAGGACTATTAGCTTCTATCAGAGTCAACAATGAGGGGGGATGCACCAGCTTTTTTAGGTCCAAACAAGGTGTCAGGCAGGGCTGCATTTTGGTGCCCCTCTTGTTCACCTTATATATAAACTCACTGGAAAAATCTTTGGAGGGGGGGCGACATTAGATGTACCGCGAGCAGGGGACTCTGCGGTGCCAGTACTTCTTTACGCGGATGATGCAGTGCTTTTGGCCCCCACAGGACTGGGGCTGCAAAGACTCCTGGATGCATTTAGGGAATTTATTCTTTCTTTAGACCTCCAGGTAAATAACAAAAAATCCCATATCATGGTGGTAGGTAAACGACCTAAGACCCTTAAAATAAAATGCTTTACCTGCAATGGGGCGGATGTATTCAGGGTTCCGGTTTTCACATATTTGGGCGTCATCTTCGATGAAAGGGGCACCTGGGGACCTCAATTAAAAGCTAAAGGCCCTGCTGTTACTAGATCAACCTCAGCCCTTATGGGCTTTGCAGAACGGTTGGGGTCACGTCCTATCGAAGCTTTGTTAAGAGTGTATAAGTCCAAATGCTTGTCTATAGCTTTGTATGGCGCCTCATTGTGGGGGTTTTTACCTCAAGGCAAATTGCAGATTATAGAGAACAAATTTCTCAGATCCCTATTAGCGGTCCCCCAATCCACGCCAGTATTTTCGGTGCATTCTGAACTAGGACTCGTTATATCACCGATCAGTTACACTTGGCCCCTCTGATTTGCTGGGCCAAAACTTGGCTCAACAATGAGATTACATTGAACCACACTATGTTAAAAGATTGTATGGTACTAGATTTAGCAAACAAAATTCCCTGGCTGTCATATATTAAAGATACTCTGTGCAAATTGGGACGGCCAGAATTATATGCATCACCAAATTTGTTGCAGAAGGGTGACATAAACTGGATTAAGGACAACTTTCTGGGAATAGCTGTGCAAGAACGGGAGGGGGTGGAGGTGCTAAAACCTAGTGTCAAGGTGAATTATATGCTTCTGACCACGCCACTCATTGAACCTTACCTAAAGATCGTTTCTCTCCCGTTCCATCGACACCTTCTTGTCAGATTTAGATTTAATATTATTCAGTTCTCCCTGGGTCATTTTCCAGTATGGGGAAAATCAGATCAGTCCATTCCCTTCAGTTGTGATAATTTTTCTGATCAATCCTTAATGCACGTTATCATGTTCTGTGACCATTTTGCTGATATCAGAAAACAGTTTCTGGTACCTCTGCTGAGAGACGCGGATTTCACACAAGTGCGGCCTGCACTCATGTATTTATAACTGTTGGGCAGCACCCGGGTAATATTCGGGTTGCCTGCTTCTTGGTTGCAGCTATGCGTATTAAGTCCAAAAGATCGATGGTGAATGTCTTAGAGGTGTGATTCTATTTTATTCCATTTTAGAAATTATTTTATTCTGCTGTGTATGGTGTTATTTGTTCATTCTTAAATGTACATTTGTGATGATGAATTGGTTTAAATTGTTTTTAATCTTGGAATAATGTACTGTAATTGCTTTTATGATTTTAATTAATCGAATAAAGTATGATATGATGATGATGACTGCTGTCTCCTTTTTTAAATAAAGTTGTATATATTATCATTTTATTTAATACAGTTGTTAAAATATTTTTTAATCACTTTGATAATATTAGCCATTTTAGTATTATGAGTTATTAGTATTATAATAATATTTGTGTTTCATGTATTTAAGTATAGTTTGGAAGTCTATATAAAATGTCCTTTTCCGAAATTCAATTTGGAATTGCAAATTTGGTAGTCGGTTGTGGGTTTATGGTGGATTAGGGTGTAAAGTTTTTTTAAATGTACTTCAATACTGTTCATTTATAGTTATTTTTATGCAATTTATGTTTTCAATTGATAATTAATTATTTAAATAATGAATGATTGACTGTCATTTTAATTCGCGTTTTGTTCATTAACTGCTCATTGACCTACCAGTTTAATAAACTAATTGTGTTCATTTGTTTATTATTTATTTAGTTTTAATGTTAATGTTTTATTTACTAATTCATATATTTCTGTAATGTTTATAATATTTATTTATTTAATTATTTGTATTGTTTGTAGGTATTTATTTTTAGGTAAGTAGGTGTAACGTCAGAGTTCTGGGAGGTGCAAGGCGTTAAAGAAGAGGTATGAATATGGGTAACAACATTGTAATGAGAGATTGTGTGGAGCACAGTGAGTTTCAGCATGGTGCAGGCGTAATTGTTCAAGCACTATGAGATAAAGTATTTACAACTGTTATGTTAGACTATTGTTTCTGTGTGGTAGTAGAAGTTATAGATTGTCCAGGTTAAGAAATAACTAACATGACAATGATAAAAAACATGTTTAGATGAAGAGACTGCAATGAAAATATGAAGTAACACAACATTGGGAAGCAAAAACAATTGTGAGGATCGTAAATATTGACTCAGAGAATGAAAAATAGATAATGCTGTAAAGCCAGAGAGCGAATGCATTTTATGAATCACTATAAAACTTTCCATTTCAATAAAAGCATTAGCAGTGAAGTCTTAGGGTCCTCAGGCCCCGGTTTCGCCCTAACAAGCAACACTCCTGTTGATACTGCCCTTAACATTGATACACTCTGGCTAGGATGCCCTGAACAAGCTTGATTTATGGGGTTGAAAGGATATCAGCATGGTTGGTTTTTTATGAGTCGAACCGATGTTACTTAACTTTCACCCATTCCATTTTGTAATCGAGTATACTCAGGTGCTGTCTTGAGCACCCAGAAGGCAGATGATTGTCTGCCTAATCCATTATGATAGATTTGATCTTTATTGAGTTGGAGTAGAACGCATCTGTAGTTTGAGGGGCTTTCAGCTAGTGCCGCTCTCCACTTGCCGCTGGCCGCGCGACACGAAGGGGAGGTAACGAGAGACAGCGTCCTAGTGACACATGCCTCGCGAGCAGAACGTCACCAGCGCGACAGGCGGGGCGCCGCCCCCCCCCGGACAGGTGGCCAATGAGGCGCTGCAGGTAGAGGGTAGGCGGGCCCAAGGCCTTTATCTAGGCCAGCCTGGTTTCAGCAATCCCTCTTTCCCGCCGCGTGTGCTAAGATCTACTCTGCGCTGTTCAAGCGCTGTTGTTCTTCAGGCGCTGTTCCTGGCGCGGCCTTTGTGTGGCCGTCCTGCGCCTGCCTGCCGCTGGTCTTGCGTTGGTTTGTCTGCCTCGACGGGTGTGCGGTGAGTGCTGGTAATCAGGACCCGCTTGCCGGGGTTTCGCGGGTCGTTGTTCCGATGCAGAGTGGCGGTTTGCTGGGTCGAGGTGTCCGAGGGAGAGCGGGACTGGCATTGTTTGTTGTGGCGGTGTTCCCTATGCAGCCCTAGTTAGACCTGTGTACGTCCTTTCACTTTGAGGAGTTCCGATTTCAGAGAACTGGTTTTTCCTCTGTTTAATGCGTCCGTGTTGGCCAGTCGCTGGGTTCGCGTGGATGGTTGCGGGAAGTGGGTGGCCTACCACATGGCGGGAATAAGATGCATTGAGGTGAGCCGCGGCGGTGGATAGTTTATCTGCCACCGACCGCAGCACACCGGCCACGATTTGTTTGCTTTTGTTTATTTATGCTAGTGAGCGCGTTTATATGTGGTGTCAATTTTAATAAAGGGCAGGTCCAACCGCAGAAGCCCGAATGCGAACGGAGTGCGCCCACCACAAACAAAGGAGCGGTGGAGGCGGCCGAATTGTGGCGCCAACTGCACATGTTTTTGTCACTGTCTGGTGTCTAAGGGGCGGGGAGTGCCCAATGGCGTCGTTGTGGTATGTAGAGTTGGTCCCCGGGGATCTCCGACAGCCGGAACTGGTTCGCAGTGCCATTGCCCGTGCCCTAATGCAACAATCTTTTCGACTCCGAAACGTGAGCCCTCCGTGGCGGGACAGCTTTTAGTGATTTATTTTGGTTTCTGCCTGAGACGGCGAGCATGTACTTTGACTCCAGGCACATGTAAATTACGATCATTGGCAGGAAGCGGCCCCTTCAGGTGAATATCAGGAGATTCCTTAGTCCAAAGACGGCGGAACAAATAGCATATCAGTCAGTTTAAAATTAGCAATAAGAAGGGCACTTAAATGAGAGTATGGCATTTTGAAGTGTTGCCCGTATGTAGTTGGTTATGAGATCTCTGTCTAAAGCTTTCATTTGATGGGCGTCCGTGTTTCTATCGTCCTCTGCGAATTTTAAGACTGGGAGCAGTAATCCTGTTAACTGCAGGCGGTATGCGATGCAAGCTTAAATTGAAACTATCCTGGGACTGTTGAAAGGAGCAGGCACTTTGCTGCCGTAGAATATGTCGTGGGTAATGTAAACCAAACACAAAAGGGGGGAAGGAAGGAGAAAGGAAATGATGGCTTATGCTCACTTTCATTACTGTAAGGCAATTTGTTTGCCGTGGGAGCTACAGGGAAGTTGCCTCCTTTGTTCTTGTTTGGGTGGCGCTGTTGGGGGGGGGGGAGCCCAAGACAGCAGATGTGGTTTGCGGTCGGTGTAGGCTGCAGACGGGGCTGAGGTTTGGCATCGGTTGATATTTGCGGTATAGTGCTTGTTTAAGTTACACTGCTGGAGGTTTAAATACCGCGTGGGTATTTCTGGTTGGTCGAATTCTGGAACGGTGATTGAGTCCACATTGAGGCGGTAAGATAGCATTGGAATATTCCCCGTACGGTGTGTAAGCAATTGAACAGTTGGGCGTCTGTTGTGAATGTAATTTGCTTAAAGCGTTTTTAGACATTGATGTTACAACCATCAGAGATCGCCATTTTGCAACAAACTGTCTTGTGTTTTGGGGACGGGGGCATTGTGGCTTATCGGAGATGAGTGTTTACCGGGTGCAGCATCGAATAGAGATGATCCATAGCAATCCCGAAAGCAGGTGATTTGTATGCGCTAGAATCATAGAGAATGGCTTATTTCATTCTACAGAGAAATTTAATTCATCTAAGCATTAATTTTAGCTATGGCTGAGTCAGTTTCTTCACAAACGAGTTTCATGAGGTGCCACTTCAATGGCCTGATTTATTGCGATTAACACAACTGTTAGAGTGGGGGTTGCAATTACAAGTGGTGTGATAAAGCTCACATCCGCTGGTTTTCTGCCTTTAAATTTCTGTAATTGAGACGTATGCGTTTTGCTCCCCAGTGAGATTGTAATCCAGCTTTGGTCTCACTCGAATGTAATTCATTCACATTTTCAAAGTGTCCCCTTCTTGGTCGCTACGCTTTTGTACATAGGTCACAATAAAACTATACAGGCTTCCCCGCTGGAGTCCCAGGCAGTAAGATGTGTTTAGTTCTCTCCTTTGTAAACTGCCTTGTAGACGGTGGAAGTGTGTCGCTGGCACACGCACAGGCCCTACGGACTCTGTTGATCTGCAGTGCATTGATCAGTGCGCTGGGAACAGCTCAGATCCGTGGCTGGCAGCCCGGTTTATTCTTCCGTTAATGAGGAAAGAGGGCCGCATGTACCGGAGGACGCGCATACAGGAGCGGACCTCTCCCACCTTCAATACTTAATTGTGTGTTTATAGACTCGAGATGCGCGTTTGTGTCCTGCCTTCCTCACAGTGGCAGGACCTTAAATATGCGGGGAGTAGCAGTGCACGAGTAATGCTCGGTCTAATTGTGGTATATTAACTACAATCCATTCGTGAGTCTGTTAGGAAGTGATTGGATTTAATACAGGCGCTGTTCATATTGGAGATATCACCCTGGGCACACATTACGCTGCAGAGTTAAGTAAAACTATTCTGAGTGATGGCTGCGATGTGTATTTTGAAGCAAGCCGGCCCGGCACTTGCTAGCAGCAGAACCTAAGCTGCTAATATATTTTAAGAATGGTGGCCCCGAACTAGCCTACAGGGCAATCCAGCACGGCCAGAAAGGCTGGTGTCACAGGTCATTGGGGTAGAGATGAGCAGGGATGGTATTAGTCGGTTTGTGGCTCTGTGCGCGGACGGTGTGCGTACATATAGCATGAAGTTAAAAAATCAAGAACCGGGAAGCACATAACACTTTATCCTCAAGTCGTGCGACCGCCGAGCCATTAAACTAGACATTTCAAAGTTGTAAGATTGAACGAGGTAAGATCTAACTAAATATCTGCCCACTTTAGGAATGACACACAAAACACAAAGGCTGTTCTTCACAAATAAGAAGTGTCAGTTTAAGAGTGCGATCTATTCAATACTGGCCAATTGCGGTTCCACAGTAGGGAGAGGACTACTTGTCGTAAAGCGCTGATGCATTGTGAAGTTATGCATTTACATCTTTGGTTCTCTCTTGGCGCACCGTTCCGTCGCCCTATTCACCTTCCTTATGTTGTAAAGCGCTGATGCATTGTGTAGTTATGCATTTACATCTCTTGGCGCACCGTTCCGTCGTCCTATTCACCTTCCTTATGTGTAAAGCGCTGATGCATTGTGTAGTTATGCATTTACATCTCTTGGCGCACTGTTCCTTCGCCCTATTCACCTTCCCTTTGTTGTAAAGCGCTGATGCATTGTGTAGTTATGCATTTACATCTCTTGGCGCACCGTTCCGTCGCCCTATTCACCTTTCTTATGTCGTAAAGCGATGATGCATTGTGAAGCTATGCATTTCAGCTTTTGGCGCACTGTTCCTTCACCCTATTCACATCCTTATGTTGTAAAGCGCTGATGCATTGTGTAGTTATGCATTTACATCTCTTGGTGCACCGTTCCGTCGCCCTATTCACCTTTTCTTATTCGATAGCCATGGCATGCACGTTTTCACATTTGTACACGCAGCTTTAATTCATGCCAAATTAGAGAAAATATAATGTAGCAATTTCCCCGTAGCAAAGAATCTAACTTGCCACTTATTTCGGGAAGGGCTAGCGGTTACGCAGTGCTGCACCGTTTCCTCTACCCTCTCGAATTTAATGGAGCATTCTAAATTTGCACGCTATGATGCCGGTACAGACAGTAGTCTATTTTGCAAAACACTATAGCGATGACTATTTGGGCTAGTCTGGTGGGTAACCTGGGGCCTTTTATCTGATATTATTTTGGAGACATTCTGGCACCTAATGGAGCTGACAAATTAAGGTAATGGCGTATCAAGTGATGTGTATATGACAGTTCAGGTTAGCTTATTTGTCTTTCTAACGAAGAAGAGTACCATTACTGACTCGGCACACATCTACTGTAGTTTAATTTTAGCAGTTCCATCGTAATTCGGAGTGTTATGTACACATTGAGAAGGCATCCGGTTGTGAGGTGTGGGCTCTGGTGGTACATGCAGTGACTGTATACGTTATGTAACGATAATTATTTAAAATATATCTGGTTGGACTAGCAGTGCACCTACAGGCTTAAAAAAGGGTGGGAGACTAAATCACACACCCAGAGTGCAATCGGCATTATCAGGCTGAAGCAACTGAATAATGGGTAATTTAAATGGTTACAAGTACAACTGGAGGCAAAACACTGCAATTTATGCTAGACACCCAGGCAATAGAGTTAGGTCCCGGGGAACCATGGAACTGGTAAAAGTCATAACGGCATAGCAGGTGGCTTACCATAGCCTGAGTGGCTCGTAGCAGGGGCATCCTTCACCGAGAAGTGCTCTGAGGTAGGGGTGGCATTTATATCGCTTTGGCACTATCCTTTGCCAAAGCAATAAAATGTGTAACAAAGTCCGGTATTTACAGATTTCTGTTGAATGCCAATATCCCAGTGGTTGGTTTCATCGGGTAGAATGCTTTTAACTGAAAAGACTAAACCTAAATAGGGGATTTAATCACAACCAAAATGCAAGGATGACATTTATGCACCAAGGTACATTCACAACACAGAGGCCTTTTGATTATGAGGAGAGCAGTTTCTACACAGTGTATAGTCATTGTAACATGTGATATGTGAGGTACTATAGTTTCCCCATATAAGTGTGGCTGGTAAATCTCATGGAACTTGACCTCTGTACTGGACAAAAGGTGTAGAAAGGAGTGTTTATTAGTGTAGCTGCCCTAAATGACGTGGAACTAGCACAGATGTAATTTTACTACCAATTGGTAGGTATGACATGTGCCCCAAGTGTGCCCAAGTACTGTAGGCAGTTGCTGACATCTGCTCATAAGTATCAGGGGAGTAACCACGAGGGTAGGTTGTTTCCCAAAATGTTGGATATTATGTCTGCGACACGCACACACACTCCATGAGCGCAAGGGGGTTGTTTCCAACGGCTACCCAGACTGTACTTAAGCACACATAGGTTGGGTAGGATTTTCCTGATCTCAAGCACATATCAAACCCGCTTTATCAAGTACCAGGCTAAGCACTGCGTACACCAGGAATCATGGGTCCACTATAAAGACCCTCTCCCAATTACCCCAATTACAAATTATTCAAAATAGTGGTGTGGCTGAACTCCAGACACAAGAACAAACGTGACGTAGGCAAGGATGGGCAAAGGAATCCGGTAAATCACACTCTTGGGTGTGCAGCCACCTGGCCGCACTCAGGCATGATACCAAGCTGAATGGTGTAGACGACCCCACGGGAGCATTTAGGATTAGGGCGGCACTGAAAGGCTGGGCGAGGGACGAAATCAGGAGCCCTGACAAGAGAGCCGGGATAGATTTCCCTACCCTGAGATGCATGATAGACACAATGCCTGCGGTGGCCAGTTCGGCCTTTGAGGCCCACCTGTTTGCAACTGCGTTTTGCCTGGCCTTTTTTGGGGCATTTCGGACCAGTGAGCTGGTGGTCAGATCCAAGAACGACAGGTCAGGGAGAGCACTGGACATGTTGGATGTCAATGCCAGGGATTCTCTGATACTATGGTTGCGCAAATCCAAGACTGATCAGGCTGGGAGGGGCGTTGAGATAACATTGCACGCTTTCGAGGACCCCAGGTATTGTCCGGTGTCTTTGGCACGGGAATACCTGAGAATTCGACCGCTGTTGGCAGGACCTTTTTTGATACACGCGGATGGCACGCCTTTAACTAAGTTCCAATTTGAAAAGGTAATGGAGAAAGTGCTGGCAAAGGCAGGGTTGACAGCAGCTGGGGATGGCAAGAAATTTTCCAGCCATTCCTTCAGAATTGGGGCAGCCACAGCTGCTTACAAGGCGGGCTTGGGTGAAGAAGGTGTCAAAAGGGTGGGGAGATGGTCATCAGCATGTTATCAAAGATATGTACGCCCATAATACAATGCAAAGCAATGCCGAGCTGTATGTTGCAATTTACAGGTGTGATGTCATTGAATTCTGGTGTGTTGTGGTTTGTTGTGGTTTGCAGTGAAGTCAGAATAAAGGCGTTATACCAGATGTGTCTTTTCTTGCAGTCGGCGTCTGCGTGTGGGTGATGGGGCATTCGTATGTCTCCAGACTGGAGCGATGGGCTGCATTCAGGAAATGGGAATTGACCTTTCCAAGGACACGGATTGTATGGATGGGCTCACCTGGAATGAAGTGGGATCAGCTTCAGCGTAGACTGGCGCAGGGAGTGGCAGCTGCAGGGGGACCTCCCAACATTTTAGTAGTACATCTGGGCGGTAACGACCTGGTTACAAGGGGGAGGAGAGCCTTAGTGGATACGATGCAGCGGGAATTCACGGCATTAGCAAACGAGTTGGGAGCAATGGAATTGGTATGGTCAGAGATTGTCCCACGCAGGACTTGGAGAGGAGCGCGGTCACCGCAGGCCATCGAGCAGAGCAGGAGAAGGGTGAACAGGGCCATGCAGAAATTTACCGGAAGAAGAGGGATGGGTTTTGTTAGGCATTCATTAATACAGGACAGGGCTGTGGGATACTATGAAAAGGATGGGGTTCACTTGTCTGAGACGGATGGGATGTGTTTCTCCTTGACTTACAGGAATCTTTGGCGGCAGCAGGTTGTGTTTGAGATACGGGGTTAGGTCTAAGCAGCAGTGCTAGGTGGTGGGGGACTCTGGCATCGGCGGAGGCCTCATCCAGAGCTGTGGCGGAGTACAGGGCGATCTGGAAGCAGATGGACAGTAAGGGTACCTCTGCGGCAGAAGGAGACAGTAATACCTCTGCCTGGCACATTAGGGGTGCCCGAGCCAAAGACCTGGAGCCGAGGGGGTTCCAGGAAGCAACGTCGGCGCCCCGTTAGTCCTTCGGGCGGTCGGGGGTGCCTAACCGACCGGGGGTGGCTTCATCGCTCCGCCCCGACAGGGGGGGCGGGAGTAACGAGATAAACATTAAAAGTACTGCACCGTCAAGAGCATCGACTTACCGTGCAAGTTGGCTAATTAGGCAGGCGGGTCAGCGAGGGGCTGCCGTCTTGGATCGCCCGTAAGATGACCCACCTATCTGCTGTACTATGCAAATAAACCTGCACCCCGTTTTCCCACAAGCATGTCTCATGAGTCTTCTTGGTGTGAATGTTGTGGGTACAAGTGGAGCGAGTGATGGCGGTGTGGGCACTATGCCGCTGGCCGCGCGACACGAAGGGGAGGTAACGAGAGACAGCGTCCTAGTGACACATGCCTCGCGAGCAGAACGTCACCAGCGCGACAGGCGGGGCGCCGCCCCCCCCCCGGACAGGTGGCCAATGAGGCGCTGCAGGTAGAGGGTAGGCGGGCCCAAGGCCTTTATCTAGGCCAGCCTGGTTTCAGCAATCCCTCTTTCCCGCCGCGTGTGCTAAGATCTACTCTGCGCTGTTCCCGCCCTGGCCCAGACCCAGCGGCAGAGCAGCAGGTTGGTGTGAACAATTAATGGTCTTTTTTGTGTTGCAGGCGGAGTCACAGGGCGATCTGGAAGCAGATGGACAGTAAGGGTACCTCTGCGGCAGAAGGAGACAGTAATACCTCTGCCTGGCACATTAGGGGTGCCCGAGGGGGTTCCAGGAAGCAACGTCGGCGCCCCGTTAGTCCTTCGGGCGGTCGGGGGTGCCTAACCGACCGGGGGTGGCTTCATCGCTCCGCCCCGACAGGGGGGGCGGGAGTAACGAGATAAACATTAAAAGTACTGCACCGTCAAGAGCATCGACTTACCGTGCAAGTTGGCTAATTAGGCAGGCGGGTCAGCGAGGGGCTGCCGTCTTGGATCGCCCGTAAGATGACCCACCTATCTGCTGTACTATGCAAATAAACCTGCACCCCGTTTTCCCACAAGCATGTCTCATGAGTCTTCTTGGTGTGAATGTTGTGGGTACAAGTGGATCGAGTGATGGCGGTGTGGGCACTATGACTATCATAAGCGCTATAATATTCATGCATACGAGTTAGCCATCAGATGTCCCTAATGGCCCGTCTCGGTGCAGGAGCAGCATCAGCATGGAAGAAGGACTTGAAGCCACAAGAAGCCGATTGGTTGCTCAAGAAAAATAAGAAAGCAGAATGCAAACCTAAGAGCCGCATGTGTGCAAGAGAGACTGGAGCAAAGTAGTGCTCGAACAAGCTCCACCATCCCATGCCAGCAGGTATAGAGACAGTATAATAAAGAGCACATACACTGGTTGTTGCTTCCATCCCAGCTGGAAAACTATTTGATAGTTTAAGGGCTTGGCCAGGATTTAGGAATCTGTTTCTTTACTGTTGAGCCGAATACGTGATAGGCCCAACCCCACTGAAATACACTGAATTTGTCCAGGTGTAATTTGCAAACACTAACACAGAGACTCATTCAGCCGCTCCTGCACTTTGCCTGCTTTCCGTTCAGAGAACAAACCTGCAGGGGCTGGGAAGGGAGAGTTCTCATTTTCACCTCCAGCTGGCCCAACAGAAAGACCTCACTAGAAGGATCTTCAGAGCTGTCCAGAGGCTAACACCTAGAAAAACATACAGATACATTGAGACATACAACAACACATCGGAAAACAGTGCCATAGAGGGGGAAAGTAGGGATCAGCTTGTTGTCACTTTACAAGTGCTTAAGAGACACTATTATTTGAAGGCAGATTTTTGACTTTATTTTATGTCTCCCTGCACTGTAAGAATGTCAGGCAAATCAGTGTGCATGAGTAATTACTGTAAAAATCTATTATATAACACTTTATGTTGTTTTAAAGTTTCATTTGTAACACTGATCACATAAATATAGGGTGGAACGCTTTACAACACACATATTATAAGGAGATAATGAATCGTACAAGAGTGTAAGTCAATGTCCAAGAAATGAAATAGGAACGATGAAGGGTACAAGGAGGAAGAGTGACTACTGCAAAGCATTATAGGTCAGGATTCCTCAGACTGGAGAAATACAAAGTCAGGATTTAAAATGTGACACATTAATTTGGGTTGTCTGCACTAATACGACTTTATTACTAGATAAAGGAGCCCTTTTTCTTTTAGCAAACTTAGATTAATGCAAGATTGAGAAAAAAACAATACAATTTCTAAACCTAGAAGTTTGCATGCAGATCCTTGATGTCAGTTCACAACTCACGCTGCTATATTAAAAGGATTGTAACTTGTGAACAGCAGAATAACAATAGGATCTTTGGGACACAAGCTGTAACCCACTGAGCTATCTACTTAAAATACACATCTGTGATCTGCATGTTTTGGGGCTGGCACATTAAACTTTAAACTACTTCATGATGAGTTAAAACTGCCCAGACACAACACAGATCTGTCTAGCAAGTTCATTAACCACCAGAGTTAGCTTACTGTTATTATTCCCTTGAAAATGCTAGGCACACAAATATTTCTGCAGCAGGCGTGTTAACCTCATAAGATATTTTAAATGCAGCCAGTTTGAGACCAACTGGGTAAGGTAGAACAGATTTACTGTCACATTTGTCATTGTTGCCAGTATATTTGCAGCAAAGCTTTTAAAAAAATGTATAAGTTGACTGTCAGACTCCATTTTTCATGCCTCTGTCCCCTTCTTGCTGCACACTTTGACCCTAATCATTGGATTCCCGGTGTAAATTTTTCCATTTCCAGCACTGATTGGAACAGTGATAAAAATACAGGTTGCAGAGAACAAAGACTCTGAACTTGTCATTAATGTCATCAAAGACATTTTCTCACTAAAATCGGTGGCTTACAACTATGGCTAAACGCACTTACATCAGTACGTGAACATGCTTTGATGGATTGAATCTAGTCTACGAGGCTACGAGGTCAAAATGGTTACTGCACACCCAAAACACATTTAAGGCGCCATGGTGTAGGAGATGCATTTTAATAGTCGTATTAATAAATGTGTATTGAAGGAGGGACAAGATAATTAATATTGGGAAAGGAAATCGAATTTATATTAAATAAAGCAATATCTTTTACTATATTATTTATGCACCTTGAAGCTAAGTATTCCCTTGGCATGGAATAATAATTAAGTTTCAAGTTTCAAGTTTCTTTTATTTGCATAGTTTGTTAAAACCATTGTAACACAAAAATATTTCATTACAAATCCATAAAATCTCCATAATTATAAAAAGCTAAAACATTCTATTAAAAAGACTGTACATTAAAAGTTCAAGATATAGGCAGACACTTGATCAGGCAGGTTATGTCCAGAAATGCATATCGCAATTATTTACACCACAGTAATTCTTGGATATAATACTTTGTTTATAAATACATAAGTCAATTTTACACCTTGGCTGCTAGGCGTTTTCCCCCTCCTGTGCTGAAAATTGCCATTTTGCTGGTGTCATGACGAGCTCAGCTCGTCATCAGCACAGCTCAACCGTGCATCATGACGAGCTGAGCTCGTCTTGAGCATCGAAAGGGTTAAAAGTTCGTTTTTAGTCAATGTTTTTAATTTCCCGCAATTTCTTTGTGCATGATGTCAAAATTGTTACCAAGGCGCAGTTTAGTTGGGGATCACTTGGAGCAAGGCATGCCAGAACTGCTTGCCTCCTAGTTCGAATTCCCCGCTGGTTGAATTTTGCTTTTAATATTTGTTTCCGTTCTTGCGAGAGTTGTTTGCAGGTCTTCCGATGCTAACCCGCATAGGCGGCATCTAGGGTACGCCTTCTCCTTCAGCCAGGGTGGAGAATGCTGAGTGCCGGGCAACAAGCCAAGTCTAAACTTCATAAACCTAATTTTTGTATGCTTGTCATAAGCCGTGTTAAAGTACTTTTGGTCTGCTTGCTCACAGTACGTATTCAGAGTCATCCAGCCGCGAGACCTTTCAGCAAGTGAAGCGTTATCCTCCAGCCACGAAAGGTATTTGACCGATTTCCAGGTTAATTTCTTGAGTACACCGGAGCTAGTGGGAGTTTCCCACAGCTGGTTCAGTCAAAGTTTGTTTAGTCCTTCTTTGAGATATTCCGCTGCAGGTGAGGTAATAGGTCTGCTTATCTCTTTCCACAGCTGTGCGCTTAATGACCCCGAAGCGGCTCTTCGTATTTTGTCCCACGTTATGATATATGCCCCATGTCTCACAAGCGATTGCTTCTGGATACCAAACTCGAGCCTTATTTGCGAGGGGGAGGTATATTTGGGCAGTCTGAATATAATCCTAATCGTGTTTGTAACTGTGGAGTCCAGTAATTTGGCGTCTCTTCCTTTCTGGGCTTCACTTCCATAAGTTATTGCTGGCAGTAACTTTGCAGGAATCACCTCGACTATAGGCAGAATTGACGGGCCAGTTAATTTGGAGTTCAAGGTTTTTAGAGAGATTGCCAGAGCGATACCTTTGCACCTGATGCTGTTTCTTTGTGCAAGGAATTGACCTCCTTTGTCGATCTTTACACCCAGGTATTTGTATTCCGTGGTGCTATCTATTCAGGTATTACCCCAACACCAAGTTGAGGACTTTTCCCTTTTTTTGCTCACGGTGATTGTTTTAGTTTTGTCGAGGTTTATTGTTAGCCCATTTTCCTTTGAGTAATCATGAGTTGCATTTATAAGATGTTGGAGGCCTACTCTCCTTTAACTGATCAAGACTATATCATCTGCATATAGGAGACACGGTACTAAGATATCTCCCAGTTTTGGAGCGTGGGGGTTGCAGGCGTTTAATCTCTGTACAAGGTCAGCTACAAACAGATTGAAAAGTGTGGGGGCAAGAACACAGCCTTGCTTAAGCCCTTTGTCCATTGGGATGCATCTCGACAAGTGTGTTCCGTCGCCCCGCTTTACCTGGACCCAGGTGTTAGTATGCAGGCTTATCAGGAGGTTTAGATGGGGTTGGGGGAGCACCCAGTTATACAGTTTGGACCACAATCTGTTGCGTTTTACATGGTCGAAGGCTGCTTTATAATCAATAAAGCACAAATGCAGGGAGCTCCCAGTTGTTTCCCTTCTGTCGAAGAGCATTGCCATAGTTATTATATTTGTGGTCGTCCCCACATTCTTTACAAAACCGGTCTGATTCAGGGGGATGATGGATTGTGCTTCTGCCCAGGCCTGAAGTTCTTCCAGGAGCGTTCCCGCAACATTTTTTGCCTCATTATCCTGTAATGCCACTAGCCGATAGTTCTGAGGCTCTGACCTATCACCTGCTTTATAGATTGATGCAATGATGGATCCCCTCCATGACTCTGGCATAATATTTGTCGTCCTGATTTCCCAAAACAGTGGTTCTAATGCTTCAGCCCAGAATGTTGGATCTTGCTTATAGAGCACAGGTGGTATGCCGTTTGGGCCGGGGTCCCCTTCCCTCCTTCCCTTGCCTATTGCCTTTTTATGATCATAGTTCGATTAGTTGAAATATCATCAGTTAAGCTATCATTATCAGTTTTGCTTTGTATGATCTGGTTAATTCCTGCATGTGCAGCGCTGATGAAAGCATCATGGGAAGTACCCGAGGAGTTTTCCCCTTTTATTCCTGACTCCATTGCTTCATGGAAGCGAGAACCGAGATATTTTGACCAGACTGCTTCAGAAATGGGAGAGGTAGTTCCCTGGTTATTTGGATGAACTAAGTTGTTTATGGTTCTCCAAAAACGTGCACTGTTGTTTCGCCCACATGGCATTCTCGTGGTCTCTTTTTCCATCCTTTTTCAGTTTTTTTAGCTGAGCCTTTTGCCTTCGCAGTGAATTTAGTAGTGTTAAATCTTGAGGGTTCCACCGTAGCTGTCTCAATATGCGGTAGATAACTCTCTTGATGTGCTTTATTTCTTTCTGTGCAAGTTGAGATATCGATTTCACGCCGCCAGTTCTTTGTTGAGTTTTTGGCTTGATGATCGTAGTGTAGGCTGCCATGGTTTCGGTGAAGCTTTCCCATTTTTTGACTTCATCTGATCCAGCTCTCAGTTCAAAATGCTCCTTAGCAACTCCCATCATTCTGCAATGTGTCTCTGGCCCGAGTATGATTCTTTTAAGATTAATAGTATAGTCTGCTCCTAGGGTGGTCTGGCAGTGCTCGAACATTTGGACTGTTGTTCTAAGCTCAATTTCTTGTGGCCGGTGATCACTATCCCCTTTGTCCCCTAGATGAAATAGTGTAATGTACTGAAACAGATCAAGGGAGACAAAAGTGTAGTCCAGATTAGTATTGTTCTTGGATGAGCAATATGTTGCTACAGGGGGATTGTTTCCTCTTAATTTACCGTTTATTGCTGTTAAATGTAAGTGTTCCAATTCTTCCAAGGCCGACAGTCCTGCTTTTGTTTGCTTGCTAGAAGGTGGGATGTTCCAGATTGTGTTTTGTATCGACATTTCGGCATCCGCAGGGGACCCCATTAGATTTAGGTTTAGATCACCTGTAAGAATGAGCTCCGTTGACGGTCCTTCTGTAATATATTTTTCTACCAACTTGCACATTTCTTTTATTAATTTACCTTTTCACTTTGGTTGGATATAGACGCTGATTATTGTGATGTTAAGGTCCGTTGCTAGTATTGAACCCGAACAGTTTAAGTTTAAAGCAAGACCTGCAGATGAAGAAGAGCCTAGATCCTGGACATTGAGATTAATTCCACATGCAACATATGTGGCCAAGCCCCTCTGTAGATGTCCGTATTTTGCCTCAGCCAGTGCACTTGTATAGAAGCACAGAAATCCTTGCAAGTGTGGGGGTTCTCTCAACCAGGTCTCTTGTAGAGCTACGATGTCGAAGGCCCTGATATAATCAATGAAATTTGCATCCAACAGTTTGCTTGCCAGGCCATTTACATTCCAGGAACATATCTGTAGAGACCCCCTTATGACTGATCTTTCTCTTTTCCCTCTAAGTCGTCAATCTGTTCCCCTGTTGTTTATGGTTCTTGAGATCCATCTTATGTCAGTGTCCCATTTTTGTATTGTTGTTGGGACTTGATTACTTTCACATTCTGCCAGGAAGACTTCTCCATTTGTTAAACTTTGCCCCCTGGCTCCTTTCAGTACTGAGGTAATGGGCCTACCATCGGGTGCCAGGTTTCCAGCTGTATGATTTGGCCTCAACAGGTCGGGATATCTTGGCTTGATGTGTGGCATAATAGTTATTCTCCAGTTGTTTAAAGTATCCCTTTCTTGGTATATTCTTTGTGCGATAGTAGGTGAACTCCATAAAGCACACGTTTATTCCCCAGACTCGGCATCCTTGCCTTTGATAAATTCTATCGAGACTAGGTCAGTTGACGTGATTTCAGACAGGGTTGGTATATGATATAGTAAGCAAAGAATGTTGCCGCGATGCATAATGTCAAATCTGCCCTTAGAAACGTATTCTGGTGTAAACAGCAATGCTGTTGTATCTTGCCAAATTATACCGTTGGGTTCTGTTTCTTGCATATTTGATTGTGCGGCAGAATATATCTGTCGTACTCCTGTTTTTCTATGAGTCCCGGCTGCTCCCATCATGTAATTTCCAGCTTACGGCAGTTGGCTCGTTGACTCCCTCTGATGTTGTTCCATGCTGATGTGGTTATGCTCTGCAAGTGCCTCAAGATGTTGTCCCTGGCGGTGATCTTTGTTTATGAAGGTGTGAATTGGTAAGACTGTCGTGACCTTACTTCAGGATTGGCAATTGCTAATGTTCTTTGTTTCCCTAAGGTCCATGACCTGGTTGGTGTTGAGATCCGTCTTTGTGATCATAAGGTCTGTGCCTATTGTGCCCTGATTGTCTGAATTCACTTTGCTCCCCGCCATGACATGACTGTTGATGTTTGTATTTAACAAAGTTTCTGGAGACATTCCAACCTGGTTATGGGCTTGCAACTGATTTATCCTCGTATTTCCTGTTTTAGTATTTTTGCTGCATATTATATAACTGTTCCTTTCCGAGGATAGCTGTGCAAATTCGGCCTCCGTGACCTCTCCTGATTGTTCCGTCCCTCTAGGTTCTGTCGTCCTGAGCGTGAGATTACAACCTGATGACTCCCTCATAATAGGGCTTTTATTTTGGTTTTTCTCCGATATTAGAGGGTTTTCTTACCTGGGCTCCCTCTTGGTTGGTATTTTTCCGAATAAGCGCATAATCCATTGTTTTCGCAGATGTGTTTTTGGTTCCGGCCCTTGCGTTTTTGTGCTTGTCTTTGTTTTGCGTTCAGTTTGTTTTCCCTTTTCGCCTTTTCTGGAGACTCTGTCACTTTGTTTTTAATCTTTGTATTCTGGCCAGATGTTTCATTGCCTTCAGTTTGTGTTAGTTTAATCATGATGGGGTCACTCTCCTCATTTGTAAGTACTAGTTGATGAGTAGTCATGTCAATGTTGTTTCTAATTAAGGACTTCTCGACTATTGACTCACTGCAATAGTTGGATGCACAGTTTTTACTTGTGCGCACAGATCGTTTAGCATTTTTGGAAGAGTGGCTAATTTGTCTATGATTGTACTACAGCCGCATTTTTGACTGTTGGTTAAGGCATAATCCTGAATCATCTGCAGCAAGGTGTTCAGTGTTCCTAGCTTACTATCAATTGCCACCACGAATACTGCCAAGGTGTTCATTAAGGTTAACTGGGTGTCCATTTTGTCAGACTGATACTGCAGGGCTTCTACCAAGAGTTGCACTGTTTTTAGTAAACTTGCCCATGCATTCCCGTTATCTGACTGGCGCGTATTGTCCGGTTGCTTCTCGGGTGCATTCTTTGGGTAACCTGTTACATTTATTTTTCCTTCTGGGCCCTCTTTTCGTTTCTGGGGGATATGCCCCACTTGGTCCTCTGCGTTTGTCCTTGCCGCAATGTTGTTCCTATCATGATCTTGAGAGTGGGTTTCCAGAAGTGCCTCCCATTCTTCTTTGTTGAGGTCTGAGAAATTGTCCAGATTTTCGCTCACGTCCAGTTTACTCCTTCTGCTTTGACGGAGTATTGTAGGATTATTTTGGGGCGATGGTGTAGCAGACACTTTTTTATATACAAAGTCCTGATTTACCTTAAAGATTTCTGATACATCCTCTATCTTTTTTATATTTTCCTTTGCCTTAATTGGCGGATGGTAACCTTCCATTGCCTGTTGAATTTCTTTGTGACTGTCTAACTCATGAATACTTAGAGTTTCCAGTGTGACACAATTATCCCTTCCAACCTTATGTTGAGCTCTGCTCTCAGGAACAGGATTACTTGGAATAACATTTTCATCGAGGCTCTGTGGCCCATTACTTCCGTTCGGGACTTCCCAGGCATCTCCCGTCCATGTCATTGTGTGCATTTCCCTTTTTATTTTTGTGCCTTCTTCCATGCATTTATTAAATATGGCCCCAGACCTCCTGGGGGCTGGGCTTACTGGAAGTTGTGTAGTTGTTGGATCCTCTATACGTTCAGTTATAGGTAAAGTTAATAGAACGGGAGAGCTATTTTAGCCCATGGCATCCATCCCGCTGCACTGATGTGAAATTCCGTTGCCCTCTCTGCTTCCAAATTGGTTTAGGGGCTGTAGGGGAGTCATAAGGCCTATTATGGGAGCTGGACCTGAAAGAAGGGTGTCGCCCGCGTTTTTTAAGAAGCAAAATTTAGTGTCTATTTTAGGCTGAAAAAAGTGCTTCTTTGAACCTTTTCCACTGAGATTGATTTTAGTACGTTGCCTGATTTTTTGCTGTTTGGGGTTAGCTCAGATATTGCGTCAGATGTTTGAATAGTTTGAGTAGTTGGTCTGGTTTTGGCCTGTGGTTCGCCAATAGTGCCAGCTGGTGCTTTCAGCTTCCTTTTCCGTTTACTCAAATTATTAGTGGATGTGACGCCACCGCGCAGGTGTCCTGACCTCATGCTTGGTGATGATTTGACGAAGATGCAATGTAATTCCTGCACAGCGGATGTATTGCGATAGTAGCAGATGACCACGGTATTCCTCCTACTACCCCCTCCCACTAACCGTTGCTGACTAGCGGACAGGAAGGCGGTAAGGTTGCGAGGAGATTGTTGATCGTTGCCGAATAGGTTCCCGGGTACCCTTGCAGCTTCACAACCCCGCGGACCCCTTCTGCTTTTACAAAGTCTGTGGCTTCGACTTTTTAGAGACACTGACACAATGGCCACCTGCGAGGAAGCGGAGAGGGCGGTGAGGCGAACAGGTGCTACTAGGCAGTATATAGCCTATGGTGGCTATGGCGATTATGGTGACTATGGAGGCTGTGATAACTGTGGTGGTTGTAGCAATCCCCAGTCACATGAAACCCCACTGCACTAATGTTTTTCCTGCTCACCTGCTCACCTGCTTCAGCTGTCTCAACTGCCTCAGCTGCCTCTCACTTCGTGTTCCTCGTGTTCTCCGTGTTCCAAGTCTCCCGCCACTCGATATGCTGCTCAAGGACCTGTCAAAAAAGCGCTCCCCGGTCCCCCAAATGCGCTCTGAAGCGCTCCCCCCTCCTCTCTCTGCAGCAACACAAATCCTGCAAAAACCAGCATGGTCCCCAAATTGGAGCCGAATCCTTTTTTTTCTCCACAATTTCAAAAATGCCACAGTGCCAGTTATGCTGATTCTGCCACTTTTGTCTTGGTGTGCGGGTTGCTCCTGCTTACTCCCGGTTCTCAGATTGTGGCTCTCGCCTCCTTGCGGCCCAATTGCCGCTTCTCGAATCCCACGCAGTACCGCCACCGCCGTGCTGCTCCAGGAGCTGCTCCAAGAGTGCGATTTGCCACCGCTTATTCCAGGCTTTGGCTCTCTTTTCCTGCTGCCGTATTGCTTTCCTCCTCGAATGCCTCACTCGCCTCTCCTGCAAAACCAGGACTGGATTCGTGACAACTATTAGATTTTAAGGTTTTCATTAAAAAATACATAGCAATGACAGTGGGGCAAGATGACGGTCGTGTGAACAGGCTGTGGACGTACCTCGGCGCTACCCCCCCCCCTGGCTTACCTACAGTTGATCAATGCTGTGAGAGACAGTTGAACTACTTCTGGGCATGCTGTGGCTGTGGTGCTATTTGTATTTCTAGGGATCTCTGTGGTTTCCGTGGTCTTTGCAGGCTGTTCATTGCGAGCACTGTGGATCTCCCGGATGTCGGTGAAGCTCCGGAGGGCTTTGCTTTTGGCGGTGGCAGCGTATGGCTGTGGTTCAGTCGGAGGGTCTGCTGGAAACCCAGGACCGGAGCGCATTGGTAGTAATGGCACCCACGAACACCAGTAAGGGTCCCAAGACTCGGGCGGCAGCTTCAACGACTTTGACCCCCCCTGCACATGTTTCCGCTTCTGCAGGCAATAGTTGAGGCTGTACTGCTGGCGCACTGCAAGAAAAAAATCAACTCTCCTCCTGGGGGCTCACGGACTGGGGATAACGCCGCAGGGAAATCTTTAAAAGTTCCAGGAATGTTTAAAAAATCGCAAGTGAAAGGTAAGACCCCTGATACTGTTTCATCAGGGGTTTTAGCATCAGCTCTGACTGGCAACAAAGTTACAACATAATTATTGTCGAAAAATGCTACATTTCAGCTGGGAACAAAGCAGAAACCTTTCACGTCTCCAATGCAGCAGTGGGCAGCAGTGTTAACAGCGAATGGGGGTACTGTATGTTTGCCAGATTTAGGAGTCAGCAATGCAGGCGCTGGGTCGGATTTATCCCAGAATGAAATATCCCTTGGTGGAAATAATATGAATGTGATAATGGAGAATCAAGGGATACATTAGAGGCACCGGAAACATTCATTCTTCCTCAGTGTGGATCGGGGTAGTAGCATTCTCTGTTAATCCTCAGGAGGGTGCTCTGCCTCCATCGTCACCATACGTTTGTGAGCACTCTTGAGAGGTACTACAAGAGATCGGCTGTTGCATGGAGAATGTGGTTAAAGATGTGATAAAAGATCTGGACTCTGGGGACTCTGGTGGAGTCAATGTCAGATCGATCTAACTCCACCGACAATGAGAGTATCGGAGGTGATTGGGCAGATGATAGAAGTGAGACCAGCTCTATCTTGCAGGATGACAATGAAAGGGGATTGGATGTCTCTGTTGATAAAGGAACTGTGCAGAAAGCAAAGGATCTCTCCAATGTAGCTGCTACGGAAATATCTAATAAAACAGGCTCATTAGAGTGGGACTATTCATTTTCACCACAGCTGGGGGAGATTAATGGTCTGGGCAGCAGCACTGGTGCAAGCGGAGAGATCAACAGGACTGGTATTTTGGCAGAAAAGGAGATTACTTTGAGTACTATTTATTAAGCCATAATGACACATCAGGAAGAGACTAAAGCGGAGGGACTGCGCACATAGGGTGCAGTCCGTAAACTTCAAAATACTGTGCGCAGTGTTGTAAAGACTTGCACAGAGATGTGTACAAGGGTTGGGGAAGCGGAGGCAAGAATATCCATAATTGAGGATGAGATAGTGCAGCAGAAAACGAATCTAACTTCATTACAATCTGTGATAGATGATATAAACTGGAAACTCATTGATTTCGAAAATCGTTCAAGGAGGAACAATTTGCATATATTAGGTTTTCCAGAGGAAAAGAAGGCAAGGACATACGACAGAGGCCTTCCCTGAACTGAGTCAATGGAAGTGGAAAGTAGAACTTCAGAGAGCTCACAGGTTTCCCTTTCATTTGCGGGGAGGTACAGGGAGGTCTGATGTGAAGCCCAGGGCTATATTGACTTGTTTCAATAATTTTCTGCTCAGGGAGTCTTTGTATGGTTTAGCAAGGCCGGATCGGAAGAGAGGTGGGAAGGGGTGCAAATTCTTTGTTCGCCCTGATTTCTGCCAGGCCACGGTCCAACAGAGATGGCATTTACATCAGTTGATTCCACTATTTCAATCTAAAGGTGAACAGGCCTTCCTTCTTAATCTGTCTAAACTCAAAATTATCCACAGAGACAAAACACTTTTATTTGTCCCCGAGATTGCTGCAAAGAAACTTTTGAGCGCAATATAGTAGCTAGCTTTCTGCTCTTTGCTTTTTTTTTTTTGTCTTTTTTCCCTTCTCGGTTTTTTATGTCGGGGTGGGGGGGGGGGGTAAGAGGAGTGTACACAATTCTCTCTCTCCATCACTAAAAGGACTATTCAGTCCTTATGCCTCTTTTGGGTGAGGGTGTGGGAGGGTGTTCCTGGGGTGGTCGGAGAGGTTGGGATGGAGGGGCAAGGGGTGGTGCAGTACGATCAGGGTATGTGTTTGGCAGCAAGGCTATGGTGAATACAACATTTTTTAACCATATTTTCCAATTGTTGAAATACAGCTTAGGCTGTGGGCAGATCAAACAAGGAAACGTAATATAGTTTTTATAATGATGGGTACATTTTCTGTGTGCTCATGGAATATCTGTGGCCTGAACGATAAAAAGAAAAGGGGAATTATGGCTCAAGTTCTAGCCGCAATGCAGGTAGATCTGCTCTGTATACAAGAGACCCACATTGCATGGAACAACCGAAAGTGGTTGAATGACTTTGGCATTGAATTACTTGGCTGCACTCACCAGAGTTCAACCACTAGAGGGGTAGCAATTTTGAAAGAAAATTGGTTTGGGGATTTGAAAACGTGTTAAAGAAGATATTTGGGGACAGTGGGTTATCATTGAGTTATGGATTGAGGGTGCCCCCATGACGATATTCTCAATATATGGTCCTAATCTGGATGATCCAGATGTGTTGCATTTCTTGAGTGTCAAATTAGTGGCATGGCCGTCCCCGTTAATTATTTGTGGAGATTTTAATTCCACTTGGAGGGCGGTTTTGATATAACAAGAGGTAGTTTATATGAATGGAAGAAAACTAAAGTTTTCAAAGCTACCAGGGGGCTAGTTAAAGAATTCGGGTTGGTGGATGTATGGTGGGCTAACGATAAGGGAGCTTTGTGGAAACCTTTTATTCCGCGCCCCATAGAAAACATTTGTGCTTAGACTATTTCTTTTTTACATCAGAGAAAGCAAGAAATGATAGGTTTGATATTAAACCTAAAATCATATCAGATCATAATCCTATTGTGTTAGAATTGGATTGCAGAAGCAGCTGGTCACCAACAGCTTGGTCTTTTGACCGGAAACTTTTGTTGGATTCTGTATATTGTGAACAAATGTATAAATGGATTGTTGAATTCTTTAAAAATAACCTGGGCTCTGCCGCAGATCCTATCGTCTGGGATGCCTTCAAGGTGGGGGTCCGATGTGAAACGCTAAGTTATTCCATTGTAAAACAGCGAAAGGTTCGAAACGAAATTCAGGTTGGGATGTATAAATTAAGGCTATTATAAATAGAACTTAAGGGGGCGATAAGTGGGGATCAAAACACTGAACAAATATTAAGGGATATCAATATCCAAAAATTGAAGATTTATCAAAATTTTGCCGCAAAATTAACCTCTAACTATACATTTATGAGGGGCCGAATAAAAAGTACTACCTGTCCCTATAGGATTGTATGCCGCCCAAACGTCTACCAACGCATTATTACTCATTAGGTTGACAATGGCTTTTCTTACTCTCTTCTTGCGCTCGCCCTTCATCCCCCCTCCCCTCATACCCAGCCCTGTTAACCCATTGATATTGAAATCTCCACACACAATTATAGGTTCAGTCCATAGTGGCAATTCGGTATCTAGATAGTCAAAGACATCAAGTTCGTCTTCATTGGAACCATATACAGAAACAATTGTGTAGCGGCATCCGGCTATTTCTCCTTCTATCATCACCCATCTACCATCCACGTCTTCCTTCTTTCTCTCTACTTTCATCAAGCCTTTTTTCGCCAGTATAGCCACTCCTTTTGTTTTAGTATCTTGATGCGTGTGTGCTAATACATCAAACCCTAGCTGATCCATAAGATACCTATCCTTCCCCGTCACATGTGTTTCCTGCAGACATATGATATCCAATTTTAACGTTCTGCACATAGCCGCTACTTTCTGCCTTTTACCCCCATCATTTAACCCGCATATATTGATTGTAGTGATTCTTAATGCCATCTGCTTTTATAAAAAGGACCAAAAAACAAATCCTCAAGATATTTTCTTGCCACCTTTGTGTGTCTACATACCATTTTATTTTGTGCTGTACAAAACCTTCTCTCTTTACCACCCTCCCCCAACCCCCCCTTTTCCCCCCTCCCCTTGCTGCCCCCCCCCTGTCACAGGCAAATAGGTAAATTTTGACCTATGTCTGGCTGCGTGCTACTGTAGTGTCGCTTTCCTTCTCCCACCCTAGTTAACCATATTACCATCGTGAAACCCAATATACAATATGCCTAATATTTTCCTTATTTTTCCTAAGCTGGTTCTGATTCCTTACTCTTTGTGCCTTTCTGAAGCTCTGTAATCTCTGCTAGATATTCTCCTGCCTTTACTTCCGAAAAAAACATTCTGACGCGGCCCCTTGTGACCACTTTTAACTTAGATGGGTACATCAAATATGCTTCTGAGCCCTGTCGTTGAAAAGGAGTGATGAGCTGTCTCAGTTTCCACCTCCTTTCCACAGTAGTATGGCAGAAGTCGGGCCTCGTAAAAAAAGTAATCCCCTCCACTGATTTTTTCCTCTCTGGTCTTGCAGTCTCAAAGATTTCCTGCCTAGCTAAAAAATTCCCAAAAAAGACCAACATTGCCCTAGGCAATCCATTCTGATTGCTGCTGTTTTGATTACCGCCTCTTCCCCCCTTCTGCACTAATTGAAATCTATGCGCTCTCTGCACTTCAACTTCCCACTGCCACTGCGCCTCTGGGTATGCCTCTTTTAACAGTTTAACCATAAACCCCCTTGGGTCCTTCCCTTCCAGTCCTTCCTCTATGCCTAGAAAGCGTAGATTGTTCCGTCTTTGGCGATTCTCGAAATCTTCCAGCTTCCACTGCAAGTCTTCGATCACCTTCCCTTGTTCCGTTCTTGCATTCTGCCAATCTGTGACCTCATCCTCCAGTTTCCCAGTTCTTTCTTCTACTTGCTCCACTCTACTTTCAACTTCCTGATATTTTTTGTTCATTTTCCTGATGCTCGCTTGTATTTTCGGCCCCTCATAAATGTATAGCTAGATTAGATTATTTCTTAGTCTCCAGTCCATTAGTAGCAGAACTGAAAATAGAAATGTTACCTCGAGTTTCCTCAGATCATAATCCACTAGTGTTGACTATCGCCCGGAACTACAGTATCAGTCACAAAGAGTACTATTGGACATTTGAAAGAGGGTTGCTCAGAGATGATGATTATGTTAGCAGAATGAAGGTATGGATTACGCAGTTCTGGGAGGTAAATAGAGGTACGGCAACCGCAGGCATGGTTTGGGATGCATTCAAAGCAGGGATAAGGGGGGAAACATTGGCTTATACTCTATATAGGAGTAAAAAGGAGAAAATGGAGTTAGCCAGTAGGCTACAGGATTTAAGGAATTTAGAACAACAGCTCATCCAGCATGTTATAAATCAAGAACCTCTTGAGCAGGTCTTACTAGAAATAGAATTGAAGAAGGCAGAAACTGGGGAAAGATTAGCTACTAAGGCTGCGGCTAATTATTTGGCAAAAAAAGAAAAGTGTTACGAGTTTAACGAGAGAGTTGGACACATGCTCGCAGTGCGGACTAGGCAAGACCTGGCAGCTGGGGAGATTAAAGAAATTAAGAGTAAATGCGGGAAGGTTGTAACCAAGGTGGAAGAAGTGAGGGAGGTGTTTAGAGAGTTTTACTCTGAATTGTATGATCAAGACGTGGGTAGTAAGGGAGACGAAATAGAGGCCTATTTGGCTGGTATCCCACACAAGGAATTGTCCTTGGAAGACAAAGAGACTCTAGAGGCACCACTAATGCTGAGTGATCTATATAATGCAGTATCAAAACTCCCCTCGGGGAAGGCCGCAGGACCTGACCAGATACCGGCAGAATTTTATAGGACGTTTTGGGATACACTAGGGATATACATGTTGGAAACTGTAAGGTATGCACAGTTAGGGGAGAATACACCACAGTCATGGGCTGGTGC
Source organism: Lissotriton vulgaris (assembly GCF_964263255.1). NCBI lineage: Eukaryota > Metazoa > Chordata > Amphibia > Caudata > Salamandridae > Lissotriton > Lissotriton vulgaris. The sequence continues at coordinate 1,251,313,063 of NC_141685.1, forward strand.
AAGTATAGTAGTTATTTTAAAGAAGAATAAATCACATCTGGATCCTGGCTCTTATAGGCCGATCACGCTTATGAACGCGGATGCAAAAATATACTCTAAGGCTTTATCACAAAGACTCAGTAGAGTAATCGAGGGGCTGGTATACACAACACAGCATGGTTTCATACCAGGTAAAGGGACTACGGAACACACAAGGAGAATGATCACCATATTGGATGTCACGGGAGCTGCAGGAGACCCTGCCTCAGCCATCTTTTTGGATGCAGAGAAGGCCTTTGACAGGGTCTCCTGGTGCTATTTGTGGAAAGCCTTGGAGTGGTTTGGGATTGGCACAGGCTATATACAGGCTATTAAGGCATTATATGCAGCTCCAACAGCTAAAGTGAGGATTAATAGAGGGTATACAGAGGATATACATATAAAGCGCGGCACAAGGCAGGGTTGCCCGGCCTCACCACTGTTATTCGCCCTATATTTAGACCCTTTTTTACGAAGGTTAGAAGGAAACTCGAACATTCTCCCGATTGGTTTACATGGCTATGCATATAAGACACTTGCATATGCAGATGACGTGGCAGTGGTCACACCGGATCCAGGGTTAGCCATTATTGAAATCGAACAGGAGGCCACACTTTTTGGTACATTTTCAGGGTATTCACTAAATAAAGGAAAAACACAAATAATTAAAAATAATTGGGTAAATTATCATGATATAAGAATAGCATCCGAAGTCACTTATTTAGGGGTGAAGTTCACGTCCGAGTTAGATAGTTTAGTTGAAATCAATATGAGACCACTGTTGGAGAAAATTAAAACAAACACAGAAAGAATGAACAACTTGCATCTGACCTTAATGGGTCGAATAAATGTCATTAAAATGATAACATTCCCTAAAGTGCTGTATTTACTTAGGTCCATACCCCTATACTTTGAAAATGTTTGGTTTAGCAAATTAGAATTGATTTTGAATAAATTCATCTGGGTGAAAGGGAAAACAAGAAGAGCATACAGACATTTGATGGTAGATAGGGAAAAAGGGGGCTGGGGAGCTCCAGATTTTAGGCTCTATTATTGGGCTGCCGTATTACAGTACAGTGAGGTGTTAATAGGAGGAGGGGGTCGGGACCAACTAATGGATAGTGAGGTGGGCTTACCTAATGTGTATGCCGTATTGCTGGGGGAGGAGGCTGAGAATGGGTTTTTCAATACTACTGAATTCACGTACTTCAAACACACGAGATTTAAGACTTTGAATGCGGTGTATAGGGTGTGGAAAAGAGTGGCCAAAAAATTAGGGCTAGGCAGATTTAATATCTATACAAGATTGTACACAAATAACTCACTACCGAGGGAGATCTTCAAGGATGTCACTATGTTTGATTGGTATAATAAAGGCATAATGCAGATAGGGGATATACTGGACGTGCAGGGCAATATCATGCAGTTTGGAGCACTCAAAGCAAAATTTGGATTAGAGCACAACAGTTTTTATAAATACCTACAAGTGAGGAGTTTTCTAACTCAAAAACAAGGTGGTCCGCTTGGAATGCGGCAATGTAAAATTATGGACTATATAAAAATAACCACCAAATGTACAATAAGACATCTCTATGCAGAACTGAAAGGAACTAAGTCAGATGAAAGGGCAAAATTTTCACAGAAATGGATGGATAAATTGGGGTCAGGCTCAGAAATTTTTCAGGAGTCACTAGATCTGGGTAGAACGGTGCTATGCTCGGCAACCCTCCAATCGCAACACTACAAAACATTATTTTCACTTTATCATACACCGGCTAGAATTGCCCAGTGGGGCGGAACAACAGGAATAACTTGCCCACGATGCAATGCGAGCGGAGCAGATGTTGTACATATGTTTTCGCAGTGCCCACAATTATTTACTTTAAAAATGGCGATTGAAGAATTTTTTGATAAAACGCTTAGGATCAGGATTAAGCTTTTAGATGAATTAATCATTTTTGGGGTGGTAGACACGATGGAAGCTGTGCCAGTAGAGTTTATTTTTGTTTCAATAGCAGTGTTCCGCATTTGCATAGCAAGAAATTGGCTGAATAAGACTCCTCCAGTATTTGCAGATTGGATTGCTAGCCTCCTTACTATATATAATTTAGAAAAGGCAATATACGACAGGAAAGGTAGAAGGGCCAAGGCCTTAGGCAAAAAAATATGGCAACCAATCATGACGTGGAAGACTAGCAGGATAAATCCAGAATAGTGCAACAGAAGCTTGATTTGATTTGTTTTAGAGGACTGTCTTGTGGTTTATGATATCTGCTTATGATATGAAAATCTGTAAAAAAACATTGAAATGTATATGTACTATATAACCACCTGAGAAAATGGTATGTGCTGTAATACATATGTTGGAATATGTCGAAAAATTGTGAAAAATGTAATAAATATGTTTAAAAAAAAAAAAAAAAAAAAATTAACCTCTAAAATTGCTATATGTAGGTCTGAATTATATGAAGTTGGTGAGAATTCTTGTTGGATCCTAGTGAAAAACTGCATCAGAAAGAGATAGCCAATAGGATTAATAAGATTCAGGATCATTTCAGGCAGGTACAGGATACTTCATTGGAAGTGCTCAATGTGTTCAGTAAATTCTATCATAAGCTATATGCAGCCGATGAAATTATTGCACTAGAGGAGAAATTAAAGGAGTTTTGTTCGGATATGGAAATTCAAAAACTGACACAAGATCAAATGGCAGTAGAGGAGAAATAAAGAAGTTTTGTTCGGATATGGAAATTCAAAAACTGACACAAGATCAAATGGAATCACTTGGGAGGAAGTGGAAGTGGCGATAATATCATTGGCAGCAGGCAAGGCTGTGGGTCCAGATGGTATTCCCCTTTAATTTTATAGGACCTTTCGCCAGGTTTTAAAACCAGAACTTCTGGCCTTATTCTTGGCTGTGCAAAGAGGAATTGTGCCAGAGTCCTTGTGCAAAACTACTATTATTGTGTTTCTGAAAAAGGATAAGCCTGATCTACTACCCACTTCATATAGACCCATTTCATTAATCAATTCGGACAGTAAAGTTTATTCTAAGATCATTGCCCTGCGTTTAGCTGCAATAATTTCTGCCTTGGTCTCTAATTTCCAACACAGATTTATCCCGGGCAGAGATCCTGCTAGCCACGTGAGGGGTGTGATTTCTTTTCTGGGTTGGGCACAAGCAACTGAGACCACTTTGGGGGTAATCCTGTTGGATGCCGAGAAGGCATTTGACAGGGTTTCTTGGCCATATAAGTGGGAAGTTTTGAGACTAAAGGGATTTGGTCACAAGTTCTGGCAAGCAGTTAGGGCATTGTATATTTGTCCGGAAGCGAATATTCGAATTCCGGTCAAGAGTCTGGTTTATTTAATATAGGTAGAGGCACACAGCAAGGTTGCCCTTGTTCTCCTCTTTTATTTGGCGTATATATTGATTTTTTTTAATAAATTGAATCGGCATATAGACATAAAACCAGTTCAACTATGGCATATGGAGTATAGAGCATTAGCATATGCTGATGATATTGTTGTTGTTACAAGAGATGTTACCGCTCTTTCTGCGATCAATACATTAGCAAGCCAGTTTGGGAGTTTTTCTGGTTATAAACTAAATTTATCCAAAACCCAAGCCCTTTACTCGGGCAGTGACCCTCCGGTTAATGTGGCTACGGTCCTAGAAGTCACACACATACCTGGGAATTAAGATCTCAATGCCCGTCTAGAAAATTCCATAATTGAATATGAATCCAATATTGGCAAGGGTCAACTCAACATTGGAGTGGCTGGATCATTCGCTTCGCTCTTCGCTTTGGCTGGAGTGGTCGCTCCCAGTGCCCCTGGCGTGTACTGGTATCGTTGAGCAGCGCTTTTTGTTGAATTTGCCTCCTCACTATCACCTACAGCTCTGCCTGGCTGCCGCTTTGCTTGTAATGCGCTTTGGCTTTTAAATTGTACATTTCTGCTGTGTTAGCGCGTTCTCCCCAAGCGCTCTGTTGTGCTCCCCCCTCCTCCATTTTGTTGGTTGTTGTCGTCTTGTGCAGCCCGCCCCGCCTCCCAGCTGAGCCGCCCTCGCCCCTCCCCCTCCACTATCCATATATGACAGTTGTTCCCGCGCGCAGCGTTCACGCGCAGCGATCGCGCCCCGGTCGCGCCGAAGGTGCGCCAATGGTAAGCCCGTCTACGCCCGTCCGCGCCTGGACCGCGCCCAGCGCCAGACCCCCTGGCCCCCGTCCCTCCCACCCCTCCCGCATTACCTACGATGCCGCCACCCTCCTAGCCCTTAACCCCGGTCGCGCCCCCAACTGCGTCCAAGCCGCTCCTGGACACACCCATGGACCTTTCTCCTGCTACTCCTGCAAATTCAGCGGCACCGACAACATCACCGCTACGACCACACCACAGATTCCTGACCCCAACCACCTACAATGCATCCTTCTCAACACCCGCTCGGTCCACAGACACGCCATTGACCTATGGAATCTACTAGACACCATCTCTCCAGACGTCGCCTTCCTAACAGAAACATGGATGAACGCTTCCTCCGCCCCAGACATCACCATTGCCATCCCTGAAGATTATAAGATTACACGCAAGGACCGTACCGGCAACACAGGAGAAGGAATTGCTATCGTCCACAAGAAATCCATCCACATCTCAACCAGCTCTGACGTCAATCTCGCCAACTCTGAACACCTTCACTTCCAGATCCACATCGACCCCAAGACCACACTCAGAGGCACCCTCCTCTACAGACCACCAGGACCCCGCGCAAAATTCAGTGAAGACATCACGGACTTCATCACTCCACACGCGCTCCCCTCCAAAGATTACATCCTTCTGGGAGACCTCAACTTTCACCTTGAAAAGAACAACGACCGCAACACCACCACCCTCTTGGACAACCTCGCCAACCTCGGACTTAAACAACTGGTCACTTCTCCCACCCACATCGCAGGTCACACACTCGACCCCATCTTCACCTCCAGCAATCATGTCTCCTTCAGCCACACTACGGATCTCCTCTGGACTGACCACAGCTGCGTTCACTTCACCTACAACAAGCCGAAACCCACCAACCACCTCCAACCAACTCTGCAAAGAAAATGGAACAAAATCACCTTCGACCAGATCTCCTCATCGCTCCTTCTTAACACCCCAGCCCACTCTTCCAACCCAGACCAAGCCGCCGCCAACTTCACCCTATGGTTATCCAAAACCGCCGACATTCTAGCACCACTGAAAAAACGTCAAAGCAAACCTGGCAGTAAAAAGGCCTCATGGTTCAACGATGATCTTAAGAAGTCCAAGAAACTCTGCCGCTCCCTTGAAAAGGCCTGGAAAAAAGACCCAACCACCAGCACCAAGGACACCTTCAAAAACGCCACCCGCATACACCACCAACTAATCCGAAAGGCCAAGAAAACAGCATTCAAGGATCGACTAGACAACAACGCCCACAACAGCAAGGAACTTTTCAACATCGTCAAGGAATTTACCAACCCCTCGGCCAACTCCAACGACATCACCCCCTCTCAAGCCCTCTGCGACTCCCTGGCTTTATTCTTCCACAACAAAATTGCAGACATCCACAACAGCTTCGACAACCAACCCGGAGACCAACCCACCCAACCATATGCTGAACATTCTCCCCCCTTGAACACCCTTAACGACTGGAACCCAATCTCCACCGAGGACACCATCCGCCTGATGAACTCCATCCACTCAGGATCCGCCACAGACCCATGTCCTCACCACATCTTTAACAAAGCAGACTCCATCATAGCACCGCACCTCCGAGACGTCATCAACGGCTCCTTCAACTCCGCCACCTTCCCGGAAAGCTGGAAACACGCTGAACTCACCGCCCTTCTGAAAAAACCCACAGCGGACCCCACCGAACTCAAAAATTACCGCCCCATATCGCTCCTTCCTTTCCCGGCCAAAGTCATCGAGAAAGCTGTCAACAACCAACTCGCCGCTTTCCTCGAAGCCAACAAATCCCTCGACTCCTCACAATCTGGCTTCCGAGCAAAACACAGCACTGAGACCGCCCTCATCGCAGCAACAGACGACATTCGAACTCTACTGGACAATGGAGACACAGTCGCCCTCATCCTCCTCGACCTCTCTGCAGCCTTCGACACAGTCTGCCACAGCACCCTTTTACAACGCCTCAGAAACATCGGAATACAAGGAAAAGCACTTGAATGGATCACCTCGTTCCTCACCGGAAGAACCCAGAGAGTCCGCCTTCCACCATTCAAGTCCGAGGCCACTGAAGTCATCTGTGGCGTACCACAAGGATCCTCACTCAGTCCCACCCTCTTCAACGTATACATGAGCCCCCTCGCGGCCATCGCTCGCCAACACAATCTCAACATCATCTCCTACGCGGATGACACACAACTGATCCTTTCTCTCACCAACGACCCCAGCACCGCCAAAACCAACCTACACGAAGGAATGAAAGAAGTTGCCGAATGGATGAAACACAGCCGTCTGAAACTGAACTCAGATAAAACAGAAGTCCTCATCTTAGGCACATCCCCCTCTGCATGGGACGACTCTTGGTGGCCGGAAGCCCTTGGAAAAGCACCCATCCGGACAGACCACGCACGGAACCTAGGCGTTATCCTGGATTCTTCACTTTCAATGAACAGACAAGTCAGCGCCGTATCCTCATCCTGCTTCAACATTCTTCGCATGCTCAAAAAAACATTTAGCTGGATCCCCACCGAAACCAGAAAAACAGTCACCCATGCTCTGGTCACGAGCCGACTGGACTACGGAAACACCCTCTACGCAGGTACTACCGCTAAACTCCAGAAGAAACTCCAACGAATCCAAAACGCCTCAGCCAGGATCATATTAGACATCCCGCGTAACGAACACATCTCCGGCCACCTGAAAGACCTCCACTGGCTACCCGTCAATAAGAGGATCACTTTCCGACTGCTAACCCACGCACACAAATCACTCTACGACATCGGACCAGAATGCCTCAACTCACGGCTGTCCTTCTACACCCCCTCCCGACAACTACGTTCTTCCAGCCTCGCTACTTTACCCCGCATCAACAAGACCACCATGGGAGGCAGATCCTTCTCATACCTGGCAGCTAAAACATGGAACTCACTCCCCACTTACCTTCGCCTTACCCAGAACCACCTAGCATTCAGAAAGCTACTTAAAACGTGGATTTTTGACAAGTAATCCTCCTCCCCTCCCTAAGCGCCTTGAGACCCTCTGGGTATGTGGTGCGCTATATAAATTCTTTGACTTGACTTGACTTGACTTATCCCTTTATGGGAGATCAAATGTACTCAAAATGCTGGTATTGCCAAAGTTTTTATATATGTTTAGAACAATTCCCCTAGAATTCCCTGTTACATGTTTTAAGAGATTAGAAAGGATGTGTTCTAGACTTCTATGGGGGTACAGTCGACAGAGAAGGGCCTATACGAAAATGGTGCTACCAAGGGATCGTGGTGGGTGGAGTATCCCACATTTTATGTTGTATTATTGGGCAGCGAGGATGCAATGTATTAGCCCCTTGGTAGTGTGTGATCGCGCTGAAATGTTGCCATGCCATAGACCATTGATATATGAATTCGGGTTGGGGGACGAGACTAATGAATGTCTAGTTAAAATAATAGAACCAATTTTTTTTAGGAAAACTAAATTTTAAAATTCTTAAGGCAGCTTATTCGGTTTGGAAGCAAGTCAAACGCAAGTTATGTATCCCCAAGCTGAATGCTTATACCCCATTTGAAGCTCCTGGGCTTCTCCCATTAACTTTTCGAGAGATCAAGTGGCCTACAGATGGGGATCAAAAGGAATCCATTGTCTAGGGGATCTGTGTAATAACGGTCAGTTGGTATGGTTTGCAGATTTGCAATCAAAATACGGTTTAGCTAAACATGAGTTCTTTAAATATCTCCAAATTCGCAGCCTTTTAACTAAGCAAGGGCCCAGTGGTGAACAACAGTTTGTTAAAATCCTGTTTATTGAAAACATGAAGAAAAGAACATCTATTGGTTAATTTTATGCACATCTAGTACATACATTTTCTGATGATTTAGACATCTGTCAAGGAAAATGGGGAAGAAAATTGAGGATCGAGGATGTTAATATCAGGGAATCTTTAGAGCTTGCTAATCAAGTTTTGATGACAGGGAGGATGCGCACTCAACATTATATGGCCCTTTATGATTTGTACTATACCCCGAGCAAGATATCTAAATGGGGAGCATCTGTTGGTGTTAATTGTAATAGATGTGGCCTTTATGCTGCAGATTCAATCCATATGTTTTTTTCATGTCCAAAGTTAGGGGATTTTTTAGGGAAATTGAGCAGTTTCTAGGTATAATAACAGGATCCTCTTTGAGTATGAATGGCAATATTTTTTAATGGGGGTGAGGACTGATACCCATGCATTGACAAGATCAAGAGCCAATATATCTTTTTTGTTTATTTGTATGGTGGTGGTACGGGCTTGTATAACTAAGGATTGGATTAGTTCTGATCCACCGATGTTCTCGAGTTGGCGCTCAAGACTATTAGCCATGTATAACTTAGAACTATCAATTTATAAAACCAAAGGGAGAAGGAAGAGAGCAGTGGGTGTGAAGATCTGGTCTCCCATAACTGAATGGATTTAGGTGCAATTGGGGCTGGCTTTTGTTTTGGACAATTCATTTATTAATTCAAGGGCTACAATATTTCTGTTCTCTATAATGGCATGTGTTTTTTGTACTGGTCTTACAGGAGTTGTGCTAATATGACATATATTATGTATTTACGTTGTTTCTATCTGTTTTTTCTTTTTCCTTACAGCTGTGTATCATAATCTTGCTGCCTTATGTATGTTTGTGTATATCCTTGCATAAAAAGGGGTAGAAATTGATACTTAAAAGAAATACATAACAACGAGTACAGGTAGCATAATATACAAAACACAGTACGGGTACTTTCAACATCTCAGCTACCCAATACTTGTGTCCCCTGTTGAGATATGTAAAATATCTCAAAACAATTTCACTATATTCTCTGACACCCTTGAAACTAGTGGAGTCTGGAAAACGGAATAAATGAATGCAGGGCGGTGAGGAGAGAGAGAGAGGGGGGCAGTAGACCACGGATAGACATCTAAAATCTCTGTGCGATCATCTACACAAACAATACAGTACTCAGGCTTTCCCAACTCCAGCCTTCCGCAAAACCCAGCACTACTTCCGAAGCAGCCCTCGCTACAAAAGACACATAGCCAGGCTACTTCCATATCTGGGGTTTGTATGTGTTTTTTCTGCAAGGAGTCACACACACATACACACACACACAAACCCCTGTTACTTTCGATAAACATATAAACAGTTTAATTTTTCGAGACAAACTACGTAGCCTAGGGACATGCCCTGTTTTTACTTAGTTGGTTGCAAAACTATTCAAGTTCCCCTTCCATTGAGGTCCTAAAGGGCATATTACATTTGGCCTGCATTGAAGTTCCGTCAAGTGGCCTGATTATAAGTTGGTCGGTGTATTCCATCCGTTCATAAACCCATGTTTACGCATGGTTTGGAATTACGAGTTTGGCTTTATTTAACGCATCCAATAGCTACCGGATGCATTAAATACCTCAAATGTCTTTACATTTCGGAAGGTTAAACCTGCTGATATTTAAAAGGGGATGGTCAGATGGTATTTATGGTAGCATGTGGATTTTGGTGTGGTAAACACCAAAATATGCATATTATTCCCCACAAACTCGTAATTAGTGTTACCACGTGGTATTATTATTTATCAGGTGCAATACATAACACCTAAATTCGTAAGCAGGGACAAAAAGTCCATTACCAACACCTCTTCTTAAGTTGAAGACACCCCTGTTTACCCCTTTGCCTGGACTTGCTTATTCTGACTCCTTCGAGATGTAGACTTTCTCGGGGAGAAAAAAATCTTCTATTAATTTCAAACAGTTTTCTTGTTTTCCTTGATAGGAATCCTCACTTTAGAACTGAGCCTCAGGATGCACATTCCAATCACTATGCTGAGAAATCCTTGAGCAGAGCTCAGCATTTCATATTTTCCTCATTCAGTGCTGGCCAGAATTTTCTTGCGACACTAGTTACCTCAGCTCCTCCCCCCCCTCAGGCAGTGTGTGAACCTTCCCCCTGTCACAGGGCCAAGGGTTCTCCATCGCTCTCATTTGGAATTCAGCAACTCTCTGGGGCATATTCTCAAGGACTTATTGCTGAGTTATCAGCACTTTATCTCACCCAAAGATGTGATAAACTGAGCGCCCCATTCACAAGCTGGTGCTAACAGCCGATAGCACCATTTCCCAAGTGATAGCCACAAAAAACATCGCCACAGATGACACCAGCAAGTAATGCTAATGATATGCAGAGTAGGCTTTCCCGTGCAAAAAGCTGTGACAACACCACGTCACAACATTCTCAATGACCAGTCAGATCTGCGATAAGATCACAAAACAGGCAATAAGGTGCGTTAGCAGCGGGAATTAAACACCTGTTCTTCCCTGTGGTAAAGCTGGAAGACAACCTGCACCAGAAAAGGGAGCCCTGCCCAGAGCCACACCTGAAGAACAACAGATGCCATGGAGCCAACTATCATGCGGCTCGGACACCCAAGAGAGCCACAACACCCACCGCCACCACCACCACCGGACCCACAACCCCCCCATGGGCCCTTCCCGGGGCAAGGACCCCCCCACCCCCGGATCAAGATATTGCTAATCAACTTCACAAAATTCTGAAAAAAATCATTTGCCTGATGTCGCACAATTATAACAATCAATTTTCATGTTTGGTCAGAAAAAGGAGAATCATTGAAGGTACAAATAAAATATCACAATCAAATTTGACTCTAAACAACCATTTGAACGAGTCATGACGGGTCATCCCTGGACAATCTGTAAGTTACAGCCTGCAAGACAAAATTCAAGATAAGAAGGTGTGTCATGCACTCATCAAAGGGTAGAGAGAGAGAGAAAGGGAGAGAGAGGGAGTTAAGGAGATAGAGAGGGAGAGAGAGAGAAAGAGAGAGAAAGAGATTGTACAAGGAGCGCAAGGCCAATCGGGCTCTTGGCTCATACATGCCAACTGTTGTGTGTGTATCGCTATTGGTGCACCATAAGTCTAAGGCCTGGCATCAATTGTAGCGTGAAGGCCACATCATATTTCCAAAATGCAAGCAGTAATCAGACTAACATTAGGTATGAAAGTTCCTTTGACTCAATACATAAGGCGTAAGGACAGCTGAACCTCCAACCTTGGTCTTGAATGCGGCTGACAGTCCCTGAGAGAGATACCATACCAGATTTTGAGAACTGCCACACCACGAACTGTGCTAATAAAAGACCAACGTGTCCACACCCCACACACAGTTGTCCCTGATTGAGGTACTCCTGCATGGGATGCCCTTGACACATAAGTAAAAAGCAACCCATATGTCCAAACTATGCACATGCATACAACTCATTGCTGGAGCTGTGGCATATTATCCACATAACTGGCAGGCCATCCCGGCACATATACAACACCTGGCACGTGGAACAGTACCGTGCATGTATTCTGCATCTGTTGGGATCACTGCCACTGGCAGTGTTGCGCTTCAGTTACCGTCTGAGCTTCCGTCTTGCGTATGTCACCTGCGTCCAGCCCTGGTTACACTTTCAATAATGCCCATTCAATTGGCCCATGGATGTCTGCCTATCCAACACAATGGTAGCTGAACTGTATTATGACTTGTCTGTGCGCCCCCTGTTAGCCCACGACCAGGAGTGTAACCATGATGCCAGTGCATGGGATTCCTTGATATTTGGCATATGTGTTGGCAGCTGTGCATGGGAGATTGCACAAGTCTTCATGTGCAGTAACCACATCGAGGCACTCCCCTATTGGGCTGTGTTGCTGATTGGTGAAACAGCATGGACGAAGCACATCTGCCTGGACCAGTTAATGGATTGGATCTCCCTTATGTTCGTTGATCTCGACAATAACGTACTCTTGGACTGATTGCCCACAACTGATTGTAACCCAGAGCACAGGTCCCAACACCTGGCTGCATCTTGGAGGAATGGTCACATATCCCACCACAACAGTGGACATGTCTGCATTCGCCTGGACTCAGAATGCATTTGTGTGTACCTACACGTGTTGACACACACGTTTGGAAACATTCCTAAATCTGACAAACTGCTGGAGGGAGAGTACACACATGGCAATGTAGTATGACATGTGACCTTGTTGGACCCCTTCACCTGCTCACTGTCAGCAGAGCACACAGTCGGCGCAGTCCTGTGGTATAGCACTATGCAGATCCCATGGGTTGTGAGTCGTGTCCCCTGACACAGGGCATTGAGCAGACGCCAAAAATCACATGACTCGTCCAGCAAGACAAGGTGGGCTGAGACTGTTGCCATCCGTGATGATTGGTGTTCATTTTTGCCTCCCCATTTCTTGCACCTCAACATGTTCCTATGCTGCCTGTAATTGTCTTAAGCATTGGTCTGCATTGTGTGGCCGTTGTCTTGCCTGTACTGACACACACATGCTAATAAAGACTATGCAACTTCACTAGTGTTCAACTGTGATGAGTGTTGATTAGAATGACAACTCGTGTGCCTCAATGAGCATTGTCCATACACAGGGAATGACTGACTGGTGCCTTTACATTGGGGGTGAGTCCCTATTGACAGCTCCACCTCTGTGAGCCAGAAATTGTGGTTTGGATAGTTGCTGGTAGACCTGTGCTCTTACGTGTCTTCAGAAATGTGATTATGGTGTCCAACATCTTGCCATGTGGATCAATGTGTTCAATCAACATGGGCTGTGGCCACACAAGTGTGTGTGAGTAGGTATGCAAAGAGATATTCTGTTGTCACGTGATGGGGGACACTACTTCAGGCTTGCTACCAAATTTGACATTTTTACACACAGCACTAATTAATACATGGACTTGAGGCTATGTTGGGGGGGGTTGTGAGATTCTTGTTAATATGCAATGAGGCAACAGCTGGTTCACACCTACACAGTCATCTAATTGGACATGTGAGTCAGGGTCAAACAAGTGCATTGGTGTCATTTACTAGGGTGTACCTTTTAGTGCAATCAAAGTCCCTACATTCATCATACTTTATACTTGATTGAACATAGACATGACACATCTGTGTGATTTGAAATGTTATATTCAATTCTGTGGACTGTTGGAGCTGGAGCAGTACATGGCCATGCCAAGCTCATATTACATGGTTGCCCAGTGGAGGGCCAACCAGAGTCCTTAGGGGAATGACAAGTTAATCGGAAGAGGAAGAGTTTAGTCCGCAGCCGGATTGCTGCGTCCTTGGAAACCAGAGCAGATATGGCTGTCCATGTCTTGGTCCAGGTGAATGTCGCTGAGTGTTTCAGGGGACAGTGGGAGGTGTTGTTCCAGGACATGATGCACAGGGCTGAACCAGGCTGGGATAGGCCTTAGGGAGGGTATGGATGCTTCTACCTCACACAGTCATTACCATCCACATCTTACTCCTCTGATATGTCTTCTGTGTCCGGTGTGTCAGGTGTGTGTGGTGGTGTTATTTCTGCATCACTGTGTGCCACTGACACATCAGGGGGCGAAGGTGGTAGGGCTGCATCACTGTGTGCCAATGACACATCAGGGGGTGGAGATGTGTATGTCAAAGTTCCTGCAGCAGTCATCTGGGACGGATCACTGACAAAATATCGACCTCCAAAATATTGACCTACAGTAATATCGAGTCTAAAATATTGAGGGCAACAATATCGTCATCCTATCTACAACATGGTAAGTACAAAAATATCGAAAAAAAAATATAGATGTTAAAAATATCGATGTTAAAAATATAGTTTTTTTTCTTTTAAAATATAAATGTAAAATAAAGTAAATAACACTAATAAATATAATATACATAGTTAAAAGTATCTAATAATGCTTAAAATTAATAAATAATACATATATAATAATAATACATTAATTAAATATATACTGTAAATATATAATATTTATGTTCTGAACAATAAGTTGTAATAATTATTTTACTAATTTATAAATTAATAAAATATATTCTAATTTACAAATACATTTACAAACATAAAACAATAACATAAATAAAATGTAAAAAACATAAAAAATTAAATATACTTTTAATATTTTTACAATTAATTATATAAAATGTTGGATAGCGTAGGGGTAAAAATTACTATTTCCACTCCAGAGAGTGCAACAGTAGGGAAAGCTTTGGATAGCGTAGGGGTAAAAATTACTATTCCCACTCCAGAGAGTGAAACAGTAGGGAAAGCATTGGATAGCGTAGGAGTATAAATTACTATTCCCACTCCACAGAGTGCAACAGTAGGGAAAGCGTTGGATAGCGTAGGGGTAAAAATTACTATTCCCACTCCAGAGAGTGCAACAGAAGGGAAAGCTTTGGATAGCGTAGGGGTAAAAATTACTATTCCCACTCCAGAGAGTGCAACAGTAGGGAAATCGTTGGATAGCGTAGGAGTAAAAATTACTATTCCCACTCCAGAGAGTGCAACAGTAGGGAAAGCGTTGGATAGCTTAGGGGTAAAAATTACTATTCCCGTTCCAGAGAGTGCAACAGTAGGGAAAGCGTAGGACAGCGTAGGAGTAACAATTACTATTCCCACTCCAGAGAGTGCATCAGTAGTGAAAGCGTTGGATAGCGTAGAAGTAAAAATTACTATTCCCACTCCAGAGAGTGCAACAGTAGGGATAGCGTTGGATAGCGTAGGGGTAAAAATTACTATTCCCACTCCAGAGAGTGCAACAGTAGGGAAAGCTTTGGATAGCGTAGGGGTAAAAATTACGATTCCTACTCCACAGAGTGCAACAGTAGGGAAAGTGTTGGATAGCGTAGGGGTAACAATTACTATTCCCACTCCAGAGAGTGCAACAGTAGGGAAAGTGTAGGGGTAAAAATTACTATTCCCACTCCAGAGAGTGCAACAGTAGGGAAAGTGTTGGATAGCGTAGGGGTAACAATTACTATTCCAACTACAGAGAGTGCAACAGTAGGGAAAGTGTTGGATAGCGTAGGGGTTAAAATAACATACTTATAAATAAAAGCTTTTTTTTAAAAAAAAAATATATAAACTATTAAAAAAATATAAACCATATACAATACCTATACATAATTATAAAAAACATGATTAGCTAAATATATTTAACCAAAAATAAATATTAAAAAATACAATTTTATAATATTTATTTACCAATTAATAATTAATTAACAATTATATTATTTACAAAACAATCATTTTAAAAACATTATTACTTAATTACATTTAAATTACTTCCCACCATATTCCCCTATAAACCCACTACCCACAACAGAACACATTTATCGATTTATGAATTAAATAAAATTATTTACCAATCAATTTAAATGAATTACCAATTAATTAAAATTATTTACCAATTAATTAAAATTTATTTATAATTCCTACTAATTATTAATTAATTAAACATCATTAAATAACTTCCCACCCTATTCCCCTATAAACCCACAACCCGCTACAGAACATATATATCAATTAATCAATTAATTAAAATGAAATAACAATTAATTAAATTTATTTACCAATGATTTAAAATTATTTAATAATAACTACTAATTATTTTTTAATTTAACATAATTAAACTACTACCCACCCTATTCCACTATAAACTCACAACCCGCTATAGAACATATTTATCAATTAATCAATTAATTAAAATGATTTACCAATTAACTAAATGTAATTACCAATTATTTATAATTAATTAATATTAACTACTAATTATTAATTAATTTAACCTATTTATATTACTTCCCACCCTATTTCCCTATAAACCCATAAACCGCTACAGAACATATTTATCAATTAATCAATTAATTAAAATTATTTTCCAATTAATTAAAAATAATTACCAATTAATTACAATTTATTAATAAATCCTACTAATTAATAATCAATTTAACATAATTAAATTACTTTCCACCCTATTCCCCTCTAAACCCACAACCCGCTCCAATACTAAAACATATAATTTGCTTATAAATAAATGTATTAATATATAAATTTAATACACATATAATATTAATTATTTTAATTACTTAAGTAAAACATATAACACATACATAATAAAAAACAAAATAAATAATACAAATATCGATATTAGTGTAATCGAAATTAGTAACATCGATATATATGCTATCGATATTACTAACTTCGATATTACTTACATCGATATTAAGTATTTCGATATTACTTACCTTAGGGTCGATATTCTGTCCAACGATATTCTTGTCATCGATATTCTGCACCTTCGAAATTTCTAACACAATATTTTGGTAGGTCGATATTTCATACTCGATATTTTGACTGTGTACCATCTGGGACAGCCTCTGTGGAAGCAATGGCTAGATGATCTGCAGGCCATGTAAGATGCCAGCTACATCTCGCTGGTTTTCAGCCGTGACAGCCATACTTCCAGCCTGCATCGGCTCCATGGTCTCTATTGTCCTCCGCATCTGTGCAAACTCTGTGCTGTCATCGCTGGAGCCTGTCTGACTAGACAGTTCTTGTATCCGAGTAATGGCCCCAGTGATGTCTGCAAAGGATTGTTGGAGAGCATGGAGCGAACAGTAGGAGTCTGTTAGGAACTGTAAGTGGTCCCTTATGGGACCTAGACACCCACGTATGGCATCTAGTTTGGCTGCCATGAGGTCGAACCCCACCCGCAGCTGATCAGCCATCTTCTCCTGGCACCCTAACACATGGCGTTGGAATCCCATGTTTCAGTTGTGGGGGTCCTGTGCTTTCTGCTGTGTGGTCTGTGCAGGGGGTGAGGTCACCTCAATGCAGCTGGGGTGAACTGCTCCTAAAGGTGGGGTGCAGAGACTGTGTACGAGCCGTTGGAGGGTGTTGGAGCAGATGGTCAGAAGGTCCTCTTCATCATCACAGAAGAGATATCTGGTCTGCTCTGGAGGAGATTTTGATTGTCACTCTGCAATGCAACTGGGAGATGCAAGTTAACAGTGTGTTTCATGTATGTAGACGCATTGTACATGTTTCCTGACAGACAGCATGGCAATGTACATTGTGACTGTTTTGGAGGAGCTGACAATTTGATGGGAGACTGTGGACATTTCGAATACATGATCGTTGTGAGGTTGTATTTGTACAATCTTGTGTCACAGTTTCATGCAATGCCAGATGTGATTGGCCAGGTACTGCACAAAAGCGGCACCAGTTGTGTCCTCTGTCCTGTAGTGAAAGTGTTGCAGTTTGTACCACATTGTTGGCAATGTTGATGTGCTGTGATTGCTATGTGTGTGTGCTGCATTGTGGGAGAGTCACCTCTGCAGCTCTGATTTAGCGGCCACTTATACCCTTTGAGGCGGTGTGCCTTTGACTTGTGTGCTTTTCGGGTGCTGAGATGTTGGCGACTTTGGTCGTTTGTGCTTGTGGACGGTTTTTGTACTCTTGTGCATTGTTTGTCTGCAGATGTGTTGTTGACGTCAGGGGTTGTATGTGCACGTGGATGTGTCAGAGTGTGACCTGCTACTTTGAGGATGTGATCCACACTGGGCCGCCTCAGTGTTGTGTCATGCACCATGTCATGTATTTTGGCTGCAGCCATATATGTATATATATATGTATATGTATGTGTCTTGTAAAGCGCACTGCTGCCCTGACGCGTCGTGGTGCTGTAGACTGCTGGGAAACCCGTCCTGGCTATCCCTGTGCGATGGTCCCTACTGGGTATCTCCAAGGTGAAACCAGGCATCCCCGGCGAATGTGGGGGGCCGTTGTAGAGATGAGGCAAGCTAATGCCCAGAGTTGCCGAGTGTGATCCCTGGTTAGAGTAGGCACCGAGGCGAGAATTATCGAGTCCGCTGACCCTGGTCCATGACCCTGCCGCATCGGGAATTGAACCCTGGTCCTGGGCCGTTCTCTGCTTCCGGGTCTGCCGCCTCTAACCAGTGAGCCACACCACTCCACTCCATGCTATCGGTCATGCAGTATCACTTGTATTTTCAGTGTGGCTCACAGAGCTGCTGCTTTGCTGGATTCAGCACATGTGCATGGGTAGGCTGTGGGATTGATGACAGGGAAGGGGGCCCCTTTGTGCACATAGTGGATGAGGGCCTACTTGGTTTTTCTATGTGTGCTGCAGTGTGCCAAGGGTATCAAGGACATGTTCCACAATCATTGTGGGTGTGCACTATGCTACACATGATTGTGCATGTGTGCCATTGTGCCCATCTCCCTCCACCCCCCAGTCACTGGTCGTTACTCACCCTGTTGCTGTTGGGTCAGGTCATATTGAGCTGTGTCTGGGCTCCCAACTCCTTGCACCATCTCCACACCGATGGCTGTGGCCACCATTTCCTCCAGCTCAGACAGCTCCTCCTGTGGCGCAGGACTCCCATCTCCAGACACTTTTGCTGCCTTCCTGTTGGCAGCGAGTTTCTGTTTGGTTCGGTTTTGCACATCATGCCAGCGCCTCTTCATCTCATCGATGGACTGCCATATTTCCTTTTATGTTGCCAATGATGCAGTGGAGGTGACAAACAGTTGTTAGTAGTGTTCTACCAGGTTCAAGATGATGATCCGGTCTTCCTGCGGACTGAACCCTGTCTTCCTCTTCTCCTTGCCCTTTCCCGAACACGGCGTTCCTAGCTGGTCCTCAGCAGGGCTTGTGGGGTTGGTGTTATCCTCTGCCCTTGGTCCGGGTGCATCCATGCGGTTTGATTTGGTTTTGGTGTGTTATTTTTGTTGTTTTTATAGTAAATTTTCCCCCATGACGTGTGGGAAATTCAGGCCTGTGGCTGGTTGTCACTGAATTTTGTATCGCAATTTGGGGCATCCCTACTTTTTTCGCGTTCGTATTTCGCATTTTTTACGATGTCAAATAGATTTTTGCGCGGTCATTTGGCGTGTTATCCTGATACTATTGCCCGGTGCCGCCAGGTTGGGAATACAAAGTTAACATAGTGTTATGTTGTTGTGATAGCCTGCGATGTGCAAAGTTGCATTAAGCTAACTTGACCTTTTTTTCACAGTGACTCACCAATTGGAGCTGCTCAACCAAGGCCGCCCTCTTGACTTTTTCAATATACTGTGAGTAGGGGCCTGGATCACAGTTTACAGATGGGTTACAACAGCACTCCAGGCTCAGAAATCCATCTCAGTGGAGGCATCAGGACATGGCATTCAACCCCACACCAGTCAGACCCTCACAGCAGGCTCTAATAGGGTATCTGTGCCAGAGCTTCAATAGAAAACAGTTATCACTGAGTTCCTCCCAATGAGAATTATATTTAAGTTTAGGCTGCAAGCGCTCCCCCTAATTAGTTTTACTATGGAGAAGTGATTGAAAATACAATGCACTTCCTTCTCTTCTGTCCGTTATATTGAGGGTCACATGCAGGAATACTTGAGCCCCTATTCAAGCTATTTGGACTGCAGTGCTAACACCTAAGGATGCTATGTCATTTTGGTATGTGGGTAAACATACCATCGCTGTCTTTCTTATGCTACCTTGGAAAACAATAGTGATACAACAATTCTCGAGAGAGATTATATATAAAGTTAATGGTAAAAAGTGTATACACACACGCACACACAGGCAGATGTCCTATATGTGTATATAATATATAATCAAATGTATTTCTTCACAACATTTTGATTCAAATGAAACATCTGTAACAAAAAATTCATAAAATCACAGCAATTACAACCCATAAAATACAAAAAGTCCAATAAATATCACAATTTCAACATTACTAAATCAAAAACAAATATTTCATACATTAGAAATAAACATTATAATAAAATATGCAAACAAACAACGACCAAATACTGACCTATACTAACTGAGTTAACCCAAAACACAGTGCCCCAAATGTTAAAACCCTAAAAAGTAAGTTATAAATACTTACAATCAGTCTTACTTGACCTTGAGAGGAGGAATGAGGAACAGCGTCCACATAGAAACTAAAACAACCTAAAACAACCCAAAATAAGGAAGATAGGTTTATTGTTTCCACTCCAATGTAAACTGCACAGAGGAAAGTTTTCGAATTTCGAACTGGCCGAAATTAGAACAGCTATTTCCAAATGTGCAAAGAGGAAGGCTCCTGGTCCGGATGTGGTCCCAGTGGACATGTTTTCAAATAATTTGGACCTACTTAATATTACCAATGTATTAAATGCTGCAGCAAAATTTAGATCCCCTAAATCATCAATAGTGCCTATTTTCAGGAAGCGTTGGCAATGCCAATAGGTCTGGCTCTAAAGGAATGTTGCATGGTAATCTGAAGCATTAAAAATAAAATATATGGGAATGTATATGAACTTTTGTGGAAGCAAACATGAGTAGAACAATATTGGTATAGGTTTAAAGGTAAATTGACAGTTCCACTGTCAAGCCAGACCAAAACATCCATGTAAGTTAATGACTGGCCTCTTCCCATCTGTGCTGCTGCCAGAGTGGAACAACATCTACTTATCGAAGACACTTTAATAACATTACAATGCCACGTGTATAGCGCTGAAAATTTGAGATCAGGCAACTAGATAAAAAAGAAAATTACCACAGCTGTGTACCAGGCAAGTACTTTTTTGTGGAAGCACATCTTCTGCCCAATCAGAACATACACTCCTGGCTCCCAAAATGTAGGCGGAGCCAGAGACCCTCTCTAGTGGTGCTAATGATAGAGCGCACAATACCACTAGCTTAAATTTACCATACTCACCTGGGCCCATAAAACATTCACACCTTAAACTAGCAGTCCTGCCTGTGATTTACTAACTAATCATCTATCAGTACTTTCAGTCCTTTTAGGACTTATACCTGTAAACCATGATTTACAAATCCTTGTCACCTTTGCTATAAGTCCTAGGGATCGAAAAGGGAGTTAGCATGACAGGCAATATTTGAACACATTTACTTTTCCTGTAAGAACCACAGACTCTGGGAACATTTCTAAAGCTTTATCTATGTAAGATTTTTTGAGTCAAAAGGATAGAGGCCACAATACCGTGACCATAAATTTTACAAGCAAGAATATAATCAATAGGACATAAAGTTTGTAAGAAACCTGGGAAGGGTGAGAAAGGGAAATAGCAAATGGACATACCACATGGATTATATTTACCTAGAATGGTGCAATAACTAATCCTGGTCACGGGCTGGTACAAAAGACCAGGGCACCCGATTAATCAAGTGCCCACGGGACAAGACATGTGCAGAACAGGACAGGTGACCTCTTCTAAGTCGAACACCAGCGTCGCACCCCTCTTTCTCAGCAGCAAGCCAATTAGGACCCCGACTGGGTAACCAATAATTTCCCCCAACACCTCGATTCTTCTGACAGAGTGCTCCGCCAGCACCTCTGCACTCGATCTCCTATAGCATGCTTTGGGTCAGTGACAGGTCAGCTACTCGAACAAGTTGGTCAATTTCTCTATCTAAACCTACCTTAGTTATACCATTTCGATGGTAATGTACCACCCCTAAATATTGCAAATCTATGTGTTCCCCTTCTGTGATTAGTCAGAAAGACGAGGAGAGGTTATCACACCATACTAAGATGAAGTAATTTAATTATTGGTTTCAGTTGATTCCAGTTACCGCGCATAATTTATTTTCCTATGCACTTTTATTCCTCCCAGCATTACAGTTCAACAAAATTGATACATTTTATATAGCTTCAGCTCCTCCTGAGTTCAGAAGGGCATTTTCTCATAGACATCGTGGGTAAGATGATTCTTGGCTGTGGTTCAATGCCAATGCTTCAGCAATATCGGAGCAAGATTGCAGACTCGCAGCTTTGTCCAAGATGGAGTTCGTATCAGTATTCAGGCCCAAGTACGAGCTATCAGCAAAGTCAAATAGACACATATTAGAATACAAAAATAAATGAATGCACTGTATACCACCTATCTCTCCTCTAACCCCATTACTTTATTTGAACTTTTGCATTAATAGTTAAGCAGAACGAACAAGCTTAGTACAAGCAGCAACATAAGCATTAGCATGTGAGGTTCGAAGCGGCCATTTCTGGCTTTAGTGCGCAGAAGCAAGAAGTTCCCACCAAAAGCAGAGGTATGTCACACCACGTAGATATGGCGGACACATGTGCAGTAATGTTCCCACGTTTTCAGCTTCCATATTAAGACACTTGGGTTACTGTTAGTAAAAGCACTTAGGTAAGCTTCCCCTAGATACTAAATATGTTGTGTAATGCAAATATTAATAGACAAAACATGTTGATTATTATAAGTTATTTCAAGAGTGTTGAAGACAAGCAAGTTTCTCTACCTGTGAAACCTTACTTCATCACTAACATAATTGTCTGCCTACATTTAAGCTGTCAAACCAGACCATAACAAGGGAATAAAGCCCTAGTCTCATGTCACAGACCGATATATATATTTTAGATTTTTGAGTCAAAGTGGTGGGTTGGGTTATTTTAGACAAGTTAAAGGAATGGGCAAAAGAGAATTCTATTTTATCTGAGTCTTAGAATGGCTTTTTCCACAGCTAGGTCACAAAAGGACAATTTCTTGACCTCTGTTCTCTAAATGTGCTGTGGCCAAAGGGGGGAGCAATCCTCTAAGCATTTATGGACCTCTCCTCTGTGTTTGCCCTGATCAACAGATTTAAATGGCAAAATATCATGTTATTAATGGGAGAAGACCTCCCAATTGTCTATTTTCTGGCACAGCGTCAATCTGATGCTTCAACCTGTGTCCGCTATGGTGTCTCGGGTGAACGGACCAACTCTTTTTTAATTGGCAGGGGTCCGGCAGATTTGCATCCTTGCTCTTTTTTGTTTTACCTTATGTATGAATGACTTATAGTCTACACTTACATTGGCAGGTCCGGATGTGTCCTTGATAGGCTCCTGTCTGGTACTCATTTTCCTTACGCCAATGACGCAGTCCTGATTGCCTGCATGGTTAACAGGCTTCAGTATGTACTTCATTCTTTTTATTTATTTTTTATTTTTGGGAAACCTTTATTGTGCAATATAAAAAGAACAAATACGGGCCTACAACCATCAGGCCGGCCACGAAAGCATTTGAAGCACGACTGCAAACAATACGGTGACACAGTAGCTCGTCACGACAGCGTAGCAAGCAATTAAACCATATCGGATAGCGCCTTGTTACCGTGTCACAGGAGCAGTGAAGGTTAATTTTAAGATTTTGTCCCAAAGATAATGTTCATCGTTTTATAAAAAAATAGTAAGCAGGGAGAACAGAGTCCATGCAATCACTTCAGAACAGAAGCAGGCTGCTTAGGTACGCGAAAATCAGCAACAGCAGATGCCGGAATCCCCCAGGCAACATGGCGGCACAAGAATATACTTATCAGGATAGTTCAGCCAATCAGTAAGCACCGCGTCCCCCATCGTCTGCCCACCACCAATCCCATGCACAGACTCAAGATAGAAACAAGAAAAGATAAGAGTACGAAAGTAAGAAGAAAAACAAGGCCCATAGAAACTAAAACAATAACTAAAACCCCATCCCCCAGCCCACCCCACCCTACACGCATGCAGAGGCTACGGCCTAACCCCCCCCAGCAGTGTGCCTGTCGCCCATTAAAGAACCCGAAATATAGCATCAAGGAAAAGGAAGAAAAGAAAAGAAAAGGAAAACCTATTATTACCGGAGGAGGGCCAAATGCAAAGTCTCCCGATCTCCCCAGCCAGAATCACACTCTTCCGCCCCATACAGGAAATAATCACAGTAAGCAATAATCACCAATTGGGATGGAAAGAAGTAGCATTGCAATACGTATTCAGGAAGCGCCACAGTCCGAGACCCCACCAGACAGTCCAGCACAAGTTAGCCCATAGAAACCCCTAGCCCTGGCCAGATCGTAAACGACCACCCAACCACGGTACTCGGCAAGAGCCCGCCACAGACTGAACAAAGAAGCAAGATGGCCACCCTCTGCAGAATCGAGTTACCCAAGAGCAAGATGGATTCCGCCAAACACAGTCAATCCCAATGTCCTAAGGGAGTGTCATTTTCAGGTCAGACAGGCATCGCAAAATATGATGCAATAGTTGCGGAGCCTGCAGTTCACAAACCACCAGGAAAGCCAGTTGCTGCGCCGACGGCGCCATAAACAATGGGTGCATCGCAACGGGTGAAGTCTTGATGTTAGGCGAGGAGGGAAACACTGTAGCGTAACCAAAGGAAACATCCTCCATGCGTGCGTGCGGCAACAATGTAGCCCAGTCAGAGCCCAGTGAAGGCGGATCGGCACTGCGAGGTGGAGAAGTCGGTGTTTGAAGCGCCGTTGAGAGTATCGCATCGTCAAGCTTCCTGCCCAGCAATCGGGAGCTTTCACACCATGCAGCCCTCAGATCGGCAAGCGCTAGCAAAACAGAGCCGCAGGTCAGTTCAGGCGATTGATCAACTTCGTCCGCAGTGTGGTGTGGGGCTCGCCCTCCGGCACACTGATCAGGGGCCCACCTGGCGTCACAGTCATGGGCTGTAGTATAGTCCACTCTCGCTACAACGGCTCCATCCATGTTTGTCACCCCACCGGGAATGCACGAGGGCAAACAGGCAAAGCAGCGAATCGGAACAGGGTCTCAGGCCACCGATGTAGTTCAGGGCAGCCAACAATGAGTGAGCAGCAAGACGAGTCCCCCCCGGTCAACCGAGGTCGGGGGCGAGTCAGAGGCAGGCACCGCCAGCTGGCCACACACCAACACAGGGGAAGCGCGGCGTGTCTCACCTGAGCTCCCCCCACAGCGAAGCAGCAGGTCAAGGTTCGAGCAGCCAAAGGAAAGCCTCGCGAAAGGGGCTGGTGGATACCGGCACTTTGTGTGTCGCGAGGCGGGTCGTCAGCATCACCCCAGCTCGATCGTATTACGGAGCTCCAGCAGGCGCCATCTTAGCGGAGTAGCCCGGGTCACAGCTCCAGGTCCAGAAGCGGCCGCCGAAGTAACTCGGCAGTATTTCCAGTTAGGAGGCTGGCAGGGTCGTCGGAGAAACGGCAACAGCCTCGGCGATCTTTCACCGTTCTCCCGCAGCCGCTCAATAACAGGATATGAGGCAGAATATACCTGCGGGAGACAAAGGCTCGCGGAGCCGGGAGACTACACGTCCGTCTCCGACGCCATCTTGGCTCCTCCCCCCATGTACTTCATTCTTATGTCATCTTCATGAAGAATTTGGATCGCAAAATAAACTTCCCCAAATCCTATGTAAATGTAGGGGGCCATGTGGCCACTAAGACCATATGCCATCTAATAAAGACCTTTCAAATCCTGGCAGTCTCTTTTTAGTCTTCCCCTACATGTGTTCATCTACAGAGGATTAGGCTACAACAGTTCGAAAAATCTCTGGAGGCTGTGTTTAGATTTTCTAATAAATTGGGATCTAAACTACTCAAGGAGATGTTAACAATGTATTATTCGGAATACATCCCTGTTGTAACTCATGGGGTCGATATCTGGGCATGCTGTTCACTGAAGGGGATTCAATCAGCTGAAAATTATTGTTTTTACTTACATTATTGGCAGTCCCAAAAAAGTGTGTCCTCTTTTAATTTGCCACGCTGAGTTGGAACTTATTAACTTAGAGGATCTGATTGAACTGCATTTATTGATGCTCTGGTTTACTAGCTGGGTCAACAATGAGATCCCTTTTAGTAGGTTACTTATGTAAATGTAAATGTAAATGTACATGTATTTATATAGCGCAAATTACCCACATCGCAGGCATCTAAGCGCTTGCTTAGGGAACCCGTCCTGGTATTCCCCTGTGAGATGACCCCGGCAGGGTATCCACAAGGTGAAAGCCAGGCATCCCGCCACGAGGGGCCGTTGTGGAGATTAAGCAAGCTATTGCCCAGAGTCGCAGAGTGTGCTTATAGGCAATTGTCTATCACTCACAAATGGGCACTGCATTCCCTAGCTCAAGTATGTGAAGGAAGTGTTTGAATGGCTAGGATTGTCTGATCTGTTTACTTCACTATCTTCTGTTAAGCATGAAAAGGTAATTGAAAGCCCTGTTTTAGACAAATGTTAGGTCTGCAGAAAATAAAGCGACTGTCAGTTTTTATCTGGCAATAACAACATATAACTCTATAGATCCATATCTTATTTTTACCTTAATTACAGATTTTTATGAAAGGTGTACATTTATCAAAACATTGTTCCACAATAAACAGAATGTATGCACACTGTGGAAGGGTTACAGGTACAGTACTGAGACTTAGGAGTGGGCAATATGCCCCCAGTTTCAATGCTTCAGTTGTACAAGACTTGTACTTTTGATCAAATAATGGAGAATGACCTCAGTCACTGGAGGATGGGGTAGAGGATGCGGAATGACTGGTTTCAATACAGAAAAGGTATCCTTGGTATGATTCCCAAATGTCCTTCTGTCATGTCCGGGGGAACAGTTCCTATGCATACCGAGATGCCATATCGCCACAGTTGGCAGCATCCTGGATTATTTAGGTGATTGCTGGGGATCTTTTATGCATCCAAACCATAGACATCCGTTGTCTAGCTAGTACTAACAGCAGGGAAGCAAGTTGACGAGGCCCCAAGGGTACAGCTGGGGTGTCACCCAGCAAATCTACTAGTGGGGAGGAGTCTATGCTATACTCTAGAATGTTGCTTAACACTTGTAATATCTCCTGCCAAAATTGAGGTGTGTTTACACATCCCCAGGCTAAATCTAGAAAATAAGCTTCCAACAACCCACATCATTTATATGCGTTGCCAGCCGGTACACCAAGTTTGGCCATCTGTTACCAAGCCTCAAGCCACTTTGTGAGTGGAACTCCCATATATAGCAGACAAAGGGCTCAATCGTTTGTGCAAAAATAAAGGGAGATAACGGGCATCCTTTCTGGGTCCCGAGGGTAGTCGCAAACATATCTGAGTGCACCCCAGGGGCGGCTCCTCCTCTAAGACGGAGGAGAGTCACCCCACTGTTCTTTGAGCAGTAAAAATAAAGTGACAATAATGTAGTTATTATCATTTTATTTTTCGTAGGTTCAAGGCTGAGTTAGGGCAGGGCCGGGGGCACAGGGAGATGAGTGGTTTGCACACTCCAAGTGGCCATGACTGCTTGGCCAGCCATCTTGGCCTGGCTAAACAGTCATGCACACTTTGCATGTTCCCCACCAAGCTGCATTACACAGCCTGGTGGGGAGCATGCCCAGGTCCCCAGTCCCCATCTGAGTGCCGATCCACAGCGCGCTGACCAATCACAATTGGTTTAGGGAAGCTAATCACAATGCTGAATTGCAGCATTGTGATTGGCTATGGGGAGCCTGGGTGCTTTCTGGTTACAGGACTTGAGAAGCAGAGGAGAGATGCGGCCAGCGGAACAGGTAAGTGGTATTTTTAATTTTTTTTATTTTGTCCCGGCCACCCCCACCCCCTCCCACCATCCACCCTCATTCCCTGCCAGC
The DNA here is from genome assembly GCF_964263255.1 of Lissotriton vulgaris. NCBI lineage: Eukaryota > Metazoa > Chordata > Amphibia > Caudata > Salamandridae > Lissotriton > Lissotriton vulgaris. The sequence continues at coordinate 1,251,340,594 of NC_141685.1, forward strand.
CTCTACTGGTGCAACCCACACAACTTGATTCTGGCCAGAGTATAAGAGGGCAATTAAAAAGAGGCATTACTCCAGGCCCAGCCACCAAAGCACCTCCATTAGATATGGCTATTCCAAGGTATTGTACGCCTTATCTGTATGGAGCAGGACCGCCATGGAGGGAAGCATTAGAGCCACCCTCTACAGAACGGCCAGTAGGGTTCATAGATTAAAGGTTGTGGACCCTTGAGGGATAAATCCAGATTGATCCGGAAGGACTAAGAACTGCATGGGGGGCTGAGGAGACTGTGACAGCTCTTCACTAAAATGTTGTTATTGGTATTTAACAAAGATAGAGGCCTGTATGAAGAGCAGGATTCAAGATCCTTATTGGGTTTTAACAGAACAGTGAAAACTGCCTGTAATATTCAGTAGGGGCCTCTCTTATTTCTGTGTGAAAAATGGCATCTTGTAAATCGGTATTGCACTGTTGCCAAATAAAGAATTGGGGGGGGGGGCAGTCTGTCAAAAATGAGTGGTGTGATATAGTAATGCGTAGGATTTCAACCTGTTGAATCATAGAGCAAAGGGATTGTGAAATCAGCCACATTTTCAGACGGGACGACATACCATGCCTGTGAGAGTGATAAACATATTCATGGTTCTTTGGATGTAGGAACGGCCATGCATCAACGAAGTTGCACAACTGTAGCAGTTGAAGCAAAGCCTTGCTAGCCTGCGGAGAAGGATGTGGTTTTACAGATGTGATGTTTATCGAAAAAGGAAGGTAAGTATTAAAATACCCCCACCCCCCAAATCGTAGGCAAATCCCTATATTTAGCGCAGAGGCTGTGAATTTCCTCAAAATAGTCCAGATTGTCTACATTCACCACTCTGCCTGTCAATCAATCAATCAATCAATCAATCAATCACAGCATTTATATAGCGCACTACTCACCCGGAGGGTCTCAAGGCGCTAGGGGAGGGGGGGTCCGCTACTGCTCGAACAGCCAGGTCTTGAGCTACCTCCTGAAGGCGAGGTGGTCCTGGGTCAGGCGGAGGTGGGTCGGGAGGGAGTTCCAAGTCTTGGTGGCCAGGTAGGAGAAGGACCTTCCTCCTGCGGTGGCTCTATGGATCCGGGGGACGGCGGCGAGGGCGTAGCTGGTCGATCGAAGCTGGCGTGTGGGAGCGTAGAAGTTGAGGCGGCTGTTGAGGTATGCTGGTCCTTGGTTGTGCAGGGCTTTGTGTGCGTGGATGAGGAGACGGAAGGTGATTCTCTTGTTGACCGGGAGCCAGTGCAGATCTCTCAGGTGTCCGGAGATGTGGCTGCGACTGGGGATTTCCAGGATGAGTCGCGCTGAGGCGTTCTGGATCCGCTGGAGTCTCTTCTGGAGTTTGGCGGTGGTTCCGGCGTAGAGGGAGTTGCCGTAGTCCAGACGGCTGGTGACGAGAGCCTGGGTGACCGTCTTCCTGGTCTCGGTGGGGATCCACCGGAAGATCTTACGTAGCATGCGCAGGATGTTGAAGCATGACGAGGAGACGGCGTTGACTTGTCTGGTCATGGAGAGGGAGGAGTCCAGGATGAAGCCTAGGTTGCGTGCGTGGTCTGTTGGTTTGGGTGCGCTGCCCAGGGCGGGGGGCCACCAGGAGTCGTCCCAGGAGGAGGGTGAAGATCAGGATGAGGACTTCCGTCTTGTCCGAGTTCAGTTTCAGGCGGCTGCTCATCATCCACTTGGCTACGTCTGTCATCCCTTCGTGTAGGTTGGCTCTGGCGGTGGCGGGGTCGTTGGTGAGGGAGAGGATCATCTGGGTGTCGTCGGCGTAGGAGACGATGTTGAGGTTGTGTTGGCGTGCGATGTCTCCGAGGGGGCTCATGTAGACGTTGAAGAGGGTTGGGCTGAGCGAGGAGCCTTGAGGAACGCCGCAGATGACTTCGGTGGCTTCTGATTTGAACGGGGGGAGGCGGACTCTCTGCGTCCTTCCGGCGAGGAACGAGGTGATCCATTCCAGTGCCTTCTCGAGGATTCCGACGTTGCTGAGGCGCTGTACTAGGGTATGGTGGCAGACAGTGACGAAGGCCGCGGAGAGGTCTAGGAGGATGAGGGCCGCTGTTTCTCCGTTGTCGAGCAGGGCTCGGATGTCATCGGTAGCTGCGATCAGGGCGGTCTCGGTGCTGTGGTTGGCCCGAAAGCCAGACTGCGAGAGGTCGAGGGATCCGTTTGTCTCGATGAAGGCGGCCAGCTGCTTGTTGACAGTCTTCTCGATGACTTTGGCAGGAAACAGGAGCAACGAGATGGTGCGGTAGTTCTTGAGGTCGGTGGGGTCGGCTGATGTTTCTTCAGTAGGGCGCTGAGTTCGGCGTGCTTCCAGCTCTCCGGGAAGGTAGCGGTGTCGAAGGAGGTGTTGATGATGTCCCGTAGGTGGGGTGCGATGACCGCGTCGGCTTTGTTGTAGACGTGGTGAGGGCAGGGGTCGGTCGGAGATCCGGAGTGGATGGAGTTCATCGTGCGGATGGTGTCTTCGGTGCTGATCGGGGTCCAGGCACGGAGGGTGGTGGTTGGGGGCAGTGGTTCAGTCGCGGCGTGCGTCGGTTGAGAGCTGAAGCTGTTGTGTATGTCCGCGATCTTGTTGTGGAAGTAGGAGGCGAGGGAGTTGCAGAGGTCTTGCGAAGGGGTGATGTCGTTGTTTCCGGCGTTGGGGTTGGAGAGCTCTTTAACGATGTTGAAGAGTTCCTTGCAGTTGTGTGCGTTGTTGTCCAGTCGTTCCTTGAATGCAGTTTTCTTGGTGGCATGGATCAGTTGGTGGTGTTTTCGGGTGGCGAGCTTGAGGGCAGTCATGTTGTTTGGTGTTGGGTCTCTGCGCCAGGCTTTCTCGAGGGCTCGGAAGCTCTTGAGTTCGTCGGTGAACCATGGGGCTTTCTTGCTGCCGGGTCTGCTAGGCGGGGTCTTTAGAGGGGCGAGGTCGTCCGCGCAGTTGCTGATCCACTTCGCGAGGTTGGTGTCCGCCTGGCTTGGGTTCGTTGCGATGGTGGGAGGGTTCATGCTCAGGGAGGTAGCGAGCTGGTCGGCTGTGATCTTGTTCCAGCTTCTGCTTGCAACCTGTTGCTGGTGGTGGTGGATCGTGGTCCTTCTGAAGCTGAAGTGGACGCAGCTGTGGTCCGTCCAGTGGAGTCCGGTGGCGTGGCTGAAGGCAATGTCCTTGCTGGATGAGAAGACGGGGTCGAGTGTGTGTCCGGCGTAGTGGGTGGGGGTGGTCACCAGTTGCTTAAGTCCGAGGTTGGCGAGGTTGTCTAGCAGGGTGGTGGTGTTGCAGTCGTTGTTGTTCTCCAGGTGGAAGTTGAGGTCACCGAGGAGGATGTAGTCAGCGGAGGGGAGGGCGTGTGGGCTGATGAAGTCGGCGATGTCTTCGCTGAATTGTGTGCGTGGTCCCGGGGGTCTGTAGATGAGGGTGCCGCGGAGGGTGGTCTTGGGGTTGATGTGGACCTGGAAGTGCAGGTGTTCGGCGGGTGCGAGGGTGTCGTCGGTGTTGGTCGTGATGCAGATGGTGGTCCTGTGGACTATGGCGATGCCTTCTCCTGTCTGGTTGATGCAGTCCCTCCGGATGATCTTGTAGCCGTCCGGGATGGCGATGGCGATGTCGGGCGCTGAGGAGGAGTTCATCCAGGTTTCCGTGAGGAAGGCGATGTCTGGGGCTGTGGTGTCGAGCAGGTTCCAGAGCTCGGGGGTGTGTCTGTGGATGGAGCGGGTGTTGAGCAGGATGCACTTGAGGTGGTTGCTGCTGGAGTTCGGCTTTGTTGGTGCTGGTGTGGTGCAGGTCTGACTGCAGTTGAACTTGCAGGAGTGGCAGCAGAAGGGTCTGTGGGTGCGTCTTGGGGTGGCTCGATAGCAGCCCGGGATTCTACCGGCGTTGAGTGCGTAGAGTTCGGTGGCGTCGTAGGTCCGGCGGGTGGGCTGGTGACTGCGGGGGCCAGGGGTCCTGGCACTGGGCTCGGTCCAGGCGCGGACGGGCGCAGACGGGCTTGCCTTAGCCTGTCATGTTTAGCATCATGAAGTTGATCGATTTTCTGATGAGTATGGCCACCACACAGGCATAAGTAGAGTATGAGAGAAGTATCTCTGTGAGCCCTAGGTCGATGCAAAAGTATGTATGTATGTATTCCACATTCCGCAACCCCGCAGGCATCCTGGCGCTGAGACACTGTAAAGTTGGAATGATCCGCAAATGCTGACTGCCGATTACCCTCTGGGGAACAACCAGGTCTTAACTTTCCTCCAAAACAACAGCAGCTCCTGTGTTTGCCTCAGTTCCAAGGGGAGGCTGTTCCACAGGCGAACAGCTGCCACTCCAAACGCTCTCCCACCCATTGTGGTTCGCTTGAACCTCGGGATGGTTGCCAGGCTAGCTGCTGAGGATCACAAGCTGCTACAGGGGCATACCAGCCAAACCTACCCTGAAGTTGGTTGGGCCCGGTACTGTGAAGTGCCTTGAAGGCAATACACAGCGACTTAAACAGTATCCTTTGGCTCACCGGGAGCAAATGTAGCTCAGCTAATGCCTGGGAAATTGATGATCCCCGCGGTCTCCTTAAGACCAGTTTTGCTGCTGCCGCCTTGATACTCTGAAGCTGCGATATTAGATACCTAGGAGATTCCAGCAGCAAGGCATTACAGTAGTCCAGGAAGCTAAGGATGACACTCCTGACCACTGTCCCTCTGGTCTGAGGAGGTAGGAGTGGTAGAACCTTCCAGAGTCCTTTGATGAGCATATAGCAGTTCCTGACTACCTTATTAACATCCAATTCCAGGCTAAGCTTATCATTAAAGCTAACCCCCAGATTATGCACCATGCTCACAGGTATCATAGGGCCATCCATGGGGAAAGGCCAGAAATACGGTTGTAAAACTGACAGCACTCTGCCCACCCCACAGTTCAGAATCTCTGTTTTGTCGCTGTTAAACTGCAAAGCATTGACTCTGAATCACAACACCATTTCCCGCATACACTTGTGGAAAATATCCTGGGAGTCCACCTGATCGCCATCCAGGGACACTATCAATTGGGTGTCATCCGCATAGTTAACCACACTAATATTGTGGGCTTTGATGACATCCATAAGTGGCCGCATATATACATTAAATAGTATTGGGCTGATAGATGACCCCTGCAGTACCCCGTACCTGTTGTTAGTAAAGTCTGATTGGAAGGGGGGAGGGCAACGGCTTGCCGTCTATCTGTCAAGTAAGACTAGAACCAGCTCAGAGCCGTATTAGTCACCCCCACCTCCTCCAGTCTCAACAGCAATGTGACGTGGTTTACCGTGTCGAACGCAGCGGACAGGTCTAACAAGATCAAAGTCGCAGAACATCCCCTGTCTGCTCGCATCAGAAGATTGTCCAGCACGGTAACCAGTGCGGTCTCGGTCCCATGTACTGGTCTGAAACCAAACTGTTCATCCCCCAGCTTATTATTGCCTTCCAGGAAGCCCGAGAGTGCGCGGCTAACCAGGCGCTCCACTATCTTCACTGGATATGGCAATAGGGAGACTAGCCTATAGTTCCTAAGACAGTTGGGATCCAATGAAGGTTTTTTCAGGAGGGGTGAAACCACCGCCATCTTCCAACAGGGAGGCACCACTCCACTGCTAAGTCATTGATTACATAGCTGGTGAAGCAGTGGAAAGACCTCTGGACCAAGCTCTTTCCAGAATTTTTGGGGATTGGGTCCAGCGGTGAGCCAGAGGAGACCCCCATAGCCACCTTAATAAACTCTTCTTCCAAAGGCAGTTCCCAATGATCAATGGGGTATTTCCTGCCTCAGTGACTCAACCCCGTATGTCTGATTTCACATAAATTAGGTGTTCTTAATTCAACACTTTCAGTTGTGACCAAAGGGATATCAGGTTTTAGGCCTTCAACGATCCTATCTATCTTTTCCTGAAAGAATGCTGCCAATCCGTTACACAGCTTTTGTGAGGGCACAATCTTATTACTTGTGCCCTCAGGGCTGGTCAGCTCTCTCAGTATGTTGAAGACACATTAGGTACTATTGGAGGACTTGAGAATAAGGTCTGCAAAATATGCTGCCTTAGTCGTGACTATAACTTTTTTGTATTCAGCTAGATGTTCCCTCCATCTGATTTTTGCCTCACTGGCGTACAGACTTTGCCATTGCATTTCGGCATGCTTACATTCCAGCTTAAGCATCCTCAATTTGTTAGTGTACCACGGTGCGGATGGTTTTCCCCGCAGCCTAATGTTCTTCAGAGGAGCAAGCTGATCAACCAATCGGGTTAAGTGATCACAAAAAACAGAATAGTTCTCAGTGGCCGACTTCCCAGGGTCGAAAAGAGACTCTAACTGAAGTGCCTGAGCTGAATTGGTCCTCCTTAGAAAGGACTTCCAGTCCCTGCCTGGGAAATGCCTTTCCTATATAGATGTGGGTCAGGTCCTTATAGTGCGGGTAACTCTAAATTCGACCAATTGTTGATCTGACCAGCCCACTGGTAGGACTCTGTCAATTATTATTGAGTTTTCACCGGCAAATAACAGATCTAACACATGCCCCTCTATATGGGTCACTTCTTGCACCCATTGTAGAAGGTTCAGGTTGGCACTGGATTGGATGAGATTAAAGTAGGCAGTGTCCATCCTCCCGTTGGGCGACAGATTGAAATCGCCCAGTATCAACAATCTATGATGAGTAAGGGCCATGTTGCTAATCACGTCAACAAACTGCTGCTGCTGTTGCACCATGACAGTACCCGGGGGTCTATAACAAACCATACCAGTCAGGATGTGCCCAGACGGGTCTTTCATAGAGAACCCTAAAGTTTCTATGTAAGCAACCTCATCAATATCTAGAGGGGTGCTATCCCAAGAATCTTTAAAAATGACCCCTGTCCCGCTGCCTCTACCACTCTACCTTGGCTTGTGGAATGCTTTAAACCCTACTGGGCAGGCTAGCCCTAGCTCAAGCTCCATCTCTGTCCATGTTTCTGTCATGAACAGAGCATCAAGTTTATGTGAGTCAAACAGGAGTTGGATCTCCGTGGAGTTTTTCGGGAGTGGCCTTACATTAAGGAGACCACACTTCATTACCCCCCTCTGTATGAGATGTGCACATTTGTCCACTCTGAGAGATCCAAAGCTGATGTACTAACACCATCTGTCTGCTTGCCTATGTCGCACAGCTGTTCCCTGGTGTAACTATATCTGAGAATCTCTACATCTGTACGGTGTAATCCGGTGTGCGTGCCGATTGGGGAACAGTGTGTCTCCTGCAGGAGAGCCGTATCAAGCCAATGGCAATTGAGATAACCAAGGATTTGGAGAGCTTTTCAGGGGTTATTCACCACGCAGTCACTCCATGTAATGAAAATGACCATGAATAATTATGGAGAGAATAGGGAGGTCCATTACAACAGCTGCCCTATAGCAAGGCATATCTGTTCCTAGAGCAAATGACACATCGAGGTACCTTGCAGACAAGAACAGGTAAAAGAAAAAACCTTAAAACAGAAAAAAACTCACCTCCTCCCAAGCCAACACCATATGTTCACGGAAACCATACGCATCATAAACAAAACCCCACCATGAGTTCATGCAGCTCGCAAGGATTGCATGTGTGTGCTCAATGCTGGGGGGCTAAGCAGCACATCTGGAACTCCAGTGACAGGCTGCATCATTTCAAGCTATGTTACGATACAACCATATACACAATAAGAAGCATTCACACCCATACATTTATGTATTCAGATGTGCACCCCATAACAACATGAAAAAGACATGCTCACAAAGTACTAGGAGACATGAGGACAACATCAGGAGATCATGTTGCCTTACTAGATTGCCTACTGATGTGAACATCCAGAGAAAAATACAGCGGGACCTAATGTGGCAGAGGCAGTCAAATAGAGCTATCCACAGTATAGTATGGCAAGCACTGGAATCATCAGCAGGTAAAAACATGTAAAATCATTGTCACTAAGGGACGGTGCATCATGTCGTCTACCAATCCTAGAGGATGCAGGGGGTCCAAGCTGTGGGTATCTGATGTTCCATTAATTCAAGTGCCGAATTAGGTTGCAGAAAAAAGGGTTTCTCTTTATATTCCAGCCTAAGTTTTCCCAGGTAGAGCATGGAGTATTTGATACTCTTGGCATGGAGAAATCTCTTGACATCTTTGAATGAGTGCTGAGCATCCTGCACCGTGTGAGTAAAATCAGGGTAGATTGAAATCTTTGAGCCTTCATACTGGAGGTCCGGAGAGGCTCTGTTGAGTTTCAGTATAATTTTTCAGTCTCTGTAATTGGGGAGGCCTGCTCTCATAGGTCTAGTATTTTGGCCAGACCGACACAGGTGCTTTCTCGATTATGAAGACATTTGCGAACTTGTAGCGACCAAACAGGGAGGACTATCAAAAATCAGTGGGGTGACCCAGTGACCCCCAGAACCTGGGGAATTATTGGTATATATCATCAATTGGTTCTGTGGGCAAACGTTAAAAACAATTATATTTCACTACAGAACCAATTGTTGATATATACCAAGCAGGAAGGACAGCAGCTCCTCTGCGAAAAGCCCCATGTTGCTGGCTGCTGCTGTTTCTGGAAACCCCAAGGCTACAAACAAGATCTGCCTTCTAAATCCTCATTGTGTTGCCTGAAGGGTCTTCAGTTTGCATTGTAGCATGTATAGAGACACATCTGTGTCTTGGTGCATATCCTCAAGGTCTCAAATCCGGCTTTCAGTCTGGGTGAGTCGAGCATTGTGTCGGTGTACCTGCTCTTGGAATCTATCCAGTCAAGAGGGTAAAGAGTCTACTTTGGCATCTATTAAATACAGGTGCACTTTCCTTTCCTGTAAGACATCCATGACTGTGGTGTCAGATAGCTTGAGTGAGGGAGGGACAGAGGCACCCCCCTCCACCAGCGCCAATGGAGTTCCCATTTCAAATATAAGTTTGAACAGATTATTGTCACTTTTCCACATGCGGGCTGTAGGCCTTCCCGTACTGGATGCAGAAGTGCAGTACAGGCACAGTGGTGGATAGCACTTGGCAGTGCTGTTATATAACCTTCCTAACTCCAGGGCGAATTGGTCAGAGCTCTATCCGGCAAGGAGGAACAAGCAGGGCTTCCCACAGTGGGATCAGGAGGAGAGCCCAGGCCTATTCTATGATACCGTTTCTGACCGGCGGCGGGAACACCAGGACTTACCAGGGCCACAGTCAAGAGAGGTGTTGGAGCAATCCTCTAGGGTAAGATAAAAGTCACCTGTATTGCTCTGACTCAAATGCTGGTGCAGTCAACACAATCCCAGGCTGCTGTAGTGGGCGCACCTAGAGTACTGTGTAAGTCCATTGTGAGATGAGGGCCGGCTGCTTGAATGTGGAGCAGGCTCGACAGGCCACAGCCCACTGCACCAAATCCTCCCTCTGCAGAGGATGAGCATCCATCCTACACCGGGGGCATCACATTCCCCTCAAAGGACTCTCAGAGCAGGTGCAGGTGCCATCAACATGGGACGAGACTGCCATGAACACAGGTCAGTTAGGCCAGAAGGTACCTTCCCACCCAACATCAGCAAACTGCCCTGCCAATGACCCCCCAGTGGAGCAGATTCCAAAGGTAAGTACAGTGGAAGGCAGAGGGAGCTCTGTGGACTCACCACAAAGCCTAAAGATCTAATGATAGAAGTAAGCAGCCTCGACAAGGATGTGTTTAGAGTGGCCGCTGTACCACGGGATAAGAGGACCAAACCGACAGATTCCACATCTAGGGAGTCCGGTGACATATTCTTCCCTCAAGGCTGGGATCCAGTAGCATCCAGCGGCAGGGTGGGGCCTGTGTTATCAACATTTGGTCATAGTTGTAGCTATGTAAGGCGAGGGCCGCCGGAGCTCCGGAGTTATGCTACCATCTTGTTAGTAGGCTCTCTGGCCCCCCCTGAGCCTGATCTTTTATGCATCTTTCATATTTATCATAGGGTTTTATTAACTCATTTCATATTTAATATTTCATATGTTTAGTATCTTTTACAGAGAAAGGCATATGGAACAATTTGCCATGTGGTCCGTGTGACAGTTGCTCACTGCAATCACTGATGCATTTTATTATGTTTTGTTAATTTTACTTGTTACCTATGAAACATTTTTTACCACCCCAATTTCACTCTTTTTAAATCTGTTGTCATAAATCAGCTTTTAACTTATTACAGCAATTTCCTACTATGCTATTTGTTTTTTGATAGTTTAATTTATTCAAAATTCATTTAAATTATGTTCCAATCTATTAGGAACTTTCATAACATCTAATCACAGTGACGTCTGTGCAATAGATGATGATGTGTACTCATCCTGGACATCCCCCATCGCAGCCACATCTCCGGACACCTGAGAGACCTGCACTGGCTCCCGGTCAACAAGAGAATCACCTTCCGTCTCCTCACCCACGCACACAAAGCCCTACACAACCAAGGCCCAGGGTACCTCAACAGCCGCCTCAACTTCTACGCTCCCAAACGCCAGCTTCGATCGACCGGCCACGCCCTCGCCACCGTCCCCCGCATCCGAAGAGCCACCACAGGGGGACGGTCCTTTTCCTACTTCGCTGCCAAGACGTGGAACTCCCTCCCGACCCACCTCTGCCAGACCCAGGACCACCTCGCCTTCAGGAAACAACTCAAGACCTGGCTGTTCGAGCAGTAGCGGACCCCCCTCCCCTAGCACCTTGAGACCCTCTGGGTGAGTAGTGCGCTATATAAATGCCTTGATTGATTGATTGATTGATTGATTTGTTGTTTTTTAATGTGTAAACATTTTTAAATTTCTGTATTTTGCATATTTTATGGCATAAGACCGAACAAAGAATATTTGACTGACTATATGTGTGTATGCGCATGTGTGTGTGTGTGTGTGTGTAATATAGAACCAAATGTAGTTGAAAAATAAAATCCAGCAACTAAATGAACCACCTGTAGAAGAAACGCACAATACCCACCTACACAACACATAAAGCTCCATAAACATTACAATTTAAATGTTAATAAACCAAAAACACGCATATTCCATACATTACAAACAAAAATTATAATAAAGCATACAAAATGTAATGATAGCCATTGCACTCGACAACAATTAAAACAACACCCAAAAATATATCTAAAAACAACCAGTAATACAAACAAACAATGACCTACACTGGTTAAACTAATCATAAACACATCTTCCCAAATATTAAACTCCAAAAACGAACTTATAATTAGTCTTACCTGACCCTGAGAGTAAGAACCGCGACTACAAAGACTCTTAAACAACCCAAAATAAGCAGACAAATATACTATTCCTACTCCAGTGTAAACTAAAATGAAGAAAGTGTTTGACTTGGAGGGATGTGCACTTACTATTTCCACTCCAATATAAGCCACACTGGGGAAAGTGTTGGACTGTGAGGGGTATAGATTTACTAATCCCACTCCAATATAAGCCACTTTGAGGAACATGTTGAACTTTAAGGTAAGAAAAATTACCATTCAAACATCATTCTAAATCCCATTTGAGAAAATGTTGTACTTTAAAGTGTATATATTTACTATTCCACTCAACTCAAAGCCATATTATTGGAAGTGTTGGACTTTGAGGAGCATAGATTTACCATTCCCTCTCCAATTTAAGCCACAGTGGGAAAAATGATGGACTTAGAGGGTCTAGTTGAACTATTTCCACTACAATTTATAAAAATACTAAAGTAAGTGTTTTCAGTTTGAAAAATATATACTCAATACTGCAAAACTACTATCACAACATAACCAAGAAAATACATTCAAACAAGAAAGAATTAATCATTTTTTTTTAATATCTACAACAAAAATGTTTCAAAAAAATTAATGCAGTAAAATAAAATAACTATAAAAACTAAACACACCCTATTTAATAAGCTGTACTCTTCTAAAAATGAAACAAAGAAAAAAAATATACCACAAAAATATAAAAAAATTAAAATAATTAGAAATAAGATTATAAAAAATATTATTATATACGCAGAATAAAAAGTATAATAAAAATACATTGAAAATCTAAATTATAATTTACATTAATAAGACTAACCATGTTTTAAAGTAAATATTTAATTGATTACATTTTAAATCAAACACTATTGAAAAACTTTTATAATACACAAAATAGCCTTCACAATATCAAAAACATTCATAAAAAGTGATTAATAAAAAATTCAAAAAGGGTTACATAAACAGTGTTTTAATAAACAAAGTAAAAATAAATATTGATCCTAATTAAAAAATATTATATTTAAAACAACCCACATTTTTATGTTACTGAATATTTATTTTTATATGATAATTACTTAAAAAGTCATTTTGAATGAATCATAAAAACTTCAGAAATCTTAATTAAATAAAAAACACTCCCCAGCATACTCTGCTTAAAACTCTACAACCCACAGCAAAAACTTTACAAACTGTTTAAAAAAGTACAAACATTAAAAACATGTAAATGTATACTTTACATTTCTTTGAAAGAAAATATCGTGAAAGTAATACCCATCCTATTCCCCTATAAACTTAACATCCAGCTTCTAAAAAATATTTCTAATTCAAATAAAATTTAAAACAATCCTGGAAACATATGGAAAAAATGAGCAATATAAATAAAACAATATTCCATACACCAATATTACACTACCCACCTCTCCTGGTCTGCCCAGAAGAAAACCCAGCAGGCCATTGTTGTTGCAGGCTTACTTTATTTCTCCACGCCAATCGAGGAGATGTTATTCCTCTTTGCGAACAGGAGATGTGGTTGCTAAAATAGGAGCAGGATGTCAGTAACAGCACAAGCAGAGCCTGTCCATGCAGTCTGAAGTCTTTTTACCAGAACTTTGTATAAGGAACATTAATGTTATATGCAAAAATATATACATTTTTTAAATGGAAGGAAAAATAGTAAAAAACAATACACTTACTTCCCATATTTAAAATGATAATATTAATTTATGCATATATATTTTTGACAATATTTTGTTAAACAAATATATATATATATTATCTCACATGTCCATGTAAACTGCGTTACATCGGCAGCACAATTAAACCGGTAAAACTCAGAGTTCTCGAACACATGCGGGCTATTACTAACAACGATAGATCCTATCCAGTAGCCCGCCACTTTGCACAAGAACATCAGAGCAAATGGGAGAAACTGAGTTTTTACTGTATAGATCAGGTCCCCAAACTGGAACGAGGAGGAGACAGAGACAAGTCTCTTAGGATCTTAGAATCCAAACACATCATTAGCCTCAAAACCATCACACCTTGGGGACTTAACAACAACGAGGAACTTTGGGTACATCTGTAGATCGCTGTAATAATGGGGAGACAGAGTGGACTTAGAAACTGAACAAAAGACACCTTGCCACTTTTCCCCGTAAACATGTCCTTTCATTCTTTTCATCATTTTTTCATTCCCTTAGACATGTATCTTACGCACACGGTAGAGTATGCCCATTCAGGGCTGAATAACGAACTCAAAACAACAAACTGAAATGGAGCAAATGTAAATGCTTTATTTATGTTTTGAATCTTGTTTTCCACTATGAATGTGTATATGAGTAACAAAATGAATGATAAACGTTAATGGTTTTTAAATGAGCACTATGCACTTTTACACAACCACCAGGTATAAGTATTGGCTAATATGATAAATGCATGTTAAAATATGGCGCCCACTATATTCAGAGAAAAATTGTCCTTTCTCTATTACTATTGTTAATGCAAATGGACCAATGACTTTAAAATGGTGGCTTTGATCTTATCACAAACGTTGCACTGACGAAGCCTGCAAAGGCGAAACGCGTCTGCGAGGGGTGAGGGGGTTCTGGTGATTAAAATTCTACAAACGGATACCAGTGTGCCGGCCCCTTCTTTTCTTCTGACAACCACATGGTACCAGGAGTTGTGTAGCTATATATATATATATATATATATATATATATATATATATATATATATATATATATATATATATATATAAACACACACATATATGTGTGTGTGTGTGTGTGCATGTATGTGTGAGTGAGCGGCTGTGTGAGCGGCTGCATAGGTAAATAAGTGTGTGTAAGTAGCTTTATGGGTGAGTGTGTGGCTATATGAGTAGCTGTATGTACAACTGGCTGGTTGTAGGAGTAGGTGTATGGGTGAATGAGCGAATGGGTGTGTGAGTGGCTTTATGGATAAGTGAGTGGTAGTAGGAGTACTTGAATGGATTTTGGTACGGTTATGCGAGTGGTTGTGTGGGTGTGTGAGTGGGTGTATGAGAGGATATATAAGTGTTAGTGGATGTGTGAGTGGTTCTGTGGATGAAGTCATCATTGATGTCAGCAGTGATGTTATTTCAGATGTCATCAGTGATGTCATCATTGATGTCACTGATCATGGCATGAATGATGTAATATGTAAGGTTATAAGCAGTGTATTGCGAGGGCATAAGTTATAGTTAGCTCACGTAACTATAACTGATGATTTTCAATGGTTATTGCTTGAGTGAAATATGAGCCTAACTATAATGTCTCTGTAACCTTTGTTTTTTCAGTGAATTACTAATATTTTTTTTTCCCTAACTATAACATCCCTTTAACCTTTGTTTTTTTCGGTGAATTTGTAAGGTTTTTTCAAAATTTTATTTTCTAAGTATAATGTCCCTGTAACCTTTGTTTTTATTATTGAAATCTACCTTTTTAAATTTTATTTCCTAGCTGTAACCTGTAACAATTGAGAATGAGTGTCTCAGTGGGTGTGTAAGTGAGTGTGTGAGTGTCTCAATTTGTGTTTAAGTGGGTTTGTGAGTGTCTGTGTTGGCCTGGGAGGGGTTGTAAGGGTCTTGCTGGGTGTGTAAGTGAGTGCCTGAGTGAGTGTCTGAGTTTGGTGCATGAGTGTCTGGGTGAGTGTCTGAGTGTGTGTATGAGTGGGCATGAGAGTGTCTGAATGGGCCTCCATGAGTGTGTAAGTAAATCTGTGAGTGAGTGCATAAGTGTAGGAGTGGGTCTTTGAGTGGGAGTGTGAGTCTTTTAGTGGGCTCCATGAGTGTGTAAGTCAACCTGTGAGTGAGTGCCCGAGTGTCTCAGTGGGTCTGTGAGTGGGTGTGTGAGACTTTGACTGGGTCTGTGAGTCAGTGTGTGAGTCTTAGAATGGGTCTGTGAGACAGTGCATGAGTCTCTGAATAGGCCTGTGAGTGGGTGTGAGAGTATTAGTGGTTCTTTAAGTGGGTGCATGAGTGTATGAGTGGGTCTGTGAGTGGGTGTACGTGTCTGAGTAGATCTGTGAGTGAGTGCATGAGTGTCTGAATGGATCTGTGATTGGCTAGGAGAGTACTTCAGTGGTTCTGTGAGTAAAGGTATATGTTCTTCATACTGTTATTATGCTAAGTTGTGGTTGAGTGTAAGTGGACTGTGAAGTGCTCTGCACATATTAGAAATAGTGATGATTGATGTGTGGTTAAGTGGTGGTGTCAGTATATGATGTCTTCAGGTGATAAGTGTGAGTGTCAATGTTTTGTGAGCTAGGCATGGTGGAGTCTGGAATATTGTGGAAGAATTAGTTTAATAGGGTGTGTTATGAATTTCTTTACATAGGTATACATAGTGTTCTGTGTGCAATAAAGACTACAGAGAGAAGGACGTGGTGTGTGTAGTGTGAGACTGGTGCTGAAGGTGTATGTAGTGCAGCTGTCAATTTCAGAGGGTTATTGTGTTTTGGACGATGTTCTATAGCTTCACTCAACACGTGTGGTACTTTTTCCTGTGTCTTTTTTTGACATACAAATTTGTAGAAATATTGCAGCAGATGTATAGCTGAATGGATTGTATTCTGCATGTAATGAATGGTGAACGGGTGATGTGAGGTACGAGGTATCAGCAATGTGGTTTTATCGAATTATAATTTGATTCTAATTCAAACCCTTGTCGAATGGGTATCCTTTCTTGCCTTGTCTACTAAAAGAAAGAACGTTCCCACCACAGCAATAAACAAAAAGAAAGTACAGGCGGTGTTCCCCTGGTGGACTTTTGGGTGCTTTTGTGTCGTGGTTCATCTCCCCCTGTGCCCAGAAATAGGAACTCAGTGCATAAATCCATACATTTCAGCGGTGTATCGTGTTAACCATCTTAAAAAGCAGCAACACCCTCTCTAACACCGGCTCCAAAGGGATAAGCAATCAGCCTCTGGGGTGCCAACAAATCACACATCTTTGGAAGTGAGACCAAGAAGGGGTGGTACTCATTTGGGGGTGCCACTGGGTTTGTCAGTAAGTCACAGAACGGCACTCCAGCTAGACAGGCTGCTTCTTGGACACCATTCCTCAGGGACAGGTCATTGCTAGTGTTCAATTGGACTGCTTTAGGAAACTCCACCACTTCCACCTGAGACCGGTTTATGAAACATTGAAGAGATTTATGAATGTCCACCCTGAAGAGGGGTTAGATTTCACAGTGTTTCCACAAACACTTAGATCTAGACCTTAAATGATGAGGATGTAATGCTGTTGCCGATTTATAGAGTCCACTACATCCACATGTTTCCAATTTATGGAAGTGTTCAAGAGATTTAAAAATGGCCAATTTGCAGGGTGATGAATAACACCACATCAGGCCCTTAAGAGATGATGTCACACTTTGCACTGGTTTATAGAGTCCACTTCTTCTGTGTGGAACCTATTTATAGGGATATATGACGTTACAACACGTACTATTACAACGCATACCTTTACAACGTATTTTTTACAACGCAAAAACTATTACAACGCATGTTTTTACAACGAGTACTATAACAACGCAATATAGTAAAATAAATAGAAAAATACCATTACAACGAAACGATCAACATCGCATACCATTACAACGCAAATAAAATAAATATATATATTTTTTTTGTATAATAAAACCTGGGACGGGATGCAGGGAAAATAGGGGTTTTGGGTGGGGAAGTGTTTTAAAAAATGTAAGGAAGAACTAGAACGTTATAAACAAATCAGCGGGAAAAAAATAATAATAATACTCGAGTATGAAAATTAATAGTCGGGTAGTAAAATTATTACTCTTACTGCCAAAAATTCTCATATTTCACAACACGACATTCCGAAATCCGAATAAAATGAAACATATACATATATATTTAAAAAATTTACATCATATTTAAAACACATCAAATTCATACATATATGGAGTTAAAACTAGCCGCCATTTTGAAGCAGTAACTCATACAATAGTCCTACTACTATTTTTATCAATTAATACCACAACACAACATTCAAAATGGATGCCAAAACGGCAGTATAAACGCAAAGAACATATCTTTTAACTAAGTTTTAAAATAAACGTTTACACAGGAATAAGACATACAAAAAACCACGATACTAACGCTTTTTTTGTAATAAAAAACTGAGTCAGTAACCCAAACTTATAAGTACGAGGCAGACACCATTTTAGAACCAGTTGATCCTCAACTACCAGAGGGACCAGACGCCAAACCTGACTCTCTGACCTTTTCACCTTATCAAAATCGTTATCACAACTGGGAAGAAGTATTAATCGATTTACAAGTGAGTAACGTTAATAGTTGACGACATATTAAAGTAATTAATTAATAACGCATTTACCAAAATGTTTGACATTATTAATAACATTATTTATAAATGAAATTTCTTAAAAACACATATATTATAATAAAATAAACATATAAACGTACTGATAAGCTGACATTTTTTAATCCGACAAATACATTTTTTCAAAAAGCGATTATTTATCTAGACATGAAAATAATAAATCAAATACATATTTTGCTATAACATGTGCAAAAATGTTATTTAATTTATTAGTCAGACAACTCACGACTTGGAGGAAAGAGACGTGTAACCACGAACATTATACTTTAAGAATCTGCCAACACTAGTGTGGTAAAATAATTAGAAGGTACATTTTCACTTTTATTTCGACTACTCTAAAAAAAAACAAGCCAAAATAAATCCCTTAATACATCCCTGTTTTTTACCACTTTCACAGAAAACAATTCTTGAGAAAAAATACAATAATATTTTTGACTGAAAAGAGTGAAACGACATCTAAACCAAAAGGTAATGAAATATATTTTTAATAAGTACTTGTACGAAAATTAGATCAAACTTTCCTAGTGTGATTACTAACCCATATTATCAAATGTGGCAACCATATCCTAAGTGTAGTAAATAATAACAGTAAAATAATGACATATCATTTTTTATAGTCATTATCGTTTTTTTGTAAAATAATATAAAATATAATCCTGAACATCAACATGAGAAAAAACATATAAACAAAATAAATGAAAATTAATATTATTTATTTCCTTAATTTAGATACACAAAGAAAGCTTTGGAAACGATAAAGCAAAAACCAGCCATTTAATAGAAAATCTGAAAGCCAAGCTTCATTAAAAAAGGTAAGTAAATTGAAATGCAGATTAATGAAAATGTACAACAATGTATGCCAATTTGTCTAGAGTATAGTAATTACTAGATTTTTTAAGGATATTAAAAGGAAATATAATCCAAAGAAATGGAACAGAAGGAAAATTAATTATTTATGTAAATCCAGGTAAATGCTTCAGTAGAAAAAATGCATGATAATGAAGAGGTATCAATTAATAGTATATCAAACTCAAAGTAAGTGCTGCAGAAGAGAAAATGCTGCAGTGTGTAGTGGTATTAATTAGTATTCTAACTCGAGGTAAATGCTGCAGGACAGAAAGTGCTGGATAATATACAAGTATTATTTACTATTTTAACTCCAACAAAATGCTGGAGTAGGTAAAGTACTGGATAGTAAAGAGGTATTAATTACTATTCCTACTCCAGGTAAGTGCTGTAGTAGAGAAAGTGTTGGATAGTATAGAGGTATAAATTAATATTCCAACTCCAGGTAAGTGCTGCAGTAGAGAAAGTGCTGGATAGTATAGATGTATAAATTACTATTCTAACTCCAGGTAAGCGCTGGAATAGGGAAAGTGCTGGATAGTGTAGGGGTATTACTTGCTATTCTAACTCCAGGAAAGTGATGCAGTAAAGAAAGTGCAGGATAGTGTAGGGGTATTATTTACTATTCCAACTTCAGGTAAGTGCTGCAGTAGGGAAAGTGCTGGATAGTATAGAGGTATTAATTACTATTCCAACTCCATGTAAGTGCTGCAGTAGGGAAAGTGCAGGATAGTATAGAGGTATCAATTACTATTGTAACTCCACGAAAGTGCTGCAATAGAGAAATTTTAATAATATGAAAGTGTCAAACATTTTTTCAAACTCTACTACAGTAAAACAATAAGAGCAATAATAAATATGTTTACATTCTAACATTTTCAATAAAAATGAACTCACAATGAACGAAAATCATAAAAATCATTTTAAATTCCAATTTTTTTTTCCAGAAATGTACCAAAAACTTTCCAGAAATTGAAAATCAACAGCCAAAAAAACCATCAATCAAAAAACAACCTTTCCACTAATAGAATCTGCAATCTTTGATGTAAATTAATTCCTTTAAACTTGACACACATTATAAAACTGGATCATGTACAGGAATTATTAACTGAACTAACTGTAAATAAGTGCTGCTGTAGGGAAAGTGCTCAATAATGAAGAAATTATTCCAAATATTGTAAGTCCAGTTAAGTGCTACAGTAGGAAAAGTGCAGGATAGTGTAGGTTAAATCAATAAATATTTTTACTCCAAAAAAGTGCCACAGATGGAAAAGTGCTGAATAGTGTAAGACTATTATTTACTATTCTAACTACAGTAAAGTGCTACAGTAGGGAAAGTGCTGGATAGTATAGAGGAATACATTACTATTCCAACTCCAGGTAAGTGCTGCAGTAGGGAAAGTGCTGGATAGTATAGAGGTATAAATTACTATTTCAACTCCAGGTAAGTACTGTAGTACAGAAAGTGATGGATAGTATAGAGGTATAAATTAGTATTCCAATCCTAGGTAAGTGTTGGAATAGAAAAAGTGCTGGATAGTGTAGGGGTATTACTTGCTTTTCTAACTCCAGGAAAGTGCTTTAGTAGAGAAAGTGCAGAATAGTGTAGGGCTATTATTTACTATTCCAACTCCAGGTAAGTGCTGCAGTAGGGAAAGTGCTGGATAGTATAGAGGTATTAATTACTATTCCAACACCAAGTAAGTGCTGCAGTAGGGAAAGTGCTGAATAGTATAGTGGTATCTATTAGTATTGTAACTCAATGAAAGTGCTGCAATAGAGAAATTGTTGTTAAATATTTAGATGTCAAACATTTTTTCAAACTCTATTACAGTAAAACAATAAGAGCAATAATAAATATGTTTTCATTCTAACATGTTCAATAAAAATATTCTCACAAAGATCGAAAATCATAAAAATCAATTTAATGTCCAATTTTTATTTTACAGAAACGTACCAAAAAATTTCAACAAATTGACAATCAACTACCAAAGAAACCATCAATCAATAAACAACCTTTCCACTATTAGAATCTGCAATCTTTGATGTAAATTAATTCCATAAAACTTGACACACATTATAAAACTGGATCATGTACAGGAATTATTAACTGTTAAAACTGTAAAGAAGTGCTGTTGTACGGAAAGTGCTCAATAATGTAGAGATTATGCCAAATATTGTAAGTCCAGTTAAGTGCTACAGTATGAAAAGTGGTGGATAGTGTAGGTTAAATCAAAAAATATTTTTACTCCAAATAAGTGCCACAGATGGAAAAGTGCTGGATAGTGTAAGATTATTACTTACTATTCTAAATACAGAAAAGTGCTACAGTAGGGAAAGTGCAGGATACTGTAGAGGTATAAATTACTATTCCAACTCCAGGTAAGTGCTGCAGTAGGGAAAGTGCTGGATAGTATAAAGGTATTAATTACTATTCCTACTCCAGGTAAGTGCTGTAGTAGAGAAAGTGCTGGATAATATAGAGGTATAAATTACTATTCTAACTCTGGGTAAGTGCTGGAATAGGAAAAGTGCTGGATAGTGTAGGTGTATTACTTGCTATTCTAACTCCGGGTAAGTGCTGGAATAGGGAAAGTGCTGGATAGTGTAGGGGTATTAATTACTATTCCTACTCCAGGTAAGTGCTGTAGTAGAGAAAGTGCTGGAAAATATAGAGGTATAAATTACTATTCCAACTCCAGGTAAGTGCTGCAGTAGGGAAAGTGCTGGATAGTATAAAGGTATTAATTACTATTCCTACTCCAGGTAAGTGCTGTAGTAGAGAAAGTGCTGGATAATATAGAGGTATAAATTACTATTCTAACTCCAGGAAAGTGCTGCAGTAGGGAAAGTGCTGGATAGTATAAAGGTATTAATTACTATTCCTACTCCAGGTAAGTGCTGTAGTAGAGAAAGTGCTGGATAATATAGAGGTATAAATTACTATTCTAACTCCAGGAAAGTGCTGCAGTAGAGAAAGTGCAGGATAGTGTAGGGGTATTATTTACTATTCCAACTCCATGTAAGTGCTGCAGTAGGGAAAGTGCTGGATAGTATAGAGGTATCAATTACTATTCCAACTCCATGGAAGTGCTGCAATAGAGAAATTGTTGTTAAATATTAAAGTGTCAAACATTTTTTCAAACTCTATTACAGTAAAACAATAAAAGCAATAATAAATATGTTCACATTGTAACATTTTCAATATAAAAGTTCTCACAAAGAACGGAAATCTTAAAAATCATTTCAATTTCCAATTTTTTTTTCCAGAAACGTACCAAAAACTTTGAACATATTGACAATACACAACCAAAGAAACCATCACTCAAAAAACAACCTTTCCACTAATAGAATCTGCACTCTTTGAGGTAAATCAATTCCGTTAAACTTGACACACATTATAAAACTGGATCATGTACAGCAATTATTAACTGTTCTAACTGTAAATAAGTGCTGCTGTGTGGAAAGTGCTCAATAATGTAGAGATTATTCCAAATTGTGTAAGTTCAGTTAAGTGCTACAGTATGAAAAGTGCTGGATAGTGTTGATTAAATTTGTAAATATTTTTACTCCAAAAAAGTGCCACAGATGGAAAAGTGCTGGATAGTGTAAGAGTATTACTTACTATCCTAAATACAGAAAAGTACTACAGTAGGGAAAGTGATGGATAGTATAGAGGTATAACTTAGTATTCCAACCCCAGGTAAGTGCTGGAATAGGGAAAGTACTGGATAGTGTAGGGGTATTACTTGCTTTTCTAAATCAAGGAAAGTGCTTTAGTAGAGAAAGTGCAGGATAGTGTAGGGGTATTATTTAGTATTCCAACTCCAGGTAAGTGCTGCAGTAGGGAAACTGCTGGATAGTATAGAGGTATAAATTACTATTCCAACTCCAGGTAAGTGCTGCAGTAGGGAAAGTGCTGGATAGTATAGAGGTATAAATTACTATTCCAACTCCAGGTAAGTGCTGCAGTAGGGAAAGTGCTGGATAGTATAGAGGTATAAATTACTATTCCAACTCCAGGTAAGTGCTGCAGTAGAGAAAGTGCTGGATAGTATAGAGGTATAAATTACTATTCCAACTCAAGGTAAGTGCTGCAGTAGGGAAAGTGCTGGATAGTATAGAGGTATAAAATACTATTCTAACTCCAGGAAAGTGCTGCAATAATGAAAGTGCTGGATAGTGTAGGAGTATTACTTGCTATTCTAACTCAAGGTAAGTGCTGGAATAGGGAAAGTGCTGGATAGTGTAGGGGTATTACTTGCTATTCCAACTCCAGGAAAGTGCTGCAGTAGAGAAAGTGCAGGATAGTGTAGGGGTATTATTTACTATTCTAACTCCATGTAAGTGCTGCAGTAGGAAAAGTGCTGGATAGTGTAGGGGTATTACTTGCTATTCTAATTCCTGGAAAGTGCTACAGTACAGAAAACTCAAGATAGTGTTGGGGTATGTTTTAAAATTATAATACCAAAAAACTACTGCTGTAGACAAAATGTTTATTTTCTTGCTAAAAATTAATAAAAAAAAGAACAAGAAACTAAATGACCAACTTTTTTTCTTTGCAGGAAATGTCTACACATCCTACTTCCAAATATATCAAGTCCAGAAAAGGAAACTGACTACTGAATCATGCAGGTTACATTTATTGTAAGGAAAGGATACGTTTTCCAAGGAATCATTGGAGGTGCGTGCAATACTTTACAACCCGTTGCAGCGGCAGAGCAGTTACGGTCGATGACATTATTGTAAGAACATCAGACCATAACCACTCTGCCTCTGCAATGGAAGTTGATGTTAGAGAAACAGTGAATGAAATGAAAGTAATTGCAAGCACCTCCAATGATTCCACAGGATCCATTTTAAGAGAGGTTGCTCAGCATGTCCCTACTCATGTAGCTAGTAATATGCCTACCATCCATAATTTGCGAAGAATTATTCAACGTCAAAAGCAGGCAAGTAATACTCAAACTAATACACCTCATACCTTTTCTGACATAATTATACCACACGAACTTACTATTTATTTTGCTAATGAACCTTTCCTTCTGCATGATAATGAAAACCCTCAAAAGCGTATACTAATTTTTAGTACACCCCGCAACCTTTTAAAACTTGAAAGTAGTGAAATTTGGATGATGGATGAGACGTTTAAAAGCACGCCCCATCCATTCACCCCAATTTATACTATACACGCTAAAATTAACAATAGTGTAATTCCCCTAGTATATAGTTTGCTGCCTGATAAGACTTCTGCAACATACACAGAATTTTTAACTGTGATTAAATCAAAAACTAACCAAAGCCCTAGGAAAATAATTATGGATTTTGAATTGAGCATGATCAATGTGATCAACAAAATGTACACGGATACCCAAATTCAGGGGTGTTTTTTCCATTTTTCCCAGGCAGTCTGGCGTAAATTACAAAAAACACCCCTAGTTACAGAAAACTCAACAGACAGCAAACTACAAGTAGAATTAAAAAAATTAACTGTTCTTTGTTTTGTCCCTCCCGAAAGTGTAGACGAGTACTACACTGCCATTACAGAATCAGATTATTACATTACAAATGAGGATAAATTGGCACCTATTCTAAATTATATGGAAGACACATGGATTGGACACCTAGGCAGATCGGGTCACAGGAGGAAGCCACGTTTCCATGTGGAGTGGTGGAACTGTTATTCGAGTTGCCTACAGGGAGAGGCTAACACAAATAATGCCATTGAGGGATGGCATAACTCCTTCAACCATGTATTTGGAAAAGCCCACCCTAATTTCTACTCATTTTTGGAACTTTGAAGAAGGAGCAAAGTTTCCAGGAAATGAGAATTTCTCAAACTCTAACAGGTAGTCTAAACTCACGGATTACTCAAAAAACAAAAGAAATGTCAGAGAGACTATTGGCACTAATACAACAGTTTACGTTGTGTGTGGCTCTAGATTACCTGGAAAATCTAGCTAACATTCTACCTTTTTAAAATTCTATTTCACATTACTTTCCTGCTTTGCTCTAAATTTACATCTCTCTAAATGTAATTGGCTACATACTTTTTTTTAAATTTTACAAAATATCCAAAAATTATGTTGGGTCACCTTACCTATTTTTTTTTTGAACTTTTTTTTAAAACTAGAATTTGCAACTTTTTAAAATACCCTTAGTTGCAAAAAAGTTCTGAAATCCTAAATAGTAACTATATTTTTTTGCAAAGAAGTTTGAAGAAATATTTATTTTTTCTCCAAAATATTTGCACAAAATGTTAAATATTTTGAAAATGCATTTTTGAAAAATAATACAACTCTTCTGCTTTTCACTGTTCCCAAAATAATTGTTGTAAAAAACTTTTTCAAATAAGTAAGCTTATTTTTTAGAAATATTTCCAAAACTGTCATCTAATTTCCTAATATATTTAAAAACATACTAAATAAAATGCTTCCATCAGCATTGGCATGTACTATAAATTTTCAAAAAATTGTCAATTCATACATTTTTTAAATAATGCAATATTTTTTCAGAATCAACATTTTTTTTAAAACCCATCTTCTTTTTCTTAATGGTGAAGAAAACACATCATATTTTTTTTGATATATTAATTAATGCACATTTTTGAACTCACAAATACATTGCAATTTGATTCACCAAAAAAACAAGTTCATTTTTCCGAGATCAGTATTGGACTATATAAATAAAATGTTCTTGTTTTATGTAGTGTAATATTTTTCAAATACAATGTATTTGGAACTTAATACAGTACACAATGTATTCTTCAAAACAAACAATTTAAAACTCGCAACATTTTTCTCCAAATTTATGATCACAATATTCCACCAAAAATTTAAACTTCTCCCTATTATCCAGAAATCCAAGAAATCCATTTCAACCTTCGTAATCTATTTTTACCGTATTCTACAGTACATCCAAACTGAAAAAGCAATACCAATGACAACAGCAATGACAACAACAATGGAAATATCAAAGTTTACAATCGTTTAAGCTTTTATCAACAATTATGTAACCACCTTTTTCCCTTTCATTTTTTTTTCATAAACTATCGATACTTTCAAAAATGCATTTGTAAACATTGCTTTCAAAGCGATAACATATTTACTAAACATAAACAATAATTCACTTGTTTTGCAAGAAATACAACTATTTCCCAAAACAATAAAGTTTCCGATCTTCCCCCACCCACAGACCCGACATAGGCATATTCTACTTATACGAGTAGCGACATGCGTTCGTATTTAACATTATTTACTATTAAAGCAACCTCTACTTATCCTTTCCTTACAATAAATGTTAATCTTTTTAACTATATTTGCTTTAAATAAAGTTTAAAATGTTTCCTACCTGGACGCAGATCAGCTTCCAGCTGCTTCCTCCTATGATGCTCTTCAAAATGCCCGCTTACGCTCACGTTAACGTCATGACGTCAAAGAATGCTGCAACGATAAAGAAAGGACTATTGTATTTATGTATATTTATTTAATATTACTTAATACTTTTTTTTTTTTAAATATTACTATATTATTAAAAATGTAAAAAAATATGCAATAAATCTTTTGAAATACCACCATTATTTGTATGGTTTTTTTAAAAATAAAAAAAGTACTTATAAAAAATTATCATATGTATATTGTTTTCATTTTCTAAAACATTATATCTAAAAATTAACATTTGACTTCTAAATTAACTACTTTCTCCCCTCACCTGTTTTCTACTTTCATCTCCCTTATTTTGCTTTTCTTTCATCTTCTTTACTTCATTCTTTTTCTGTACCACGGAAAACATATCCATGATCGTGAAAATAAAAGAAGGGCAAATTAACCCATAGAAAACAATGTAAAACCGTGGGAACCAAAAGTTAAATGTAAGATATAAATTCCCTTATATTTTTTCTTAAATATATAAAATAGCAAACTATATTTTTAAACCTATATTTAATTTTTTTAAACTTAATTTTTATATATTTAAGGAATTGTAAATTTTTGAAATAAACTAAATTTAATACTTACTTATCATAGAGTAAAAATTCCTTTAAAATTTACTAGAAACAAAATTCAAAAATAATAATACTTTTAAATATTAAAATGAGTCATTATATTATTTTACTAAATAACTATTTTTTTTACAATAAATAAAATCAATGTTAAAATTTAAATCATATTAATAATAAAATACATTATTATAATAATACTATGTATCAGTTATCAATAACTTATACATGTTTATTATTTTTTTATATTAATGTTGAAAATTCTATACTATTATCTAATAATTAAAAATGCTATATTTAAAATATTAATATAAATGTTCAATTAAAATACATGTTTTTAACATGTTTGTAAACTATAAAATACTCAAGTACTCAAAAGTACTCATACATAAAAATTGCTATAGAATCCTAAATAAAAATCATAATATCACCAACAAATAACAATAATAAAAAATATATATATATATATTTTAATACAATTAAGAATCAAAATAAATAAAATTACTTTTAATTAATACTCAAGTATTACTAAACATCTAAAACAATAAAAAATACTCTAAAATAATGTACCATACATTAATACTCTAGTAGTCTTAAATCAAATTAAAATAAAATAAAAAATACATTAAATTACTTTTAATTAATACTCAAGTATTACAATACATTTAATAAACTATAAACTATAAAAATTTAACAAATATATATTTTTAACAAAAAAAATACTCTAGTACCCTTTAAAAATATAACTTTGAAAAAAAACGAATTCAAATAAACTCATATCAATAAAAAATGCATTGTAAAAGTACCTGCGTTGTAAAAGTACTTGCGTTGTAACAGTATGCGTTGTAAATGTATGCGTGGTAAAAGTATTTGCATTGTAAAAGATGCGTGGTTATGGTATTGCGTTGTAAAAAATGCGTTGTAACAGTTGTATACCTATTTATAGGAGCACTGAAGACATTTTCACATCATGGTGCCCCCCACACACACATTTAGATCTGGACTTTGAGACAAGCAGTAATGAAGTGATTTATGAAAGGTCTCTCAGGAGCATGGAGCAAGATTCCACACTTCAAATCTGGTTCTGAAACGAGTTTATAAGCACACTGCTTCAGGAGCAGAACCACTTTAGGAGCCAAACCGCCTTATGAAAACACTAGGCGAAGAGAAGGAATGTGCCAAACCAAGGGTTCACAAGAGCCGTTTTAAAAATGCCCTTATTGCCAGGATCGGTTTATGTGATGCTTTACCTCATATGCACGTTGACTACTTCAGGTGTTATAGGAGTCCCATTTATATGTCTACAGTTGTAATAGTAAAGCTTTAGTTTGTCAGAATCTGCATGTTTTTTAATTGCACTGATTATACTTTTACTGTCTCTCAGCCTAATTAGCAGATGATTGTCTGAGGATGGGACCTCGTTGGGTTTTTATCTTTAGCTTTTATAAACGGCTTTCCAACGTATTATGTATAATGGTGGTTTTCCCACTATTTTATGATTTTTAATGAAATCAAATAATAGTATTATCGACTTGACTACTTGTTTTTAAATACCCTCATGCTCCTAGAACCTGGACCACTCGGGCGTTTTTAGAATCAAGTGCCAGAGACGTCACTTGTTTTGTTTTAGTTTTGCAGTGTATTCACGACTCCGTCATGATTTTGCAGTAATATTTTTTTTAATGCTTTTTGCATCATTGCGGAGTCCCAGGGGACCCCAGGACCGGGGTTAAAGGGTCAAAGTTTCCTGCCCTGCTCCTTTTTCTTTTCTTTAACAATCTTTTGTGGACTTGGCTGAAGCTGAGTCCCAAGATGGCTGCCAACACTTCCTTGTTGAAGTGTTGGCAGCCAACCAGATATCAGCAAGAGGATTGTTGTATCCTTGGAGAATCTGCCTCCCTATATATACAAATCTGACTTTCCTTAAATATCTCAAAAATTACTTAATGGATTTACACCAAATAACAAAAAGCACTCTTTCTGGACCAAGAGCTAGCTTTCCGCCAAATTTGGCGTAATTCCATCAAGCAGTTTGGCTGTAGTCGTGTTCACAATCCCGACTGGAATTAACATCTCCCTTTTCTTGTCCCCCACTTAACAGATTGCCCGGAAACTTTCCATGCACAGCTAGAATCACCCTTTCTCCCTCACTCTCTCTTTGATTGGTAACAGCTAGAATCACTGGCACATTTTTGTTGTTGTAAAATGTCGTGAAGATTTGTCAACCGGTGCCTAAGATATAGGCAAGTCAAAAGACACTCTTATTATGGTCCTAAGTATAAGTACCCACTGGTGACCGCCAGTAGGTAACACATATAACATATACACTATAACTGGTAAATGTCAGTGTTTTTTAATTTAAAATAGTTTGTTTTACCTATCATTTTTATGTAACTGCAATGTCCCTTTACCTTTGTTTTTTTCAGTGGAAGTAAATATAGATTTATTTTATTTTATTTAAAAAGTTTTGTAAAGCGTGAACATGACCCTTGCTGGTATCAGAGCTCTGTACACAGAGGCCAAAACATGATTAAACTTAGTACATTAGAGGTCAGCGCAGTAATACCAAACAGAGTAAACAATCCATATCAGGGAGCGGGTAGTGGGCTCGCTAGTTCAGTTTCATATAGAGTGCAAAAGATTTCCAGTAACATTCAGCAAGATAATTATAAAGTGACTTGTCACAACATAGTAAAATGAATGACAATCTGTAATCGGCCCAACTAGTATAGTTACGGAAGGGTCCTAGTGTAAAATAGCAGTTTACCAACCAATCATAAAATAAATAGAGCACGATAAGTTGGGATAAATGTCAAATCAGTGATGTAATATGTGATTGATGTCATCAGCAATGCATTGCGGGGGTGCAAGATATAGTTAGTGAACTAATTATAACAGCTGAATTTCTCTGGTTTTGTTTCTAACTATAACGTCCCTAAAACCTGTGTTTTTTTCAGTGAATTTCAAAGGTTTTTTTAAAAGCTAATTTTTAACTATAACATACCTGAAACATGTTTTTTTCTGTGAATTTATAAGGTTTTTTAAATGGGAATTTCTAACTATAATGTGCCTCAATCCTATGTTTTTTTTTATTGACTACATATATAAATATATAAAAAAAGTTGAGAATAATTTATAATTTAGAAAATGATAATCATTCTTTCTTTTTCTTTTTTAATTATACAGAAGTCGCACACCCTTCGCGCACCCTACACGAAGGCTGCGCGAATCCTGGTAGCGCCCATTTTAGAAGTCGCACTACGGTAGTGTCAGTGTAATTTGGAAAGTATGAAATATCTTCAAAGTAATTTTCAATAAAAGTTTTGCTTTAAGTTTTTGTTTAATTTAATTTAATTTTGATAAATATCCGAATGATATGAAATTTACCATATGTGCGACATATGCGCGTACGGTGCGCAACCCCGTATTTCCGGGATCGCGCCGTCCTCACACGGGTCACGACGATTCCGGCGTATTTTCAAAGTTTAAAAAATCACTATTGAAAGTTTGAATATGAGATTAGAGTAAATAGTTTTGGTAATATACTTATTTAAATGTTATAGAAACTTTTTTTATAGTTTATATTCATATATGCAATATTTCACAGGTGCGCGAAGGGTGCTTGACGTAGGCGCACATCCTACGCGACTTCGTGTCAGTACAAAAAAAGAATCTGATTGGTTTACATCATTTTCATTCTAGGAGAGTGAGGATACATCCCTGTGAAGTTTCCTTTATCTTTACTATTCATAGAGAGAAGACCTGTTTCTTGCTTCTCTGCCTTTTGTATTTTTGGTGTGTGTGTTTATTGATTTTTTGGGGAACAACAATGGCTTCCATTCTAGTTACAGTGGATCCATTGGCTGTGGAGGAAGACAAACAGATTGTGCAGGAGAACAGGAAGAAGAAGGAAAGTATTGTGTGGGCCTTCTTCAAAGCTCCTGAGTGAGAAAAAAAAGTCAATGCCCGGAAAGTTACCTGCATTATTTGCTCCAGAGTTTTATCAAAAGGGTCAGAGAAAAAATATTCCTGTGGCACCTCCAGTATGAAGAAACACCTGGAAATCGTGCACCCAGTCCATCTTGCAAGGGAAGAAAGAAGGAGGGAGTTAAATGCTACAGCACAGGAATACCCTAATGCTCCAGCTACATCTACACAGCAAGTTGCCGCTGCTCCAAGGCCCCACATCGTGCCGGAACTCTTGGATGCAACTATATGTTGCAAGAAGTGCACTGTACAATTTTTCATTGCTGAACAATGCCCAGATGTCATTACTGCTGCATTGAAAGCACACAAAATGCTATTTTTGTATGTGCTTCTGTTTTTGTTAGAGTTTATGTGTTGTTCCTCATTTTTCTGTTTAAAAAACATTTAAAACACAAAAAATAAAAAATGTTTTAAAAATACAAAAAAACATTAAAAATTGTTAAAAAAATACAATGGTTCTTACGGAACCACCTCTACTGGATAAGAAAATAAAAATTACCTGAGTGAATGCACGAGAGTATGGAGACTGTGTGGGATTATTGGTGAACTGCAAGGCTACTGCATGGTTATTTTATGAATGTTTGGGTAGTGGCAACGTGATTGAATGAGTTCATGGATAATAGCTGGTTGATTGGAGGTGTGCACGAGGAGTGACAGGGTGGTTGCTGGACTGCATGGCTACTACCTGGGTAATAGAAGGTGTGAATGAGCAGTGTCTAGGTGGTTGGAGGACTGCATGGGTAGTGCACAGGGGATTGTAGCAGTGCATATTTTAATGCCTGGGCCATTGCATGAGTACATGAGTAGTGACTGGATGATTAGAGTACCGCAAGGAGAGTGCATGGTGAATTTATAAGTGCTTGCGTTTGGGCGGAGTGATTAGATAAGTACATGGTACTAGCTGTGTAATTGGAGGAATGCACGCAGAGTGACAGGGTGCTTGTTGGACTGCATGGGTACTACCTGGAGAATTGAAGGAGCGAATGAGAAGTGTGTAAGTGGTTAGAGGACTGTATGGGTAGTGCATAGGGGATTGCAGCACTACATGTGTTAGTGACTGGGTCCTTGGATGAGTCAAAATACATCATGGAAAAGATAGATCTGCCCCGTATTTGATCAAGGATAGGCTCCTATAGAGTCCAATCTTTTTCAATAATCACCCATTTAAACGCTCACCAAATAGTCAAGGCCAGATTAGATTTAGACAAAAGCATTTTTATAGAAAAAATATCGTTTTTAATATTATTCCATATTTTTTAATATAGCATATATGTTCAACATCATTTTTAGAAAATTTCACAATTGCAAGATAAAAAGAATACATATACAACCCATCAACCTTCCAACATTCAAACTACAACATATTCATACATCACAAACAGTCATACTTGTAAAAGATTCATGCATGCATTCAACTCAGGTAAAATTTAGGACAAATTGCTCTGAGAACATCCTGAACATTCCTCTCAGCCATAGGCCGGGGATAGATGATAGTAAGTTCAAGGTAGATGGTTTCAACGCCGACGCGCGTTTCGGTGCCTGGCCAAAGGGTAGGCCGCACCTTCGTCAGGGCAAAGGAAAGGAGGAAGGGGTTGTACTCAATCGTGGGAAAAATGCTTCTGTTATTCAGGCTCTCTGTAAAAAGAACACATCTTTTAGTGTAATATTAGACCCCCATTCAGACAAACATTTTTTTTATATATGTACAGTTACATTTTATATAGATATATTCAATGCTGATGGCACAATAACTCATCACAGTGAATGATCCACAGGTAAGAGAAACACTCATAAGTTGTCCTCATTTTTTTCATTTTATACAATTTTCAATATACCGATACAAAATAGTGCTAGTCACATAGTACTTCATCAAGGTGGTGATATCATATATGGGGGGCATTGGTGAGCTCGAAAAATGGGTGACATTTTGCATAGGGCTTGGAAACAAACAAATAATAGTAAATTTTGAAGATATCTTCAAGACCCATGCAGTGGACCCTCACACACACACTCATTCTCCTGTCTTTATACTTTCATACGATGAGCATAGCTCCATTGATCCTAACTCCATTCATCTGTCTTTTGTGTATGAGTATATACACAATAAAGTAATTCATCACAGAGGCCTCGTTTTCAAGGCGCTAGTTCTTTAAACAGATTTTCAACCCCTCTTTCAAATCACATTTATCACGAGTGTTACCTTGAATTTAAATCCACATCTGCGTGTAGTGTGCTGCTGGAGAATGATAGCAGGTTTTTTCCTTTTTTAAGGGCAAGCTTTCGACAACTTCCTGATATCCTACATAAAGGTGAGTATAATATTTCAGAGTCTTATTTGCCACTTATGAGATTGCTATTTTCTTAGATTTATGCACAGTGCTTCTTACCTAAATGTGGATTCTGGTGAGCGACACGCGGAGCGTGGAGACAAATTGAGGCTGAGGATCGAGGTCTGCCTGAAAACATGAAAATTTCAATGAGAGGCCCCTTCTTTTAAATGCTGAGAAAAGAGGCAAGTGTGACTGATGGTCAGGCGGTTACCTGCTAGGTCGCGTTTGGCAGTTAGAACAATTAAGCAGTTTTCCGTCTTTTTCACACCGGGAGGTTCTGGCGGTTGGCAGCTTCAACAATGCACCCGCGTTCAGCCGCAAAGATCAGCCCGAGCAGTGTTTTCACCAAAAGGGGGCCGTCACAGTCTGCTGAAATAGGAGGCGCAAATAGAGATTTTCAATTTAAACTGCACGGTGACACACGTAAGTGTACAGAGGGATAGTTTCAGGGAAAAAGGCACATAGCAGCTTAGTTTAATCTGGCGCTGGTATTACTCAGTAGTTAATAAAAACAGATGCAACTATTTAAGGGAGATTCGACTAAACTAGACTTCTAGCGTTTAGTGAGGAAGGTTTCAGCGCATGAAACTTACACGGGCGGTGCTTGTGGAGATTCCTCTTCGCTTCCCATCCGGCCGCCGGTGGACGACAGCTCAGCACACCGCTTCCGTCTTTTTAAAGACTAAGGAAAATACCAAACGTCTTTCAGGTGTGCTTGGGAACAGAACGGTACAGGTAGGCTGGAAAGTCCGGGTTGGATTCCTGGTTTTTCAAAAGACCCGAGATGGAATGGGTCGCTTCGTATTTTTATTTTAAAGATGCATAGTGCTGTAAACTGCAGACAGGGTTTTAACAAATCGCATTTAGGGTTTTAACAAATCGCATTTTCCCACAGGCATATCTCATTTAAGCCTGTGTTCGCCGCATCCAATAAAAAGATCCAAAAGACCTCCCTCTTTTTACGGATGGATGTAGTGTTCTTGCCAGGAATTTCCCGGATCTTTTCTAAAATGGACCATCTTATGTCATCTTCAGTGTGTTTCATTTTGGTCCAGTGGGCAACGAGGGGAGCACCCCGCCTCTCATTTCAGATGCTTCCTTTATGTTCACCCACTCTGGTTCTACATTCCCGACTGGTTTCGCCCACATAGGGCAATCCACAGGGGCAGATGATCACATAGATTATATTGGATGATCGGCAATTACTTATGGTATTCAGTTTTATCAGGCGATTTCCGATGCTGAGAGATTCGCCCACAATGGCATTAGGGCATGTGTGGCAACTGCCACACCGATGGTTTCCTTTTATCGGCGGTAGGCCAAATATGCCAGATTGCTTAATACCAATTTGGCTGCGAACAGTACCTTGTACAAGATGATTTCTCAAATTCTTGTTACGCCGAAACGCAAAAATCGGTTTAGTTAAAGTTTCCTCTCCTTTATTGCCATTCAGAATATGTCACTGAGAGTTTATGGCTTGGCGAATTTTGTCATTCACTGTGGAGTGATTGGTGATATATACCAGTCTGTCTAGTTAATTTCTTGTTTGGATCTGAAACATACTTTCACGATTATAGTATCTGGCCCTCTTGAAGGACTCCTTGATTAGGCGATGGGGGTACCCTCGTTTCATGAGTTTAACTTTCAGAAGGTCGGATTGTTCTAAGAAGTCACTCATCCTGGAGCAGTTTCTTCTTAATCTTAAGAACTGGCTAAACGGGATAGAATCCAGTTGGACGCGAGGGTGGTAGCTTCCATACTCTAGGAGCGTGTTTTTGGCGGTGGGTTTGGTGTATAAGGACACATATTGGCATCCCCCATCGTGTCTCACCCACACGTCCAGAAACTCGACTTGAGTATTGCTCACCTTAGCAGTGAGTTTGATGTGGTCATCTGCTAGATTAATCCATTTGATGAATTCGTCTAGAGAGTCCTGGTCGCCACTCCATGAAGCGCGACCAGGCTCCTACATTTTCCCAAAACGGGGCCATTTCGTTATAGATGTTTTTATTTTCGAATTGGCCCATGTATAGACAAGCTATACTCGGTGCGCATGCGGCCCCCATGCTCACCCCCTTAACCTGGTGGTAGAGCTGTTGGTTAAATTCAAAGTAATTTTCGTTCATCACAATTTTCGAAAATTCAATGAGGAGCTGGGCATTGGGTAAGGTCCTTGGATGAGGCAATGGGTGCTGACACGATGCTAAGAGTACTGCAAGGACAGTGCCTCAGTGAATTTATAAGTGCTTGAATATTGGCAGAGTGATTGGATTAGTACATGATGCTGGCTGGCTGATTGGAGGAGTACACAGGGAGTGACAGTGTGATTGCTGGAGTGAATGGGTAGTACCTAGCAAAATGAAGGTGCAAATGAGCAGAGTGTAGGTAGTGAGACGACTACATGGGTAGTGCACATGTGATTGTAGCAGTGCATGTGTTAGTGCATGGGACATTGCATGAGTACATGGGTAGTGACAGGAGGATTAGAGTGCTGCAAGGAGAGTTTATGGTGAATTTATAAGTGCTTGGGTATTGGCAGAGTGATTGGATAGGTATATGGTGCTAGTTGGGTGATTGCATGAGTGCATGGGTAGGGACAGGGCGATGGCTGGACTGCATGGGTAGTGCTCAGGGGATTGTAGCAATGCATGACTTAGTGCCTTGGTCATTACATGAGTACAGGGTTAGTGAGTGGATGATTAGAGTACTGCAAGGAGAGTGTATGGTAACTTTATAAGTGCTTGTGTTTTGGCGGAGTGATTGGATAAGTACATGGTGCTCGCTGGATGATGGGAGAAGTGCATGGGTAGAAACAGGGCAATGGCTGGACTGCATAAGTAGTACTCAGGGGATTGTAGCAGTGCATGAGTTAGTGCATAGGTCATTGTACGAGTGCATGGGTAGTGAGTCAATGATTAGAGTGCTCCAAGGAGAGTGCATGGTGAAGTTTAAAGTGCCTGGGTATTGGCGGTGTGATTGGATAAATACATGATGCTGACTTGGTGATTGGAGGAGTGCATGGGTAGTGACAAGGCGATGCCTGGACTGCATGGGCAGTGCTCAGTATATTTTAGCAGTGCATGAGTCAGTGCATGGTTCATTGCATGAATGCATCAGTAGTCACTGGATTATTAGAATGCTGCAAGGAGACTACTTGGTGAATGTATAAGTGCTGGATTTTTGCTGAGTGATTGGATAAGTACATGATGCTGGATGGGTGATTGGATGAGTGCATAGGTAGTGACAGGGCGATGGTTGGACTGCATGGATAGTGCTCAGGGGATTGTAGCAGTGCATGAGTTAGTGCCTGAGTCATTGCAAAAGTGCATGGGTAGTGACAGGATGATAAGAGTACTGCAATTAGAGTGCATGATGAATTTTTATGTACTTAGGTTTTGGTGGTGTGATTGGATAAGTACATGGTGCTGACTGGGTGATTGTACGAATGCATAGGCAGTGACAGGGAATGCATGGGTGGTGATCAGGGGATTGAAGCAGTTAATGAGTTAGTGCCTGGGTCATTACATGAGTACATAGTCAGTGAGTGGATGATTAGAGTACTGCAATGAGAGTTCATGTTGAATTTATAAGTTCTTTGGTTTTGGCAGAATGATTGGATAAGTATATGGTGCTTCCTGGGTGGTTGGAGGAGTCCATAGGTAGTGACAGGGTGAAGGCTGGCCTGTATGGGTAGTACTTAGGGGATTGTAGCAGTGCATGAGTTAGTGCATAGGTGTTTGCATGACTGCATGGGTAGTGACTGAATGATTAAAGTCCTGCAAGGAGAGTGCATGGTGAATTTATAAGTGATTGGGTTTTAGCGGATTGATTGGATAAGTACATGGTACAAGCTGGTAGATTGCAGGTAGTGACAGGGCATTGGCTGGACTGCATGAATATTGCTTTGGGGATTGTAGTAGTGCATGAGTTAGTGCATGGGCCATTGCATGAGAGCATTTGTAGTGACAGGATGATAAGAGTACTGCAATGAGAGTGCATGATGAATTTTTAAGTGCTTAGGTTTTGGTGGAGCGATTGGATAAGTACATGGTGCTGACTGGGTGATTTTAAGAGTGCATAGGCAGTGACAGGGAGATGGCTGGAATTAATGGGTAGTGCTCAGGGGATTGTAGCAGTGAATGAGTTAGTGCCTGGTCATTACATGAGTACATGGTTAGTGAGTATACGGTTAGAGTACAGCAATGAGAATTCATGGTGAATTTATAAGTTCTTTGGTTTGGCAGAATGATTGGGTAAGTAAATGGTGCTCGCTGGGTGATTGGAGGAGTACATGCGTATTGACAAGGCAATGGCTGGCCTGCATGGGTAGGGCACAGGGGATTGTTGGAGTGCATGAATTAGTGCATTGGTGTTTGCAGGACTGCATGGGTAGTGACTGAATGATTAAAGTGCTGCAAGAAGAGTGCATCGTGAATTTATAAGTGGTTGGGTTTTGGTGGAGTGATTTGATAAATGCATGATGCTGGATGGGTGGTTGGAGGAGTGCATGGGCAGTGCAGAGGTGATTGTACCACTACATGTGTTAGTGCCTGGGTCATTGCATGAGTACATAGCTAGTAACTGGATGATTAGAGTACAGCAAAGAGAGTGAATAGTGAATTTATAAGTGCTTGGGGTTTGGCGGAGTGATTGGATAAGTACATGGTGTTGGCTAGGTGATTAGAAGACTGCATGGGTAGTGACAGGGCGATAGCTGGACTGCATGGGTAGTGCTCGGAATTTTAACAGTGCATGAGTTAGTGCATGGGTCTTAGCATGAGTGCATAGGCAGTGACTGGATGATTAGAGTGCTGTAAGGAGAGTGCATGGTGAATGTATAAGTGCTTGAAGCAAAGAAACAAAACTCTATTTCATCACAAACTTTTTTTACATCTGATACTGACCCATGCAAAAGAGCAGTGTTTAAGTCACTTACAATTATTGCAGGACTGTTTACATAGTACAATCTTCTTACTAACTTCTGCATTTGAGAGTGATGCACTGCTAACATTCTCAAATGATGAAAAACACTTTTGCACACTTTTCTAGAAAGACAAGCCAGAGAATGACCTTGCAAACCAGTATTTTTTCTCACTTTACAATGATCTAGTCCTTGTAGCATCTTAATCTTTTGTTTAACACTTTTTTTACTATATGCTCATAAGAAATTTCGTAAAATATCAATAGACTTTGCCATATATTGCAAATGCTACTACAAGCCCAAGAAAACACTGGGGCTTTAGTGCGTCGCCCTAGAACTTCATCAGCCATCACATCCACATTTCTAGTAACTATCTTTTTTTTATTTGCATAACGGTTCTTCACTTCATAAGCACGACCATTAGTATCAACTGCGTGAACTAATGTATTGCTTTGAAAATAGCTCTCTTCATTAAAAAAGGCTCTGAACTTAAAGTGTGCTTCCACTTACCCAAACAAATATCACAATAATTAGTTCTGTTAATTAGTGTCTTCTTTTTACTTTTATTCTTCATAAAATGCATTAATTTATCTAATGTTCGCATTCAGTTTTCTTTTTAATTTAAAAGGCTTTTTAACTATAGTTTTAATCTTTTTTTCCTTTTTATAAAATGCTGATCTTCTTTTATATTTCTTGCCATCTTTTATTACATTTTGTACAACTTTACTTAAAAAAATTAATTGCCTTATTTCCGAAAATTTATTTATTCTTCTTTTACCATAGTTTGTTTTTTCAGAATGTGATTTGCCATTAATTTGTTCTTTTTTTTATTTCATTCTTCTTGAAATATTCTTTCTACTTTCTACATTGTGCAAACCGTTTCTAGTCCTTGAAAGTCTTTTAATAGATTATTTTGTTCTCTTACCACAAGATTTTTTCTTTTTTCCCAC
Organism: Lissotriton vulgaris; assembly: GCF_964263255.1. Taxonomy (NCBI): domain Eukaryota; kingdom Metazoa; phylum Chordata; class Amphibia; order Caudata; family Salamandridae; genus Lissotriton; species Lissotriton vulgaris. Next base: position 1,251,379,276 of record NC_141685.1, read on the forward strand.
ATGTTCTACTTCATCTAATTCTTGCTGTCGTCTTTTCTTTAAATACTACTGTTTCTTTTGTTCTTTTCTCTTTTCAGTTTTTTGTGTAATGGTAAGTCTTTCTTATTGATGAATATCTGAAAAATAATGTAAAATTAATTTAATATTATTAATATAACTATATACAAATATACTATTCTATTGCTAAAGAAACACGTTCTACATAAAACCCAATTAAATGCTTTCTTTTGAAATCATATGGGGTTTGCTGCACCATCTGGGTACTACTTGGGAAATTAAAGGAGTGAATGAGTAGTGTTTAGAGGATTGCATGGATAGTGCATAGTGGATTAAAACACTGCATATATTAGTGCATGGGTCATTGCATGAGAGCATTGGTAGTAACTGGATGAATAGAGTACTGCAAGGAGAGTGCACAGTGAATTTATAAGTGCTTGGTTTTTGGTGGGGTGCTGCATGGGTGATTTGAGGAGTACATGGGTACTGACAGAAGTATCGCTGGACTGCATGGCTACTAACTAGGTGATTGAAGGAGTGAATCAGTAGTGTGTAGGTGGTTAGAGATCTGCATGGGTAGTGCTCAGGTGATTATACCACCGCATGTGTTAGTGCCTAGATCATTGCATAAGTGCATGGGTAGTGACTGGATGATTAGCGTACTGCAAGGAGAGTGCATGGTGAATTTATAAGTGCTTGGGTTTTAGCGGCGTGCATGGGTAGTGACAGGGGAATTACTGCACTGCATGGTTACTACCTGGGTAATTGTAAGAGTAAATCAGTAGTGTGTAGGTGGTTAGAGGTCTGCATGGGTAGTGCTCACGGGATTGTAGCAGTGCATGAGTTAGTGTCTGGGTCATAGCATGAATGCATTTGTAGTAACTGGATGATTAGAGTACTGCAAGGAGAGTGAATTTATAAGTGCTTAGGTTTTGGCGGAGTGATTGGATAAGTACATGGTACTGGATTGGTGATTGGAGGAGTGCATGGGTAGTGACAGGGGGATTGCTGGACTGCATGGATACTACCTGGTACAGTACTGCAAGGAGAGTGCATGGTGTATTTATAAGGGATATATGATGTTAGCACGCATACTTTTAGCACGCATACCATTACCACGCATTTTTTACAACGCAGGACCTTTTACAACGAATACCTTTACAACGTATTACACTACAACGCAGATACTATTACAACGCATACCATTACAACATAAGTATAGGAAAGTATATAATATTTTTAAATAATGTAATTAATAATTATTTAAATATTTTTTTAATTATTACATTTTTTATTATTAAATATTTAAATTAATTATATTCATTTTAATTTAATATTTTGTAAATATGTATGTTAAAAATACCCCTGTACCCCAAAACCCAAACCCAAACCCTGAAACCTAAAAATACCCCTGAACCCCAAAACCCAAACCCAGCCCTGAAACCTAAAAATACCCCTGTACCCCAAAACCCAAACCCAGCCCTGAAACCTAAAAATACCCCTGAACCCCAAAACACAAACCCAGCCCTGAAACCAAAAAATACCCCTGTACCCCAAAACCCAAACCCAACCCTGAAACCTAAAAATACCCCTGTACCCCAAAACCCAAACCCAACCCTGAAACATAAAAATACCCCTGTACCCCAAAACCCAAACCCAGCCCTGAAACCAAAAAATTCCCCTGTACCCCAAAACCCAAACCCAACCCTGCAACCTAAAAATACCCCTGCACCCCAAAACCCAAACCCAACCCTGAAACCTAAAAATACCCCTGTACCCCAAAACCCAAACCCAGCCCTGAAACCTAAAAATACCCCTGTACCCCAAAACCCAAACCCAACCCTGAAACCTAAAAATGCCCCTGTACCCCAAAACCCAAACCCAACCCTATAACCTAAAAATACCCCTGTACCCCAAACCCAAACCCAGCCCTGAAACCTAAAAATACCCCTGTACCCCAAAACCCAAACCCAACCCTGAAAGCTAAAAATACCCCTGTACCCCAAAACCCAAACCCAACCCTGAAACCTAAAAATACCGCTGTACCCCAAAACCCAAACCCAGCCCTGAAACCTAAAAATACCCCTGTACCCCAAAACCCAAACCCAACCCTGAAACCTAAAAATACCCCTGTACCCCAAAACCCAAACCCAGCCCTGAAACCCAAACATACCCCTGTACCCCAAAACCCAAACCCAATACCCCTAATAAATGTTTAAAAAAAAATATAAACTTACCTACACTTACGTTATAATGGTATGCGTTGTAATAGTATCTGCGTTGTAGTGTAATACGTTGTAAAGGTATTCGTTGTAAAGGGTCCTGCGTGGTAATAGTTTCGTTGTAACAGTATTTCGTGCTAAAAGATGCGTGGTAACAGTTACATACCATTTATAAGTGCTTGGGTTTTGGCAGAGTGATTGGATAAGTACATGGTGCTGGCTGGGTGATTAGAGGACTGCATGGGCAGTGGACAGGTGATTATACCATTGCATGTGTTAGTGCCTGGGTCATTGCATGAGTACATGGGTAGTGACTGGATGATTGGAGTACTGCAAGGAGAGTGCATGGTGAATTTATAAGTGCTTGGGTTTTGGCGGACTGATTGAATAACTACATGGTACTGGCTGACTGATTGGAGTAGTGCATGGGTAGTAACAGGGTGATGGCTGGAGTGCATGGGTAGTGCACAGGGGATTGTAGCAGTGCATAACTTAGTGCATAGGTCTTTGCATGAGTGTATGATCAGTGACAGGATGATTAATTAGAGTGCTGCAAGGAGAGCGCTTGGTTAATTTATAAGTGCTTGGGTTTTGGCGGAGTGATTGGATAAGTACATGGTGCTGGCTGGGTGTTTGGAGGAGTGCAAAGGCAGTTAAGAGGATGGCTGAACTGCATGCGTAGTGCTGAGGGGATTGTATAAGTGTATGAGCTAGTGCCTGTGTCATTACATGAGTACATGGTTAGTGAGTAGATGATTAGAGTACTGCAAGGAGAGTGCATGGTGAATTTATAAGTGCTTGGGTTTTGGCGGAGTAATTGGATAAGTACATGGTGCTCGCTGGGTGATTGGAGGAGTGCATGGGTAGTGACAGGGTGATGGCTGGACTGCATGAGTAGTGCTGAAGGGATTGTAGCAGTGCATGACTTAGTACATAGGTCATTACATGAGTACAGGGTTAGTGAGATGATTAGAGTACTGCTAGGAGAGTGCATAGTGAATTTATAAGTGCTTAGGTTTTGGTGGAGTACATGGTGCTCACTGGGTGATTGGAGGAGTGCATAGGCAGTGACAAGAGGATGGCTTAACTGCATGCGTAATGCTGAGGGGATTGTATAAGTTCATGAGTTAGTGCCTGTGTCATTGCATGAGTACATGGGTAGTAACTGGATGATTAGAGTACTGCAAGGAGAGTGCATGGTGACTTTATAAGTGCTTGTGTTTTGGTGGAGTGATTGGATAAGGACCCAGTAGTGTTTGGGTGATGGGAGGAGTGCCTGGGGAGTAACAGTGTGATTGATGGATTGCATGTGTACCAGCTGAGTAATAGAAGGTGCAAATGAGTAGTGTGTGCGTGGTTAGAGGACTGCATTGGTAGTGGACAGGGGATTGTAGCAGAGCAAGACTTAGTGCCTGAGTCATTGCATGAGTACATAGGTACTGACTTAATTATTGGGAGAGTGCATGGGTAGTGCCTGGGTGATTGTATAGGTGTTTGGGTAGTGGCAGAGTGATTTCATGAGTGCTTGAATACTAACTGGGAGATTGCAGAATATGGAATCAGTCATTCATTACTCATGTGGTTTTAAAATCACGTAGTCACTACTTTTGCACTCCTGTAATTGGTCAGGCATCTCTAAATTGTTCACTAAGCATTCATACAACTGTATAAATACAATCTGAACACATAGATGACCGATTATATATTACCTAGTTAAGTAGATAAAAACAACATGACTGCCAGGGTAATATGTGCTGGTTTACTTTTGAACTACATCTTAACCATTTTATCTACAAAAATGCGACATCATTAAACTATACCTCTCAACAGAGTTAAAAAGAAGGCTAATTAACAACCCCTTTTATGAGCATTTTTAAAACAACACTTTTATTCTACATCTTCACCTTTGTATCTAAAATGAAGTGGCATCATTGAACTATATCTTTGTTCAGACTACAAAAAGAAGCCTAATAACAGCAGCTTATTTTACCATTGTATCTTAAAATATGACTTCATTTAACTTTACATTTGTACAAACTAATAAAACAAACCTAATTATTAACACCTTATATAATCATCTTTTAAACAGCACAGGTTTGCTGCATCTTTGTCCAAACTATCTATAATCATGCAGTATCATTCAAGTATACCTTAGTAGAGACAACAAAAAATGAAGCCACTGCTGGTGCTCTTGCCGCCGCGAGCACTGCTGACTCTGCAACCCGGCCGGGGGTTTCAAAGGTGTACCGGGGGTCACCTGTGATTTTTCGGCTGACATCGGGTCCACCGGTTTGGAGCCTTGCCGCCCTGGAGCTCCGACGTGGGCACTGGACCCGCTGTCTTCTTCCGCTTCGTCCAGGAGCTCTGCTCCTGAGGTGGAGGTACCGGTAGAGGCGTCGGAAGGAACTCCTGAGGAGGGGGAGCTTTCTGTCAACCACGGACACAATTTTAGAGAAGGTGGTAACGGCGGTGGTAACGGCGATAAGGGTGGTAACAGCGGCAATGGTGATAGGGGCTTAGTGCAGCCCGGGACAGGGGGCACATACTTCATGAGAAAACGTAAGGGGCACAAAAAAGAGTGTAAAAGAGGGGAAAAAAGCAAGAGTGAACAAATACAAAATATTAGGCTCCCTGCAGTATGTTGCTCAAGCCCTACCACTGTTCCTGTCTTAGGCTTAGACGTGGTCAAGCCTGTGGAGCTTGTGGAGCCTGTTAACACTATCTTTGACAACGCCGGCAGTGCCAAAAAGAAACTTTCCACTTATTTGACAGGGCAAGTTAAGGCAAAGCCTATACATGCAGATCAACTAAGGGGTCTAAGGGCTCTAATGCTAAGTGCAAAACTTCAAGTTCTGCTAGTGCTGGGTCCAAAATAACACCATCACTTAGGTCTTACTTTAAGGTGGTTCCTCAAGTGTTACTATTAACAGATAATATCTCTCCCAGTGATTCTTTGGAAAAGTCAGTATTAGAGGTTATAGGTCCCAAGGAGGTAGTGAATATTGGGGTCCCACCCAATAATACTCCAACTGATAAGGCGACAGGGAGTGCAGAGGGCCCAGAAAACTTGGGCACCAATTTGGAATCTGATTTAGACAGGGACAGAGTCAAAGAGGGCGAGATTGCTGGTATAAATGTCATCCCTGGCTTCCCTACCCTTACCGAATTTGCTGATAGTTCCGTCTCTGTGTTGGAAAACTTTGGTCCTTCTGGTTCATTGGGTCATCCCTCACCTCTTGCCTTGGTTTTGGCCCCTCCACTGGCTCCACCACTTTTGTTGGCTCCTCCATTCTTGATACCTGGCCCCGTGATGGGGTCCGCAAGGGGGCGGTCTCCTAAATAATAGGCAAGGGGGCACACCGGCTATCTTGTCCATTGTTTTGCCAGCTAACTGTGATAATGTAAACTTGACCACTTTCCTGCAGGCATATCTACAGGGGATGTTTAAATCTTTGTCAGCTGACTTAAAAAAGGGATTTGAGACTTCTGCTGCTAACCAGGCAGATATTATATGTTTTTGTGAATCCCTGGACAAGAAGCTAAGTGATCTCTCTCTGAGAACAGAGACATTGGAGGACACAGTAGCGGGCCTTTCTTTACATCTAGATGAAGCAAATGTGGGTATCACCGCGCTCAGGAAAGAGGACCAAGTGTTAGCAGAGAGGATGGAGACGCTAGAGAACAATGCCCAATGGAATAATCTATGTATTCTGAATATTCCTGAAGACAAAGAAGGCTCTGACATAAACAGTTTGTTATTTCGCTACTGAGGGAAGCATTGCGTTTGGATCAATCAGAGGAAGAGCTAGCCTTAGACATTCAACGCATTCATAGAGAGCCTTTCAGAAGGAATCCCCAAAGGTCTAAGCCTAGAAAAATCTTGGTCAACTTCCACACTTACTCCCTTAAGGAGACCATCTTAAACCTGGCTCTAAAGCAGAAATCTGTGAGTGGCAAAGGGTTTAATTTTCAGATTCGATCCGATCTGTCTAGGGCTACCCTTGAGAAGCAATGGGAGTTTGGAAGGAGGCTTGAGGCTTTCAGAAGTTATGGTGCAGTTGCCCAATTAGTTTTCCCGGCAACATTGAGAGTTATGTACAAAAATAGTATGCATAACATAAGATCAGTGCAGGCAGCAGATGAGCTACTATTGACCATAGGGAAAGAGAAAGGGGCATCAAGCTAGGGGGAACTAGGCTAGGTTTGCCCAGTGTGAGTGTGAGTGTCAAGTAATTAAAGAAGTATTCGGGTATAGTGAGAAAATGTTGCTACCTGATATGCCCTGGAAGCTAATGTTAGTTTGTCTTTTGAAAATTGGAAAGCCTTAGCACAGTGGAAAATAAAAAAGTATAATTAAGGGGAAAAAAACACACACATGATGGAAAGGAAAAATTAAAAAATATATCAATATAAATAAAAAAAATTCTCTTTTTAAACAGATAATATGTTTTTGAAGAAATATCAGTAGTGTAGGCACAGGGCTCATAGCATAAGTTTATCTTTTTTTGGTTTGTTTTTTTCTTTTTCTAAGTCATGGATTGGGTGGGAACCCAAGACGGGGTGCTATCTTCTGGTCTTTCCGGATAGAGCATGGGTTTCACGGGGGGGTAGTCAGGGGCACAAGAGGGGGTTGCGGTTGGGGGAGCAAGGGAAAAAATAAAAATAAATCCTCATCCTCGCTCTAGTTTTGTTTTATGTTTGTTGATTCTCCTAATGGGACATGTGACTGTTTTCTCTATTTTCTGGTGGGTCTGCTTTCAAAACATTTGCTGTATTGATATAGATATGGTGGACAGGTGGGTGGGAAAATGCAAGGTGAGGGATCTGTATTATAATGAGTAAATTAGCGATTCTCTCCTAGAATACTAATGGATTGCGTACTAACCCTAGAAAAATTCATATAATGCAATATCTTCGCAATTCAGATGCACAGATTATAGTGCTCCAGGAGACTCACCTTGCTGAATCTGAAATGCTTTCACTGGTTAAAAAGAATAGGTGGATTGATAATTGTATAATACCACAGCCACTTAAAGCTGAACCCTACCAAAACTGAGCTCGTCTTGATAGGTGGCCCCAATCACCCATGGAATGCCACCTTCTGGCCTACATCTCTGGGGACAGCACCCACTCCTGTGAGCTCAGTCAAAAGCCTGGGGGTGATCATTTCCGAAGATCTATCAATGAGACCACATATCAACGCTGTCACCTCGCCTGCTTCTTCCACCTCAGGCGGATCCGCAAGATCAGCAGGTTTCTTATCAAAGAGGCCCTGACCCAAGTTGTCATCGCGCTCATCACCTCCAGGCTCGATTATGCCAACATTCTGTACGCAGGAATTCCGGCATGCCACCTCCACCGACTTCAGCTGGTGCAGAATCAGGCTGCTCGCCTGATTTTCTGCCAGCCCAAACATCAGCACATCACTCCCCTCCTCCGCAGTCTGCATTGGCTCCCTGTTTCCAAACGCTGCACTTTCGTACTGGCATGCACTACCTTCAAGGCCCTTTCGGAAGCAGCCCCTAGGTTCATCTCTTCGGCCTTGTCCCGTCACATCCCTTCCAGAGCTCTTCGCTCAGCATCACTAAACCTCCTCGAGGTCCCCAGATTCAAAAGAAAAAAGCACAGTGGCCTGAGCTTTTCTGTCCTGGCCCCCTCCACCTGGAACTCCCTACCTCCTTCTCTCCGTCTCTGCCCAAAGTACGACTGTTTCCGTACACTCCTAAAAACCCTGCTCTTTCAAGCCGCTTATGACTAACCCTTCACTCTGGATCAACGCTATATGTCAATGAGTGCCAAGAAACCGATGGTGATAGTGCGCGTTATAAATAATTTTAATAGAATAATAGAATAGAATCTGCACACATTAGAGGAGTAGCAATTATTTTTTTTAAATCCATAAAGGCGAGATTGGTCTCTAAGTTGGTTGACCCTGGAGGCAGGTGGGCAATTGCATCAGTGATAATATCGGGGTCCCCAATTACTATAGTGGGATACTATGGTCCTAATCAGGATGACCCATCAGCGATGAAAACTCTTTTTTCACATCTGTATCTATTCCTCGAGCCGGTTATCCTTGCAGGGGATTTTAATATAGTTATGGATCCTCTTGTGGATAAATACCCTTCCAATAGAGCCAAATTCCATCTAAAACCAGGTCTTACCTGCTACATAACATGAAACAGTTAGGGTATAATGATATTTGGAGAGCATTACACAGGCAGCAAAGAGGTGTTACATTTTGTAATTGCAGATACCATCAACAGTCATGAATTGACTTCATTTTGATTAGTCAATCATTAGTCAACTTGGTGAAATTGGCTTCCCACTTAACCTTTCACTTGTCAGACCATGCGGCAAATTATCTTGAGTTGGAGGGTTTTCCTAGGAGTCGTTTAAGAAATTGGTCTTTTGATCGCTCATTGCTCTCCTCATCAAACTTCATCAATGCTCTGAATGTGGAGGTGCAGCACCTCTTTGAAGAAAGTATTGGAACTGCCTCTCCTGGGGGCGTTTGGGATTCTTTAAAAGCATTTTTAAGGGGCTATATAACTAATAAAGTTACATATAAGAACAAGAGATACAGGGAAGCAGTGGCTTCTATGGAATCAGCGATGACTAGGGCTAGATGTAGGTAATTTAGATTTACCGATTCTAAAATACCGAATATTACCGATTCGGTATTTTAGAATCGGTATATCTGATGTGGGTAATAATTCAGTATTTCTTACCGAATCGATTCGGTAAATACCGAATCGGTATTTGCTATTGAATCCTATGGGCCTTGAAGCCCATAGGATTCAATAGCAAATACCGATTCGGTATTTACCGAATCAGTAAAAATACCGAATTGCAAAGGGGGACAGGGTGTCACTTTGACACCCTGTTGCACCCCTGTAACTGACTTGTGCGCAATGTGGCACACAATCATGCCCTTTGGTCTGTTAGAAGTGCTACCTACATAGGAAAATACAGATTCGGTAATTTTAACGATTGGTAAATTTACCGAATTGGTCAAATTTACCGATTCTGTTATTTTACAGAATCGGTAATTTTACCGATTTGGTAAAATTACCGAATCGGTAAAATTACCGAATCTGTATCTTTTCAGTGCCCCTACATACCAATGTCAAAATACCGGTCGGAAACGGCCGAAAATTGGTATTTCGGCCAATTCCGACCGGTATTTTGACACCTACATCTGGCCCTAGAATACAAACAGAAATAGTTATGCACCCGGACGCCCCTTCCACCACGGTACAGGAGTGGCAAAATAAAGTGCTCTCCTTAAAAGGGGAAATGGGATCAGTTTTAAATGCCAGGGTCTTAGAGAGATGGGAAGCCAGCAAACTCGCACATTTTTAGTATGGGGAGGGGGCTGGAAAGCTGCTCGCTTGTAAGACAAAGACTGAGCAGGTCAGAAATAACATTGATTCAATAATTTCTGGCGGCATAACATACTCTTCTGACGTAGACATTAGGGGTGCGTTCCGTGAATTTTTTAGTGAAATATATCGTGAGGACAAAAACATTGAGACCAAACAAGTTGAAGATTGGCTGGCGGGAGTTTCTCTTCCTGCATTGTCATCAGAACAAAGCATGGTGCTCGAAGATTCTATCTCTCAGGAAGAAGTAAGACTGGCAATTATCAGCAGTAAAAAGGGTAGAGCATCAGGCCCAGATGGGTTGCCGTCAGAAATCTATAAGGCCCTGATTTCAACAATCCTCTCCTTCTTAACTGAGTTGTTTAATAAGATCCTCCAAGACGGAATGCCCCCTCCTGCTTCTTGGAATAATGCCTCGATAACACTGATTTCCATTTAAAACACTGACTATAAAATCTTCGCGTCAGTGTTGGCAAACAGGTTGGGGGCAGTTGCAACAAATATCTTGCACGTAGATCAAAAGGGGTTTGTAAGGGGTCACCAGCTATATGAGTTGACCTATGATCTCATAAGTGCCATTGATGTGGCTTCTGTGGCATCACTCCCCCTGGCAGTTCTCACTTTGGACGCCACCAAGGCCTTCAAAAGGGTTAACTGGATTTACCTATCGGAGTTCTTGGTGAAATTTAACATCGGTGAGAAATTTAGGCCTGCAGTTAGACTTCTGTATCAGAACCCGTCTGCCTCTTTACTTGTCAATGGGGAATTGTCAAACCCTTTTAACATAACGCGGGGTACCCGTCAAGGCTGCCCTCTTTTTCCCCTCATATTCGATCTATACATTGAGCCTTTTGCTCAATGGATACGCGACAATTGTAACATCAAGCCCATTATTTATGTAGGAAGGGAGAGGAAAGCTGCCTTGTATGCAGATGACGTTCTCATTTTTACCTCAGAACTCCTCTCGGCATTTCCGGCAGTAATTGCATTAGCCCAAGACTTCAGATCCGTGTCCGGCTATGAAGTCAACGCCGCAAAGACGGATATAAGGGTCTGGAATGATCCTGAGCCGGTGGCAGGTTTTCAGCTGAGTCCAGTCCTGCATTACTTGGGCCTAAATATATATAATGACATAAATGAAATAGTTCCATCCAATCTCTTGCTTGTTGCCAAGGAGTGTCGTAGGTTAATGAAATCATGGTCATTTCTTCCGATATCACTATTGGGTAGATCTAACTTAACTAAAATGACCATTCTCCCAAAAGTTACTTTTTTATTTAATAGAATCCCTCTTTTTTTTTAACCCTCGATGATAGCTAAACTCCAAAGTGATATGTTGTTTCATCTGGAACAACCGTATTCCCAGAATAGCCGGAAGAAGATCAGGTGCCATAGAGAAAAGGGTGGTTTGGCTGCGCCCGATCTACAGATTTATGCGTGGGCTTTTCAATTCTCCCATGCCAGGATGCTGTTAAAATCTCCCATAAACTCTGGCTGTGGGTATATGTTTGCGGCATTGCTTAGAGGGGAAAAGTTAGCTGACCACAAATTTTTGTTTAAGTTTGGTGACCCCAAGTTTAAAAAAAAAGTTAAATTGAAGGTGTTGCAGGAAACATCCAAGACATGAGTGAAACTTAGATGTTCTATTAAAATCGACTACTATTCTTCTAGGGCTCTGTTATGGAACTCACCCGGGACCCCAAATTGGCTTCTTGATAGTCTCACAGCACCGCTGAGAGAAGCAGGAATGGAGGTCTGGGGGGACCTTTTTGCGGATGGTCGCTTACTCCCGTGGGAGGTGCTGAGTTCCAAAATAGGGGTTGGTTTTTCTAGGTTTAAATACCTGCAAATGCAAAGCTGGGCGCACTCACAGATTTCTGCCAAGGGTAGGTTTCTATTGGGATGGGGATAGTAACATGTTGTCCCTTTTAATAGATAAGCCTCCAACTAAGAAAGAGGTTTCATTCTGGTATAATCTTTTATTGGATGAGGTCGAGAGTGAGTTACATCTGCCTGACTTGCTGTGGGCTGGGCATATTATCAATCATAGTGTGGAGAATTTGTGGCTGGAGTCTTTTAAGATCATGTGGAATATAATGAAACCTTCTTGGCTACGCCGAAATCATATTTTCACCCTGCATAGGGCCTACTATTCTCCACAAAGACTGTCAAAGTTTCAGAACAATGCTGCCGTGGCATGTCCGAAATGTGGTCTGACAGCTGCTTCTGACCTGCACATGTTTTTTGATTGTCCACTCTTATCGCTCTTTTGGAATGCGGTTTGTTCATCACTCACTACTGCCTTGGGATCCCAGATCTTGTTATTTCCCGCTCTTGTTACTTTTGGGGTTGCACCAGAGATTCAGGGTCCGGCTAAAAATTAACTTTTCTATGGAATCTTGCTGGCCAGGAGGGAAATATGTAGGAAATGGATAGACCCGCTACCTCCTACTTTGCTGGACTGGCGTACTTCAGTGCTACAAACATCCAAGATGGACCTATTAAGATCGGGCAATCCAGACAAGAGACACTTCTGGCTTTTACTAAACTGGTAATAGTGGTATACTCCACCATGGGTTTTTTTTCCCCCAAGGTCCAATGATTACGCTGCTTGACACCTGTTTGCACGTTTGCATACCCAATAGGGTGATTTCGATATAGGATTGGGTCTCTTATTGCAGCATACTTCCCTGTCGGTTGTTCCAAAGCTGTGTGTTGTTGGAGTTTGGTAATTTTTTACTGAGGGATGACTCACTTCCCATCACCATTTGGTGCCCCTACCAGTTTATCTGAGACAGTATGTCCATCTCCACGCACTACTATTTGGTAACCAAGGGCAAATATGAGGACTAAAAAAAAACAACAAACAACAAAAAAATGAAGCCTAATAAACTACACCTTATATGAACACCTTTCAAACTACACATTAGTACTGCATCCTCAACCACCTATAAAAAAACATACGGTATCATTCAATTATACCCTTGTACAGACTTAAAAAACAAGCTTAATTAATAACATCAGTAATAATCTTAAAAAATACACATATTACTGTACAGACTCTTTTTAACAACATTTAACTACAATGAAGTAAACTCCAATATACATCTCTACATTTAATAATATATTTCAAACAACACAGTTTTAGAATAATGATTTTTTAAAAATAAACCTCCCAAATGTATAAATCACCTTGCAAATAAAGGTGTTAAATGGAAAATCTAACAAACTCTGATAGGATTTTCTTTTACATACAAACAATATAGTGCACCAGACTCGTCAACATAAAACCAGTAATGGCAAGGTTTCCCTTTCTTTCTCCACACAAATAAACATAAGTAACAAACCACATTGCTTCCCAGATTTTTTCAAATTGTTAAACACATTTCAATTGGTTACACATAATAACCCTTACCAACTGACTTCTGAAGGTGTCCAAACTGTTTCTACATTTTTTTTGAAGTCGAAACCCTATCGTGCACCACCGCGATGGAGTCAAGAATTCGGACGGAAGTTCAAAAACATATAGCAAAATACAGTTAACACTATTTTTTAACTAAACACCACTTCTTAAGATAGAATTGGCTTAGGAAAAATCATCGAAAAAATATTACTTATATATATATATATGCACAGTTAACTTTTAACCCTACCCCTATTCTGCTTAATGCCAGTTTCCATAGCAACAGTTCATGAAACTTTCAACTGAACTCACAGGTCACAGGTTCACCACATTTTCAAGTTCACCACACAATGTTGCAAATACAAACAGCAGGTGTGGTTGACTTGGCAACATATGATCTAATCCTTTCTGCTGTACCTTTCAAACATTTTTTTACTAACTAATAGTAAAAATGCTTTAAAAAAAGAAGACTGCACCCTCCTTTTAAATGTAGAATGTTCCTAAACAGCCAATCAATTCTCTACTTTTTTTTAAACTGCATCTTGTCCACCATTTTACATACATCTCATTCTAGCAACTGACTACCTCAACTACAGACAAGTTTTCATCACATCCAGACTTCCCTTCAAAATGCTTAGAGAATGGATTGTGGGACACAGCTATGTTTTCTGGTGCAAAAGGTATGCTGAAAGCAGAGGTATTAACAAAGGCCTAGCTTTGCAAAATGTAGACATTAAATGGATTGGACAGAGAGGATTAAAGTGGGCATTAATTGATGCCTTTGGTTAAAACCTTTTTGAGTCTCAAACTCTCTGACCTCATGAATGTGCACTGTGGTTGCAATGACCTAGGCACATTGACTGGGGTAGGTCTGGAAATGCTTATGAAGGACACCTTTGCAGAATTGAAGTTGCTTTTCTTCCAAACTGCCTTTGTATACTCTAACATATGCCAAAGACAGAAATGGAAGTGGCCCAACCAATGTTGTCCTCAGATTGAGAAAGCTAGAGAAAATGTCAATAAAGCTCTTTCTGCTTATCTCAGAGACCATAGAATGGGCTCCATATATAACAACAATCTACGTTTCCCTTTAGAGGGCATCTAAAGGAGTGATGGAGTACACTTTACAGCTGATGGAAATAGAGTCTTTCTCAAAAACCTAAAGCTCTGCCTCCGCACTTACATGTAGCTACAAGAAACTCATAATAAACACAATGGCTCTTTTTAGAGCCACCCAATAATGCAACATATAACCTAGATTTATATTAAAAAATCATTATTTTTGCTTGGAGTCGCTCACCCAGCGCGATTGAAGGAGCTGCGCACCCAATGCATTCACACCAGGGGGCCGCGCTGGGAAGCGTGCCCCCATCAGGCTCATACCAGGGGGCTGCGCTGAGCAACACGCTAGGGTCGCTCCTTCAAACTTTGGTGGAAAAAAACCTGTCCACTTCCATTAATTTATAATCATGGGGTCCCCAACCCCATCCCCTAGGGCATGCCCACATCTATATATATATATATATATATATATATAATTTTTTTTTAAGGGAGGGACACCGCACTGCCCCCATCTCGGGCCATTTTGAGCCCTGGAGACCCCATCCCCTTAGGGCGGGCCTGTCCATTTTTTTATTATTTGTTTTTTTTAAAGGGGAGGGGGACTGCGTGGCCCCCTCTCGGGCCACTTCTGGTGCCGGGGACCCCGTCTCCCGGCGCCTTGCCAGCCTTTTTTCTTTTGGGAGGGAGTGCCCCCTCTTAAGAACAATTATGGCCCTGGGGACCTCATTCCCTGTTGCCGGCCTGTCCTATTTAAAAAAAATTGTGGCCCCCTCCCAGGCCATTTGTGGCCCTGGGGACCCCATCCCCTGGGTCCTGGCTTCCCTGTTGGGGACAGTGGGGGGAGCCCCAATGCCCCCACAGTCCCACCGGCTTCCCGCCTCCTGCGGGAGCCTGCATTGCTTTTCCAGAAGGGGAGCTGCTGACATGCAGCTCCAATTGTGGAAAAGCAATCCTGCTTTGTATTTTGGAAGCGAGAGCAGGAAATATGCTCTCGCTTCTAAAATCCAAAGCAGTGTTTGCTATGATGGGGTAGGAGCCAAACGGCTCCCCCTGCTATAACTATAGTACCAATGGCACCCCGGGACACTGCTGGAGCCTGCCCTTGTGGGTGGCGGTCCCCAGTGCCATCAGGAGCTCCAAGAGGAGGGACGTAAAGCCCCGGGAGGTGGTGGTCCCTGGGGCATGTGGGGGGCCTTGTGCCTCCCCACACAGGTTATTTTTTTTTAATTAGAGCCCTGGGGAGGTAGAGGTCCCCGGGGCTGGGGGAGGGGGGCTACGTACCTCTTGTATTTTTATCATCAAAGCCCTGAGAAGGTGGTGGTCCCCGGGACCTGTCGGGGGGCTCAAAATCCCCCACACAGATTTTTTTTAAATAGATCCCAGGGGAGTTGGCGGTCCCAGGGGGCTGCAAGGGGCCACGTGCTCCCTGCAAATATTCAGCATAGCCCCGGGGTAGTAGCAGTCTCCAGGGCTGCAGGAGCCCGATGGGTCTCCACTATTATTTTTTAGGCAATGCCCCCGGAACCTGGCCCACAAGGGGGCCCTCATTAAAATGAAGTGTGTGAGCCAGAGCTACATTTTTTATAATTTCGGTGAGATTCGCGACCCCTGAGCAGGTCTAGGGGGTCAGGGTGTTCCTCCCCTGCCCCCTTTTCTTGTTTATCATCCTTTTTTTTGTGAAACTTATGTTTATTGGCATTTTGTTAAGTAAATAGTATTTGCTTTACAATAACAGGAGCATCAGAGTCATAAAGTGCAATACAACATGTCACGAGAAAGCAAAGCCGAGGATCACGTCTTGGATGCTGCTGTGCCAATCTGCCGAAAGGAGACAATCTATAGTGACCAATACAGTTTCAGACAGTTCATATGATTCATATGTCTTTTCCTCCACAATGTGATTTCACCGTCCATAACATTGTGACGAATTTATGCTGCGCCCTTCAAATCAGGAAGGTACTCCAAAGAGAAAAAAAGAAAAAAGTCATAACCCAATATTCCCCCGATGCGCTCCCACTAACCAGGTGTGTGGTGGTGACTCTACTGATGAAGGCTGGGTATATGGCTAGGCAGAAGCGTAGGATGTTAGAATTGGAAGAGTTGCATGGCTTGAGAGACGGGGGCACACCGCCTGCGGTAGTAAGGAAGGCGACTAATGGACCCCACTTATATAGTCGTCGCAGAATATGTCTGCATTGTTTCTAGGCAGAGGAGTTTCCAGAGGGCAGCGTGCCATATTGAGAGGGTAGGGGCTGCCTTCCTTTTCCATGCTGCTGCGGTTCTTAGTTTCGCTGAGCCTATACACATCCACATGATGGCTTAGTGGGCCCTGGTCTGGTGTTCGAGAGAGTGATCTCGAAAAACTAGGAGAATTCCCTCCATGGTGGTCGGTATTGGATAACCAAACATAGTTTTAAGTTGTGCTAAGATTTCCTCCCAGAAGGGGCGTATGGTGGGGCAATACCACCAGATATGTTGGAAATTACCCAGTAGCCCACAGCCCCACCAACATCTATTGGACGTGTTCGGGGAGATTCATTTGAGTTTGGCAGGGTGAAGGTATCAGTCCAATAGAGTTTTTAAATGTGCTTCCCTGAGTTCTAGGGAGTGACTGAATTTTGATATATCCAACTAGAGTGCAGTCCATTCCCTGTCTTGTATTTCTCGCTGCAGCAGACCCTCCCACATAGCCATGTATGTCGGTTGAGCCACATGTGTGGTGGAAAGTAGAGAATTTTAGAGGAAGGAGATCACCCTTATCCTTGAACCCACTGTTCTCACATACTTCTCAAACCCCGATTTCTCCCTGGTGGCATTATCCCATATATAACGGATGAGTGCCCAGTGTCACAGTAGAAGGTAGTAGAAGTGTTCTTCTGGTGGTACTTGGAATTCCCATCTGCAATGTTAGGATGTCATAATTATGGAATACTTGATCAAGCATAATGCAGCCTCCCTCTCTCCAGGTGTTGAACGGGCCTTCATGTAGGGCTGGCGGAAAAGCCAAGTTAAAATGGATCAGGGTGTATGGGAAAGGGAACATGGTCCAAGCCTCATCTCCCGATATGGATTCCCACACCTTCAGTAGAGTGCGCATGCAGGTGCTGATATACAAATTCACTGGCCGCTCTTTTTTTGGTTTCCAAATCAGATCTCACACCGTCCTCCCAGCCACTCCCTTGTCCTAATGAAGCCAATGCTTCCCTGATTCCCATTTAAGCCACTCTGTAACAATCCGCAATTGCTCCGCTTTATAATATAAACCTATATCTGGCAACCGCACCCCCCTTTCGTTGTAGAGCGCCGCAGAATTGAGAAGCATTATCGGGATCACCCTCCCTGCCAAATGAACTTTGTGAGCAGAAATTTGATTTTAGACAGAAATGCTGCATCTAAGTCTATGGGTAGGGCCTGAAAAAGACACAAAAATTTGGGCAGCAGTGTCATCTTGACAGCGTGGATGCAGCCAAACCGGAAAATGAATAGGGGTTTCCACCGCATAAGGTCATTCTGTCTTTGCAGGAGAGCAGTCTGGAAATTGGCTTTATTCTACTTGTGGTGTCTGTTGAATCCCCATGTATTGGAGGGAGTGGCTTGACCACAGCAAAGGGGATTGGGTTAGGATAACGCGCGCCTCAGATTAAGTACATAGGATTTGTCGAGATTGACCTTGAAGCCGGCTACGACTTCGAATGTGGCTAGTTCCAGTTGCAGGGCAGGGAGTGAGTGTGACGGGTCTGCGAGTGTCTAGAGCACTTCGTCCGCAAAGAACAGAGTTTTGTGATCATCCCCTCCGAAGGGTATGCCCTGAATCACCGAGTTATTTCGGATGGACATTGTGAACGGTTCAATACTCAGCACTAGTAGCAGGGGAGACAAAGGGCACCCCTGTCAGGTGCCTCTCGTAAGGGAGAACGGGGCAGATAGCACTCCATTGACCTGGACCTGGGAGCGGGGCTGTGAGTAGTTGGCCTTAATCATGCAGATGACTTTGGCTGCAAAGCCGAAAGCCATAAGGACGCGACAGAAGAATGCCCAATCCACCCGATCAAATGCCTTCTCTGCATCAAGCACCGCCAAGACCGCTAGTATCGTACTTTTAATATTATTGTGTGTCTGCTGCTTGATAAAGCCAGACTGATCGGGTGGATCAGATCTGGCATCAAGTCCTATATCAGGTTAGCAAGGATAGTAGAGTACATCTTTGCATCTAGATTTAGGAGCGCTATTGGAAGGTAAGACGCACAGAGTTGTACATTATTGCCGGGCTTGGGAATGTCCGTGACCACTGCTTCGTCCATCGAGGGGGTCACTTCACCTGTCTCTGCCTTCTGGTTAAAAAGGTGTGTGAGGTTAGGGATGAGGTCAGGCAAAGGTTTTAGAAAAGTGAGCTGTGAGGCCAACCGGCCCTGGGGCCTTGTGTAGTTTAAGAGCTGTGATGGTAGCACCCACCTCTTCCATAGTGATAGGGGCAGTAAGTTTATGATTTGTGGCTTGTGAGATTCGGGGGAACTGCAGTGCCCGAAGATATCTATACTGCAGGTACAGTTCTTTGGGTTCCTCGGTGTAGAGTGTCTTATAAAATGACAAAAAAGAAGTCCCTTTTCCCTACCTCGCATGCCCCCAATGTATACTCTCTCTCGTTTCTCTCTTAGTTGCCTCACTAAGTGTTTGCCTTTTTTATTCACTTGGGTGTAAGCGACGTGGCATAGTTTTAAGAGCGTGTATTCCGCCTGTTGTTATAGATTGCCTTTAGCTTACCGTGCAGTGTTGTGAGGGAGCGCAGAGTTTCCCTGTTGGGATTGTTCTTGTGTGCCTGCTCCATCTGTTCTAACTCCTTCTCTAGTCGTTCCATTTCCCGCGCCCATTGTTTATTCAGGGTGAAGTTAAGTTCTATACACTTCCCTCGAATAGGCGCCTAAAAGGCGTCCCAAGTGTTACCCGGGGAGGTATCTTCAGGCCTGTTCATCATGGTCCTGACTACTCTGCCGATCTAATGGCCTTGTGCTATCCAAGCCCAAAGACGCCGATCCATTAGATTTTACGCCGGCAGGGATGTCGTGAAGTGACATCCAGCGGCTGGCGAGTGGTGTACTTGGTGCATTAACAACTTACCGCCCCTATCAAGAGGCACTGCAGAAAGAAGACAGCAAGTCGAGGGTGTCATGCACTGTGCTGGCTCTTTTGACTCAGCCCATCGGGATTTTATAAACAGAATTTGCCATCCAGGCTGTATGTGGGACATAATGGATCACAATGCCTGCGTATACGCGATGACACACCACAGCTGGAGAACATCTAAGAAAGTTTTGCAGCCCCTCCATTTATTGTGATTTAACCTATCAGAACTGGCGATTCATAATGTAACCAATGGGACACCAAGTACTATAACTGAGCAGTTCAAACACTGAGGAAAGCTTTTATGCCAAAATGCATTTGGAGAACTGCCAATAAATATTCGCCCACACCCCATGAGTGCTTTGTATCCTTTGGATTTTGATATTGAATGCGAGACCTCACGCTTGTAAAACGATAGCACCCGCCCTTGGAGTTCAGCCGATTTGGTGGGACTTTGGAGCTGTAGTATTGAAAACTGCTTTAACTGCTGTGGTCCGGACTACTCTGATGACCTAATGACCGTGGGCTATCCAAGCCCAATGACGCCTACCCATTACATTGACGCCTGCAGAGACATCGTGTGGTGACATTCAGCGGCTGACGAGGGGAGTCCTTGGTGCATTAACAACTTACCGCCCCTATCGAGGGGCCAACAGGGACTGCACAAAAAAGACGGCAAGTAGAGGGTGTCACGCACTGCGCTGGCTATTTTGAAACAGCCCATTGGGATTTTATGAACAGACTTTGCCATCCAGGCCGTATGTGGAGCATAATGGATTGCAATGCCAGCGTATATGCGATGACACACTGATGGAGCAAGAATTCGCATTGTTCGCAACTTGCTTGTATTCATGAACCTCGAATAATGTTAACGTCTTAACCAACGTGTTTTGTCTTATTAATATTGCACTTTTACACTACACGGGGGTGTCCCAGTGAAGCTTGCTTATGTGTTTACTAATCCTAACTACGCTTGCATATAAAATGGTCGCTGCTTTGCGGGATTATAGTCTGCGCATGCGTCGGTCATACCCATGTGATGTGATGCACTTGCAGTTCTGGAGGGAACTTGTCGCTCATGCGCAGTACAGCTAAAATGGCCGCTTTGTTTCTCACATGCTCTTCGCTTGCACTGCTGCTTTAGCCCAGCTATTCCGTTCTGCTTAACTCCTAATGCTATAGTTATTATAAAGTAAGGGATGTAGTATAGCCAATCATGGTATACAGTGTATTCAATTTTTCCCATATTTCTAAATTGTTTTCGCTTACTTTTCATGAGCAGTTCAAACACTGAGGAAGGTTTTTATGCGGAAATGCATTTGGAGAACTGCCAATAAATTTTTGCCCACTCCCCGCGAGTGCTTCGTATTCTTTAGATAGAGCCTTGATATATATATAGGGTACTTGATATCCGAAACGCGTCTGACAGTGGTGGTTAATCAATTAAAGACCTGCTTAACCACAGAACCTTTGGGTGTCCGTTTCCCGCTTTCTTTACGAGTCCGACTGGAGCACAGGAGGCAGTGCGGGAGAACAACGAGTCCAACGAGGCGAAATGGAAGATGGTGAAGAAGAACAATACAAACAATGAAAACCTGACTGCCTCTTTAAAAATGCGTGTGGACTGTTGTCCGCCCTCAGTGTCTTTTAAGTCATGTTACATATAAAAAACTGAACTAACCCATCGATGCGAACCAACTATTGACATATGATTAAGACTCAGGGAGTCGAAACGCGTAATGCCTGTTTCCTCGACGAATAAATACATTTTGCAAGTACTACTGGTGTGGTCCGTGTGAAGCTGCTAGGAGTGGGGTTTGCTCCGTGTGGAATTAAGTAGGTGTTTGGCACACCTGACAATGACCCCGACCCAAGAGGTAGTTGCGCTCTCTTGCCAAAACTTTGTTGAAGGAGCTAGCGCTATTAAGGAGCACCCACCGGCTGTAACACTGAATGCTATCGAAGCTTAGATGGAAGAGGCCCCCTTCGAGAGGCCCGCCTCAAACTTGGAGAATGAACTGTTTTCCAGCCAGGGTTTGCAGATCGAATTTTTCCTATGCACGGAGTACTTGGGAAGAACTGCTTGAAAGGCAAGATTGGAAACTGGGAGTCACTCCGATGGTAGTGAAACTCACATATGGCGCACTGTGACCGAGGTACAAAAGTTTTCCTTTATGGCATGTTGCACCGGCACCGAGCGAAGAAATCTGATGTTTTGCCAAGATCGGCACTGAACATTGAAAAGTAAATGAAGAGGCAGTATTGGAGCATTATGGGATTTGTAATCCCCGCATCCTCATGAGAGTGAAAATTACTTTAAAAGCCTGATAAAGGAAACCGAAAATTGTGTCACCATTTGGGGGTTAACTGAATAACCGAGTGAAAACGCGGTACTACCTTCTGGCGAAAAGGAAGATGGTGAAGAAGAACAATACAAACAATGAAAACCTGACTGCCTCTTTAAAAATGCGTATGGACTGTTGTCTTTTAAGTCACGTTACATATAAAAAACTGAATGAACCCATTGTAGCGAACCAACTATTGGCAATTGATTAAGACTCAGGGAGTTGAAACGCGTAATGCCTGTTTCCTCACCGAAAAAAGAAATGTTGCAAGTACTACTGGTGTGGTCCGTGTGAAGCTGCTAGGAGTGGTGTTTGCTTTGTGTGGAATATATATATATATATATATATATTCACGCTCCCTCTCGCCTCGTTTTCTGAAGTAAGGAAAGCACTCAAGAGGGCGAGTTCAAAGATTTATTGCGAACTCACAGTTACCAGTTACCAAAAGCGTTTCGGCGCATTGCCTTCTTCGATGGTACAGATTCTCGCCTGAAAAAGGCCATTTTTATTTTTATCACAATTCGGCGGACAAACAACATAGAGAGAGGACTACGTTTTTTTTCCATGGGCGCCATCTTAACATGTGTCTGTCCTTTTACAAATAATGTTTTTACACACTCCCCACTTATATCGGGTTAGCGCATCATATTTTGTCAGATCGACATGGAAGATACCACTACTACATTTATGGCACTATTCCAAACTCTCATAACGCCCTTAATGGGCATAGTCTCTCTCATTATGAAAGGTATAAACATTCAATACAATCCTGTATGAATAGTTTCTAATATACCATTGCTCAGTTCCATAGTTCAATAATAACAATCACAGCACATAATTCATACTTAGTTAATGTACATTCTTTTTGGTGCAAACTGGAGGAGCTGTAATATATATATATATATATATATATATATATATATATATATATATATATATATATATTCACTGAAAAAACCATAGGTTTGAGGCCTAATATAGTTAGGAATTAGCATTTAAAAAACCTTTGAAATTCACTGAAAAAAACCATAGGTTTTAGGGGTGTTATAGGTAGCTGGACATATCACTCATACAAAACCATTGAAATTCCTCCGATATAGTTAGTTGTACTAACTATAATTCACGCGCCCGCAATCCACTGCTGATGATGTGACATATTACATCATTCATGACATGGTCAGTGACATCAATGATGACATCACTGATGACATCTCAAATGACATCACTGATGACATCATCCAGTGAATGTGGTTTGATTTGATATTTAAATAAGTATTATATATATAGCAATGTGCATTGAAGATTGAGTGGGTGTAGAAGTGTCTGGATGGAGGATTTAGTAGCACTGTGATTGACTGTCTAAGTGACTAATTTAAAGTGTTTCTCTAAAAATATGGGATAGTGATTAAACAGTGTAAATATCTATATCACTCTATCTCTTGTTGCGTTAACTACTATATAAGTTGGTTAACAGCTATTTGAAAGTCTATATTGTAGTGTGGTTTATGGGCCTCTTTCTGCGTGCATGTTAAGTTAGCATGGCTTATTAGGAGTTTAAACGCCATTTTTCCTTTTGCTGCTTTTTTGCGCACAACACTGCTTAGCTGTTTTTGCAGAGTTAGCTTACACGAAGGTCTATACTTGAGAAAAGGTTTGTTTTTCGACATCTCTAGACATACATCGTGTCCTCAGTCTGGACAGTGAGTGCAGAGCCGCAAAGGGTATTATAACGTGCAAGCCTGTTTATCGGTGTGTCCATGTAACCCATTCTAGACACAACAATTTGGCAGTTTCAAGCCGAGTAGGATTCTGGCGCCTTTACCATAGCACACTTGCCAGAATTGAACACACTTGGAGGATTCCAGGCATGCAGAGAGACTAACCGATCCTGATGTAATTTACACTTACTGAGCGGACAGGTAAATGGGGCCTCCCTAAGAAAGCTCAAGAGACCTTCTATAGTTTTATAATATATAGTTCCTAGATAGGGAGGGTGCTTCAAATAGGCTCTTTTATCACCTGTTTGCACTATCATTATAATATGATTCCTCCTTTTGTATTTTTTGGAATTGTAACCATGCTGACCGTATTATTTTTAATCATATGTATGCTTATGTTGAATAAAATACTGGGCTTGAGATCACTCCGTTAAAATAAACATTTTAACCCTACCTTGTCTCTATTTTACTCCTGCTGTGGACTGGTATGAACGTATAACAAAAGAGCGCACTCACTTCCCACCATTCCTGAGATGGTCCTAAGTCGCATGTTCTAGGTTTCTTTGCTATAGGACGAAGAGGTAATGTGACACTGATTGCTAGTCTGGTAGGGGATTTTGGGTACTAAGGTGAGTTTTGGCACACCCTAGTTCACTGAGGTCCTAAGTCTCTATGCACAGTTCTGTGTCCGAGACGAATCCCTGTAACAATACTACTTATTAATTAGTTAAGTGAGTATTTGTATGGGATAGTGAATGTGTGTGTAGTTGGGTGAGAGGTGTGTGACTGTCCAAAGATGTGTAAATAGTTGATTTAGTAGGTATATGAGGTTAAGACTGTATGTGGAAACAGTTGTTTGGATAAGTGAATGTCTTTATGGGTGTAGCCACCGCTGGCCTGGTGAGGGCGATCCGCCCGCCATCCGTGCCGGAATGACCTCCCCCATATTAGTATAGCTGGGGGTCCGCGGCGGGGGGAAAGACCATCTGACGCTTTTCCGCGGAAAAGGGTTCTCTATGGTGGCGGTGTCCATCAGATACCGCCAGCCATATTACAATGGACATTTTTCAAAGCCTTTCCGTGGCAAGGCATGCGGAGTCTGCTTTGGGGCCCATTGCAGCTCCCCAGGGACTCCGGTGGGGAGGGGGGTGCACATGGGGGGTACCTGCCACGTTGTTCTTTGAAATGCACAACAGGTATTTTTACCATTGCGGTGGGCGGTGCTTTCAGCACCGCCTGCCACACTGTTAAAAATACAGGATGCGCCCGCCACTGTAGCGGGCGCATCCTAATTTCCCCCACAAGACCCCCCCCTTATGGCAAGTGGTCCCTTTCCACTTTGCCCACCCGCCATCCTAATGGGGGCCTAAGTATGAGTTACTATCTGAGTTACTATATGAATAATTAAAGTGGTGTTTGTATAAGTGTGTAGCTGAGTAAATGTAAGTATGATCAATTATATGCATATGTGAGTAGGATGACTGCATAAGTCAATATGATGTGTGCTGGTGTGTAATGTCGATGTAGGTGTATGAGTATATTTAAGTGTTCTATTGATCTTTGTTAGCATGTATGAGTGAATCTGTAGGTAAGTGTTTAGATGTGTGTGTAGATGTAGTAATCACTGAGTGGGTTTTTAGAAACTTGTATTGGTGTGACAATGGTTTCAAATATGGTACTCCATATTTTATAATGAGTGTTGAAAGGTTATACTAGTGTATGGTGAGATGTATCAGATGTCATCAGTGATGTCATTTGAGATGCCATCAGTGATGTCATCACTGATGTCACTGACCCATGTCATGAATTATGTAATATGTGACATCATCAGCAGTGGATTGCGGGCGCGCGAGTTATAGTTAGTGCAACTAACTATATCAGAGGAATTTCAATGGTTTTGTACAAGTGAAATGTCCAACTACCTATAACACCCCTAAAACCTATGGTTTTTCAGTGAATTTCAAAGGTTTTTTAAATGCTAATTCCTAACTATAACACCCCTAAAACATTTGTTTTTTTCAGGGAATTTCAAAGGTTTTTAAATACTAATTCCTAACTATATCAGGCTTCAAACCTATGGTTTTTTCAGTGAACTTCGAAGGTTTTTTAAATGCGAATTCCTAACTATAACATGTCTGAAACCTATGTTTTTTTCAGTGAATTTTAAAGGTTTTGTAAATTACTAATTTTAAATATATTAAGTGTTATATTTATTTTTTTGCTACTGATTTAATACATTTTTTTACACTATTTTATTTTAGATATTTTATTTTTTTAATTACATTATGATAACATTATACATTACATTACAAAATATACCTTCTCAGAATGAATTACTTTAGTTTAGTTTAAATACTTTGGAAATAGGCAATAGACTTTTAAGTACTGTACTTATAGTTGTTGCAATGGGCAGCACAATTTCAAATACAATGCAACATTGAGCTCAATGTGAATTTCTAGTTAAATCCAATTAATTACTTTATGGATTACTTTTCTAACTACAGGACTGGATCCTAGATTCAGTTGTTGGACAGCTCCTGTAAACAGTTGAGTAAAAGGGTTTTGGTTACAGTAGTGATTTTTAAACAATATTATTGTATTTTAAAAGTTGACATTTAGAAACGTTTTCACATAGTATTACCATTGTTATCCTATGATAGGAAATTCACTCAGAAGGTAAGTAGTGTTATTGTTACTTTTTCTTACTCAGTGGTGGACCCTGGATTCAGCACTGATGCATCTCCTGCAAACAGTTGAAAGAATGCGTTTAAGTCATACAGGCGATTTTTAAGGAATATTTGTAGTTTGTGAAAATCAACACTTGGAAACTTTTCTGGTAAAAAACAGGCAATGGATCCCTATGGAAGGAAGTACAAGTTACTGGTAAGTACGGTTAGAATTACTTTTCCGGGTCATTGCTGGGCTAAAAGATGCAGCACTGGGTTCTCTCCTGATAACAAGTGAGTAAATAGGAATTCATTGTTCGGATGATTTTAGGTGAATATTTTAAAGTTCCAAAACTCCACACTTAGAAGAATTTACAAGTGAAACCAGTCAATGTTAGCCTATGGAAGGAAATTCAAGTTACTGGTAAGTATGGTTAGAATTGCTTTTCAGGATCAGTACTGGGCTCAAAGATGCAGCACTGAGGTATCTCCTAATAACAGGTGAGTAAATTTGAATTCATAGTACATCCAGTAAGCGCCACAGAGCTGCGTAGCAGAAAGATGTAAAGAGAGCACGGCCTGCACAACCTCTCTGCAACACAGCCCAGCACAGTGGCACTTCCTGGAAGCACCTGGTGGGCTACTTGGCCCCCACGGTCCCTCAGGTATGAAGTGGAATTTTTTCCTCAACTTAAAACTCGCCACAGGGTGTGTTTGCACACATCAGGTCAGGCCCGTCCCCTCCACACACCCTGTCACCGTTCTAAGTTGAGAGATTAAGTCCCCTTCAATCATAAGGGTCCCTAGGGTCAAACTAGCCCACTAGGTACCTCCAGTAAGCGCCACAGAGCTGCGTTGCAGAGGGGTGTAAAAAGGGGCTTGGCCTCTGAACACCTGCCTGCAACATAGCTCCCTGGCGCATACTGGAGATAGCTGTTGGGCTATTTGGCCCTCAGGGATCCTCAGTATTGGAAGAGAATGAATTCCCCAATTTAAAACGCGCCACAGGGTGCGTTTGCACAGTGGTGAAGGAAGGGGGCGTGGCCTGAGGTGATATGTCTGCAAATACGCCCTGTGGCGCATTTTAAGTTAGAGAATTAATTCCCACCAGATACCTCCAGTATGCGCCAGGAGGCTGCATTGCAGAGAGGTGTTCAGAGGCCACGCCCCTTGTTACAACACTCTGCAATGCAGCTCTGTGGCGCTTACTGGAGGTACTTGGTGAGACAAACCCGAAACTGGTGCAAATGTAATTTATTTTAAGCCCAACACCAAATCCGCTATATCGTTTCAGCCCGCAAAGGGCCTTGATCATATATGTTTTCATCAATGATGTAATTTTAGTGGATGCAGAGACATTATAAATTGTCATAATATTTTCATAAGTAATGTAATATGTGAAACATTTACTATTGCACAGTGGGGACCTTCGAAAGTGTGCGGCATGTGGATGGACGTAAGGCCCAACCCCATGTCACTGGTGCCATTCTAAGTATGGTAGCCCTACTGGCTTTGTCAAAGGCTCAAAACATCAAAACTTATCAGTGACTGGGCCAGTTGGCTTTATCAAGGGGTTAGCACATCAAAATAAATAAAGCAGATCTATTTTCATTGTGAAAAAGTCACCAGTAGCTATTATCAAATGTGTAGTTCACAAATTCACACATTGCATTGTTCATTAATAGTCATTTCCTCAAATTGTTTTAATAAAGCATTTAAAAAAACATAAAAAATGTATCTGGGTCTTTTTTTGAACATTTGTCAGGCCACAAAGTGCAGGAATGGAATCAACCACAAAGGGGCCCTGCACTCCAGCTGAAGAGCCTATAGCTCCTCCTCAGATTGTTTACAAAATATGGTAAGCTCTCTGTCTTCAATGTTACTAGGGGGCCGCTGTTCTCACTGCAGCCCTCCAAAACATAAAAAAATGATTTGTGGTGTCCCTCGCCATTCTAGGGACACCATCAGGAAGAACAAAATACTATTTAAAAATTCCTTTTAGCGTAAAACATTCAAACAGGAATTGCAAAGTGCAGCTAACCACCCATGAGGGTTTCCAGACACTGAGAACCTTGCTGCTTCAGGAAGGTTCCGTTGACCATGCATGTTTGGATTTTTTCCTGAAATCCAAAAAAGTGAGTGAGGTCCAGTAGTGAAGGGGGAGACCTTTCCAGGACTTCGTAGTGAGGTAGGAGAGGAAAAGTCCTCTACAGTTGCTTTGGCATATGTGAAAAGTGTGCACGAGGGTGACAAAGGCAGAATGCAGGTGTCTGGAGGGCTAATGGAAGTTCATGTGGTGTTTGATATATGCTGGTCATTGATTGTGAAGGGATTTGTAGGATTGGGTCAGCATCTTGAAATTATATCTCTTCTGAATGGGGAGTCAGTGGAACTTCTTGAGGTGTGGGGTGATGTGGGTCCATTTGGGGAGGTCGAGGATGTGTCAAGCCACTGAGTCCTGTATGGTATTCAGTGTCTTCAGGAAGTGCATGGTCAAGAAGATTGTTGTTTTCCAAGTGTAAATTATCAAGAGGGAGTGAGAAGCTGAATGAGGACAACTCTCCGCCTCCATCAATATGTTCAATAAATACAAAATAGAGGATTAAGCTCTTAACTTATAAGAGGTCAATTGACTGGTCTCAATATTTCTCACAATGGAACAGGATCTGCACCTTGGTAAATTGGTGCGTCCCTGCTATCTCACGGATATATTAGTAGGATCCTCACCCACAGGTACCACAGGTGACATGCTTCATCATCGGATCCTTACCCACGACACCTAGTGTGAGTAGGTGGGCTCAATGCAGTCTGTAAGCAGAGCTCTTTCTGAGGGATATCAGGTGCAAATTAGAATCGCTTACTAGCAAGGTCCTTTGGTGGTAAAAAGAAATGGTGGGATGTTTAGTGGGTATATTGACCCCTAACACCGATGGGTCAAAAGGTCGGCATGTTTCAGCCTGTATCTAGTGTCACCAAGGGTAAGCAGGCTTTCTTCAGGACCGGCTGTGTACATAGAACTCTATGAGATATAGTTGGTGGGTACCAACTCTTAATAGTAGTTTGTACAGACAATTAATATCATGAAGCATGCAAGCATTCAGCCCATATTAGGTTATTTCCATTATTTATTTATTTTTATTCTCATTTTAGGACTTTTATATAGCACTGACACGACACAAAACGACCCGAAGGGTTTCACAGTACCGTAATAAACAGAAATTCTAGACAGTTCTCAAGTCAATATTATGTAAGAAAAGTTCCATTGAGGTGAAGTTTGATTGAGGAGTTGAGGATCAGATAGGCAAGAAACTTTGCGACAGTGGTAACCGTCATTGGTTGGGGAATTTGTCCCGGAATATTAGTTCCGCTGGCCCTTGGTATAAATACATTTTAAATTAAATTGAACAGAGCAATGGGTATTCTGAGGCGGTGTCGATGAGCAAGAAGGCCACCAAACTGTCCCATTGGTTGTAGGAGAGCAATGTGCACTAGGAATCTTGGAAAATATAGTCCCACCGCCCATGTGAGGTCAGAATAATATTGAAACAAATACTGTGAAAGCCAGATTTGCTGTTTGCCAGAACGTTATCAATAAGCAACCAGGAGTGCCTCCATTGGGTGCTCATAACTAATAAAGAAGTGAAAACCCATTTGTGATTGTTGCAGTGAAGTATTTAAAATCAGACGCAGTGTGGTAGTGATAATAGCGATAAGGTGGTTTTATGCTGTTTTTACGCAATTTCATAATAGAGTAATTACAACAATACTCTATGGTGCCACCTAAAAGGGTGGGTATAAGTGGAGAATGCTGGTGACAATCTTGATGTTTTGTCAATTACAGCATGTTCTGCAAGGGGATGTCTTCATACAGTCCTTTTTTGTTTGTGTATGATTTATAGATCCAACGCTGTTCCTTCTCAAAAATAATTTTCTCCAACCTGTTCGTTTCTGAAATTACATGTCTTCATTTAGTTCTCCTTTGTGTGTGGATAATTTATTGATCCAACACTGCTCCTTTTCAAAAATAATTTTTTCCAGACTTTTTGTTTCTGTAATAACATGTTGCAGAATGACTCACTTAAGATCTTTCACGGAATGTCCAGTACTTGCATAATGTTTTGCCATTTTAGTGGTGTTATATCTGCACCGGATGTTACTTCTTTGTTCACATATCCTAGTGCTTCTTTTTTTCTGGCAGTCATGCCCACGTATTTAAGACTCCATGGGCAGGTTATCAAGTATATTACTTGTTTTGTGTTACAGTTCATGTGTTTCCTCGATTGCCAGGGAGTGTGTGGGCATATATAAATTTCTTTTGAGGGTGTAATCAGATGACATACACTGCACTGGCCACATTGGTAGTAACCTACTACTCCAGGGACACCCAGAGCATTAGAAATAATGTTGATTTGTTTTTTCTTTAGGTTTGGGCCTGGTATGTACCAGTGCATCTCTCAGGTTTTCTGCTTTTTTATTTGAGAAGAGTAGATTATCGCAATGTCTGGGTCCAGTGTTAAGAATATGCCAGTTGCATTTATTGAACTCTTTAATGCTATCTGTTGTATGTGGTAACACATACTAATGAAGGTTCTGTCTTGTCTTTTACTGGTGTCTGTTCTGACCGGGTTTTGGTTCCCCTTTTTGAGTGAAGGTGACTTTAGCCTACTATCATCCTAATAGAGGGATTAGAGCCTTAGATCTGGCCTATTTACAAGATGCTTGATATAATTCCCTACTCTTTTCTTTATTCTAGGGCCTATAAGCTTATGTTAGAGGATGGATTCCTTAGTAGTAGTATTATTTCATCCTTTTGTAAGGTTACTAGTATATTCCTGATAGAGTTATGCCTACTTCAGGCCTTGTGGGCCTCGAACAGGAGAGACTCCATCTTTCTTTCTGCCTCGGCTGCTTGAGACGCTTTTAGGTCAAATGTAATGTTTTAGTTATAAGGTGTTGTTCGCTTGGAGAGATACCGGCTCGGGCTGGCCCTTATCGAAAGACTGTATTTTTCTTCATGTCGAAGACATAACATTAGGCCGGCTGGCTGAGAACGTGTCCTTGGCACGGGGTGGTACAAGAATTTGGTGGGCGGCAGGTTACTGGCCGGAAATTTCCATGCATGAACAAGGTTCTATTTTAGCGAAAGTACGGAGCGGTCATTTTGAGTCAGTTAGTAGACGCAGCTAGTCGTTAGCATTATTGCAATTAATCAACTTAAAGCAGACAGTCGCCATTTTGACGTCTGAAGAGACCAAAGGCTGATAATCTCTCAGAAAGATTGAAGTTATTTTAGTTGGAGCAGCTGGTGAGCTTTGATACCAAGATCAGAGCATGCGGAGTGAAGAAGTTAGCAGAGCGAACGAATACTAGAGCAGCAGAAACTGATTTATAAGATCGAAGTCGGAAGGTGAAGATAGTCCGTGATCGAGAGGAGAGAGGAGTAGTGCAGAACAGCGAGAGTGACACAGACGAAACAGAGAACAAGAGGGAGGTTAGAGTGACTTGGAGGGGAGCAGAGGAGACAGAGCATAGAGGTGCAGACGTGTATCCGTGACTGCAGGGGTGATCCTAAGATGAGCCAAGGCACAGACGAGAAGGGAACCTAAATGACAACTGAGTCCAGACTTCGTACTCATAAGGTGACGTCGACCCTTTCTTATTAGCGTGCACACACATTCTAATTCTTTCCTTTGCTTTTCAGGCTATATGTTATATTGCAGTATTATATTGTTGTTATAATTTGTTATTGTGTAATAAAGGGACCCCAGTTCTTAGTGAACCATTGTGTAATTGTTATTTGCATGACACAGTTAACCTTTCTTCTAGTCAGATGCTGTTTTGTGGACGGATGCGTTTACCGTCCGGGTAAGTGGTAACTGAGCAAGGGAGCAGGGAGCACTTGAATCAGAGAATAACCTTTGCATACCGTAATTTGGCCATTCTTGTGTGAAAAGATCAAACTGTGTATGATACATTCCCAGTAGTATATAATGAAACTTCCCAACAGAGAGAAAGAGAGTTAAAGGTATCAATAGGACAGTGATCGTCGTTGTGTAGTGGCGTTAGTGAGAGCACTGGGAAAACACGGTGTGTATACCCACAGGATTGTGGCTTGTGTGAGAGAGTGAGAGCATCGGGAGGGTATGGAGCATATACCCACAGGATTGTGGCTTGTGTGAGAAAGTGAGAGCATCGGGAGGATACGGTGCATATACCCACAGGATTGTGGCTTGTGTGAGCACTGATTGTGGTCAGTGTGTAATGGTAAGTAATCAGAACTGCCCCCCTTACAAGTAGGAGGGTAGCATAGTCTGGGCCTAAGTTGCCGTGAGACTATAAGGTATGAGTGTGGTGTAGAATATGGAATTCCGTAGCAATTAGTGATTGTTTCTAGTAATCCCTATAGATTTGGTGGTGTTTTAGAGGATCTAAGCTTGTATATTGCGAATTCCCCATCCCCAGGTAGGTACCCAGGTACTGTGGTAAGTAAGTCCTGAGGAGGGAGGTGGTTACGTTTCGGCTGGGTTGGTGTTGTCTTAGTGAGCTGATTCTATCTGGTCCGAAAATCCGGTCGTTACAGTGTCTCAAGTAGTGCATCTCGGTTCTGATTTCTGTCCTGTTTTTTTGTTTTCTGAATGATTTGCTTGGAATAATTTTGTGCCCTTAGTTTCTCTGCTCGTTAGGCAGATGGTTATTTAAAGTCATTCTTGCGACTGCAATTCCACCATAAATGGAGAAATTAACCAAAGGGTAGGTTTTCACATAGTGGTCGAAAATGAAAACTGTCGAAGTATAACGAGCTGTTCTTTACATTTGGCTTCTGATGGGTATCTAGTTGAAGAGTTCCTCTTTCAGGAAAGATTTCCACATCCAAGAAAGCTTATGATTATTTGCTAATGGTGTGGGTGAATGTTAAAGGCACTGGTAACGTCTAGACTGGACTACGGTAACATTCTCTACTTAGGTGCCAATAGAGATGTGACACGTAAGCTGCAGTTGGTGCAGAATTTTGCTGCAAGATTGCTTTACCAGGTTCCTAGAGCGGCTTCCATCTCGGGCTCTTTGAGGGACCTCCATTGGCTGAGAGTTGAGAGCCGGATCAAGTTTAAAGCTCTGAGCTATATGTTCAGGGCCAAGCAGGGCACCGCTCCTCAATATCTGCTAAATCAAGTCAAACCCTAGTTGCCAACACGCAGTCTTCGCTCTATCAGCCAAGCTAAATTCATAGTGCCTAGGATTAGGCTGTCCCGTATGGGTGGTCACTCCTTTGCTTACCTGGGCCTCTCTCTGTGGAATTCTCCACCTTCACCACTCAAAAATTAAACCAGTTATACGCATTTTCGTAAGTAACTCAAAACCTGGTTGTTTAATCAGTCTTTCCTTTTCTGCTTCTTCTCCTTCTCTGGATTTGTGCCAGAAAACTCTTTTTGGGTAGCTGTTGCGCTCTATATAAATGTAAATAACATAACATAAGAACACATTCTCAAGTATCTTGTTAATGACCTCTAGTGTCTCTTCTTGGGGAAGGCTGGTATATGTAGACTTTCTACCTCAAAGCTCATTAAGAGGTCTTGTTGGTCATCAAACTTGATGTCTTTGATATGGACCAGCAAGTCTTTCATATCCCTGATAAAGGTTTCTGTTTCTGCAGTACTGGTTTTGAGAAAAATCACAGAATTGTGAAATGGGTTCCATAAGGGAGCTGAATCCTGATATGATCGGTGTGCGTGGGGGGGGGGTTGCGATGTTTGTAGACGTTGGGGAGGGTGTAAAAATCTGGCGTTACTGGGTTGGTGTCCCTTAGAAAGTCCCCTTTGTGTTCACTGATCAACCATTTGCACTCTGATTGCTCTAACATGGAATTGATCTCTGCTCTTAATGTGGGTGTGGGGTCGGCACCTAGTATTTGGTAGTTGGGTCGTCAATACTCTCAAACATTCTCTCTGTATGCTATGATGGACTTTAAGACTATGCCTCCGCCTTTGTCAGCAGGTTTTATGGTGATGTCAGTGTCATTTTATAATTCGTGTAGAGCTTGTTTTTCTCAGATTTTGAAACTTTTTAAATTCTTTTTTTTCAATGTTTTCTATCTCTCTATATACTGCCTGCCCCCCCATGTTACCAAATGTACTGCAGTAGTACGTGTAGGGGGATAGAAGGTAGACTTCTTTCTCAAGCCTGTGGTAGATATTTCCTGTGTGGTCTCTTGGTCCCCAAAGTGTGCTTTCAGGCATCATTTGTGAAAGAAGGCTTCTAACTCGTAATGTAAGTGGACTCTATTAAAATTTGGTGTGGGCACGAAACCTAGGCCTTTATTTAATACCTGTAGAGTGCGTCTGTGAGATTTTTTCCTGTGAGATTGGTCACTTGTTATTGATGTTCAGGGGCCCTGTCGTGCATTGCACATGCTCCTCATGTGTATTCTGCTCTCCACTGTAGACCACTGTATCAACAAGCAAAATGTTGTGTTTAGTCTTTATATGCCATGACTTTTTCAAATTTTGTTGTCCCAATTTTGTATTCTGTCATGCTTTCCGCTAATCTCGTTGTTAGTTATTGGCTTCTGCTAGAGCGCTTGGTGCTTTCTGTTACTGGCTTTTACTAGAGCGCATGGTGCTTTCTTTAGGACGAATTCCTATGGCGCTGATGTTTTGGAGGCATACCCTTATTTTATAAATAGGTCTCTAACGACAGGCTTACAGAATGCTTGTCCGCGCATATCAGCCTTTGCAGGCTTAGCCCCTTGTGGACTAGGGCATGCAGTTGATTGTTTTCAACGTCTACGTTAACAGTACAGGTTTCTCAGCAACTTCTTATGCTAATCAGTTGATTTTTACTTAACGTCACTCATGCTGGGGCATTTGGCTTCCTTTGGTCATCGCAGTATTTCACCACAGCATAGCATTCCCTCTTGAGGGGTCACAACTTTTAACTACTATTTGTGTGTGGTTGTAGATCAATATCTATGTCTATGTAGCAGCATTGCTGGGACTCCTCTAGGTGGAGACAGTCTGATATGACGTTGGGTCATGTGGCAAGTTCTTGCTTATTATCTGCATTTAAAATTTAGCTGAAAGGGCAGTCTGAATATGACATGCTACTTATCGCTATGATTACACTTCCCTAAAATTTCTGAAACAACTTATTTACCTGTAGGTTGTGTACTTTTTGAGAATCCTTCTCCAACACGAGAACTTCCCATACCTAAATCAGGTACGTATGGTGCACTTAATCCCTATTAGTAGACTTCGGTTAAGGGAACGGTTTTGCTGACATACCTTGGTTTTTTTCTCTTAGAACGGCCAATAATCACCGTTCTAGAAATTGCTTATGAAGAATTTTTCTATCACTACATACATCTCTTGGTAAGCCAACTACCTGTGACTCTTATTTATATGGCACTCAGCATGGGCCCTGGTGTAGACACAGCTCACGGGTGACTCACTGCTCCTCTTGGATGCTGTGAGCGCTTGTCATGTTTTTAATTCTTTCACAGTTCACGTTTTTCAAAGTTTTTCACTTATTATTTTTTGGTTGTCGCCCTTTTTTCTTTTTGTGACTATGACTTGATGTCACATGTGCCTTAGAACGATATCAAGGTGATGCTCTATTCTGTTCTCCCCACAGCACCTTTGACTCTTTTGCACTGGCTTTCATACTCCCAAAATATCTTTTTTCTTCTTCGCCCTTCGTCCATGGTCCTTTGATGTCTTTCTGTGAAAACTTGCTGTTATACTTGTGGCATGTAATTGTGACATATATATGTGGTCTTTTGTAAATGTACAAAAGTATGTTCACATTGTATGCTATTACAGCCCTGAAGAAGCCCATTTTTGGGTGAAACGCGTTCGCTGGTCTCATCATTTGCATACTTTGCACAACTGGAAATAAAAGACCAATAACGGCACTAAAAAATATGTCATCTCATTGAATGTTTACACGTTGTTTTGTACTTATATGTTGCCTCTCATCTACCTAGTTCTTGGGTTTTTTCCGTGGTCTACGCATAGCAGACCACTTGAGGTGGGCAATATACTGCATTAACATTGTGACTAGTTCTGGCAGTGCAGCCTTCAAAGACCCAGCTGCTTAGCTCTGTACAAGCCTGGCTGTAGGAGTTCTATGGGAGCATTATACCTTCTCACATTTTTAGATAGAATCCCGAGGTCTTACTTGGGAGACTATTTCTTTGGTTGAGTAAACATGGTGGCTGGAATGAACGAATTTGCATCCAAGAGAAACTGACACTACATATCACAAATCAAATTGCTATGCAGATTCCAAATGACCCCAGAAAGTTTTGATTTTTTTATACAAGAAACAAGTATTTTCTTTTGTTGTGGCTGCCGTCACCAAGGTTAAATGAGCTTGGGTCGTACCATCCCTAAACTAGTATGAGATTATTACGTTCCAATTTTGTTCAGCTAAATATATTCGACAGACTTTTTCATCTAGTACAACATTTGGGTGGAAGAAGCACAATTAGAAAGAGTCGGCCCCAGTATGGAATTCAGAAAATGATAGAGTTCTTAATGCTCTGAAGTAATGGTTTTATGAAATTTTTTTCAGGATAATTGTAACATTAAATCCTTCTACTGAAACTTTTTTTATATTCATGGTTTATTATACAGGTTGTATTGTATGAAGAAGAATTTTGACAAACTGATAAAAGCACGGATGGGTGGTTGAAAAACTTTCTAGGGTTCTCCAACAACCTATACCTCAGTCCCAGGACTTACCCAAATGTCTACCCTTTCCCCGTATTACTAGACTAGTTGTGGACTGGCATTACATGCCACTGTTAACCATTACCGGGTTTCAGAGATGGCTGATCAAGTATGTACAGCTTAAAACTTCCTTTTAATCTATCTGTTTCTCATTTCCACCATAGGCAGGAATCTCTTATGAGTACACCCTTCTGCAGATGTCTCTTAAGGAACACGCAGCAGGCCACGCCCCTGTGGTTTGGGTCAAATTTGAAAAATTCACCAACTTACTGGTGGGGCCAATGTTAGCAGCTCCATCAACTATTCAGTGTGTGGCTCACATAATGCCCTGACCTTAAGAGATGCCCCATGGAACAGGTCAGGGAATCAAGGCAGAGTCCAACGTAATCATGCATAGTCCACTCACCTATTTATTTTGTGTAGCACAATCCAACTAGAGGCAAACACTGCCTTCCTTTTAAACCACAATGCAGGGAATGTAGAGCTGGGGGATTCATTAGCATTCTTGATGTTCAATCATGCTGCTTTGTCACAGAACGAAATGCCACGTGTTGTACCAGAACTATTATGCACTACACTTTAATGTCCAGTTTCCCGTCACAGTTGAGGTACAAACTTTGCTGTTTACATTAGATTTACAAATATATATATATTAAAAAACCATAGGATTCAGGCACGTTATAGTTAGGAATTAGCATTTAAAAAACCTTAGAAATTCACAGACAAACCATAGGTTTCAGGGGTGTTATAGTTATTAGGACATTTCACTTGTACAAAACCATTGAAATTCCCCTGTTATAGTTAGTTCTGCTAACTATAACTCGCGCGCCCGCAATGCACTGCTGATGGCATCACATATTACATCACTCATGACATGATCAGTTACATCACTCATGACATCACTGATGACATCTCAAATGGCATCACTGATGACATCACTGATGACATCATCCAGTGAATGTATGTTTTTCTGAAAATTAAATATGTTTTATATATGTAAATCTCAAAGTCAATGAAAGAATAACTGGCTATATAAGTGTCTAAATGGATGATTTTTGTTTGTAAAATTGATTGTATAAAGGACTGAATAAGTGTATCTTAGTGAATACATGGGTTAGTGAGTAATGGTTAAATATGTAAATATCTGTACCAGTCTCTCACTTTGTGTACAAGTGACTGCATGGGTTGGTGAGTAACTACATGAGTGTCTATATAGGTTATTATTAGTTTTTTTGAGTTTGAGATGAGTTTAAATCATTTCCGCGTACACCTGGCGGTTTCATGGCGCTGTGGTTTACTGAGCCTCAGAGAACAGGAAGGTCAGGGGGGCATAGGGAGGAATTATTGAGGGAAAGCTTGAAGAAAGAGAAAGGTTTTTAGTGCCTTTCGGAAGTGAGAGTATTGGGTGAGTACGAGAGGGAGGGTGTGCTTCTGTTAGGTGACGTGAGTTAGGCAGAGTTAATATACTTAAGGGAAACTCAGAGGAGAATACCAAAATACAAGTAACAAAGCCCTTGACAAGAAATACAGGGCGCTACAA
The DNA here is from genome assembly GCF_964263255.1 of Lissotriton vulgaris. Classification (NCBI taxonomy): domain Eukaryota; kingdom Metazoa; phylum Chordata; class Amphibia; order Caudata; family Salamandridae; genus Lissotriton; species Lissotriton vulgaris. The sequence goes on from NC_141685.1 coordinate 1,251,417,459, forward strand.
CAACAAAAAGATTTACCTTGTCTTTGTCTTTTGTTTCTCCATCTGGAGCAGCTCCGCTTTGCTGGCCGGAAAAGGGTCTGATCCCTGACCCGGTTTCATCTACCAATCACTTGGTCGGAAGCCGACAGTGGCTATTTATACCTAGGAAGCAAGGGGAAAAGGAGGCCCTGCTCTTAAAGTCACACACCCACAATAGCGAATAATGCGAGAAGAGCTTCGATGGAAATTTCAGGGGCAGCATTATAGGCACTTAGACAGTGTTTCACGAAAGAGGCTGAGTGGGAGAAAGACTAAATTCGACCTATTATGTAATTTATTGTGTGGTAACAAAATCATAGAGGTTGTAGTGACAGCAGCTATAGCTATAGCTGCCCAGGAACTTGCCAAGGGCCCACAAAGTAATAGGCAACGCCCGCAATGCCCGCAATGCCCACAAATAAAATGGAATAGTCGAAATTCTGAAGATGGTGAAAGTAGATCTGACCTTCAGTGGCCTTTGTGTCCTTTGTGTCAACTCAACTGCCAAGTAAAGGGATGTGATCGTAGGGGTATTTCAAACACCCCAAAACTGAGAAACTCAGGGCAGGAAGCAATCTCTACATACTCTACCCAGATAAAGCCAGCAGACCAAAGCGACGAAACCAGGAATATTGGGGGGACTATAAAGCACGAAGAGATAGGTAAGATGAGCAAGATGGACACAGAAAAGATGGAGAATATCCAAGAGAGCGTTCAGAAGGAGATATGTGAACTACTTGATCAAAGCTCGGTCAATGATCTAACTGTGCTTCAATTAAATACCCCGGGTGTACAATGGAATGAGGAGCTTGAACCTAATAAACATAATGATTCTAACGAGAAAGTACAAGATGCAGACAGCGACCATACCCTGAAGACATTGCCACAAAGACGAGAAACTAGAGGGACCAAAGCAAAAGATGTAAAAAATAAGGAACGAGAACAAGATGGAGGGAAAGAGAGAGCCAAAGGCAATGAGAAAGAGAAACAGAAGGGGAAGGAGGACGACAGAGGTAATAGAAGGGGTCTAGAAAAAGATAAAGAAGAAGGCAAGGACAAGGACAAGGACAAAGACAAAGCTAAAAGCATCAACTATAGAGAACAACATGGAGCTAATGAAAAATTAAAAAAGGAAAAAAAAAGTGACAGACAGGCAGCAAAAGGCAATGGCGGAGAATCAGATAAAATGAAGGAAAAAACTAAAGAGAAACACAAGGAGAAGGAGAAAGACTATGAAGATACTGAAGAGATGGAATTAATGTTAAAGAAAGCTAAACGCTTGCAGACTATCAAAGAATTAAAAGCAAATGCAAAGATGACGGGAGAACCAACTGCATTGCAGCCTAGTATATTAAATATCTTCAGTCCAGTGCCCAAAATTGGGGCAAATAAGGGGTTGAGTCATGCGGTAATAACCCAGGCGTCAGCAAAACCGGACAGGGAAAGCGAAAGACTCAATTTAGCGACCAATGGACAAGTAAATCTAAATCCCCTACCTGACAAGCTACTTTTGCTAGGAAATGATACAAACTCTGAGGAGTCTGATGTAGACATGTATGAGACTGGGATTTCGACTGCTAGCGAGACGAGTGGTGTCAAAAAAAGTCGAGACCAAGAAACATCGTCCCAGGAAAATCCAGGTCACTCTGGAACAAGGAAAGAGAGTGATCCTGGACAAGGAAGCACACCCAGGAAAAAACTGGAGAAAAGAAGAATAAGGAATAAAAGACTAAATAGATCTACCTACGATGAAACCACCGATCAAGGAAGTAATACAGAATTGACTAATCCTCGGAAAAACTTAAAACCTGAAAAACCAAGAAAAGCAACGGTGAATCAGGAAAGTGGGGAGGAATCTATTGTGGACATCTCTGAATACGATGAGGCAGAAGAAGCAAAGGATCCATCTCTGAAAGATATATTGACTTCAATAAAGAAACTCCACAAAGATGTTAAAACAGACACACAAAAGAACCACCTCGCTATTCAAAAGCTCCAAGGGGCAGTGAATAAAGTGGGCAGCACCTGTCTGGCGATTTCTGAAAGGATGATATCAGTAGAGACACGAACTGACCATCTGGAAAAAGATGTCACGTATCTGCAAAAGCAAGAAAAAAGACAAGAAGGCATTATACAGGACCTGATGATAAAGGCGGAGGAACAGGAAAATAGAGCCAGGCGGAATAATCTGCGATTCCTGGGGCTCCCAGAAGGTGTTGAAGACAACGACCCAAGAGGGTACATTATTAAACTTCTTAAATCATCTATGCCCGAATTGCAAACCTGGGAACTAGAGAGAGAAGTTCAAAGAGCCCATCGTTTTCCTCTTACTCAGTCTAAAAAAACAGAGAATCAATCTAAATTTCCAAGGGCAATGCTGGTGTTTTTTGGAAATTTTTTACTTCGGGACTCCATATATGATTTAGCTCGCCCCACAAGTAAGAAAGAGTACAATGGTAGTACATATTTTGTTAGACCAGATTTTGCCCACGCGACCGTGGAAAGGAGATGGAGGCTGAGACAGCTATTTAACCCTTTTGAACAGATTGGTGCTAAAGTGTATTTACAAAACCCGGCAAGACTGAAAATAATATTCAGAGGCTCAACTCGGGTCTTCACTAGTGAAATACAGGCTGAAAACTATCTTAAAGAAATTTCTGAGACTGTGAAAAAATAGACCGAAGATACGAGCAAGAACTCATTTCTTTCCTATGTGAAACAAAAAATAAGTGTCATATTAAGAATCTCTCGCTGGTGAAAAAATAACGGGAGAACAATAATAAGTGCTATTCACATATGAAATAATATACAAAAAACTTTACTAGAGGAGCAAAAGAAAAGAACCCTTGATTGCAAAAACCTTTTTTGTATGGAAATGATACAGTCACGCAAGGTTGGGGGGGAGGGCACTGAGGTGCACTGACCAACGAGCGCCCACACCTGGTTCCGGCTGGACCCAGGATGCCTCAAGGGGAGGAAAGGGGAGGGGGTGGTGGGGGGGCCTTTGGGGGAGTAAAGGGGGGGAAAAATCATCATCAGATAAGGAAAGGTGTCATAATAAAGGGGGAGAAAGGAAGGGGGGAAAGGAAAAAAAAGAAAAAAGAAAAATGATACGCATAGTCACAATTAATGTATGTGGATTAAACGATGCAAGAAAAAGAAGGGAATTGAAAGAATATTTTAAAACACTGCAAGCTGATTTAATTTGTGTTCAGGAGACACATATAGAGATTTCTCAGAAAACTTTACTGGAACAATTGGGGTATAAAGTACTGACATGTACGACTCAGGGTACGAGAACACGGGGGGTTGCAATATTAGCTCGGGGAAATGGAACTGCAGTAAAAAAACAACAGGTAGATAGACACGGGCGGTGGGTCTTAACGGAGTGCCAAATTCAAAGTTTTAATTTTACTTTATGTTCTATTTATGCACCAACAGAGGACGACCCAGAAACTCTAATCCATATAAATTCTCAACTATCCAACTGGCCTCTCCCCATTATACTATGTGGCGATTTAAATATAAATGGTCTTAATGGGTTGTGGAAAGATGATCCTGCAAGGTTTACTGGTAAAAAGAAAAAAACTCATAGAGCTCTGATTCAACTCATGCAGGACAATGGGTTGATCGATATTTGGGAACATACAAATGGAGGGGGAGGCAGCACATACTATTCTGCCCCCCATAAAACTTTAGCTCGGTTAGATTACTTCATGATCTCCCCCTCGTTGATACCGATGGTGAAAGTTAAAAAAATGCCCAGATTGATGTCGGATCATAATCCGCTCTCTTTGGAGATCTCTATACCAAATTTTCAGAAAAATATAACTAGCTGGACTTTTGAGAGAGAATTGTTACAGGATACAAATTATATTACCTACATGGAAACTTGGTTAAAAGAATTCCTGGAAAACAATAGAGGTACAGCGTCACCCCAAATAGTATGGGATGCTATGAAGGCAGGTATTAGGGGAGAAACGCTAAGCTACTCTCTTAGACGGAATAAGCAGGAAAAAGAAGATCTTGAGAAGAAAATAAGCTTAGTAGCAAAGTTAGAGGAAGAATTGATAAGAAATATAAGAGAGAAAGAGGAGGTGACAAAAGTAATGCAAAAATTAGCAATGGCTAAAGCTAGAGTGGGGGAAGCATATGCCGCAAAATCAGCTGGTAAATATCTAGCAAGGAGGGAAGAGCAACATGAATACAGCGAACAGGTAGGACGAATCCTAGCGATCAGAACTCGGCAGGCGGCTACTCAGGGGCAGATAACAGAAATGACTACGGAGGCAGGGGTGATAGTGAAAACACCAAAAGAAATCTGCTCTGTATTCCAGAAGTTTTATAAAAAATTATATAGTCAGGATAATGGGGAAGCAGATACAGCAGAAATTGAGCAATATTTAGAGTCTGCCTCACTAGATAAGCTAACAAAAGAGGACAACGAATCCCTTGAGAATAACTTTACCTCAGAAGAAGTACAAAGGGCCTTTAAAGATCTTCCGTCAGGGAAAGCAGTTGGACCTGATTTAATACCCCTAGAGTTTTACAAGAAGTTCTTTCTGATCTTAGAAGCAGACATTAATAGACTTATGGTTCTTATACAAAACGGTGCTGCCCCTCCGGGGTCTTGGGGAGAAGCTTCAATGGTGGTGTTTCTGAAAAAGAATAAAAGCTCTACGGATCCTGGGTCATACAGACCAATCAGCTTAATGAATAGTGATTGTAAAGCCTATTCTAAAATTTTGTCAAATAGGCTGAGCTTGATAATTGGGAAGATAGTTTCACCATGGCAGCATGGGTTTATACCGGGGAGGAGTACCGCCGATCATATTAGAAGGGTGTTTGCGCTGCTGGATGGTACAACTGCCTCACGAGACCCTATGTCTTTAATATTGCTGGACGCCGAAAAGGCTTTTGATAGGGTCTCGTGGGGTTTCCTGTGGGCAACAATGATTAAGTGCAATTTCGGGAAAAAATGCATAGGAGCATTAAAAGCCCTTTATAAAAATCCGAGTATCAGACTGAGAGTAGGGGGAGAATTGAGCGAGGTAATAAAAATCGAACGTGGGACCAGGCAAGGATGCCCATGTTCCCCTCTACTCTTCGCCTGTTATATTGATTCATTTATTAGATATATAGAAAAAAATAAAAATATCAGCCCAATTATGCTGAATGGATACGAGACCAAAATATTGGGATACGCGGACGATTTAGCAATCACATCATCAACACCAGTAATAGCAATTAGAGAGATCGAGGATGAAGCTAAAAAATATGGTCTTCTATCAGGGTATAAATTGAACCAAGGGAAAACGCAAATAGTTGTTAATCAATTTGTTAATATTCAGGACGAAAGAGTTATAGAGTCTGCGGTTTATTTGGGCGTTAATATAACATCCGACTTATCGAAGGTTGTGGAGAAAAATCTGACCCCTGTAATTAAAAAGGCAAAATTAGACCTAGACAGGATGGACAATTTACATTTAACAATTATAGGTCGCTGTAATGTTATAAAAATGCTGTTCCTGCCCAAAATTTTATATTTATTCCGCACGATTCCTTTATTGTTTACTAATAAGTGGTTTAAAGAAATAGAGGGGATTTGTAATCGCTTTATATGGGCAAAGGGCAGAACCCGAAGATCCATTAAGATGTTGGCACTATCTAAAGAACGGGGGGGCCTTGCAGCACCGGACTTTAAAACATATTATTTTGCTTCAGTCCTTCAGTATTGTAAAGGACTTCTCGGAGGAAATACGAAAGATATCTGGAGGGGTAATGCTGGCATTCCGGATATATATGAACTGCTGGTTTTGGATTCTAATAAGGGACTCCTTACTTTCAGGGAGTTAAACTATTATAAAAGAACGAAGTTCAAGGTGTTGGGTGCGGCTATCTCAGCTTGGTCAATTATCCGGAAGAAAATTAAATTAGGGCGAATGAATTTTTATACTCCTTTATATATGAATGAACTTCTCCCAGATGTATTCCATGATCAAGTGATGAGGCGGTGGGATAATCTTGGGGTCAGCACAATTGGAGACATCACAGATCAATCAGGGTTAATAACATTTGAAAGGGCGCAACAGCTATACAATTTGGATCAGAGAGACTTTTTCAAATACTTACAGATAAGGTCAGTCCTGCAGAGAAAACAAGCAGGCAATTGTAAATTTATTAGGGTAGACCTGATGGAATTTGTTCGAGATGAGGATGGATGCACAATCTCTCAACTATATGGTGCATTATGCCAGTATAATGAGGATGACAGAGGAAAGGTATTTGATAAATGGAGAAATAAATTAAATCTATCAGGAAATGAGGCTGAAAAATCGCTCAGGTTAGGAAACACTACTTTAAAGGTTGCAAATCTGCAGGCACAATATTTTAAGACTCTATATGAATTATATTATACACCGCATAGAATAGCCAGTTGGGGGGGCACGAGTGGGATCTTCTGCCCAAGATGTCAGAGTATGGAGGCTGACACAATACATATGTTTGCAGCTTGTCCTAAACTAGATCCCCTTAAAGAAGCTATGGAGGAATTCTTTAAAGAGGAATTGAAAATCTCGATTAAATTAACTAATGAGATTATGGTTCTTGGGGTGGCAAAGGAGGGGCAGGAGGTACCCCATCAAGAATTTTTATTTATTGCAATGACGCTGATCCGGCTTTGTATTGCAACGGTATGGAAAGACTCTAATCCTCCTTCGTTTCAACAATGGCTTTCAAAATTATTAGCTATCTATACTCTAGAGAAAGCTTTATATGAAAAAAAAGGTGCGAAGGCAAAGCAGCTTGGGAAGCGGATATGGGCCCCAGTTGAAAAATGGAAAATTAAATTAGACGGTTAACTAAAAAGAGGGATAGACTCATGCTTATTCTTACAAGATTATAGTCGGTGGGGTCAAAAACTGCTTAGCACTCTTTGTAATTTTTCATTTTTTTTCTCTTTTTTTTGTTGTTTTTTTGTTTTTGCTTTCGTTTAAACTTTGCCTTTTAAGAATATGTTGTACAATTCGTTTGATTCTTTAATTGACAAAGCACTAATTGAATGACTTCTGTTATAACTGATATATATGTTAAAATAATCAATTGTTTACACTTTGTTTTTCTGATGATGAAATAAAAAAAAAAAAAAGAGAGTATTGGGTGGAGGATTTGAGGTGGGCCGGAAGAGAGTTCCAGAAGGTGGGGGCGAGTGTGGAGAATTTTGAGCCTCCCCACTTTTTACGCCGAAAGCGGGGAACTGTCAGCAGATTTTGGGAGGATGAGCGCAGTTCCCTAGCAGGGGCATAGGCTTTCATCTCCGAGGAGAGAAAGGCAGGGGCGGAGCCTAGCCGAGCCTGAAAAGTGATACAGCCCATCTTGAACAGGGAACGTTCGCGGATGGGGAGCCAGTGCAAGGATTTTAGGAGTGGGGTGACGTAATGGAATTTGGCCAAGTTGTAGACTAGACGGGCAGCCTGGTTCTGAACCAGCTGTAGTTGTCGTACGTTGTATGCGGGCATGCCGCAGTATAGAGCGTTGCCGTAGTCTAATCGAGAGATGACCATAGCTAGAACAATAAGTTTTAGGGCAGAGAAAGAGAAGAAGCGGGAGACCGTACGGATAGTGCGAAGTGAGAGAAAGGAATAGGACACCGCTGAGCTCACCTGGGAGTGCAGGGTGAGTTGATCGTTAAGTTTGATCCCAAGCGTTTTGACGGAGGAAGAAGGGGACGGAGGGGGGCCTAAGGAGGGGGGCCAGAAAAGGGGGGACCAGGGACTGGAGCAACCACCTGTTAGAACCAGTTCGGTTTTGTCTGGGTTTAATTTCAGGTGGTTGTAGTTCATCCAGTCCTGGATGAAGATCATAGTAGTTTGAAAGTTTGACATGGAGTCAGGGGATTGTGATAGGGAAAAAATAAGCTGGAGGTCATCCGCATAGTTATATACCGAGACCTCCATTTGCTGAAGAGCAAAAATGAGGGTGGCTATGTACAGATTGAACAGTAGTGGGGAGAGGGAGGAGCCTTGAGGGACCCCACTTTGTACCTTCCGTGAATCCGCCGAGAAGTCACCCAGGCGCACCGCTTGGTTACGGTCCCTAAGGAAGGAGGACAGCCAGACCAGGGCCGAGCCACCGACCCCGGCCGCCCTGACACAGGAGAGTAAGATGGAGTGATCCACCATGTCAAAGGCGGCGGAGAGGTCGAGGAGGACCAAGGCCTGGGGAAGGTTGGTGTCCATGCCTTCTCTAAGGTTGTCGAGGACCGATAACACCACAGACTCCGTGGAGTGAGCGGGGCGGAAACTGGCCTGACGGGGGGCTAATACTCGGTTTTCTTCCACGAATGCGGTGAGCGCTCTGGTCACATGTCGCTCCAGTACTTTCCCTAAGAAGGGTAGTAGAGAGATGGGGCGATAGTTGATAGGAGCAGAGGGGTCAGCGCCAGGTTTTTTGAAGATGGGAAGAATGATGGCTGTTTTTAGAGTAACGATGCCCTGAAACAGGGAGCTGTTGAGGAAGGTAAGAGGGGGTTGCACACAGGTCGTGTAGATGTGCCTGAGAATGTGAGCAGGACACGGTTCTAGAGGGGATCCTGATTTGACCAAAGGGAGAGGGGAGAGGAAGGATTCTTCCCTTAGGAGGGGGAACGAGTCGAGGCAAGCCTCTGAGGTTGGACAACGGGGGTTGAGAAAAGAGGGGGAGGGGGGATATTAGCTTTGATTTTTAAGATTTTGTCCAAAAAGTAAGTGTTCAGGGAGTCGCATAGAGCCTGTGAAGGGGGAGGTTTAAGGGTAGTTCTGTTGGAGTAAGCGAGATTGTGGACGATAGAGAAGATTTCTCTGGGCTGGTTCTCAGCGGCCAGGATTTTAGAGGAGAAGTAGTCTGTTTTAGTGGTCAAGATGGTTTTTTTATATTGCGACAGGAGGGTGGTGTACTGGGTTTTGAGGTTGGGACAGTAGTGTCGCCTCCAGGCTCATTCGGCGTGACGGACTGTAAGTTTTAGGGCCTTCAGTTCCTCGTTGAACCACGCTTGGAGTCGTTCGCCCGTCTGGAGGAAACTCGTCTGAGAGGGGCGACCAAGTCGCAACCTGACAGTAGCCAGGAGTTGATAGAGTCTGCTTGTGCTGAAATAGACAGACCGAGTAAGCCTGGGCTGGAGGAAGAGAGTGTGGCGGTCAATGAGGCCACATCCACCCGGCCCCAAGTGCGTGCCCAGATGTTTTTGGGAAGCGAGGGCTTGGTGCCTGGGCTAAGTTGTAGGGAAAAGGAAATCAAGGAGTGGTCGGACCAGGAACAGGGGGAGGTGGAGAGGGACACTATAGGACAGTTGAGGGACCAGATCTGGTCGAGGATGTGGCCCTGAGTGTGAGTAGGGGTGTGGGCGTAAGAGTCGAAGTTAAGAGAACGAAGGGTGTCCGAAAATTCTTTGGAGGTGGCGCATTCTGCGGAGTCAGAGGGCCAAAAGTTGAAGTCGCCTAGCACCATGATGGAAGAGTTGTTAACCGCCAGGTTGGCCACAAGTTCTTGAAACCCGGCGAGGAAGACTTGAGAGGGTTGGGGGGGCGATAGATGAGCAAGCAGGTAAGTGGGACTTTAAGGGATTGGGAGCGGACGACTACGAAGTCTGATGTACACAATGGGGGGAAAGTAAGAGGCTGAGAGGGTAGTTCTTTACGGGCGATCAAGGCGACACCGCCGCCCGATTTGCCGGAGGGTCGGTCGGTGTGTAGCGCGTAGTAAGTGGCAGGAAGAGCGGCTAATAGGGAAGGGAGGGAGCTATCGCAGAACCACGTCTCTGTGTGGAATAGGAGATCAAGTTTGTGCAGGTCCAGTAGAACAGAGAGTTCGTGGCAGTGTTTGACTGCTGATCGAGTGTTGAGATAGTAAACGGAGAGGGTAGTGGGCTTGGGTGCAACCGGGGGATCGGCAAAAGAAGTAGGGGGAGGGGGAGAGTAGGGCGAGAAGGGGAGAGAGGGAGAAGGGCTTAAGGCAGTCAGTCGCAAACTGTCGATATGGTCGGTCACGGAGTCATCGATAGGTCACGGGCCTTGGAGTCTATATAGTTGCGCAGATGAGTATTGTGTTGTTAGGGCATGGTGGGGTGGCCCTTGGCACGGTCGGTCACCGATGGGCGCAGAAGGGCTTGCCTTAGGCGCGCCGTCAGCGCGCAATCGTCGCGCCCGCTGCGCTTGTCCGCTGCGCGTCCGAAAGAGGCACATGATTTATAGGGGGCAAGGTAGCGGAGGGGAGTGGCCTCTGAGAAGGGGCGTGGCCTCGGCACTCGCCGGAATGGCGTCAAGAGGTGTTTTTTTTTATTTTCAGCCGCGACAGTGTTAAGTCGGCTGTGCGGGGAACTCGAAGCAAGTGGTGAGTGGTTAAAATTGCAGAAATACAAGTGATAACAAATATTTTTTAAAAATCAAGTTGCGCTCCCGGCTTCCACCTCAGGAGGTTCTGGTAATCAGTATCAGTATAAGTGTCTAAGTGTCTGTATGGTTGGTTGGGGTGTCTTACGTAGTGCATAGATGCATGAATGAGTGACTCTGCTTGTATGTGTTGAAGACAGCATGTGTGCAGGACTGTATAGGTGGATGAGTATGTGTATGGGTGTGTTAGTGAGTGAATGACTGTCTCAATAGTGTCTTTATGAGTAACTACATATGTTTTAAACTAGTATATGTGAGTATTGTTGTACATAAGTGAGTATATGTGAGAGTGAGAGACTGGAAGAGCTCCTGTATAAATTAGTATGTGTTTCTATAGGTGATTGCTTAGAAGAGTAAGTGTGTGTAAGTTTCTGTAGCAGTAAGTGTGGTGGTGTGTGTGTATAACTGTATATGCAATTTAATGGATGTTTGATACTTTGTTGTCATGTGTGACTATGTGTGTGAGTGACTCAATGGATGAGTGTCACTGTGTAACAGTACATATGATGAGTGTTTGCATGTATGAGTGACTGTATAGGACTGTTGGTAAATGAGTGGATGTGTGTGTAGTTCTTGGAATTACTGAATAGGTGTGGTGTAAGTGGTACTGGTTTGTCCATTGTTTTCAAAATGTTAGTTTTTATTTTTGAGTGTGTGTATTAAAGGTTATATTACGGTGAGATGTCTGCCACTCTATCACAAGGATGATGTCATCAGTGATTTCATGAGTGATGTCATTTGGGATGTCATCAGTGGTGCCATGAGTGATGTGACTGACCATGTCATGAGTGATGTCATATGTGACGTCATCAGCAGTGCATTGCGGGTGCGCGAGTTATAGTTAGCGGAACTAACTATACGGGGGAATTTCAATGGTTTTGTACGAGTGAAATGTCCAACAAACTATAACACCCCTGATGGTTTTTTCAGTAAATTTCTAAGGTTTTTAAATGCTATTTCCTAACTATCACGTGCCTGAAACCTATGGTTTTTTAACTGAATTTCAAAGGTTTTTTAAATGCTAGTCTCTAACTCTGCCTACAGAGGGAGGACATGTCGAGAAAGAAGAAATAACTCACAGAAAGAAGAAAAAGAAATGCAGGAAGAAGCAACAGAAGTCCTCAAAGATGAAGAAAAGTGCAGGAAAAAAGAAAGACGTGCAGAAAGCACAAACACAGACAAAGGAGCAGAAAGAGGCCTTGTTGCAAAATCATCCTGTACCCTCAACTTTTTCAGATGGGTACTGGTGGTAACTAACTCGGACTAACCAGTCCTAGAGCCAGTCCTTTGCTAAAAGACACTTAGAATACAGTTAAAACACCTACATACATTAGCGAACACTATGTTTTGGGCTACCCCTGTGATAAGCATGACCTCCTCTGTAAGCCCCTAGTGTATAATGGGGCAGGGGGATTAAAACTACCTCTTAAAATGCACTACGGGTGTGTTTTCACACTGGTGAAGGGACAGGGTCCTGAGGGAGACATGTGTGCAAACACGCCCTGTGGCATGTTTTAAGTTGGGAGATTAAGTCCCCTTGAATCCTAAGGGTTCGTGGGATCTAACAAGCCCACTAGGCACCTCTAGTAAGCGCCACAGAGCTGTGTTGCACAGAGGTGTAAAAAGGGGCACGGCCTTGGCCACCTCCCTGCACTGCAGTGACAGTTACTGGAAGCACCTGGTGAGCTAGTTACCCCCCAGGGGCCCTCAAAATTGAAGAGGAATTATTTCCCCAACTTAAAACGCGCCTCAGGGCGTGTTTCCACACATTACCTCAGGCCCGTCCCCTCCCTTCCCCACTGTGTAAACACGCCCTGTGGCCATTTTAAGTTAAGAGATTAAGTCCCCTTGAATTCTGAGGGTCCCTAGGGTCAAATTAGCCCACTAGATACCTCCAATTAGCGTCATTGCAGAGCGGTGTAAAGAGGGGCACGGGCAGCACCACCTCTCCGCAACGCAGCACAGTGGTTTTTACTGGAAGCCCCTGGTGGGCTAGTTGGTCCCAAGGTTTCTTCTGGATTGAAGGGGAATTATTTCCGCAACTTAAAACGCACCACAATGCGTGTTTGCACACATCACCTCAGGCCCCGTCTCCTCCCTTCACCACTGTGTAAACGCGCCCTATGGCCATTCTAAGTTGAGAGATTAAGTCCCCTTGAATCCAAAGGGCCCCTAGAGTCAACCTAGCCCACTAGGTACCTCCGGTAAGTGCCACAGAGCTGCAATGCAGAGAGGTGTAAAAAGGGGCGTGGCCTCTGAACACCTGTCTGCAACGCAGCTCCCTGGCACATACTGGAGATACCTGTTGGTCTAGTTGGCCCTCAGGGACCCTCAGTATTGTAAGAGAATTAATTCCCCAGCTTACAACTCGCCAATGAGCGTTTGCACAATGGTGAAGGAAGGGCCCGTGGCCTGAAGTTACATGTCTGTAAACTTACCCTGTGGTGCGTTTTAAGTTGGAGAATTAATTCCTCCTCAATCCTGACGGTCCCTGGGGGCCAACTAATCCACCAGGTACCTCCAGTATGCACCAGAAAGCTGCATTGCAGAAAGGTGTTCAGAGGCCACGCCCCTTTTTACAACACTCTGCAATGCAGCTACGTGCTGTAAAAAGGGGTGTGTTCTCTGAACCTCTCTCTGCAACGCAGCTCCGTGGTGCTTACTGGAAGTACCTAGTGGGCTAGTTGGCCTCCAGGGACCCTCAGGATTTAAGGGGAGTTAATCCCCAACTTAAAACGCGCCACGGGGCGCGCTTGCACAGTGGTGAAGTGAGGGGGCGGGCCTGAGGTGATATATGTGTAAACACGCCCTGCGGCATGTTTCAAGTTGGGGAATTTATTCCTCTTCAATCCTGAGGGTCCCTTGGTGCCAACTAGCCCTCCAGGTACCTGCAGTATGCGCCAGGGAGCTGTGTTGCAGAGAGATGTTCAGAGGACACGCCCCTTTTTACAGCACTCTGCAAAACAGCTCTGTGGCTGCGGCTCCCGCCCTGCCATAGTAAACTACAGTGTCCCGGGGGTGGGCACCCCCCTGCACAGACCACTACTGTGTACACTTATCTTTCAACAAAGCCATGGCTGACAAACCTATAACACGCCCTCTGTGAAGGAACTGAAGGAAGGTCACGGAGGAGCACCTCAACTCCATCCTCAACCACAATCCCCCTCCCACGTCAACAGACGGCAACTCTGCAGCCAAAGAACTACAGAGATGGATCACCAACTTCACAGAAAAGCTTGTCCCCTTCCACAATCTCGACAGCCAGCACCCCAGGAAGGCTACCTGGTTCACCACTGACCTCCAAGAATCCAGACGCACCTGTAGATGTCTCGAAAAGCTATGGAGGAACAGCAAAACCGCAGAAGATCAGACCACCTACAAGAATGCCGTGAAAGAATACCACCAACTCATCAGAGCCACCAAAAGGACCTTCATCCAGAATAAAATCCTCGCCAACTCCAGCAACTCAAAAGAACTCTTTAGCATCATTCAGGAATTCATCCCCCCAAAAAAGCCATGGACATCACACCTTCCCAAACCTCTGCAACAAACTCAGCTCCTACTTCCATCTGAAAATCAAGTCCCTCCATGACAACTTCAACGAACAAACACCAGACACTAAAATCAATCCTTTCTCCGGCAATGACAGCCAGCCTACCATATCCACCTGGAACCCAGTCACCACCAAGTACACCGCCATGACCATGAAAAGCATTCACTTTGGAGCTCCCACGAACCCCTGCCCTCCGCACAACTTTCATAGAGCTGCATCCACCATAGGACCCGAGCTACATCGCACTATTAATGCCACTTTCAAAGCCTGCACTTTCCCCAATGACTGGAACTGAGCAGAAGTCAAGCCCCTCCTCAAAAATCCCTCTGCGGACCCAACACACTTGAAAAAACTACCGACCCATCTCTCTCCTCCCCTTTGCGGCCAAAGTCACCAAGAGGATCGTCAAGATAACAAACTTCATTGAAGAGAACTGCATACTCTACCCTTAACAATCTGGATTCCACAGTAACCACAGCACAGAGACGACTCTCCTCGCTACCACTGATGACATCTGCACTCTCCTCACCAAGGCCACATCGTGGCCCTCATCCTAGATCTCTCTTCAGCCTTTGACACCATCTCCCACTGCACTCTCGCCGCCAGACTCCACGACACCAGCATAGAGGGAACCGCCCTCTACTGTCTCCTTCCTCACCGGCAGAACTCAAAGAATCAGACTCCAGCCCTTACTCTCCGAACCCAAAGAGATCAACTGCAGAGTACCTCAAGGATCATTGCTCAGACCCACACACTTCATTATCTACATGGCCCCCCACGCCGCCATCGTCAGACAGCATGAACTCAGCATAGTATCCTACGCAGACGACACCCAGCTCATCCTCTCCCTCACAAAAGATCCCCACACCCCCAGGCTCAGCTTCCAGGAAGGAATTAAAGACGTCACAACCTGGATGAGCAGCAGCTGCCTGAAGCTCAACTCTGAGATTAGAGAAGTCCTCATCCTTGGACCCACCCACTCAACATGGAACATCACCTGTTGGCCCGTCGCCCTCAGAAACCGTTCCCACTTGCACAGACCACACCCGATATCTCAGCATCATACTCGACTCACCCCTCACTATGACCCGACAGATCAACGCCGTCGCCTCCACCTGCTTCAGCACCCTCTGCATCCTTCGCAAGGCCTTCAAATGGATCCCCCTCGAATCCAGAACGACCATCACCCACACACTCAGAACAAGCCTACTAGACTATGGAAACTCCATCTATGGTAGAATCAACAAACCCCTGCTCCACAACTCCAGATCATCCAGAACACCGCACCCAGATTCGTCCTCGGCATCCCACGACATGAACACATCACCCAACACCTGCGAAACCTCCGCTGGCTCCCTGTCAAGAAGAGAGTAACATTCAAGCTACTCACCCACACCTACAACTACCTCCACAACAATGGACACCAATACCTCTACGAAAGAGTATACTTCCACATACCCAAGAGAAACCTCTGCTCTGCCGGCCTCGCCGAATTCCTGTGGATCCGCAAAGCCAGAGCCGGTAAAAGAGCCTTCTCCTACATTGCGACAAAGACATGGAATGAACCCGCAATCAACATCAGACACTCCTCCACACTGCAAACCTTCAGGAAGAGTCTCAAGACCTGGCTCTTCGGCTGACTCTGAGCTGCTCCCCAGCGCCTTGAGGCCCTCATTGGCGAGTAGCGTGTTTCACAATTCCTTGATTGATGTTTCACCCTTGTTGGGGTTTTCAAAGACTTCAAATTAAAAATTAAAAATATAAACCAATTCATAATACAGACAAGATACAGAGGTAGCTCTCTTTGGCATTACCGGATTTAGGGCAAACTTGACAAAAGAGGAGGAGACTTTTTTATGATATTTCCTCCCTCGTTACTCGCTCCCTAATTCTCCAGAATTGGATTTCGGCGGAAGCACCTTTATATGCGAGGTGGCTAAACAAGATGAAACAAACCAGGATTTATGAACAAGCATATGCAAGGCGGGTGGGCGCTAGAAAAGAGTTTACTGTGGTTTGGAAATACTTAGGGCCATATGTAGGTAGCTGAATACCGGTCAGTAACGGCCGAAATTCAGTAATATTGCTGTTACCGATCGGTATTCAGGCCATCAAGATGTAGGATGTCAAAAAGTAAGGATTCAGTAAATTTGAATCGGTAAATACCCATTCATCATTACCGAATTCATATTTACCGAATCGGAATTTACCGAATACATATTAACTGAATCGGTAATTACCGAATTCTAATTTACCAAATCGGTAAATATGAAACTGTAAAACGAGAAAAGCTATGTAGGTACAATTTTAAATATTGAATTTCATGAAATTCGGTATTTGAATTGGTAATTAACACCAACTGGAAGCTGGTGGTAATCATCCACATGGTATATAAGCAATCTTAAAGTGAAACAGTGTGATCACTATGGCGGATTTCTACATCATTGCTAGGCGGCTACAGCTACAGGCAGCAGGAGAGAGGATCTGGAAGCCGGAGGAGCAAGTCTACAGACAGCAGATGACACTCTTACAACTGACTGAGGCAGATATCCATGAGAGGTACAGGCTACACCCCCACACCATCCTAGACCTGATAAGGGACCTGCACCCACTTCTGGAGCACCCAACACCAAGGGCGCATGCCATACCACAACATGTGCAGGTGCTCTGTAGCCTACATCTCCTTGCATCTGGCAGTTACCAGGAGTGATAGCTGCATAGGCGGTTTCTCCCAGAATTGCCTGTCCTGGTTCTTTAGAAAGTTCCTGGACGCCATGATGCAGAGAATGCACCACTACATCGGCTTCCCAAGCACAAAAGCGGAACTGCAGAAAACCAAGACAGACTTTTAGCAAATGGCACAGTTCCCGCACGTCATAGGCTGTATTGATTGGACATGAATCTCTGACAGAATATCGACGGACAGAATATCGACCTACAAAACATCGACGCTGGAATATCGAAGGCAAGTATATCGACACTCTATCTACAACATGGTAAGTACAAAATTATCGTTGTAAAAAATATCGTAATTAAAAATATCGGGTTTTTTTTCTGTAAAAAAATAAAAAGTAAATAATACTTATAAATAAAATAAACATATTTAATAATGTTTAAAATTAATAAATAATACATATTTAATAATACAACTTTAATTAAAAATAGACATATAATATATAAAATATATTAATGAAGTAGTGTGGCTGGTGAAGTAGTGTGGCTCACTGGTTAGAGGCGGCAGACCCGAGAGCAGAGGACGGCCCGGGACCAGGGTTCGATTCCCGGCGCGGCAGGTTTCTGGACCAGGGTCAGCGGACTCGATAATTCTCTCACCTCGGTGCCCACTCTGATCAGCGATCACACTCGGCAACTCTGGGCATTAGCTTGCCTCATCTTCACTAACGGCCCCACCAGACCTCCGGGGATGCCTGGTCTCACCCGAGATACCCATTAAGGGACCATCTCTCAGGGAAGCCAGGAAGGGTTTCGCAGCGGTCGAAGCGCCTTGGGACCCTCCGGGTAAGTAGTGCGCTAAATAAATGCCTATACATTTACATACATTTACATTTACGTTAACTTAATAGTAGTTTTTAATAATTATTTTAATTACTTAGAAATTAATAAAAAATACTATAAATTACAAATACACACACACATAAAATAATAACATAAATAAAAATAAATAATTATATTTTAAAAAAAAATTAAATATACTTTCAATATTTTTAAAATTAATGAAATACAACATTGTCTAAAATAATACAAAAAATAATAAATACATAAATAAATAAAACTACTAATTAAAGTCCCCAAAAAACTACAGTAATGAAAACATTGGATAGCGTAGAACGTAAAATTACTATTCCCACTCCAGAAAATTCAATAGTAGGGAAAGCGTTAAATAGAGTAGTGGTAAAAATTACTATTCCCACTTCAGAGAGTGCAACAGTAGGGAAAACGTTGGATAGCTTATTGGTAAAAATTACTATTCCCACTCCGGAGAGTGCAACAGTAGGAAAAGTGTTGGATAGCGTAGGAGTAAAAATTACTATTCCAACTCCAGAGAGTGAAACAGTAGGGAAAACGTTGTATAGCGTAGGGGTAAAAATTACTATTCCCACTCCAGAGAGTGCAACAGTAGGGAAATCGTTGGATAGCGTAGGGTTAAAAATTACTATTTCCACTCCAGAGAGTGCAACAGTAGGAAAAACATTGGATACTAGGTGGGTAAAAATTACTATTCCCACTTCAGTGAGTGCAACAGTAGGGAAAGCGTTGGATAGCGTAGGGGTAAAAATGACTATTCCAACCCCAGAGGGTGCAACAGTAGGGAAAGCGTTGTATAGCGTAGGGGTAAAAATTACTATTTCCACTCCAGAGAGTGCAACAGTAGGGAAAGCGTTGGATAGCGGGTGGGTAAAAATTACTATTCCCACTCCAGTGAGTGCAACTGTAGGGAAAGCGTTGGATAGCGTAGGGCTAAAAATTACTATTCCCACTCCAGAGAGTGCAACAGTAGGGAAATCGTTGGATAGCGTATGGTTAAAAATTACTATTTCCACTCCAGAGAGTGCAACAGTAGGAAAAACATTGGATACTAGGTGGGTAAAAATTACTATTCCCACTTCAGTGAGTGCAACAGTAGGGAAAGCGTTGGATAGCGTAGGGGTAAAAATGACTATTCCAACCCCAGAGGGTGCAACAGTAGGGAAAGCGTTGTATAGCGTAGGGGTAAAAATTACTATTCCAACTCCAGAGGGTGCAACAGTAGGGAAAGCATTGGATAGCGTAGGGGTAAAAATTACTATTCCAATTCCAGAGAGTGTAACAGTAGAGCAATTGTTGGATAGCGTAGGGGTAAAAATTACTATTTCCACTCCAGAGAGTGCAACAGTAGGGAAAGCGTTGGATAGCAGGTGGGTAAAAATTACTATTCCCACTCCAGTGAGTGCAACTGTAGGGAAAGCGTTGGATAGCGTAGGGCTAAAAATTACTATTCCAACTCTGGAGGGTGCAACAGTAGGGAAAGCGTTGGATAGCGTAGGGGTAAAAATTACTATTCCAACTCCGGAGGGTGCAACAGTAGGGAAAGCGTTGGATAGCCTAGGGGTAAGAATTACTATTCAAACTCCAGAGGGTGCAAAAGTAGGGAAAGCGTTGGATAGCGTAGAATTTAAATATAACATACTTATAAATAATTTTTATATTTAAAATAATGTATAATTACATTTTTAAATAAATCTACGTCATTTACAAACAATTAAAAAAAGCAATTATAATTTAATAATTAATTAACAATACATTAACAACAAATACCAATAAATATTATAATGTACCTCTGAGCACTCAACTATATACTCCAGTCTGGTGTACAAAAAGCTATACATGTGCTCCAAGTTATCCAGCAGACCACAAAATTCAACAGTTCCAAATAAAGTTTGGCAAATCAATGTCTTTTGGTCGTCTTCAAAGTTTATTCCAAAGTTCCAGGTAAGTTCCAAAGATCCAAATAAATATCTTCAATACATCAGTTCAGTGAGGATAATACTGTTGCCAACACGTGTTTTGTCGTGTGTAAATTTCACACATAGACTTCCTCAGGGCTGTAACAAGAATATACATTGCCCACCATTAAAATCCTTCAAATCATAAAGTTTCTAGGAGAGATAGGTATAGTCCCCTTCACCTCAAGAAAATATTATTATGTGCAACAAATGTGTAGGCATTGTACAGGAGGAAAATAAGAGTGAAAATTATCACACCCAAGAAACCAAAATTAATAAACCAGTTTGAGGTTTCGTAGCCACCTTATAACCCAGTAACATACGAACAGGAGGTAATGTGCAATAGTCACCTGAAAAACTATTATCAATCCTCTCATGTAAATATGACCTCCTCTCCAGTGTTAGCTTGGCAAATGTCTAAGTAATGAAAACCAGACATTAGAAATACAGCTCTCAATCATGTGGTCAACAACTCCCTATGTTCACGTCAGGAGTCAGCTTTATAATATAAGTTGGAATTTTTAAATAAAACAAGTATATACGGCTACACCAATAACCATGGTGTTCACCATAACCTGTATGCCAAAGTATGGCTCAACCAATATAGTACGCATGCTAATTACATTAACCTAACTTGGGTAAATAAATTGGACTCACCTAAATATGTCATGAAATATTTCCTCACGTATAATATAACACTCTCTAAATCAAAAATCGTCCTAAAAACAGAAATTGCAATATTATTGTCAAAATTCACTAAATTATAAATCTATATATCATTTCGATATGCAACATACGGGTAATATATACACCCAGTAAATCTAAAATAGAAAAGGGCCTCAACTCACCAACTCCAACCCTACGTATCTTTATGTGGGGGTACTGTAAAGTAAGAGAATATATCAATCACTTATCTATCCAATGTCTAGTGTTTACATCCATATTGACCATATTAGTTCTTACCCTCATATCTTATCCATATATCCAAGTCCCCAATCCAATCCGTTCCACATATATAGCGTCTCTGTTTCACAGTGTAGTCACAATAATATCATAGAACCTATTTATCCAAATAAAATATATCCAAAGTAAGCGATAGTCGGTAAATAATCCTGAGCGTTACGTTAATGGCCAGTTCGCCCCACGATCTAGTCTTACCGTAGGGTACTCAGTTTCGGTTGTATCCAACCTCGGAACGTTCATCCTAAAACACGAAGAAATCTCTTGTAACTCTAGCAACAGAGAATCATAAGAAGAAGTTTCACTCGTAATGGTAGTTTAGACCGCAAAGCTACATACCCGTGTACCAGCGGCAAGTGTCCTCGCTGTACGTCGGCGTTCTGTGTAAGCGCCATCTTGGAAAGACTATTTACAGACAAATTAACAGCCGCCATCTTGTAATGGTAAAATCTCACCATAAAAGTCATCGTAATATTATATAATGTCTACCACGTCTATTGGATAGTATAGGACGTATTCATATTTTAAATACTCAAATCCTTCGTGCCATAATACATTTATGCTCGTGTATATCACATGACTAATGCCATCATAATATCGTCGTGAAGTATTATAATGTCCATTACGTCCAATTAGTGTAATATAACGCAAAATTAATATACATAATCAGGTCATTCGTATCCTACTAAAGTTAGGTTCGTATTTGTCTCATGACTATCGCCAGCATGATGTGGTGATTATGAGGAGAGGCACTAATCTTAAACGATCCTATTAGTTCGATGCAATAATATAAGAACACGTTAACTAATACAGTAAACTCTAATATGCATACTGAAATGCACATACGTAGCCCATGGTCTAACCATAAAAGTAAAGAATATAAATGTCAACACCCAGTGTAATAGGGTATTAGTAGTAAATTAAAATTAAAGTACAGATGAGAATAGATAGAGGTGTATTAGTAGATCACTCACCCAAGCAAAATTTCAGTCCTCATGGTACATGCAATAACTCTAAACAACGATATACTATTCAGAGGCACATATCTGTACCCAATAACAAATATTGGTTATACTTTGAGAGATAACATCAAATCTCATCAGCAGCAGATTAACATCAGTTGGGACCAATTATTTCTATATGTCTATAGTTCTATTACTGCAGTCGTATATCCCAACAGTTACGCTACCTAGTATGGGAAAAAAACAGACATTATACATAGAAATATTATCCTTATCGCATTCCATCGCTTTGGGCATATAGCATCAACATGGTTAGTCCTGCCCCAGATAATATTGGTATTCATTATCAATATTCAATCCCCTATCTACTGCCTTCAGCTTCATGATCCAGATCACTTCTCTTCTTCTCAACTTCAACTGTCTGTTGCCCCCCTCGGGTCAGGTGCAACATGTTCAATACCATGATAGCTGAATTGGTGTTGTTCCTGTTTTCCATAATTTTGTACACTGTGGGCAGCAATAGGGTATCTCGTATCACCATTCTTCAAGCTCGGAAGTGTTCCATCATCCTGTCTCTCAGTCTCCTAATGGTGCTACCCACATATATTTGGCCACATGAGCAGGATATAACATAAATAACATAAGTCGTATCGCAGGTAATGAATGTATCAATGCCATAAATGTCTGAACCATTGTAACTAAATTGAAGCACCTTTTTCTTAGCCCATCTGCATGAGTTACAATGTCCACACTTATGGAAGCCCTTCCTCACATCATTCAACCAAATTTCTTTCTTGGTTTTAATGGGATAGCTTGGGCTCAAATCATTGGCTAAAGTCCTGCCTTTCCTGTACGTAATTGATGGTCTCTCAGTTATATACGGTAGCAAATCTTTATCTGCCTTCAATAGATGCCAATGCCTGTTAACAATGGAATACAAACCTTGGACTCAGTATTATATTGAGTAATCAACCGTACTTTGTCAATACAACCATCAGTTTTCTCTTTACCAGCCAAGGTATGCTGCCTATGTAAATTCTTTGCTCTCCTCCTAGCCTTCAAAATCACTTCACTGTTGTAGCCTCTGGCCAGAAATCTATTTGACATATCCGATAAATTAGACTCAAAATCTTCATCTTCAGAGCAATTTCTCCTTGCTCTAACCATTTCAGAGTAGGGAATAGATCTCTTCTGACAATTGGGATGGCAACTTGTTGCATACAAAACTGCATTACAACTAGTATCTTTCCTGAACATTTTCGAGCAGAGTTTCATGTCCTTTACAAATAGTTCTACATCTAGAAACTCAATTTTCCTTGTATCATATTTAGTAGTAAATCGTAAGTTGACATCATTGTTATTCAAGTAATCAAAGAAGCTATGTAGATCAACAAGTGAACCAGTCCAAATCATGAGACAATCGTCAATGAATCTGCCCCAATATTGGATGTTGTCAATCCATCTCTGTCCACGATGGCCCCAGATCCACTCCGCCTCAAACCACCCCATAAAGAGGTTAGCAAAAGACGGAGCGAATCTGGAACCCATCGCAGTACCAAGGCGCTGTCTGTACCATTTCTGGTCAAATAAGAACACATGATTCTTCAATACAATATCAGTCATGTCTAACAACATCTTTGTGTGTTCAAAAAGCTCCACTGATCTCTTGTTCAGAAAGGTCTCTACTGATGTTATACCAAGGGAGTGTTCAATATTAGAATAAAGAGAAACAACATCTAATGTCACCAAGTACATCCCTTCCTCCCAAGTAACATCCGACATAATATTGAGCACATGTTTCGTGTCTTGAATATATGAGGGCAATGACTGTACATACGGTCTTAAAAATACATCAATGTACTGTGAAATCCTTTCAGTGGGACCACCTATACCAGAATTATTGGTCTCCCGGGTGGATTATCCCTGTTCTTATGAACTTTCGGTAGTGTATATAGACAAGGTGCCCTAGGTGTTGAAATAGTCAGGTAATTATATTCGTCAATGTCTAGTAATGTCAAGTCATACCACTCCTTAAGTTTCAAGTTTATCTTAGTCTTTAAAGTATCAAGTGGATTACTGCTTAGTACCTCATAGTACCTAGAATCATCTAACTGCGAGTAAATTTCTGCATTGTACTTTGCTGTGTCCATGACGACAATATTACCACCCTTGTCTGCCATACGGATGGTAATACTGTCATTGTCTCTCAAAGTCTTGAGCGCTGTTCTTTCTGAAGCAGTCAAATTATCTGGCTTTCTGTGAAGCCCACTTCTGGAGCCCTTGTCTATAATCTTATCTATATCCAATTCCACCATCTTGTGAAATGTATCTGTGTTACCCGTTCCAAGTTGTGGTTTTGTATTCCATTGTTAACAGGCATTGGCATCTATTAAAGGCAGATAAAGATTTGCTACCGTATATAACTGAGAGACCATCAATTACGTACAGGAAAGGCAGGACTTTAGCCAATGATTTGAGCCCAAGCTATCCCATTAAAAACAAGAAAGAAATTTGGTTGAATGATGTGAGGAAGGGCTTCCATAAATGTGGACGTTGTAACTCATGCAGATGGGCTAAGAAAAAGGTGCTTCAATTTAGTTACAATGGTTCAGACATTTATGGCATTGATACATTCATTAACTGCGATACGACTTATGTTATTTATGTTATATCCAGCTCATGTGGCCAAATATATGTGGGTAGCACCATTAGGAGACTGAGAGACAGGATGATGGAACACTTCCGAGCTTGTAAGAATGGTGATACGAGATACCCTATTGCTGCCCACAGTGTACAAAATTATGGAAAACAGGAACAACACCAATTCAGCTATCATGGTATTGAACATGTTGCACCTGACCCGAGGGGGGGCAACAGACAGTTGAAGTTGAGAAGAAGAGAAGTGATCTGGATCATGAAGCTGAAGGCAGTAGATAGGGGATTGAATATCGATAATGAATACCAATATTATCTGGGGCAGGACTAACCATGTTGATGCTATATGCCCAAAGCGATGGAATGCGATAAGGATAATATTTCTATGTATAATGTCTGTTTTTTTCCCATACTAGGTAGCGTAACTGTTGGGATATACGACTGCAGTAATAGAACTATAGACATATAGAAATAATTGGTCCCAACTGATGTCAATCTGCTGCTGATGAGATTTGATGTTATCTCTCAAAGTATAACCAATATTTGTTATTGGGTACAGATATGTGCCTCTGAATAGTATATCGATGTTTAGAGTTATTGCATGTACCATGAGGACTGAAATTTTGCTTGGGTGAGTGATCTACTAATACACCTCTATCTATTCTCATCTGTACTTTAATTTTAATTTACTACTAATACCCTATTACACTGGGTGTTGACATTTATATTCTTTACTTTTATGGTTAGACCATGGGCTGCGTATGTGCATTTCAGTATGCATATTAGAGTTTACTGTATTAGTTAACGTGTTCTTATATTATTGCATCGAATGAATAGGATCGTTTAAGATTAGTGCCTATCCTCATAATCACCACATCATGCTGGCGATAGTCATGAGACAAATACGAACCTAACTTTAGTAGGATACGAATGACCTGATTATGTATATTAATTTTGCGTTATATTACACTAATTGGACGTAATGGACATTATAATACTTCACGACGATATTATGATGGCATTAGTCATGTGATATACACGAGCATAAATTTATTATGGCACGAAGGATTTGAGTATTTAAAATATGAATACGTCCTATACTATCCAATAGACGTGGTAGACATTATATAATATTACGATGACTTTTATGGTGAGATTTTACCATTTCAAGATGGCGGCTGTTAATTTGTCTGTAAATAGTCTTTCCAAGATGGCGCTTACACAGAACGCCGACGTACAGCGAGGACACTTGCCGCTGGTACACGGGTATGTAGCTTTGCGGTTTAAACTACCATTACGAGTGAAACTTCTTCTTATGATTCTCTGTTGCTAGAGTTACAAGAGATTTCTTCGTGTTTTAGGATGAACGTTCCGAGGTTGGATACAACCGAAACTGAGTACCCTACGGTAAGACTAGATCGTGGGGCGAACTGGCCATTAACGTAACGCTCAGGATTATTTACCGACTATCGCTTACTTTGGATATATTTTATTTGGATAAATAGGTTCTATGATATTATTGTGACTAAACTGTGAAACAGAGACGCTATATATGTGGAACGGATTGGATTGGGGACTTGGATATATGGATAAGATACGAGGATAAGAACTAATATGGTCAACATGGATGTAAACACTAGACATTGGATAGATATGTGATTGATATATTCTCTTACTTTACAGTACCCCCACATAAAGATACGTAGGGTTGGAGTTGGTGAGTTTAGGCCCTTTTCTATTTTAGATTTACTGGGTGTATATATTACCCGTATGTTGCATATCGAAATGATATGTAGATTTATAATTTAGTGAATTTTGACAATAATATTGCAATTTCTGTTTTTAGGACGATTTTTGATTTAGAGAGTGTTATATTATACGTGAGGAAATATTTCATGACATATTTAGGTGAGTCCAATTTATTTACCCAAGTTAGGGTAATGTAATTAGCATGCGTACTATGTTGGTTGAGCCATACTTTGGCATACAGGTTATGGTGAACACCATGGTTATTGGTGTAGCCGTATATACTTGTTTTATTTAAAAATTCCAACTTATATTATAAGGCTGACTCCTGACGTGAACATAGGGAGTTGTTGACCACATGATTGAGAGCTGTATTTCTAATGTCTGGATTTCTGAATAGCAACAGCAACACACTGGACACCTGATTAGTGGCCCCTGGAATTAGGTCCTGTTCCTAGCCCTAAAAACACGGTGAAAAACCTTGGAGTGCTATTAGATCAGACGCTCACTTACAAGGACCACGTAAATCAGGTGGCTAGTACCTGCTTTCGAGCCATTGGAATGCTAAGAAGAGTGTTTCCTTATCTGCCAGACTGCCACAGGAAAACACTTGTGCAGGCATTAGTCATCAGCAGAGTGGATTACTGCAACGGTCTTCTATTAGGAGCAAATGAAGGGCAGTTTAAAAAGTTACAGGTGATCCAAAACACGGCTGCAAGGGTAGTCCTTAATGCTCCCCCCAGGACTCCCTCCCTCCCGCTGCTGATTAGGTTCCACTGGTTACCAGTGAGGAAGCGAGTGCAGTTCAAGACCCTATGCACTATCCACAAAAGTGTGATAGGCAAAGGCCCAAAATATCTAGCCAGAATCTTCGAGCTATATGCCCCTGGACGAACCCTGCACTCAGGCAAGCAGCAGCTTCTGCAGGTGCCTAGAAGAAAAAAGTCCAGACAAGGAGGGCGAGCTCTAGCCCATCTAGGACCAAAGCTTTGGAATTCCCTACCTCTCGAGATGAGATCACTCACCAATCATCTGACCTTTCGTAAGCTCTTAAAAACACATCTATTCCCCAGTAACTGATCCCCCTTTGTTAATTTGTACCATTTATTTATCTATCCATAATCATCTGAGGATATTCTTACCGGCAAAGCGCGGAGATACCCCTTCGGGGGTCTATTCAGGCGCTATAGAAGAATATAAAATAAATAAATAAATAAATAAATAAATTACTTAGACATTTGCCAAGCTAACACTGGAGAGGAGGTCATATTTACATGAGAGGATTGATAATAGTTTTTCAGGTGACTATTGCACATTACCTCCTGTTCGTATGTTACTGGGTTATAAGGTGGCTACGAAACCTCAAACTAATTTATTAATTTTGGTTTCTTGGGTGTGATAATTTTCACTCTTATTTTCCTCCTGTACAATGCCTACACATTTGTTGCACATAATAATATTTTCTTGAGGTGAAGGGGACTATACCTATCTGTCATAGAAACTTTATGATTTGAAGGATTTTAATGGTGGGCAATGTATATTCTTGTTACAGCCCTGAGGAAGTCTATGTGTGAAATTTACACACGACGAAACACGTGTTGGCAACAGTATTATCCTCACTGAACTGATGTATTGAAGATATTTATTTGGATCTTTGGAACTTACCTGGAACTTTGGAATAAACTTTGAAGACGACCAAAAGACATTGATTTGCCAAACTTTATTTGGAACTGTTGAATTTTGTGGTCTGCTGGATAACTTGGAGCACATGTATAGCTTTTTGTACACCAGACTGGAGTATATAGTTGAGTGCTCAGAGGTACTTTATACTGTTCATTTCTGTGTGTAACAGAAAATTTTGGATGTTGGATACATGCCCTTCCTCTAGATGCACCGCAATTAGATTTAGTACAAAATATACTTATCCCTGATATTAAGTGAGGAGCGCCCTGAGATTGTTAGTATCCCATTTTTCAAGACCATTAAATATTAATTAATAAATAATACTCACCAAATAATAAATATTAAACAATAACATATTTTTCATTACAAAAAAATATTAATTATTTGAAATTAATTCACAATTAAAAATTATTAAACAATAAAATTAGTTTTCATACCAAATAATACTTTTTATGAAACATTGATTACCAATTAATTAACAATATTTTCCAATCAATAAAAAATAATTACCGATTCAAAAAATATTAATGGCCAATTAACAAAATTATGCACCAATTAAAAAATGTAAATACCAATTTAAAAATGTATTTGCCAATTAAAAACATGAATTACCAATTAAAAAAAATAGTTAACAGTTAAAAACAACAATTACCAAATAAATAAAAATATATCAATGAAAATAATTAATTGCCAATTAATAACTAATCATAAATAAAATAATTATCCATTACAAAATAATATATGAATCATTAATTAATTACAATTAAATTACTTCCCACCCAATTCCCCTATAGACCCACAACCCGCTACAGAAATAAAAACAATAATTAATTAAAATAAATTTATAATTCCTAAAAATTAATCATTAATTTAGTATATTTAAATTACTTCCCACCCTATTCCACTATAAACCCACAACCCGCTCCAGCACTAAAACATAACATTTACTTAAAAATAACATTATTAATATATAAAAATAGTGTGCATATAATTTAAAACAATTAAAATACTTAACAAAAACATATTACACATACATAATAAAATACATAAAAATAATACAAATATCGATATTAAGAACATCGAAATTAGGTACATCGATTTATATGCTATCGATATTACTAACTTCAATATTACTTACATCGATATAAAAAAAGTCAATATTACTTACCTTAGGGTCGATATTCTGTCCAAAGATATTCTTGACATCGATATTTTGTACCTTCGATATTTCCAACTCGATATTTCTGTAGCTCGACAATTAGGAATCAATATTTAGACTGTGTACCATTGGACACACATTCCAATCTGCCCTCCTGCAGCCACAGAATACATCTACAGGAACAGAAAGTCCACCCACTCAATAAATGTGCAGGTGATCTGCGATGCTGGCAACATAATAACCGACATTGTGGCCAAATTTCCTGGGAGCACCTACAACTCCTACATGTTTCAGAGCAGTGGGATCTACACACGCCTTGCTGGAGGAGAATTTGGGGAAGGATGCCTGCTAGGTAAATCACTGTGACACACACTGATAGATACTGCAGCCAAATGTTTTTTAAGTATGCAACTAATGGCACTCTTTTTCCCACCTAGGCAATAGCGCTTATGCTGTGCGGTCCTTTGTCCTCACCCCCTACCTGAACCCATCAACTCGGAGTGAGAGACGTTACAATGTGGCACACAGATCAACACGCAACGTTGTGGAGCGCACCTTTGGACTATTGAAAAGCAGGTTCCGCTGCCTCCTCAAAAGTGGAGGTGCATGTCAGTACACACCCATTATCTGCTACCTGTGCTATGCTGCACAACCTTGCTACAAAGAGAGGTACAGAAGTTGAAATAAAGTATCATGAGGACATTGATGATGGCCTTGAACAGCCAGAGCCCCATGCTCCAGGAGCAGCGCCAGCAACAGATGGGAGACTGAGACTGGCAGAGATCACACACAACAATTTTTAAGTAAGTAAGGAGACACAACCAGGCGTTGCATGGGCATGACGTAGTTTAATGAGTGGGCACTACGTCAATCAGCAAATGGCACACCATGCCAGTCAAATTGGCGCAACCAAAATTGGTAATCACGGGTTACTTCACCCAAATAATGTTCATGAAGGTGTGGGCAGCATTAATGTCTGCGCCCACGCTCTACAGTGCTGGGTGCCTGCAGCTGGCTTTCCACACTGGCTGTTGATCCAGGGCCCGCAGCATGGCGCCTGCTGCTCTTTCGGGTTTCTGGTACAGGTGTGCTATTGCTGCTCCTGCTGGTGTTGTCTTCGCTCTCCCCCACACCTAGAGCACTAGCGTTGGCTGACTTGGTGGTCAGCAGCAGTTCCATAGCGGATGTCACCTTCCCTATCCCCCTGGAGACATCTGTGCAGCAGTGAGCAAGCCCCTCCTGCATTGCCACAGAGCGCCTGCATAGCAGGGAAGTGGCCGTTGCCATATGGTTCACCGCCTTGGTGTGCTGCTGCATGTACTGCCTCTTCCTGCGCCTTCTGGGCCTGTCCTCATCAAGTTTGTCCCAGAGTGCCATCATGGACTGGGACATGTCCCGCATTTATTTATTTATTTATAGGCTTATATAGCGCTGGAATCGACTGCCGGAGGAGTATCTCTGCGCTCAATTTACCTAGCAGGTAGAGAGCAATGCTCTTCAGATCTAGAGGAGGAGCTACATTTGAAACAGGAAAGTTTTCAACAATTTCCTAAATGCTAGATGATTAGTACAAAGCCTGAGAGTAGCAGGTAGTTATTCCAGAGGCAAGGGCCCAAGTAGGAAAGAGCCAATCCGCCCAGTCTCGCCCTTCTAATTGGGGGATTTGAAGTAAGGGCTGATTACTGGAGCGGAGAGCACATATTGGGTTGTAAGGAACAAACTTCTCCGCCAAATACGTGGGGCCCAAGCTGTGTATACCCTTGTGGATGATACAACAGGTTTTGAATTTGACTCACTGTTGGATCGGTAATCATTGAAGCTGTTCCAGTAGGGGGCGTGAAGGAGATCTAGACGGGGCATTCAAAACTAACCTTGTGGTGGTGTTTTGAACCACCTGGAGCCTACTGAGTAAACTATTGTTTGCTGATATTAGTAACCCATTACAATAGTCCAGGCGACTGAGCACAGGGGCCTGAATGAGAGTTTTTCTAGAAGAGTCTGGTAGTAACGGGAACACTCTTCTGAGTAGTCCAATTACGTGAAAGCAGGACCCAGTTGTTTGATTTACGTACTCTTTTAAGGACAGACCTTGATCTAACCAGACCCCCAGGTTTTTCACTACCTGCTTAGGGCTGGGGATGGGGCCCAGGTCTAATGGCCATCAGTCCGGAGTCCACAGCAGTGTGGCCGACCCAAAGAGCATTACCTCTGTTTTCTCTACGTTGCACTGCAGGAAATTCGGGGCCATCCATTGAGATACAGCCCTCATACCCTCTGAGAAGGACTGTTTAACTTCTGTAGTCAGAGAAGCTGAGTGTCATCAGCATACGACACAGAAATAAATCCATAAGATCTCATAAGGCCCGCCAGGGGGGCCACGTATATGTTGAAAAGTATGGGACTCAAACACGAGCCCTGTTGCACCCCCTTGGTGAGCTCCACAGGTGCAGAATGAAAAAAGACCTTACTAACACTCTGTGTGAGGCCAGATAGAAAACTCCTCTTCCAGGACAGTGCCGAGTCCCCTACCCCCACCTCCTTCAGATGACTGAGCAGGATGTTGTGGATTATCGTGTCGAAAGTTGCGGACAGGTCCAACAGCCCCAGAATCATAGAGTTCCCCTGGTCATGTGACATTCTGATGGTGTCGGTCACTGAGAGGAGCGCTGATTCTATGCTATAGTTGGGCCTGAATCCGGACTGGGAATAATCCAAACCTCCAGTTAGCTCAATAAAGTTCGACAGATGAGTGTTAATGTGTTTTTCCGTTATCTTGCTCAAGTACGGGAGGAGTGATATGGGTCGAAGATTTGATAGTTCAGTCCAAGAGATGGTGGGAGTTTTTACGGATGGGTCTCACCAGAGTCTTCTTCCACTCCTGTGGTACCTGACCCTCCGAGAGAGAGAGGTTAACCAAGGACTGGATCATGGGACCGAGTGACTTGCCCAAAGATGGAACAACTCTGGTAGGAATAAGGTCTGAAGGGGATCCTGTCTTAATTTGGCCAATTAGTGTCTCTATATCGCCCAGACTAGCTGCCGGAAATGCAGTAAGCATTCCCTCTGCCATTTCCCTCATGCTCTCAGCCATGGAGCTGATGCCACGGTCTATGTTGCCATGTTCTGATTAACGTGCTGCATCTGTCTCTGAACTGATTGTATGGCCTTCCCCTGTAGGCGCTGTACTTTCACCATGGTGGCCTCCAGCCCGCCGAAGACCCCCTCACCCTGCCGAGTTGTGCTGCTCTCCCAGACCATATGGCGTCTTGCACTTGTGTGCACACCCTCGGACGTGGACTGCCGCCCAGCATTGGTTGCCTCCAGTGTAGCAGTTGTGGTGTCACCCTCCCTTTCGTCGTCAGAGGACATCTACATGACATGGAGAGGGGGTACAGCATGCCTCCTGGGCCTTACCACTGCTGATGAATTTGAGGCTGGTGAGGGTGACTGTGCTGGTGAGTCCTGCTGTGGTGATACATTCCGCAGTGGCGATGCAGGCTCTGCAGTTGTGGCTGGCTCTCGTGGTGAAGCTGTCTGTGGTGTTGGTGCGGGTGGTGGTTCAGTGCTGTGGCCTGCACTTGTGTGGGCATCCTCAGACATTCCCTTACGGGCTACCCTTCCATCCTTTTCCTGTGCTGTCCAACTCAATGACTCTCCTGTGGACAGATATGGACATTAGCTCAGTGGTGCTGCAACCCTGTATTTCAATATTAAACTGCAATCCTGTCACACTATCTCCATGTCCTCAACTGCTTCTGAATGATGTTTGTGGCATGCCATGTTGTTTTGTATGATGACTGTCATGATGGGTGTTTCAATGACTACCTCTCCAATGATGCATTGCTAGTGTATCCCAAAACCTGTACTGGAGTGTGAGTCACACAGCCCCATTGGGAAAGGGGGACAGGGAAGGGGGTGGGAGGATTGCTGGTCATGCTCCTTACCTTGTTTAGTTGCAGCTCAGGCTGAGCTATCAGCATCCCTGATCCCAAACACACTCTCGGACTCCAGGGTAGATTCCACCAGCTGCTCCAGGTCAGTGAGGGCAGGTGCCCTGCTCCTTCCTCCCCCTGTGGCACTGGCCTCTTTCTTCTGTGCTGCCAGCTTCTTTTTGGTAATGATCCTGAGATCATACCAGCGTTTCTTTAAATCGTCTATCCATGGAGTTAACCTTCGCCTGGATTTCCAGCCAGGTCTTCCATTTCACAACCTCTGCTACCTGCAGGGACTGTTTCCCAAAAAGCTGGGTGTGGTGGTTGACCACCTCTTCCACGAGCACCTGAAGCTCACTTGTGCTGATCTTCAGCTTTCTTTTTCTTTCACCTCCTTCCCTCTGTGATTCATGGGATGCCATCCTGCAGTCCTGCTCAGCTCAGTACAGCCAGTGGCTCAGTTGCTCACAGCTCTCCAGAAGGTTTTGATTGTCTGCACCTGCATGGATGTGGCCACTTACTGGTTGTGGGGTGGATGCACAGGATTAGTTGGTTCCTTAGTAGCTTGGTTGTGGGGTGGGGTGAATGCACATGATTGGTTGAATCCTCAATTGCTTGTATTTTTAATCTCCGATTCTGTATTTACCAAATAGGTATTTACCAATTCGATGTTTACCGAATAGGTCATTCCCATTAGTTCCTGTGGGCCTCCAGGCCCATAGGAATGAATGGGAATTACCGAATCGGTAAACACTGAATCAGTAAATACCGATTTGGTAAATATCGAATCTGTAATACCGAATTTTCTTGATTCTGTAAAATATACCGAATTTTTATCTACATCCCATTTACCGATTCTGAAATAACGAATCAGTAAAATTCGGTATTTTAGAATCGGTAAATATAAATCACCTACATATGGCCCAAAGTGAATCTTGAAACTACGACGGAATAGATGTATTTTCGATATTTTAAGCAGGATTAACTACATTTTAAGGCTGGAGATACTATCTTAACAAAAAAAAGCGCACGTTCTAGAATGTAGTATATCCCGTGGAGCGATTTTGCCTGGTAAAGGATAAGTTGTTTTAGGTTTTCCTGTGTACTTAAGCACTTTAGCACTTTAGCACTGTAGCAAATTAGAATTGCATATCTGTAAAAAGTTGGGATATAAACTTAAGCACTTTTGAAAAACGGGTATGCTGCCAGATTATGGTTGAAATATGCTTCTTTGCACTCATCTTGCACTTTCGCTGTATTGGTTTTATTCACGATTTGTATGTTCTGATCAAATGCTATTTCTAAACCCCCTGCTATTTATTATCATTGTCATACCCCTTATGCACTGCTCAATAAAAAAATTAATTTAAAAAAGACTACCTTGGCCCCTTTATCCGGCCCATGCTCTATTGTGGTCGGTCTGAACTTATGTTTTTCACCCAGTCTTGCACAACCAGATAACTGTCAATGATGCTTTGTGCCTTTAGGTGCTATACTTACCTTACATCTTAATTGCATATCTCCAGTTCTACTGATTAGATTTTTGCTGTTTTGTATCAAATAGTTTACTACATTTTACTCTCTTTTTCTAAATTGGTGTGGGATTTTGCCTATGTGGTGTTTCCACTTTATTACTGTTTTTGTGCTGCATAAATACTTTACACATTGGCTCTAATTAAGCTTGACTTCTTTAGTGGCAAGCTACTAGAAGGTTAAACAGAGATTAATTTAGTGACTGTTTGAGGTTCGCCCTGACAGGATTGCAGCTGTTGCTTGAGAAGGGCTCATGCCTCCCTCAACCAGCAACCTAATTTCACACAGCATTCATCATCAGAATATGGTCGGAAACAGAGACCCGACACAGAACGTAACAATTCATTATCTAAAGATGCTGCACCTGAAAAACGTGCCTGATATTGTAACGGTTTCCTCCCAAAACAAGAGCACATCATAAAATCATTTGAAATAAAAAAATTAGAATGAAATTAAGGGAACTGAGAAAATGTAAAAACTGCAATAAGGGTAAACAACTCTGCTTTGTTAACTTGTATCAAAATTGCAACCTTAGTCATTCACTGACAGTCACCCACTCGTACTCCCTCACGCACTGACGCTGTCACGCACTCACTCAGCCAACCAGGGGTGGCTTACTTCTTTGGATGAGCCACACGCGAAAAGATGTTTTTTCACACGTGCTAACCCCTCTACGAGTTGCAGGTTTGTGGGCTAGTTGTAAACTGTAAACGTTCGTTTTAACATAAACATGTTTTAAATTAAGAATGTATTAAGATTGTTTGGTACAGCCGCTGTAACTATAATCCTTTGTATTGCTCAATTTCCTGTACATCTAATGGATACATCAAGAACATCATAGGATGCTATTTTTGCTAGCCTATTTCTTTGTCTTATTGTGTATTTTGGTGCTGTGCTGGTGTCTGCTGCTTCAACAAGGGGTCAATTCCTGACGGGGAAGCTGTCCTGCGTGATAACTCTCAAGCAGTGAGGCGCTACAGGTTAAATCAGAGATGGAGAAAGGACATGTTTCTTCTTGGCTGCGTTCCTCTCCCGGGGACATCTTGCGGCTGACCTATATGACAAGTGGAGCAGGATGTGTATCTGCTTGGGCCTCTGGACATGTTTCTTCTCAGGGCTGGCTGCCCTTGTTGACTATTTAGACGGATGTAATTAAAGGGATTTTACTTGCCTCAATCCACATAAAATCGGGGGGAAAACACCAAAAGGAGAGGGTACTTGTCTTGTCATCTTAAGGGCCAGGCTCTGAAGCTAATTTTATCTTTTATATCCAACTGTGAAGTAGTTATTCCTCACATCATTTGGCAAATTGGAATAAATCGCGTCATTGTGCAATTATGCAAATAACACATTTTTAAATGCGTACGCCTTTTGAAAATCAGTGCTTCAGACATCGCACAACAATTACAAATGCAGTTCAAAGCAATGGCTGCACATTGTAGTAGTTGTACAATTAAAATGACGCAGGGCATTCAGTTTACTTGATATATGATTTTTATTTTGCAGGTGATGCTGCTGAAATAGTCTACTAATCAATCCATAAAATGCAAATGTAAATCTTATTCATATTTCGTGTCAAAAACATGTGTTGAAATAGTGTCTTGTTTGCTAAAGGGGTACACAGCAAACAGATTGTAAACTCGGCGTTCCCACTGACGACTCTTCTGCAATGGCTTCCAGAACCTGTCGATATGTCCTCGCAGGTCTATCTCTAAATATGTGTATGCTCATTTGTAATATTTTCTTTTTATGTGACCTGGAAACAAATATCTGCGTGAACGATAGGAGCATTCCATACGTGAAGAACCAATATTATTTCTACTTTTTCTACAATTCTTTTTTTTTTTCATGCGACACTCAGAATCGTTTTCAGGTTCTATTTTTTTTCTGAACGTTTTCAGGTGGCCCACGCTTTACATAAAAATATAGCATTATACGGCTATTTTTCAACCCGTTTACAAATGCATTTTGAAAATTGATCTCTCTGTTTGTTTATCTCGACAGACAACAGTGGAAATGCGCTGGCGCAGCTCGTATGCATGATCAAACTGGTAAAGTATCTTGACAGTCGAATGAGCATTATCTTATGAGTTCAATGTAAAACATTTCGTTAATGAATAATAGCACAGATAAGAAAGAGCAATAGGAAAGATAGATTTCCCATGAGCCTACACAAAAATAGACAAGAAGGATGCAATAACAGGGCACAAGCAAAACATTTGGAAATGCGGCGTGTTTATCTGCTCTAGCTGAAAGAAATCAAGCGTGCTAACACGGCAGCGTGAATCATCAGTCACAACAGTGCCCCCCGCCAGAGAAGATGGCCGCCGTGGCTCGCCTTCGTCCTTTGCATTGGCATGTTGAAAGCTTTTCTGTTTATCACTCCTGACAGCTTCCTTATGAATTGCAGATGATATTTGAATGCGCATCATTTCCAACTCTAAAGACCAGTAAAGGCCATATTTCATCGTTATTTGCAAAGTTTTGAATTCCAGAGCACGACAGATGTTTCATCCTTTTGCTTCTTTACTAACTCGTCACACACAGAATCAGATATAAAACAAGGAAAGATAAAGTTACCAAAAAACCCCCAGAAAACTATCCACTCTTAAAATTCAAGGACACTAGGCGAGAGGGACACCGTGTCCTCCGCCAGCCAGGTCAAACTGTCCTTCTTCAAGGGGACATCTCTGGAACAGCACTTCCTCGTTTTACTGCTCATCGCAAATATAAATTCTACTATCCTTGCTACCTTTAGTGACATAAATTACGTTTCTGAATGTGCCTACAGTCACTGCATTTTTATTCTGGCTGCCCGGAGGGAGTCATTTATTTTCCCTTTCAATTGCCATGCGGTAGCAATGGCTTGGAGTTTATTTTATTCTGCCAGAGCGGCAGCGCACCTCCAGGGCCTTTCTTCTCGTCCGGTCCAATAAGTATGTTCTTCAATTAGTCAGAATGTGTATTTTGGCACATATATCTGTAGTGAATGAATAACTTCTTTGGCAATTCTATTTGTAAGTCTTTTAAGAAGGTAATTTTTTAGGCTGTTTCTGTCACATTCAGTGATACCTGAGATCGCTGAAGAATTTTACTAGACATTTTCTTCGGAGTTTACTCAAGTTCCAATGCTGAAAGGTAAAAAGAAACTTACAGAAAAGAAAAGAGCTACAGGATCATCAAAACCTTGACAAGAGTGTCGCTATCCCTTTGGGCCCCTTTACGTCAGTGGAGGCCATGACCTGGAGCAGAGTGGACTCAAGTGACGAGTGGCTAAGAGCTTCATGTCCTGCTCGCGAATAGCCTTGGGGATCAAGGTCTTGCAGTCCACGCTGGCCATGCAGTCGTGATGATCAGTCTCCTGGCAACATAGACGCACCTTGTGTGGTCTGTCACATGCGACTGTCTGTGACAGGCACCACAAGGCTTGAACCCAGTAGGTTTCTTCAGGGACATCTCTGATAAAATAGAGCAGAAAAAAGGCACACTAGATTTTGACAAAACGTTGAGAAAATCTAGTCAAAAAATGACTGTGGAGAGCTCGTCCGGAGCTGCACTGATGGGCCAGAAAAGGAGGAATTGAGACCAGCGCACCGGGCACCACGCACGTCCCTTCTGGCCCGGGTGACACTGACAATACCACGTGAAGATGAACGTTGCCTCCTATGGTCAAGCTACGGGATTGCTCAAAAAGGGAATATTCTAAGGTAAAAATCTGCGGTTATAAGTCTCTACCAGATATCTAGTGCCTCTATGCCTGGCTGAACAATGGTGGATAAGACTTCAGGGGCCGTATTACATAAGGTGCCCTGGTGGCGCAACAGGCGTTTGCGCTCTCTTTGTGCACCCCTGGGGCACTTTGATATTATAGGAGGGGGCGCAGATGCTTGTGCATCTCCTTCAATAATACTGATAGCGCTGGCGCACCTAAAGCACCAGCGCTATCAACAGAGGGTGTTCCCTCATTTGCATAGGGGCATGCCCTATGCAAATGAGGGGATTCCTTTCACTCTGCGCCCGCGCCATTACAGACACGGGCACAGAGTCAAAGAAGCCCTCAAGAGGCACACTGACAATCCGTAATTTTAGAGGTGGCGCACTGTCAGTGCACCCCCTGAAAGCAACCCTCTGCAGGGGGTAAAGGGGTCCATGGGAGTCCCATGGACCCCACAGACACCCCCTTGCAGGTGAGGGCAGTCACTGACTGCACCCGCCTGCAAGGGGATCTCTAATCCCCTTTGAAAGGGCAAGCGGGTGCCACCTGTACTATGAAAAGACAGAGCAGCTGCTCCTTGTTTGCACATCAATGCGCTGCCCCCAGGGCAGCGCTAGTTCGCGGCTACCCCAGGGCAGCGCATTCACCATAATGGGGCGCATTGGCATTGTTTGCACCTGGCGCCTCTTTTCAAAGATGTGCTGGGTTCAAACAATGCCAATACATAATACAGCCCCAGGTGAGAGGTTTATGGCAGCAAAGCCAGCGTTGGTTCTGCCGGTATAAACCTGGTACATCCATCACCACAAAAAGGGGTGAATGAAC
The DNA here is from genome assembly GCF_964263255.1 of Lissotriton vulgaris. NCBI lineage: Eukaryota > Metazoa > Chordata > Amphibia > Caudata > Salamandridae > Lissotriton > Lissotriton vulgaris. The sequence continues at coordinate 1,251,456,128 of NC_141685.1, forward strand.
TGTCTGTCTGGCAGAAAGTCCTTTTGATATGAAGCGATCTTCCCATTCTGGCAAACTCTAAATGATGCTGCTAGATTCAATATCTTAGTTTGTGTGGTTAATTAGAACTGATGTTAGAGGTGCTGAAAGAGGCAATGTCTTAATCCCTAGTAGGGCAATGACCAAAAAGATGCCTGTTGATCTGGGGGCAGATTATGTACAATCAAGAATAACCCACTCCACAGACTCCACTGTTAACAATGGCCATGATGTCGTTGATTGAGGTGTTAGAGGATTTCTTCAACAAGGCAGAGACTGCAGAATTGGATCTTTCTTTGGTTGCTTTTTTTCAATGCCGGACTGGACATAGTAGGCACCAGGCGTTTCCCCGGTAGGCCGCTAGGGTGGGGGCTTGTTTTGGGCCCCCTGTAACAAAATCGGCTGAAACCAGCTGTCGTAAACTGCTCAGCTGCACTCCCTCTCACCTCAGGGGGGGGGGCAGCTGAGCAGTTTGCCAGGGCCGGTTTCTGTTAACAGTCCGACCCTGCTTTTTTTCTGAGAAAGCAAAATACCCTACAAAGGAATTGGTATTGCCCTCAAAAGATGTCAGCATATGACCTCAGATATTTTGGGGCATTTCCTAACATTAGTATTGACTGAGAATGCAGCAATCGCCAGGCAATCAGAAATCCTTTTGGTGTTGAAGTGACAAGTCTAAGGGTAATTTGCTTGCTTTTAAATGCTCATTTTCATTCATTTATTTATAGAGCTCACTACTCACCCGTGAGGGTCCCAAGGTGCTTGGGGGAGGGGGGGGAGGGGTTGTTGCTAGTGATGGAACAGCCAGCCAAGTCTTCTGACAATCCTGGGTCTGTCAGAGGAGGGTGGGTCTTGGCAGCGAGGTGGGAAACAGATCTGCCGCCGGTGGTTGTACCGTGGATGCGTGGGGCGAGGGCGAGGTCAGCGGAGTGAAGCTGGCATTTCGGGTTGTAGAAGGAGAGTCGTTTGTTGAGGTATGCTGGTCTGGCTTTGTGGAGTGCTTTGTGGGCGTGGGTAAGGAGCTTGAAGGTGATCCTCTTGTTGACGGAGAGCCAGTGCAGGTCTCTCAAGTGGGCAGTGATGTGGCTGTGGCGGGGGGTGTCAAGGATGAGACAGGCAGAGGCGTTCTGTATGCGTTGAAGTCTTTTCTAGAGTTTGGTGGTGGTTCCTGCATAGAGGGCGGTGCCACAGTCCAGCCTGCTGTTGACAAGGGCTTGGGTGATCGTCCTACGGGTTCGGGTGGGGATCCATCTGTAGATCTTGCGAAGCATGCAGAGGGTGTTGAAGCAGGAGGAGGAGATAGTGTTGTCTTGCTGGGTCATTGAGAGCGATGAGTCCAGAATGAACCCAGGTTCATAATATTGCTTTGTATTCAGACAGATGGAGATCGTTATCGATGTGCATCAATCCTAAACTCATGGGCCTGGTATGTAAAGATTTGGGATAGATGATTGAGGATCTTCTTTTCAGGGAGAAAGCATTCAAGGACATTGCCTCTAGTGTGCAAATGTGTATGGCTCTGGAAAATGCACAAGGAAATAATGAATCTAGCCCAGAAGTTTTTATTTTTTAATTTGTTTATTTTCTGCAGAAACTGGGACAGGTTGAGCTAGCCTATTATCGCGGGTTTCATTCAGACCAGCACATTATTGTGCTCCAAGAGGAGGTAATTCCGTAATCGGTGTTATGAGCAACAGGTCCAGTTGTATCTCGAAGGAATCACTGACATAGTATCGATAGACATAATATCGACATACACATATATCGACACAAAAATATCGGAAGCAATAATATCGACTTCCTATACATTACAAAAATCTTACAAAAATTTCGGATATGAAATATCGACCTACAAAAACATCAATCTCACTATTATCGACAACATACATATTGAAATATTTAAATATCGAGTACTAAATAATATACACAATAAGTTAAAAATATCGAGAGTAACATTATCAACAACAATAATATCGTTAATTTAGAAATATCGAAAATAATTATTATTATACAATTACACTTTTGATCAGTTAAAAATACAATTAACACAAAAATACACAACTCTCATAACAAACTATAAATAAAATTACATTTCACAATTTAAATATATTTAATTCTATAGAAATTTAGTTAAAAATATTTAAATAAATTATATAAAATTATCTAACCAGACAATTAATTAGCATTTCCCTTATATGTAAAATAAATACCCAAACATATTTTCAAAAATACTAAGTAACCAATAAAAACACTACAAATACAAATTGACCAATAGCAAACTAATTACTAATTCCAAACCACTATATAAACAATTAAACACTAAACACAAACCACCTGGACAAAAAACGACAGGAGAAAATACTGTGGATTAATTCGACGACACCTACAAGAACATCAAGATTCAACCTACAATTCAGAGGATAAAAAGTAAGTAACTTAAAAAAACTAAATGAAGCTAACTGCTAAAATGTTAAATAAAAAAACATGATCCAATAACTAAAACATATCTATTTGTTATTTTCTCCTAATACTACAGAATATACTACAGACAAAGAACATTGATCAGAACTCAGAAATCCAAGATACAACTAACAAAGTAAGTATTTCCAAAGCTTTTTATAACAACATAAAATAAGTTTCAACCAAAACGTTAGGAAAAATGTAACTGCAACCTAAAACATTATTTCCAAACAGTCAACAAAAATAAATGCATTATTTTTACAGATAAACAAAATACAGAAAATAAAGGGAACAACTCAACAATGGATACAGTCGACTACACCTACAAGAACATCAAAACCCAACCTAAAACTCAGTGATTAAAAAGTAAGTAAATGAAATGAAGTAAATAAAATGAAGTGCTAAATTGTAAAAAATAACTAACATGATCAAATTACTAATGCATATCTACTTTTTTTTTTCTAGCACCAGAACAGAATACTCTACTAACAAACAACATAAAACAAAACTCTGAAAACGAAGATACAACTAACATAGTAAGTATATCCAAATACTTTTATTAAAACATAAAATAAGTGTAAGCTAAAACTTATAGCAAAAACTGTAACTGCAACTTAAAAAATTTATCAGAACAATTAACACAAATAAATGCTTTTATTTTTCAGGTAAAGAAAACACAGAAAATGCAGACCACAACTAAACAGAAAAGAACATCAAAACCAAAGACTGAAGTTCCAAAAAGGTAAGCATGCACAATAGAAATGTTAATAATTTTAAGTTAATATACATACATCTTTATTTTAAATAACTATAAAATATATCTCTTATAGATTACCAAACAACAAAATGACAGAAGGAGCTGAATTTGTTACCAGCCAGAAAGGAAAACGATTACTTTGCTACATGGGTTACACTTATACCCAAGAGAAACAATCTGGGAGGAAAGTTAATTGGAAATGTTGCAAATATTACTCCAACAAATGTTATGAAAGGGCAACAACTAGGGAAGCAACAGTCCTTTATACCAGGGAACACAACCACCCACCAAACATAACCGAAATAGAAGTTATTAGAAAACAATAAAGAAGCAAGTACAGGTTCCCAAAAACCAACAAGTGTAATCTTAAAAGAACAAATACCCCAAATACCTAAAACAGCCACTACCCAAATGCCAAATATAATTTCCCTCAAAAGAATAATATCACGTATCAAAAGAACAACTACCACTACCACACTAACTCCTAGAACATATAGAGATATACATTTAAATCCTGACCAAACTATAACTTCAAACAAACGACCTTTTGTCATTTACGACAACAAAAACAATGAAAAAACACTAATAATTTTTGGCACAGCTATTAACCTCATAAAACTCCAACAACGCCAATATTGGATGATGGATGGGAGTTTTAACATCTGTCCCAAACCTTTTTACCAATTATACACGATACATGGCCTATATCAAAACTGCAATATACCTCTACTTTATGCTCTGCTACCAAATAAAACTAATTCAACATATATGGAATTATGAAACACTTTCAAACAGAAAACTAATGACTATTCCCCAGAAAAAATAATACTTGATTTTGAACAAGCAATGCTTCCAAGTATTTTAAAAATACATCCCCATACCTGTATACAAGGCTGCTACTATCACTTTAATCAGTGTCTATGGAGACATTTACAAAAGACAACCCTACGCATAGAACATGCAACCAATTCATCTTTTGCATATCAAATAAAAAAACTAACAGCACTGGCTTACGTTCCAGAAACAGATGTGGCCGAACACTACAACATTTTAACTGATAGCACAGTTTACAAACAAAAGGAAGCTAAATTAAGTGCACTCCTAGACTACTTTGAGGACACATGGGTAGGTAGGCTCCATAGATCTGGCCACAGAAGAAATCCAAAATTCTTAATACCCTGGTGGAACGTTTACCGAAGCACCTTAAATGGGTAGTCCAAAACAAACAACGCTGCTGAAGGCTGGCACAATGCCTTCCTACAATCAACAAGCAGAACTAAACCAACTTAGAAAAATTTATGAAATGCCTCCAAAAAGAGCAAAGTTATCAAGAATTTAGAATGGAACAATCCATTACTGAACTAACTCCAAAAACATCTAAACAAACCAAACAAATGCACAAATACCTAGAACAACAAGTAAAACTGTACCCTAGCACAAAAGGCATTGAATACCTCAACATAATAGCCAAAACACTACTCTAAATTACTCTAACCAACAAAGCAGTCCTAAATAAAATACAAACAATACAATGTAAATCACAAGCATATATTGTATCTGGAAAATAATTAATGTGTGCAATATATATTATATATTTTTTAATATATATACACACATTAATTATTTTTTAAATAAATAAAACATAACAATAATCATAACAACATTACCCACCCAAAATAAATAAAATGTAAAACACTTACCAAGCATATCCCAAAGGCTGTAGAATCCTTTTATACCAAAACAATCCAGTTTAGAAAAATTGTACCCCCCAAAAAATGAAAAAATACAACTGTTCCAAAACAGAATAGTCCATTCCATGAAGGTATATCGAAAAATCATAAAAATCCCGAAAAATGTTAAAAAATAGAAGAAACGCTCCAGGAAAACCGAAAAATTTAAAGAATTGTTAAAAATCCATTAGTTAATAAAACTAACAAACACTTGTTTAAAAAAAAACGACTCCTTCCGACATAACGAACTCCTGCAACAAAAATACATAAAACATACATTCCCACCAACACAAAACAACACATAAACTCCTACTAACAGTAATAGTAACATTAGATTTCACTTAATAAACTTTAAACATCGAAACACTAACTCTACGAACAAGCCTATACAACGCAAAAAATTACGTACATCTACCATACATAAATACAACATATCAAAACGCCTAATACAACTAACTTACTTCTAACCACACTAAATAGTACCAAACTACTATCAAAAATAATTTAAAACACACTTAAAACATATAAAACAAACTTTACCTTCAGCGACGTGAAGTGTCTCCCAACCGCGAGCAAGTCTTCATCAAAATGACACAAAACAACCCAAACGAGTTAAAAATACAAGACCCAAAACTAAATAAAAAGATTAACATAAAAAGATATTATTTAATGTTTGAAAATATTCCTTTACAGAGTAAAAAATGAATATTACGTATTAAAAAAAGTTGTGAATTTTCACTTGCATGAAAATACTAACAATATCTACATATTTTGTGACATTATAAAAATAAATATTATAAAATACATAATATGCATTATTATAATTATTAAAAACAGGAAAATTTGTAAAATGTTTTTCAAAATGTATTTAAATAAAGCTGTGTTAAAATATGTTTTTTATTTAAATATATAGTAAAAAAATGAATATATATATATATATATATTGAATATTTTATTTATTAATATTCATATAAAAATATTATGTACAACCAACATGTATGACAATATAAAAATTGCGTATAATTTGTGAAAATATTTACCTTTTTTTAAAAAAATTCAAACCATACTAACAAGTACATAAAATATGTTTTTTCAATAAAATGTACTATTTCAATAAAAATGTGAAATTAATAATTAACCATAAAATGTTATAACAAATATATGACTAAATATATTTGTATTAAATAAAAATATAATACTAATGATTTTTGTTTATTTTTTGTCATGTTAAAAAAAATATATATTTCCAACTATACACAATTAGTATGAAATTTATTTATTGTCATAAATAATGGACTATTCCAACTCCATTCTACATTCATTTCAGGTAAGTACTGGACAGTAATTAAATATAATTTACTATTCCCACTCCAGTCTACATTAATTTGGGGTAGGCGCTGGACACTAATTAAATATAATTTACTATTCCCACTCTAATCTACATTAATTTGGGGTATGTGCTGCACACTAATTAAATATAATTTACTATTCCCACTCCAGTCTACATGAAATTGGGGTAGATGCTGGACACTAATTAAATATAATTTACTATTCCCACTCCAATCTACATTAATTTGAGGTAGGTGCTGGAAACTAATTACATATAATGTACTATTCCCACTCCAGTCTACATTAAATTGGGGTAGGTGCTGGACACTAATTAAATATAATTTACTATTCCCACTCCAGTCTACATTAATTTGGGGTAGGTGCTGGACACTAATTAAATATAATTTACTATTCACACTCCAATCTACATTAATTTGGGGTAGGTGCTGGACACTAATTACATATAATTTACTATTCCCACTCCAGTCTACATTAAATTTGGGTAGGTGCTGGACACGAATTACATATAATTTACTATTCCCACTCCAGTCTACATTAATTTGGGGTAGGTGCTGGACACTAATTTAATATAATTTACTATTCCCACTCCAATCTACATTAATTTGTAGTAGTTGCTAGACACTAATTATATATAACTTACTATTCCCACTCCAGTCTACATTAAATTGTGGGAGGTGCTGGACACTAATTACTTATAATTTACTATTCCCACTCCAGTCGACATTAATTTGGGGTAGGTTCTGGACACTAATTACATATAATTTACTATTCCCACTCCAGTGTACATTAATTTGGGTAGGTGCTGGACACTAATTAAATATAATTTACTATTCCCACTCCAATCTACATTAATTTGGGATGGATGCTGGACACTAATTACATATAATATACTATTCCCACTCTAATATACATTAATTTGGGGTAGGTGCAGTACACTAATTACATATAATTTACTATTCCCACTCCAGTCTACATTAATTTGTAGTAGTTGCTAGACACTAATTATATATAACTTACTATTCCCACTCCAGTCTACATTAAATTGGGGTAGGTGCTGGACACTAATTACATATAATTTACTATTCCCACTCCAGTCTACATTAATTTGGAGTAGGCAATGGACACTAATTAAATATAATTTACTATTCCCACTCCAATCTACATTAATTTGGGGTAGGTGCTGGACACTAATTAAATATAATTTACTATTCCCACTCCAATCTACATTAATTTCAGGTAGGTGCTGGACACTAATTACATATAATTTACTATTCCCACTCCAATCTGCATTAAATTGTGGTAGGTGCTGGACACTAATTACATATATTACACCATGTTGTAATGGCATGTGTTCAAATCGCATGCGTTGTTTGGAGCTATATTTGAGTTTGCGCCTGTAGCTGGTGCCTGAAGTCGTGGCCTTGGCACAGGAGAGCCCTAGTACCACAATGCTTTATGTGAGGCAATTGGGTCACCATTTACCTGCAGGGACATTGGCTCACCAGGGGTGGGAGGCTACCCAAAGTGACACATGACAAATGAAGCCACCTAGTGTGTGGTGTGAGCCTGTGGCTTGGAAGTGGGAGGTGAGCCACAGGCTGGGCCTAGAGACAGTAGACACATAGGCAGATGCTGCTGAACAGAAACTGACGGAGCTCAGGGGGATATGACTGTGGAGTAGGTGAGCCCAATAGCATGTGTGGCACCTAAAATAAAACAAAAACAGTAGAACTACATTCATTAGGACTGAAGGTCTAGTTTGTGCGGAAGCCACCCAGTTTATGCAGGACTCCATAACTACTTGTGTGAACAACAAAAGACTCCTGAAGGAATTATTTTAAATAATTTTTTGTTGTAACTATTTAGATTTGTCATTCAGGATCCAATCAAGAATATCATTTATGTAGAAAGAATATTTTGAGGGCATAGGAAAAAAGATAGTTAAGTATTCTGTCCTACTGTTTGAACGATTAATAGTTTTAAAAATACCAGGAAAACATGTATAAATACATTCTATACTATACAAGGAAGTACAAACACATGAAACAAATGGTCATATATATAAAAAAAATCGACCAAATAACACTTACAAGTGTCTGACATATTAGAATTCACAAAAGGTCCCATCTGATGAAAAATATAATCAAAACTAACAAAGGGGGGAGTGTAGAGGTATTAAGATAGAATCCACCTCCAGTGCCATTTTCATAACCAAAAAGATGCTATCCTATATATTTATATGTTTTTCTATATTTGTTCCTGATGTGATAAAAAAGTGAGCTCTGCTGATCTAGGGGTTGTCCTAGAAAAGCACTATGTGTTTTTAAAATACCCCTCACACACTATAAATCCCATTGTGTCATGCTTCATCATGGGGGTCTTCCCGTCCCTCTACGGGGCGGGGCGTGCTTCGACCAGCGGATGAGTGGGAGCACTGGATTATTTGTAATAGGCTATGTGTGGTGTGGGTAGTGAGAGTGGTAGGGGATGTGATAGCTAGTGAGAAAAGGAATGAGGTAATTATAAATTTCCTGGCTAGTAGAAATTTTTTTTTTTTTTTGCTTCTCTAGCTGCAAATGTTAAAAAGGGGATTTAGGAAGGGTGTATTTACTATACCCTACTTGGTCGACATGTTTCATAAGCAGTCCCTCCTGCTTTACTCATCAGGACCGTGCGTGATCCCTACTACACTCGAAAAATGAATAATTATATGTAATATGCCTATTGTCGTAATAACAGATTGCAAAAATAGGCTAATCTGTTGTCGGGGGTATACATTTACCCCCTCAAAAAATGACCAAAATTGGCATCTGAAATACAAAAGCAAAAAAATAAAAATGTTTTTTTTCTGGCTTTTCAACACATCCCCATAACGTGGAACATGCATCCTGTATACAATGTGCATTGTGATATACTTTTACATTTGGTGATATATTTCTCTCAGAGAGCTCCGCGCCGTTCTATGTTCGCGAGATTGTGCCTTAATTTAAGGTTACCTCTCTGGTACACAGAGGGGTCGATTCCGATTCGGGAAAAAACGCTCCGAATAGCTGTTCGGAGCATTTTTCCCGTACGAATCGCACCCTGCAATGTCCCCCGTACGTACGACGAAGTACGACGAAGTACCAGGAGCCGTACTCCGTACGAGTCGTACAAAACACCGTACAACTCTAATCTCCGTACGATTCTCCCTCGGAACCCGCTGTACGCGACATCTGTACGGTTCGCAGCTGGTTTTTACGACCCAGCAAGTACGATAAGTGTCGGGTACGCACCGTACGACCCTTTTTCTATGGGAGCTGAAAACTGCTGTAAAAGCAGAGTTTGTGCCAAAACAGGTACGGAACGGCCCCCCGGGTACGGTGCGTACCCCCCATGATCGCAGGGGTACGCACCGTACCCCTGCGATCATGGGGTGTACGAGCCGTACCTCCATTGTACGATTGGTGTACGACCGGTGTACGAGCCGTACCCCCATTCTACGATCGGTGTACGAGCCGTACCCCATGTACGATGGGGGTACGGCTCGTACACCGATCGTACATAGGGTACGGCTCGTACACCGATCGTACAATGGGGGTGCGGCTCGTACACCAATCGTACATGGGGTACGGCTCGTACACCGATCGTACAATGGGGGTACGGCTCGTACACCCCATGATCGCAGGGGTACGGTGTGTACCCCTGCGATCATGGGGTGTACGGACCGTACGGTGTGTATGTGTTTGTGTGCTTTTCCGTACGACTCGCCCTTACCTGACGTGGACCGTACGAATTGCGTCCTCATACCCCGGTCCGGATCGTACTCGTCAGGTTGTACGGCATGTGTACGAGTCGTACGGTATGTGTACGAGTCATACGGTTCACGGTTTCAGCCTTGCAATACGTACGGATCGCGACGATTCGGACGGATTCACGGGATACGGATCGTACTTCGCGACTCGGACGGACGGGTACGATTCGTACGGAGAGGGCTCCAGATACAAATCGTACGGACTCTTTTTTTCCCGAATCTGAATCGACCCCAGAGAGTATTGTCCATACTTGCACACACACGATTACTCATACTGTGCTGATAAAGGTCAATAAAAGTATTCATCACGCACACACACACACGAGTTAATGCCAGTGTTTGATATAACATAAACACTTCATCAATCCCAGATTCATGAGATAATGCTTGTTTTGTTGCTGGTAGCACATAGTTTTTTAGTAAAACTGTTCCAAAAACCCTGTAATACATACACTGTTCCCTTATGAAAACAGGCCTCATGAGCTTGCATCGGAGGGAAGGGTTTCTTCTCTGGTAACACTGCGGGCAAAATCGGAGATCGGGGTGAAGTTAATAATTGACTTATCTCGCCTGTAAATTAATAACATGGGTTGTGCACGACATATAGAGCGTAAAATACGTCGGGGTTACTGTCAAAGGGGCCGTTTTTAAAGATTTTTGCTCAAGCTATTTTTATCAAAAGAGGATTCGCCGGGCATTTGTCGAAAGGAGCCGTTTTTAGAGACTTAGGCTCAAGTCTATTACTTACATGACCAGCATCTAGCCCTCGCCTACACGATTACCTCTGTGCTGCTCGGTCGAAGGAACTGTTGAAAATGCCTTCGGTATTTTCCACATCGTTAATAGGGTGGAAACTAGGTTAATTAGAAAACTGTGGTGGCTGTTTAATGATTGTGCTGGGGTGCTAGAATGCTTCCCTGAGTGGTGTGTCTTGCGGGAGGAGAGAGGAACACTTCCTGTAACTTGAGCCCATAAAGTCTAGAGCGTCTACAAAGATGGCGGCTGAAGCTGTCCGTATCTTCTCTCCTCGGTGTACTCACTTCCGGTTTGGCTTGTACTTTGAATTAACTACTGCTAAAAAAATATGGCAGTATGATTGCATATGTGAGTGATGTTTTTTTTCCAGCTATTTCATTCTGATACGAAATAAGGATAAAGATGTTGTTCGAGAGGCGAGTGTGGACACGTCTTGTGTTCTGAGCAACTAGGTTGTCGATCCCTGTGCCTGTCCAAAGTGTCATATTGTATTCCTTGCAGTTCAAGCGCTTTTGTGGAAACGTAGTGGATATGATCATTGAAGGTGTAGGTTGCAGAATTTGTGCCTCTATCATCGGATATAATTAGGCTATAAACTTGAGTAATAATACAAAGGGTTGTAATACAAATAGTTCTACTTTAAATGGGCTGATGTGTGTAAACGGTAAATATCATTTACAACACATTTTTTACAACGCAGACTTTGACCCCTCATACCTTTTCTCCGCATAGTGCACCTACCCGGCATACAATTACTCCACATTTTTTTACACCACCGAAAATCGTTGTACATGTATGCATGGTAAATGCACATATGTTGTAAAAAAAAAGAATTTGGGCGATCAACATCGTTGTGAGGAAACAGGCTTTTCCGTTTCCTCACATTGACGTGTACAACTCCTCACGGAAAGACGACGTGATGCAGTAAGCAGAAGGAGAGAGAAACCACAAGGAGAGAGAGGTAAGGGGGAATGGGCCTGGGATGGGCATTCATTTTTAAGGGATTAGTGTAGTGTTTGTCTAGTGTAGGGTAGTGTTTTAGGGTTTAGGGTAGTGTTAGTGCAGTGTAGGGTAGTGTCGGTGTAGTGTAGGGCAGTGGTATGGGGTAGAGTTGTTGGTGTAGTGTAGGGTAGTGTTTGTATAGTGTGGGGTAGTGTTTTAAGGTTTAGGGTAGTGTTTGTGTAGGGTAGGGTAGTTTTCATGTAGTGTGGTGTAGGGTAGTATTTTAGGTTTTAGGGTAGTGTTTGTGTAGTGCAGGCTAGTGTTTGTGTAGTGTAGGGTAGTGTTTAGGGTTTAGGGTAGTGTTTGTGCAGTGTATGGTAGTATTTGTATGGTGTTTTAGGGTTTAGGGTAGTGTTTGTGTAGTGTAGGGTAGTGTTATAAGGTAGTGTTTTAGGGTTTATAGTAGTGTTTGTGGAGTGTAGGCTAGTGTTTGTGTAGTGTAGGGTAGTGTTTAGGGTTTAGGGTAGTGTTTGTGTCGTGTAGGCTAGTGTTTGTGTAGTGTAGGGTAGTGTTTTAGGGTTTAGGGTAGTGTTTGTGTATTGTAGGCTAGTGTTTGTGTAGTGTAGGGTAGTGTTTTAGCATTTAGGGTAGTGTTTGTGTAGTGTAGGCTAGTGTGTGTGTAGTGTAGGGTAGTGTTTTAGGGTTTAGGGTAGTGTTAGTGTAGTGTAGGGTAGTGTTTGTGTAGTGTAGGGTAGTGTTTTAGGGTTTAGGGTAGGATTAGTGTAGTGTAGGGTAGTGTATGTGTAGTGTAGGATAGTGGTATATGGTTTATGGTAGTTTTGTTGGTGTAGTGTAGGTTAGTGTTTGTGTAGTGTAGGGTAGTGTTTTAGGGTTTAGGTTAGTGTTTTTGTAGTGTAGTGTTTGTGTAGTGTAGTGTAGTGTTATAGGGTAGTGTTTTGGGTTTAGGGTAGTTTTTGCGTAGTGTAGGCTAGTGTTTGTGTAGTGTAGGGTAGTGCTTTAGGGTTTAGAGTAGTGTTTGTGTGGTGTAGGGTTGTGTTTTAGGGTAGTGTTGTGGTGTTGGTGTAGTGTAGGGTAGTGTTTGTGTAGTGTAGGGTAGTGTTTTAGGGTATAGGGTAGTGTTGGTGTAGTGTAGAGTAGTTTTTGTGTAGTGTAGGTTAGTGTATTTTGCAAGGTATTCTCACTTACCTTTAAAACTTTTACTAGTAATATACCTTTACCACGCATACCTTTGCTTTGTAATGGCATGTGCTGTAAAAGTTTGTGCTGTCATGAATTGCAGGGTGATTGAATTTGCATGGTAAAAATTTCATGGTGATGGTATGCTGAGTGATTGTTAGCAGAGTAACGTCATATATTCATGTAAACTGTTGATATATCTATTTCTAAACGGTAAACATTCTTGAGACCATATTTAGGACTGTACTCTTAAGAAGGACCATCATTGATTTATTTTTGTTTAAATCTGTTTTATTGATTTTGATTTTACATATATGTTAGAAATGGCGATTTCCGGCTGGCTGAGGCTTGCGCCAAAGCCAGGCAGAAACCACCACTCTAGTCAGGGCAAAGGAGTTACACGTCAAAGATAACCCCTGCTCACCCTCTAGGTAACGTGACGCGAGCAGTAAGGCTTATCCTGGAGGCAATGTAGTGCGCAAAGTATTTGCGCACGCACCCAGCAACAACACCCAAGGCCCACCACAAAGGAAACTCCACACAAGTTTATATATAAAAATAGCATTTGTAATATACCGAACACATTAGATAATGAACACACACTTTACAATGTGCCAGAGGCACGGGCAGAATTTACAGGGTATTATGTACATGAGACAGGGCCACATGGGCCACTGTCAGGAATAAGCACTTTTAGAACTAGCACTTGGTAGAATTAGCACTTTGTAGGAATAACACTTAGAAACCAGCACATATCATAACTGTAGCACCAAAATAGCATATGTAGTACACAACCAGTAACCACTGGTAACAGGTAAGTACCACCTACGCAACCCTAACCACCTTAGGAAAATATCACGCAGGGAATCATGAACTCACTCTTAGGACCTATGTTAGGAAAAACAACCTCCTAAGCATCACATACATTCAGAGGTATAAAACATTACACATGATGCAGAAATCACATTAGGCGGGTAAATCACAATTGCGCAAAAATCACATAGGGCCAAAAACATGTACCCCACGCAAGGGCACAACACAGAACTGTCCCCAGGCCAACTTGGCCTCTCAGGGGCTGAAAGCCCTGTGTCCAGAAAAGTCAGGGCAGGCTGCGCAGGCAGCCAAAGGAAGATTGCGCAAAGGGGCAGCCTAAACGATGCAGCTGCCCACTAAGTGCTGGGCAGCTGGAGACCTCCTCTGGGCTCGAAAGGCTCAATAGCCCAAAACCAACGTGGGAGCCTCGTGGACTCTCAGCAATAGAATGGCCCCAATCACATGAGAGTTCCGCACTGGGGGCTCGGAAACACAATGCTCCTCTTGGAGCCTCTTGGCTCTGAACAAATATGCCACCACTGGGGGAGCGGTCAGCCGGGGCTGCTCTACCTCCAGAAATGCCCCCGAGATGTAGGACAACAGATGTGGCCCCCTGGAATTCTAGTGGGCTCGGAACAAAGATGGCCCCTTTGTTGGAGTCCCTCGTGGACTCTGAAGAAATGCCCCCGCTTCTGCGGAGTCCCTCTCGGGGGACTCGGAGTTAACTACTATGCCCCTTAGCCTCTCGTGGGCTCTACAACAAATGTGGCCCCCTTAGAGCCTCTCGGGCTCAAAGAAAGAATGCCCCCGGAGTTGGGACCTCGTAGGCTGGGAAAACAATACCGGGGGGCTGGAGCGTTGGCGGCTTGCTCTGGGGACCCGGCGCTTCACTCACTGGCTTCTCCTGGGGTGAGAGGAAGTCTCAGCTGGACTCTATTGGGATCTCCTCCAGTCTTGAATACTTGTAGCGCGCGGCTCTCCTGCCACACCGGAGCCCCGCATACACCTTCAGCCACTCTCCTCCTCTGCTTCTGGGCTCTCCTCTCGCTAGGGGAGCCTCATGGAGACACACTGGCTGCACTCGGGCAGTGCAGGAGCACAGGGTAGGCTCCCACCACTTCCTGCTTCTTTTCCGGGGCTCATCCTGCTTCCTGGGTGCGCGCGGGGAAGCCCGTGAGGCTAGACCAATCCCTGCGCAGCCCAGGGATGATGCAACGGAAATCCTCAAGGCCCGGGGACCAATCCCAGCACAGAACGGAGGCAGGCACAGTACTATGCTCGAGTGTCCCCGGGCCGGTGGCGATGAAGGTTTTTGGGGCAAACGAGGGGTAGGCACTCTCTTAAATTGAAATAAAAAATGGGGTAGGCTTCTACTAGCTAAATAAACTGTAACACGGCCATAGATACCAGAACAAAGGAACAGAAAGAGCCCCCAAGTGCTAGGGGGGACACATCCATCACTCCCAGGCGCTGTAGGAATAAAGGAGTAAGGGCAAAGTCCAGCAAAAGTCCTTCAGAAGGTGGGGGGGGGCAAAGGCTGGGCCCAGGTGCCAGCTCACCGGGCCCTCCAGGCAGGGAGGCAGTCCCAATGGCCGTCCTCCTGGCGCCCAGCAGCAGTAGGCCGCCCTCAGGATAGGATCAGGAAGAAGAACAGTTTGTATGGGGTCACAACCCCTTCCAATACCAAGAAATCCTTTGTCTACATGGGTGCAGGCAAGGGGCGAACCAGATACAACTGGTTCCTGAACACTTTGTTTTGCTCAGCCCCTCTGCCTATTCACAGGATGGGTAGGGTCATCAGTCGCACCACAGGGGGCGGAGCCAGCATTGTGTGGGGAAAGCCCAGCCCTATTCGGACCCCAGGTGCACTCCTCCCCAGCCATCAACATGCAGATATCCCATTCACCACCGGGGCAGACCCATCCTGACTCTTGGAGCCTGGCACACCAGCCAGCTCCAGCCAATCACAAGCCAGCCATTCATTTCACCTAAATTACACAGACATGCCAACTTCGAGAAGTGGCACTTCCACACTAGACACAATAACGCCGCACGCATCATCACGCAGCATTTAATCACACGAGTCTGCACATACCAAACTTGATCCTGCACTCCACACGCATCAGGAACTAACATGGACACATACATTCCCCATGCATTCCTATGGGAGGGCGGGCCAATCTCTCCACACGCACTCAGTGTGCACACACTTTCCACTGAAACACAGTGAAAGTGCGCAGAAGCCAAAAAAATAACTAGCACTATGTCGCAATTAAAAGCAAAACGTTTTGGGGTGAACCTGCCAGAAGGGCCAAGTCCAACAATATACATGAAAGTCAACTCGCTTTGATGGGAACCATCTATACATTGGATCATCTACCAATCATTTAAGAAGCATTGCCGTCAAGCGGGTATTGAGCATAACATGTATATCTATGGCATCAATCGTTCAGGGACAAGCTTACCACCCACGTGTAGTTCATTTCCCAAATAGTAGAGGTTACATTACAAGAACTACATGGGTCTATCCGTATGTTGTACAGAGTCCTTTCAGGTCATTTAGCGTTGGCTTATGAACAGATGCTATAATCAAGAACAAACAAACTCAAACCAGTGACAGCAGCTTGACCATTAATTACAGGATTACCTCTCCCACAGCCCCCCTCTCCCCGTCTCACTGCTCGTCGTCAACCTGACAATGGCCGTGACTCACTGACTCCGGCTATGTCCACCCTGAACGTCGGGTGGTACATTTGCATACACATGGGTTTACAGTTGTTTACTGATGGGTTCCTCGTCCCTCACTGCAGGTCCGTGTCTCTCTCCCTCTGGCTGTCCCCCGGTCAGTTTCCTCTGCCTGCTGTAAGATCCAAAGTAGTCCCTCCCACCGGGTTGCTACGGGCTCTTTCCGTATCCCCAACGTTTCCTCCCGTAGGATGGCTATGCCCTCTGCTTTGGCCCATGCTAAGAGCGAATGTCTCCATATGCTTATATTCAGTGGATCCTGTGGCTTCCACCGCTTAGTCAAAAGCCGCTTGGCAAATACTAGCCCCAAGTCTAGGAACCGAGATGTTACCTTTGTAGTTGGGGCCTTACGGAATTGGTGTAATGTAATAAGTAGGCGGTCCATTCAAAGGGTATGTTACGGCCTGTGCATGTGTGTAGTAGCTCACTGACTGCGCACCAAAATGCATATAGTATATTGCAACTCCACAGCATGTGTATCAGATCAGCCCCTGGTTCGGCACAGCGGGGACATGCTTCGTCCGTACAATGGAAGTGCCTGTTAATCAGCTCGGGTGTAAGATACGCTCTGTGGCCAATGAACAGTTAGATTTTTTTAAATCTCTTGTTTTGGGTATAAGTACTGGGCTCTTTATGATCTTTTCCCATTCCCTGTCCACTAGTTGTCACCCTAGATCCGTTTCCCATTTGCAGCGAAGTGGATCCAGACTAACCACTGCGTGCGTTCGGAGTGACGCTGTGAACCAACGAACCAAGTGTCTGCCTCGCCCCATGACTTGAAGGTATTGTACAGTGAGGTGTTGGCTCAGCACAGTGGTTATGTTCCCCATCTAGCTGTGAGTGTCTCAACCAACGAGCGGTGTCGCAGGAACTGCCCCGGTGGCAGCCCCATGCCTTCTACGAGGGATTCCAATGGCATGAACGTACCATCCTAGTATAGGTCTCCCAATGTCTGTATGTCGGCCTCTCGCCATTCCGTGAGTGCATGAGATGTGAATACCCCAGGTCCACTTGGGGAGCCTTCTAGTGGTATTGCCAGTGCATAGGGGACTAGTCCTCTGGTGAGATGTAGAGTTTGGCGGTAACATTTGTACGCCACTGCTAGGACGAGCGGTGCTGGGTTACAGCTTTAGTGGCTGGACGAAAGAGTCTGGTGAGTTGCTCCAAGCAGTGCAAAGGTAGTGTGGTCACAGTGTCTTTGCGGCCCTTATCCACCAGCCAAGGGGCTATCCACTGTCACTGTGCAGCCAAGTAGTAGTGCTCAAAGCAATGCGCAGTGAGACCCCCCCTGCTCGGTAGGTAGGTACAGCTTAGTTAGTGCTAGCGTATGTTGAGCGTTCCCCCAAACAAAGTCCCTGAGTACTTTAGTGAGTGTGCTAAAAAAGGTCGCCGGTACATAAGTAGGACCATCATTATTTAGGGAATTCCATGGAGACAATTCCTACAAGTCAAATGCGACACGCTTTAAGTCTGTAAGTCAAATTTTGCAGTGTTGAATTTGCTTAGAGATACTGAAATGAATATACAAATTAAATGTGTGTGCAGTCCAAGGCATCAGGAATGATTCATGACAAAAAATATAATTGACAGAAACATCAAAATCCACCATTTGCAATTGTGGCGGGCGACTCCAGGGGCTCTTCCCAGGCACATGACTGCAAGAATCCATAAATACAGGGACAAAAAAAGCAGCACTAAAACTGGCCAGGGACATGAAGGACCTTCACTTTGAGTAAGAACTCCTGTTTTGTGCTCGCAGCAGGACATTGCATTCTGGAGTTTTGATACCCTGCCTGCCGCCTAATAGAATCCTTTGCTGACAGGATACCGAGGGCTACGGGGAGCCTCTGAATTCACTGAACTTGTCAAATTGTGAGGAGCAAGAGCGGGAGCCCGGGACTGCGAGGACCAGCATTCCATCAACTAACCACAGCTGGTGCCTCTTCCCGGGCATGCCCCGCCTCCGTTGTGTACTTAACTGGACTCCCATCGCGCAACGCAGGATGCGCGCGGGACGAAGACCGGGGCGAAGCACGGGCAAAGGGCGGGCCGTTTGAGGCCGTTCGAGAATGGTCGAGACCGGGACTGGGCTACACCCTTTGCTCCTGTTATTGTTTATTAACCTCTTCGCCCTGCCCTGACAACGAACTATGGCGAATAGAGAAACCAGGAGCAAGAGCGCGCTGGCTGCAAGAGCTGCAAAAGGTACTATAGACAATTATTTCATCAAAGCAGGGTCTCTCCTGATTGACGAAATTACACTATTGGAAAGGCGTATATCACAGGAGATAGAATGGGTTCGGAGATCTTCTATAGGGCCCTTAGCGCTTGCAAAGACCCCGGAAAATAGACCTAGTTTTGTTGTTCCAGAAAACGGGGAAAATCTATCGGGTGGGGAGCTAGCATTATCTAATTTAAATAATTCTACTGTGTACAACACTGACAACGAAATGAGTGTTCCGGATGATTTTAGCCTCCTACCCCTGCCGATACCACACACTCAAGTACAGCAGACCGTTCCCTCTCCCATTAATATTACACCTAATACAGATGTGATTATTGAAACCACACACTGCCTTACGCAGGGGGAAAGGGAAGGTGCTGTACCAAAAAGGAAAAGAGGGGCACAAAATAGTCGAGGGCGTAAAGCAAAAGTCAACGAAATCCCAAAGGGTGGTAAAGTGGGAAAAAGCAAAAAGGGACTCACTCCAACTGATAAAGCCCCACTCGCTATTATTGCCTCACCGCTATCACAGACACCAAGTGTGGTAATTTCACCCCCGTCTGTAACCCTAGAAGTACATGACTGGATCTTAGCCAGAATGGAAGTACTCCTCAAAACACTCTTAAGCCCCTTAGCCAAACAGCTATCAAAGATTGAAGGTAGGCTAGTGTCCATTGAACGAGGGGGGTGATGTTAGGGGAACTTACATTGAAGAAAACATTGTCCTCCCGACTAGCACTCCCGTTAGTCCTCTGGAAATTAATCACTGTGATGAGGCAGTTAATGAGATCATGGGTACTTTCGTAAATGACATGGGGCCCCCACCTAACCTAGGGGATTTTAGAACGGAGGTACGGGAACAGTCCTTGAGTGTGCTATCCCAGGTTAGCAGAAGGGTTCACTCACATCTAATTTACCAACTTTGCACCCCGGATCACCCTCACTTAACATTTTGTCCTGGAATGTGGCTGGTCTAGGAAACAACCTGATTTGTCCTGACTGGAGTTCATTCATTGAGGGTAAGGACATATGCCTATTTCAGGAAACTCGGTCCAGAGAAGTAGTAACTCGAACAGGCTTCGCTGCTTTCTCGATCCCGGCGCAATGGGGAGGGAAGGGTCGCTCTTCGGGAGGCCTTGCAACCTGGGTAGCGGTTGACCTGGGATGCAAGGCTTCTCCCATACCCTCAGTTTCCAATGACATCCTTGGGGTCTTGCCTCAGTGGTCAAATGGGAACAAGTTGATCGTGGTAAACGTCTGCTCTAGACCAGTAAACATCACAACTGAGTCAGACACCATTGACCAACTCTCGGCCTTCTTAAATGACATCCCACAGGGCATACCATTTTTGGTGGGTGGCGATTTCAACTGCCCCTTTGAGCCCCTTCCGGGCTTACTGGACGGTCTATCACGAGAGGAGGACGCTGTATGGTTGGTACCTCCTTCGGTAGGCCCTCCACCTAGAGCCTGGACACCTCTAGCCCTTCAAATTACAGCCCTTACCCTGAGGTGGGGCATTCGGGCATGTAATGGATGCGTGGGTTCAGACATCCCGCCAAAATGTACTTACCACAGGGAGGGCAGGGAGTCTAGACTAGACTACATCATGGTCCATCTCTCCATGTGGCCGGATGTCATTGATTTCCGGGTAACACCTAGGAAAGATAGCGATCATAACGCCCTAGAACTAGTTTATGTGCTTCGCAACCTGGAGGATAGAGGGGGTAAATTAGATGATGTTGCCATAGGGCTCACACTGACTAATAATAGACGTCGAGTGAGGTGGGAGAGGTTGGCCTCCAATACGGAGACGCTCGGTGAGCTCTATTCCCGGCTTATACCGACTCTAGACAAGGTGTGCATGATAATGGAGCTTCCTACGCCCCAGGACATACATAAGGAGCTAGGGAGGGCTCACGAGAACCTTATTGAGTCTGTGGCGAGGTTCTTTTTACCTCAGGAAAGAGGCGGCATTTTGATCGACCCAACTGGTATAACCAGGCTTGCCGGAAGGCAAAACTGGACCTCCTGACATCCATTAAGGACGGTGCAGATAGGTCAGTGGTCCAGGCAAGAAGAAGGGACTACAAACATCTGATCACCAATGCCAAAAGCGAATGGGAGTATGAAAAGTGGGAAAACCTCGTGAGAACACTAGTTGCTAGGGATTCCCGCAAATTCTGGTGTATAGTTAATACGGGGTCCGAGGAGCTAGCACCGGCAATCCAACCCAACATCTCAGCCAAGATATGGCGGGACCATTTTTACTCGTTATATAAGGCCCCAGACGACGCCACTGCCGATACACCACTGATTACTGACAAAGTAACTGAGGGTGAACCTTTTACAGAGGCGGAAGTGCGCACAGCCATTACAGGGCTGGCAACAGGCAAAGCGTCAGGACTAGACGGCCTCCCGGGCGATTTATTCAAGCATGTGCCTGATGTATGGGCACCATACTTGGTTGTGATATTAAATGCTGTCCTAGTGGATATGGAGGTTCCTGGTACTTGTCTGGGCGCAGAGATCATTCGCATATTCAAAAAGGGGTCGCCTCTGCTCCCAGCCAACTATAGGCCTATTAGCCTTATCGATGTTCCTCAGAAGTTATTTGGCAGGCTGATATTAGATCACCTCCAAAATTGGATGGAGGAAAATGCCATTCTTAGTCCCTATCAGGCGGGATTCAGAAGAAGGGTTTCCACTATGGATCAGATATTCCGCCTGAACGTCCTCTATTGGAAGACTGCGGTACTCGAGGGCGGCAGCATGTACACGGTCTTCGTGGACTTGCGAGCCGCCTTCGATTTAGTACCCAGAGATAGACTCTGGACTGTCCTGCTCGAGTTGGGTATTCCGGCGGACATTCTGAATATCTTGATAAGGCTACACCAGGGAAATTTCGCACAAGTCAGGTGTGGTAGAAATGGGGCACTCTCCGACAGGTTCTCCATTGACAGGGGGGTGAGACAGGGCTGTGTGCTTGCACCGACCCTGTTCTGCCTCTTTGTCAACGGGGTAATTGACCACCTGACCAGGATCAAAGACATCAATGCCCCTAAGTTGAACAGCAGCAGGGTGCCCGCAATCATGTTTGCGGACGACACCCTGCTGCTGTCCAAATCACCAATGGGTATACAAAGAGTCCTGGATGGGTTCTCAGCATTCTGTGCGGAGCAGAGGCTTGAGATCAATGCGTTAAAAACCAAATTCATGATTCTCAACCGCCCCCCACTAACACGCCCCAACCCTACTATTGGCTCCACAAGACTGGAGAGGGTTTTCACCTTCGAATACCTGGGCGTAACTATCAACCAGGACATGGCGTGGGACTCGCATCGGGCAAAGGCCCACATGAAATTGGTCCAATTATCGGGAGGTATATCTAGGATGATAAGTAGATCGACCTACAAACCCTTTAGTGCTGCCCTTGAAATTTACAAAATGCAGGCCAGAGGGGCAGTTCTATATGGAGGTGAATTGTGGGGTCACTCTCCTAGCCAAAAACTACAAATAACTGAAAATAACTTCATTAGGCAGATGGCGGCCCTACCTGTAAGTACCCCTCTCCTCCCGCTGAGACTCGACTTAGGTCTGAGACCCATTGTGGAGGAATTGGGATTAAGACCAATCATCTTCTGGCGCCGCATCTGGAGCACACCAGAACTTGTGAGCTACAGAAGTGAGCTCCAAGAGATCCTCTGTCTACCTAAATCAAGACAAATTCCATGGGTGAATTACAGCAAGCAAACATGTGAGAAAATACACAGACCAGAGTTATGGTTAGATCCAGCTAACACTTGCATTAGGACCTCACGCAAACTTATAGTGAGAGATTTTCACAAGATGAGGCTCACTGCTATATTGGGAAAACCACGGGAGGGGTCCTTGACAGAATTGTTTCTTAAGTGTAAGGAAGCGTATTTATTCGAGCGTGTATTAGATGAAATCTCCCCGGTCCTTACAAGGAAAATCTTCTTACAATGGTGATATGGCACACTTCCTACAAGGGCATTTACAAAACACTGGGCTCAGACCTCACTGAGCGAGCATTGCCCGTCTTGCTCGCATCATCGGGAAGATGATCTGCATATTACATTTTTCTGCAAGGCCTATCGAAGACCCAGGAAATACTGGCTTGTCCCCCTCCTCAAAAAATTAGGTTTTACAAGATACCTCCCAGCTTACAGGATTTTAAAAAGGGACCTTTCACCTATTATTGTATTTGGGGTGGCAAACTTCTTAACTGTGATGTGGCACATCCGTAATCGATTTTTAAAATTTGAGCAAGAGCTAGCATAAATGAAATAATCTGATATTATGTAAATCTAATATTTTTTAAATGCTGTGTATCTTGGCTTGACCGTCTTGCTGCTTTATTTGAATGTGTTTTGTATATCTTTTATGATCTAAAATTGATCGAAATAAAGATGTAATGGATGGTTTAAACCTCTCACAACTGATAAAAGCCTACCAAAAGGGAAACAACCCTCATCTGTGTGAACATATAAACACTTACAAACACCAGCTCAATCACAAACTAAAAGGCCACTGTTAGACCTTGTACCACTGGCGTGAATCTCCCTTCCATTTTTACAGATTGTCTACTCTGTTTTTGATCTGTTTTGCTGGTTAGATGCTCTGGGCACTATGCCACAGCTATTCAGTGCCAAGGTGCTAGTGCTCCCTATGTTAAATTGATGCATTGATTAGTGCTTCCAATGTTTGGGTTATTTGATTTACTTGTGAGACCCTCGTATAGTGCACCATGTGTGCCCAGGGCTTGTAAATCAAATGCTGCTGGTGGGCATTCAGCACGGGTTGTGCCAGCCACAGAAGCAGCTTGTAAAGTGTGTCTTAGGCCTGCCACTGCAGATCCTGTGTGCTGTCTGTGACTGCCAAGTCGACTTGACAGGTGCAGCCACTTGCCAGTCCCTAAACATTTCCTTTTCTTCATATCAGACACCTCTATAGTAGGCCCAAGGGCAGGGTGCATTGTAAGGATAAGGTAGGACATGCCCTGGTGAGTGTGGTTTGTCCTAATAGTGAATTACAGTCATTTTCGTTTTTCACTATTGCAAAGCTAACTGTTCCCCATAGGCCAGAATGGGCAGTTTGATTATTACTTTTGGGGTAAGAGGGGAGCAAATGTGCACCGGGTTATGTGCCTGTTTGAAAGGGGGAGAGAAAACTAACTAACTAATGACTAGAGACACACATTGTTTGTGCTAATCTATTATGATATTTTATTTTTATGACCTCTTTTTTTATGGAAATTATTTTTCTTAATTCATTATAATTGTAATTTACTACATATAAAAATGACAATACATATACAAACGGTGAGATAATAAACAATTGAATCAATTATTATAAAAAAATACAGAAGTGCATTCCTTTTTCAACGCGTTTCGGCGTAAGCCTTCTTCAGGAAGTCTGTATTCATGCACCAATGTCTTAAACTTATGACGGATGAAGCACGATCGAGTTCTGACTTCTGATGTATAATCTGTAAATGGGTCCTCCAACTGGTTTATGGATACCGGGTATGTATTCTGGTGGTGGTCTTTGAATTCACAGTTGATAAGATCTCCCAGGTTAGTAGATAACGTTAATAAATGGCGTGATAATGCCCACTCGGAGATACTGTATAGAAGTGTATGGTCCCACCAATCAGAGGGCGCCAGTTTTATAGGGGAAAGATGTAGACCTTCCTGATTCCAGAGGGGACTCCATCGATACTCATGGAATTCCTTCCGTAGCCCGTGCGACCATCCGCAGGTTCCGCCTGTCATATAAAACTGGCGCCCTCTGATTGGTGGGACCATACACTTCTATACAGTATCTCCGAGTGGGCAATATCACGTCATTTATTAACGTTATCTACTATTCTGGGAGATCTTATCAACTGTGAATTCAAAGACCACCACCAGAATACATACCCGGTATCCATAAACCAGTTGGAGGACCCATTTACAGATTATACATCAGAAGTCAGAACTCGATTGTGCTTCATCCGTCATAAGTTTAAGACATTGGTGCATGATTACAGACTTCCTGAAGAAGGCTTACGCCGAAACGCGTTGAAAAAGGAATGCACTTCTGTATTTTTTTATAATAATTGATTCAATTGTTTATTATCTCACCGTTTGTATATGTATTGTCATTTTTATATGTAGTAAATTACAATTTTAATGAATTAAGAAAAATAATTTCCATAAAAAAAGATGTCATAAAAATAAAATATCATAATAGATTAGCACAAACAATGTGTGTCTCTAGTCATTAGTTAGTTAGTTTTCTCTCCCCCTTTCAAACAGGCACATAACCCGGTGCACATTTGCTCCCCTCTTACCCCAAATGCTGTTTCCTTGCCAGGGTTCATCCTATTAGGCATGGGCCCCCTTCTTCCAAAATCAGTTTGATTATTACATCTTAGAATCCTAACTTACTCAGGGAACTAGGTAGAAAGTTGAGTTTAGTATGCCTGAACTCAGAATAATAAAATACATCTTTTAATGAAGTTGGTTTTAATTTTGTGTTTGAAAATACTACTTTTAGAAAGTAGGTATTTTCTTGCCTAACTATCCAAGCCTGCCTCAGCTAGTTGTGTATTCCTTGTCTGGAGTTTGAGTGACAGGACTGGGGGATTCCAGGAAACAGGGTGAGTCAGCACAAGGCTGAATAAAGAGATCTGCATGTAGATGGGTGGGAGGAGTTTCACCTGGGACTTGAATAGGGCTGTGCCTTCCCTCCTAAAATGCTGGCTCCACCTCCTGTGGTGTGTATGATGTCCCTGGCCTACACTGTGAAAGGAAATAAGGAGTCTTGTCAACAAAGTGCTCTAGGACTGACAGAACTGGTCACTGTTACATTTATATGTATATATTAAAGTTCAAGAGGAGGCTAACCTAGAAATAAAATAAATAAGATATCAGGACAAACATGAGGTTGCAAGGAGCTTTGGAGATGGGGAGCACACAGACGCTAGATTACTGAACCTGAGGTGGATTTTTAATGAGATACTTAAACAGTGAATGGAGAAAGCACAAGGCATAGCACAAACCCCATTTTAGCAGCTGCATTCACCAAGTTCTACCCATAACTCTACAGAGCTGGGTAATATGGTGCAACAATTGCAGGAATACTTAAGCAATGCTGTTCTGGAGCATAATGAAAAGAAACCTGTAAGCCAACTCCTGACTGTCGAAAAAATCATGGTGGTCACCTAAAAGCTCTTCCGGGTGTCAAAGCACCAGGAATGGGCAAATTTACATTACAATTTTATAAGGCACATGCTGAAATCATAGTCCCGATGCATTTGCAAGAGACTCAGCAGTGTGATATGTTGTCTCCATCCATGAGAGAGGCGATCATCACAGTTCTTTTGAAGTCTGGTAAGTTCCCTACGGACTTCACCTACTTCAGGCCACACTCTTTAATTTTATGAACACCAGAATTTTGGTGATTGTCAACACCTACAGCTAAACATACATAAACTGGTCTCCCCTGACCAATTTAGTTGTATTCCTGGATGATCGACCATTGATAATTTATACAGCTTTTTAACCCTCACATACCAAATGGACTCAGAAATGGCTTTTGTAGCACAGCTGCTTGATGCTCGCAAAGACTTCGAATTACTAGCTTGGTCATATTTGTTCTCAACTGAGAAACATGGCTCGGGGAAGGTCTCATAGGCTGTGTTCATTTTTTAATGGGCCGCATTTGGATTATTGAATCATAGTCCTCGCTAGATGGATCTCTTGTGGAACGAAACAAGTAGCCTACAGCTCTAACTTTTGTTTACAATAACAAAGGAGCCCCCAGTGAGCATAATCTGGGAGAACCATGCACAGAGCTGTCCATCCATTGCAGGTAACAATTGTACAATATCCCTATATGCATAAGATTTTACATTATATATTAAGACCCCTCTGTAACGTCTCCCATAATCAAAGAGTTTATACAATTTGGTCTCTACTCCAGTCTGAAACAGGGCGTTTTGAATTAATTGCAGTGTTTTAATAACTGAAAGTGGACTCCTTAGAGGGAGTTCCCGTAGTCAAGGTGAGATAAAATCAGGAATTAAACCATCACTGTCCGAAATGTGACAGGTAGCCATCTAAGGGCCTTTCTGAGAGCTTGCAGTAAGCCAGAAAAGCTAGAGTATAGCTTTCTGGCCTGGGCACCTATGGTGAATCTGCCATCAAGTAGGGGAGAGGAGTTGGCCTAACAGCTAGGGTGGTCGACCTCAAATCTGGGGAACTGGGTTTGAGTCTCGACAATAACGCTGAACATGCTGTAATTCTGGGCAAATCACTTAACCTCCACGTGCATAGCAACTAGTGCTATGTAAAGCTACCCGATTTGGGTCAAGTTGCGCTATATAAAAAAGTATAACTTCCAGACTCTTTACTTCTGCTTTGTGAGGTAGACGGACGTCCAAGGAGAGGGGCCAACTAAGCTGGTCCCAGAGTGATGGGTTGTTAGCAGCCACCAAAACCTTTATTTTGTCATCATTGAGCTTCAAAAGCTTGCAGCCATCCAGTCAGCAACTTGATGTAGGCAGACATTATGTTTCTGTGAGACTATTGCTGATCTTTGAGTTAATGAAGTAATAATCTGCAATTCCTCAGCATAGGACACCATAGAAAAATCCAAGGAGCAGATTATGTTTGATCGAGGGCAGACGTACAGATTAAACAGCATTGGGCTTAGTGAGGAGCCTTGAGAAACGCAGCAATTTAAATGGCGAGTGGCTGAGAGAAACGGACCTTAGCTGACTTGTGATTGCCTAAGAAAGAAGAAAACCATTTGAGTGCCAGCCCCGTGATTCCTGCCTCTTTCAGCCTCTGCAGAAGGATAGGATGCAAAACAGTTGTGAAGGCTGCACAGAGATTGAGAAAAGTGTTGATAGCCGAGCCTCCCCTATCAAGGACAATTTTTAGCTCTTACGTCGCTGCCAGTAGCGCAGTTTCTGTACTGTAATCCGGTCTGAACACAGTCTGAGTGGGATGCAGTCTGTCATAAGCTTCAAAGAATGTCGAGAGATAATTGTTCATTAGTTTGTCCATAATTTTGCTGACTCCAGGAGAAGAGAGATAGGTCTGTAATTCTCCACCAACTCTGAATTTAGCAAAGGTTTTTTAGCAGGGATCTGATAACTGTATGCTTCCTTGCATCAGGTACCCTGCCGCTACTCAGAGATGGATTGCATGAATCAGTGAAAGCTGAGACAGTGGCTATCCCACCTTTCAGTAGATCATCAATGGGGACCAGGTCCAGTGAGGAGCCTTGCTTTATAGTTTTGTCTATGTTGATGATTTTTGCCATGCTGACCTGAGGGAATTTAGTAAATTGTCCCTTGGTCCTGACTCCAGGGATCTCATTGCACATATTGATATTGCAATAAGAAATTTGGGACTAACAGAAATAAGATCGGCTTTTGTGAGAAAGTAATTCTGCAGTAAGATGCAGCAAGCCCCTGAGGGGGGTTTAAACCCAAGTTTCAGTAACTACGTGTCGGACCTGGCCTCTGTCATCAAGGCCTATGGGATGAGCCTTACCTTGTACGCGGATGACACCCAGCTTGTGTTGGCCATCAACAGGAATGGAGACAAGGTAGCTGAAAACTTCCAAGAGGGCATGCGGGCGATCGGTGAGTGGATGGCCTCTAACTGCCTAAAGTTAAATGCTGAAAAAACGGAGGCCGTCATATTTGGACATCTCTCCCCCGGATGGTCAAACACCTGATGGCCCCCTACGCACGGAACACCACCTACACCAGCCATCACCGTCAGAAATCTGGGGGTGATTTTTGACGATAAATTAAATTTCATGGCCCACTCAAATAAAATAGCAGCAACAGCCCATCACAAACTTAGACTGATCAAGAAAACCATGCAGTTTCTACCAACCTCAGCAGGTAAGACGCTGGTAAGCGCCCTCGTACTGTCATCTCTTGACTATTGTAACGGCTTATTCATCAACGCCCAAGCAAGAGTGACCAACAAAATGCAGACCATCCAGAATGCTGCAGCCCGCCTCTTGTCTGGAATCCCAAAGTTCTCACCAATCTCTGAGACTATAAGAGACCTGCATTGGCTCAAGATTCAAAACAGGATCAAGTTTAAAGCGCTGTGCATACTCTATAAAGCACTGCACAATTGTGGTCCACATTTCCTGAAATCCCATCTCAGATACCAGTCCTCCATAAGATCGCTCCGATCTAACAACCTTAAAATCCTTCAAATACCACGAACAAAAACAGTTAACTGGGGCGATAGACGCGTCCTTGTGGAAGCTCCCAGGTTATGGAACTCCCTGCCAGCTTCCATCAAAGACAGCCCATCCCTGATGCATTTCCGCAGAAAGATAAAGACCTGGCTGTTTGATCAAGAATAGTTACCGGCCTAACCTCGGGAATACATTCAAAGTTTCTAGCGCCGAGGCGCCTACGGGCAATTGTACGTGCTGTATAAAAAAATAAATAAATAATGAAACCTTTTACAATTTTAGAACTTTATTTTAAAGGAGTGGAGTAATTGTCAATTTTCAGGACTAGGTCATCCATCATGGCTTTCCTGTTGGCATATTGATGCTTTTTAGTGCCCTTTTGAAAGTCAGTTTTATGTCTCATCACAGCCATTCCTTCATTTTGTTTCTTTTTTTTAAAGTCTTTTTTTAGTTCCACTAATTCTGCTGAGAACCATGAGTTGTTTGTTTGAAGTCTAGGTGTTTTACCCAGTCTGAACGGGATCAACTCATCTAGATAGTTTTTCATCCAGTCATTAAAGATGCTTCAGTCGAGGCTCCTGGCATCTGGGTCATCCCCTGCTCTTCATGGTCATAAGGTGTGCACTGCAACAACCCTTCTCTCATGGCATAAGGTGGATCAGGACGACGGTCCTTGCTCTTTGCGGTGCCCCATTTGGCATACAGGGTTGCTGACCTTTGGTCGGCACACAGCCAGAGTGGTGCAACTGTAGGACTATATCAATGGCGGCCCCTCTGGCTTACAGGGTTGCCAACTTCTGGGTCAGCCCGTAGGTAGATGGTCCGATCAGTGCAAGAGCAGCACATTCTTTATGGCTGCCCCATCTGGCATATTGAGTCACTGCCTTTCCTCAACATATTCACATAGCCTGATCAGTACAATGACTATCTCACTCCTCCATCCAGTGACATAATTGCTTGGATTCCTCACTGGACTTTTCTCCCTCAAGGCATTCTACTCCGGCTCACAGAGATTTTGGAAGCCAGGCAGACGCTGGTGCTACAGGCTACAGGGCAGGTGGTCTTGATGTCCCTATGTGATGTTTCTTCCCTCAACTGGGAAACTGTCTGATCTTAATGCCCAGTCTTAGTCATAATTTGGCAGTCTTGCTGAGCTTCTCCAGGTCGAGGTATAGCTATGTCTGGCAATTTGATGGTTGATCTCATGAGATTATCAAGCTCCCCATTTATTAATCCAGTACCAGACACATATGTGATTTAGGGTCTCATGCTTTGAAGTTTGTGTTGCAGGGGTGTGTCCTTTGAGCTTCCCTCTCCTCTATCCTGAACATTGCACAGAAAGCAGTTTGTCACAACAGAAGTGTCACTACTCCAGATATCATCACAACGCAGGGCATGGGATTACTTACGGATCACACCTTAATGTCATCTTCACTGATATATGGTTATAAAAATATTACAAAGTCCCCCAGCCCCACTCTTTATGATTCCATTATCAGCCTCAACTCCTTTATGAGATGTGGCCAGGCCCCACAGTTATGATGAGTGGAACATATAAAGCTCAAATACAGCATTAGCATTGTGGAGCACAAGCCCTCACCCAACAATTGGTGGCATGCTTCATCAATGGACTGCGCTTCTGAGGCACAGGGTCAGACTGATTTGCATATGGCCATGTCTGAACTGGGGTGGCAGAGTGGGCTAAAGAACAGTGATGGATTAAACCCAGATCCGTTGACTGGGTGTGAGTGTTTGATTGATTCAGATGCTCCGTCCATCACCACCCCCTTTTGTACCGCTTTGTTCGCCATAAGTTGGCAGGGTATGCTCAGACATGAGTCCCTTGCTCACTTTGCCACTGGATTCAAGCAAGCCTGGCTGAAGACGGCTGTAATGCCAGGAACCGGTCCTAGGAAGTTTGAATCCGGTCCGGGGAATGCATGGCATGGCAGTTCGGGCTGGACTGTTCCCATGAGGCACAGGGTCAGACTGATTTGCATATGGTCATGTCTGAACTGGGGTGGCAGAGTGGGCTAAAGAACGGTGATGGATTAAACCCAGATCTGTTGACTGGGTTTGAACATTTGATTGGTTCAGATGCTCCGTCCATCACCACCCCCTTTTGTATTGCTTTGTTCACCATAAGTTGGCAGGGTATTCTCAGACGTGAGTCCATTGCTCACTTTGCGACTGGATTCAAGCAAGCCTGGCTGAAGACGGCTCTAATGCCAGAAACCGGTCCTAGGAAGCTTGAATCCGGTCCAGGGAAGGCATGGCTTGGCAGTTTGGGCTGGACTGTTCCCATGAGGCACAGGGTCAGACTGATTTGCATATGGCCATGTTTGAACTGGGGTGCCAGAGTGGGCTAAAGAACGGTGATGGATTAAACCCAGATCTGTTGACTGGGTGTGAGTGTTTGATTGGTTCAGATGCTCTGTCCATCACCACCCCCTTTTGTACCGCTTTGTTCGCCATAAGTTGGCAGGGTATGCTCAGACGTGAGTCCCTTGCTCACTTTGCCACTGGATTCAAGCAAGCCTGGCTGAAGACGGCTGTAATGCCAGAAACCGGTCCTCGGAAGGTTGAATCCGGTCCAAGGAAGGCATGGCTTGGCAGTTCGGGCTGGACTGTTCCCATGAGGCACAGGGTCAGACTGATTTGCATATGGCTATGTCTGAACTGGGGTGGCAGAGTCGGCTGAAGAACGGGGATGGATTAAACCCAGATCTGTTGACTGGGTGTGAGTGTTTGATTGGTTCACATGCTCCGTCCATCACCACCCCCGTTTGTACCGCAATACCCAACAGGCCCCTTGAGATGAACTCTTTGCCAAAGATCTTTTTCAAAATCAGCCTTCAAGTCCTAAATTACAAACTTGATGTGTATTCACTGAAAATTGGCCAAAGAAATGAGTGACGGGCAATATAAAATTATCTAAAGGATTCCCCTAAATACTAGCATGAAGCGCGGTGCTGATGTGACCTCATAAAATGCATGCTGCCGTCACTATGTTACTGAAGCATATGTGCCCATTCACACTGTTGTGGGCGCCATCTTGGAGTCACAATTTAATTTAAATTGAAAGAAATTGAAAGAATATGAACGACCAAATCTGAGTCATCCTAGTAGTTCCAGATTGGACAGAGTGGGTGTGGTACCCCAAATCTATGGGTAGGAGCACCTGCCTACAGAGAAGGCTACAACAATGCTGCAGTAACAGAGCAGGGTCCTTCACCTAAACCTGCACAATCTGCCCCTCCATGCATGGAGATTGAGCTGTGACAGTAAACTATGCTTGTGGATGCCATTCCTGCTGCCAGGCGTCATTCTGCAAAATCTGTTCATGCCGGTTGCAGGGGCAATATTGTGACACCCTCAATACGGAACCATTATAGGCCAAACTGTCAGATGTCTTTTTGCTTGTTTTATCTTTGGCCCACCATGAACTTGAAATGGACAACATTAAAGGTTAGTTGTCAGTCCTTTCAGCCCTTTTGTGTTTGCTAGACCACCCGACCCTGTTAAAATCATATGTTGTGATTAGGTTTCTCAAGGGTTTCACACGTATGTTTCCCAAGATCTCAATTCGTTTCTCACATTCCTCTCTGCACTTCCTTTGAGCAAATGCACAACTGTACATTACGTCTCCTGACTTTTAAGACTGTGGGCCCGATTTAGAGTCTGGCAGGGAGGTTACTCCATCACAAATTTGACAGAGCTCCGTCTCCACTAAACTAAAAATCCACCAGCCTCATTTAGAATCAGGTGGACTTTCAGTATGTCCACTATGGAGACTGCTCAGTCTCTGCTGCCAAAATGCACACCTCTGATGGCCCAACAACGTATTGGCTGTCGAAGGTTTTGCATTTTGTCTGCTCACCCTATTTAGAATGGGCAGACAAACGGCAAATTTTCACTGTCTGTGTTAAACCTTCACTCACCTGAAGTCCAGGTTATTCAACTTGAGAGGCGTGAAGAGAAATTTCAACACCTCTTTAATATTTACTCCTGGTCCAACTGATTTGTAAAGACAGTTGAACAGAAGCAAAATACCAATGGGAAGGGGAAATAATGACAAAATAATAAACAGAAAGAAACACTCCAAATTCTTGCTTCAGTAACCTCAGTAATCAGGTGCTTTGGAATATCTGGACTGTGTCTCTATAATAAACAGAAGCAAGAAAATATAAGCTTGTGACTTAGACCTTGTATTTCTGTTAACAGTTAAACATAACACCAAGAAGAAATTATACCTTTCTATTTTGGTCCTGTCTCCGCCAGAATATTATTCAATATGTTAAAGCAGCTTTAACACAATTACTTTCTGTAAAGAAATAAACACACTTGAATAACAGTTACATATTGCTTATTAATTAAATATTCATTAAGTTTGTTAATATGAACTTACTGACTAAAACTGCTTTACTAAGTTCAAGGGAGTCTTAAAAGAAATAATAATGTCTCTCCTTTCTTTTTTAGGTTCATATAATTCGTAAACATCCACAAGATGGCTTCTGATGCAAGGTGAGTATTAATTCTAAATATTCGTTGTAAATCTCCAACTCCTAAAAAAGTACAATGAAGCAGAGTTTCATTTATAATCTGGAAATCAACTGCCCTTGTGATACCAGAAAAAACGAGGTGTCAAAATAGTCTTTGTTTCCTCCTATAGCTTTGTAATCATTCAGTTTTTTCTTTTCCCTAATAACATGTTCCAAAAAAGTCTTATTTGTATTTAACCTCCTTGTCCTTTGTACCTTCTTGTAATGGGACGGAAAATACAATGCACTTTTATTTCAGGTTAACAAAGTTTAAATATGTAGGAACTTACTTGTTCCATGTGTGCGCTTTTAAAATACCTTACGTTCTTTTACAGAGCTCGAGCTTCATTTGAAGTTGGACCGGAAAAAATGCAGAGCAAAGGTTTCCTCGAAGTCGGGGAAAGAATTCAGAAGACTGACCTGAAGGCCGAATGGAGCATCAGCGCTGCTATGGTTACCGCTCTTCAATGCAGTGAAGCCTCGTCGAAGAGTGATGGATCCAGGTGAGGAAGGTTTGTTGGGAAGAAGGGGTGGGGGGGAGAGACCACAAACAACTTCTGAGTATGAAAAAGGCCACTTTATTGGAACAGGTGCACATCACAATACAAAATCCTCGGACAATGCTTTACAAAACTAAACCTCTCTAAATACGACACATAACTAACCCCTAATCCCCTCCCCCGCCCTTAACAGTTCTTTGGACCCCGCCCCCACCCCAGCATTACAACATTACAAAATACAATATCATAAATCAATACGTAACACATATGCTTATAAAACTAAACATCTATTATACCAGAAATCCCCTGCCTGCCCCTTCACCACTTTACAATCACCCAACCTCTGTAAATGCCCCAACAATCAACCTACTCAAACAATCCCTGTCGATGACCCAACTTTATCTATCCAATACAAAAACTCAGCCAACCCTGGCAAAACCTCCACCAATCCCCACACTGAAAAAACACTGCACCTGCTCCAAGCGACACATACAACAAAACGTACCCTGGGCACCAGAACCAACAAAAAAGGCCCTAATAAAAAAGTAAAGGAGGGGAGACCACATGGAAAAAGCCCCGAAAAGGGGGGGTAGGAAACTTAAAAGAGGAGCCAAAACCCAAAAACCCAACAAAGGGGAACGGCAAAAAAGAAGAGGGGAG
Source organism: Lissotriton vulgaris (assembly GCF_964263255.1). Taxonomy (NCBI): domain Eukaryota; kingdom Metazoa; phylum Chordata; class Amphibia; order Caudata; family Salamandridae; genus Lissotriton; species Lissotriton vulgaris. The sequence continues at coordinate 1,251,490,853 of NC_141685.1, forward strand.
GGAGGGCGGGACAAAATTTCCCTCTACGCTACGAGACAGCCCAACGAATTTAAGTGCTGGGCTGGTTTGGGCTGCCTTTGGGCTATCGCAAAAAGCAGGCCAAAATGCAAAATGGTTGCTCGTGGGTCAAAACCCCTCCCCCCGCCCCTCCCAAACAGCCCGGGGGGGCCAACCTCCCAGTGGTCTGTCACCCCCCCAAGCCCCCCTGGGGAGGGAGGGGTGGGGGGGAGACCATAAACAACTTCTGAGTGTGCAAAAGGCCGCTTTATTGGAACAGGTGCATATCACAATACAAAATCCTCGGCCAATGCTTTACAACACTAAACCTCACTAAATATGACACATAACTAACCCCTATTCCCCTCCCCCACCCTTAACAGTTCTTTGGACCCCGCCCCCACCCCAGCATTACAACATTACAAAATACAATATCATAAATCAATACGTAACACATATGCTTATAAAACTAAACATCTATTATACCAGAAATCCCCTGCCTGCCCCTTCACCACTTTACAATCCACCCAACCTCTGTAAATGCCCCAACAATCAACCTACTCAAACAATACCTGTCGATGACCCAACTTTAACTATCCAACATAAAAACTCAGCCAACCCTGGCAAAACTTCCACCAATCCCCAGACTGAAAAAACACTGCACCTGCTCCAAGTGACAAATACAACAAAACGTACCTTGCGCACCAGAACCAACAAAAAAGGCCCTAATAAAAAAGGAAAGGAGGGGACCCCACATGGAAAAAGCCCCTAAAAGGGGGGTAGGAAACTTAAAAGAGGAGAAAAAACCCAAAAACCCAACAAAGGGGAATGCCAAAAAAGAAGAGGGGAGGAAGGGCGGGACAAAAATTCCCTCTACGCTCCCAGCCACCAGGACACCAAAGACAAAATGGTGGCTGGGAGAGACTGCCCAACGAATTTAAGCGCTGAGCTGCCTTTGGGCTGCCTTTGGGCTATCCCAAAAAGCAGGCCAAAATACAAAATGGTTGCTCGTGGGTCAAAACCCCTCCCCCCCGCCCCTCCCAAACAGCCCAGGGGGCCGAACCTCCCGGTGGTCGGTCACCCCCCCAAGCCCCCCTGGGGAGGGAGGGGTGGGGGGAGACCATAAACAACTTCTGAGTGTGAAAAAGGCCGCTTTATTGGAACAGGTGCACATCACAATACAAAATCCTCGGCCAATGCTTTGCAAAACTAAACCTCACTAAATACGACACATAACTAACCCCTATTCCCCTCCCCCACCCTTAACAGTTAATTGGACCCCGCCTCCGCCCCCACCCCAGCATTACAACATTACAAAATACAATATCATAAATCAATACGTAACACATATGCTTATAAAACTAAACATCTATTATGCCAAAAATCCCCTGCCTGCCCCTTCACCACTTTACGATCACCCAACCTCTGTAAATGCCCCCACAATCAACCTACTCAAACAATCCCTGCCGATGACCCAACTTTAACAATCCAACACAAAAACTCAGCCAACCTTGGCAAAACTTTGACCAATCCCCGCCACCCAGAAAGCCGGGGGGGTGGGGAGATAAAACTACCCCCCCTTTCTGCCCCCCTAACCAGACCAGTAATAACGCCTTACCAATACAATGAAACCAGCTACCTGATAAAACAATTACACCACCCTAGAATGTTCCTGTACATTAAGGCATCTGGAGAGCACTTCCCTCAGCTCAAGTAAGTAAAGGTCCATACCTACTATAGATAAATGGACACCGTCACCCCTGAAAAACTCCACTGACTCAAACTTAATGTCTCTATGACAAACTCTCCCAAAACCTAATGACCTGCAAAATCTAGAAATGTCTAAATTGACCTTCCTGCGTGCTCTATCAATCGCCCTGGGATTCCGCGCACCCCTCCAAATCCTACGCGGCACCAGCTCAGACAACAAATGACATGGCAACCAGACCACTTCTCCTTCAATAGAGCCAGGTCCCTCTTTATTGCCCTTAACAGAACAACTCCCTTTACCCCACACAGGTCATTCTCTCACAAATGAATTAGTAAAACATCCGGACATTGCCCCCCATCCAAACATTTATTCAAAGACGGAACCAACTCCCTCCATAACATTCCCCCCTTTCCCTACCAAACAATTTTAAAAAGACGTTCATTGAAACCCAACATCCTCCCAAAATAATAATCTGCAGCTTGCACATGGGCCCATTTTACAAAAGAATGTCCCACTATCCAAATGGTCAATTCCGGCACGCGGGGGCCCACTACAGGACCTGAAACAAGAAAAAACAATATGAGCTTCATGAAATAGAAGTGGACGCAAGCGCTTCATCTGCATTGCTCCGCACTTAGCGTTGAAAACAGTTGGAAGACCAGTGCCCCAGACGCATATTACCCCCCCTAGACTAACCCCGATTACCCGCTTCGTTTGCTGCCCCGTTCCTGAAAGAATGAATCCCAAATTGTGCCCCATCCAGGCCTATCGCATTCAATGCCTTGCGCATCGCCGCCCAAAACTGATAATCTGTCACCCTGCCCCCATCCGCGTGCCGAAAAACCCTAGAACCAACCTCCCCACCAGATAACCTCTTCCAAAGCCTAGCCCAATGTAAGGGGCATATAGACACAGACGAAGCAGCCTCCAACCAAACCCGCTTTCCACGACTCTTCTGATCAGTTTTTGAGCTAGCCAACCAAATGTGGACACCATTCTCAGCGAAGAAAACCTCCTGCCATGTTAAACCCACCCAAACCCTAGAGCCTAATAACTCAGAAACTCTGAAAGCCCCAAACAACATCCAAACCATGAGCATGGAAAACAAACAAGCCTCAAAAACCATCTCTACAAACAGCATGTAGCACTGCCAACAAGCGTGCTACAATCTACCGGGATAGCGGCCTACGAGTCAAAGCTGCCCTGCCCCCCGCTCTCTATCCCAACCTTCCAACATTCTTTTCCCTACTTCTCCTGCAGAAGGGGAATAACCCCACAGAAGCTTACCAATAAAGGAAATCCAAGCCAATTTACCAGCAATGGTGACCTTTGAAAGGCCTTTCCCAATCAAATCAAGCAGGAACTGAATCACATCTTCAGAGCATCTCCACGATTCCGCCCTCCTACAGGCGCCTGATGCCAAGAATTCTCTCCAAGCCAAAGCATAGGCAGTGCGAGTAGAAACGGACAAAGAACCTACCACCAGTTGTACAACCCTACGTTGCCTAAATACCACAGATGTTCCGGCATTGGTGTCGTTGTCCTGTCCGCCTCCTTGGCCAGCCCATGGAATCTCTCCCACTGCAAACGAGACAAAGCATCCACAATGTCATTGTCCACACCGGGAATATGCAGAGCCCTGGAAGCAATATCATGTCTCAGGCAACCAAGGACAAACACCCGCATCAGCTTCAAAACATGCTCGTCCCTGGCAGACTGTCTGTTGATGATTTGAACCACAGCCATGTTATCAATCCTGAACAACACCTTCTTATGCAACAGTTCCTTGCCCCAAAAAGTCAATGCCACCAACACCGGGTAAAGCTCCAGAAAAGCAATGCTGCTCCCAACATTCTTCCACTGTTCAGGCCAACTTTCTGCACACCACTTGCCCTGCTAGTATACACCAAAACCATCACTGCCTGCCACATCTGAAAAGATCTGAACATCCCAATTAAAATCATCCTCCCTTACCAATGGTATACCATTAAAGGACTGCAGGAATGTTCCCCACATACGAAGATCTTCCTTCACCCCCACTGACAAGCGTACATGATGGTGAGGCAAATGATGACCTGATAAAGCATGCCCAAGTCTCCTGCAAAAGGTCCTTCTTGCCCTGACTACCCTGCAGGCGAAATTGAGGTGTCCCAACAGAACCTGTACCTCCTTCACCGTCACCTTGGTTTTGGAAAGCAAAAACAACATTGTCTCCTTCTTTTCCACTGGCAATCGCGCTTGTATCCCAACCGATCAATTTCAGTGCCCAAGAAAGACATGATTGTGCATGGGCCCATCGTTTTTTCTGGTGCTAAAGGCACACCCAGTTCACCCATAAGCTCATGGAATTTGTCCAACGCTACTTGGCACTCTGCTGAGCCCGGGGAACCCACAAAAAAGAAGTCGTCTAAATAATGTGTTGCCAGCTGCTGACCAGTGTGTTGTATGAAATACCACTGTAAAAAGTTACTGAAACACTGAAACAGTGAAACAGAGCACAGGACATGGAACAACCCATCGGTAAAGCCTTATCCATGTATCTTTATACTTTGTAATAAACTTTATTCGACAATTAAGTCATAAAAGTGATACATAAAATACGCATTGTTGCAGTATAAAAATTACATTACCATTTGAGTTTATTTAAATATTTAAAACAAGATTAAACTCTAGAGGACTTTTAGCCGAATATATTATTTACTTAAAAGTCAATTAAAAAACATTGTTTAAAAATACAAATTTCAATATACAGTCCAAGAAATATTTGCTCATGTACCATTGACCTTCAAACTGGATTCCCAAAATATTCCAATCATCCGGGTGTACGGGAAGCAAACGAAATGCAGATTTTATGTCGCATTTTGCCATCTCTGCAGTTGCGCCCGCGGTCACCACAAGTGACATAGCACCGTCAGCTGAGGAACAGGACACCGAGGCAAGCTATTTTGGGGGAACCCCTCTAGGGTTTACTTTTTAGGTCAGGGAGAAGAGGGGAAAGACCAGCAAATACAATAATGAAAAAAGCTCCCTCGTGACCTTTGAACTTAAACTGAGAGACTTGACGAATTGCAGAAGCAAAAACATTATCTATTGCATCACATGTCCATGCAACTTGACCTATATAGGGGAGACATCACGCAAGTTCAGAGTTCGCTACAGTGAACATAAATCAGCAATACGAATGGCAGAGAAGGAGCCCCACTTGTACAACACTTCCAAACCAATCACCACTCGGAAAAAGATACTAGATGGTGTATTTTGGAAAAAGTGAAAGGAATAACAGGGACCCCTATTGATATTGTTCGCAAAAGACGTGAGTGCTTCTGGATATTTTTTCTTGACACAGTAAAACAGGGATTAAATGAGGAAATCCAATGGAACATCACGAATCCTTGGTAGGAATATGAAGAATGTAGGAAATCTGCAAGGACTTGTTTCATGCTTTCAAATTGGTATTTAGTCACATTGTCTCTTATAGGCCATACCATGATACGTATGGAGCATCAATATATCTCTCTGACCTTTGTTGAAACTGCAAGTTTTCATGTTCTGGGACAACACTATGTCTAACTATTCATTTCTTTTTGAAACTGGGCGTATGACATAGGTTTCTCTACAGTTCCTATTTACTCTCTAGGAACTGTTCTGTACCATAAATATTTAGAAAAAACTGATAATTGAACACCACTCAATTTCTTTGAGTTTTCCATGTGTTGTGTAAACACGGTGCCTATCACAGAATATTCTCTGCTTCTTTTCAGAACTGTGCGTATAACAGGAGTCCATAACAGGAGTCCATCTTCAGTTTCTAGTTACTTTACACGAACAATGCAATATTAATGCATTTAGAAACCCTCGTGCTTGAATTAATTGCAAATCGACAGGGGTCTTTTTGTAGTATTAGGCGGAAACGATGATAAACACAATTTGTATACTCTGAATTTTTAAATCGCTACGTGTCGGGTAAAAACTGCGTGACAAAACATCTTTTCCTTCAAGAATGCTTATTAATGTGCATGTGTTGTCGACATGGCATACACGATATAATGAAGATTAACATATGTAAACTGGAGATTTTTATCCATACTTAACCAAAATGGCGTACAATATTGCAGATGTTCTCCAAAGCTCTGAAGTCCTTCCTTCATGTTAATGAGAGAGTCAGGAAGTTGGTCCAACACAGGAAGCAATGGGCGTGTGTAAATGAGACCCAGGGGTTGCTAGTTTGGAATTTTCCATAGCGTGTATGCCGGTATATAAAACGTTGGCAATCCGTGCACTTACATCGTTGGTGTCAGACGCTTTGTTGCCCGTGAGCATGGAGGAGAAAATCGTATGGGGGCAACTTGATATTATTGCAGGTAAGCGCTGGGTAGAGAGTGTCCTCGCTTTTTGCAGTATGCCACCTTTAAGATAATGCTGCCTTTTTAAGTTTTGATTCATGCAAATCAGGCTTAAAACCATGAAGCTTGGCTAGAGTAATGCCTCGGAGGATCGGTAGCCTCGCAAACAGACTTGGATAATCTTTAATTTCAACTGCATATGATAAACTTTAATATGTGAAACTGGGACAAAATTTCACTTAAATATATGCAGTGTTGACATTAGCTTCATAAACACTAAGAACGACAATAATCTAGAAACTGAAACCCGAATAGTCCAAACATAGCGCCTTTGTGGTAAAATGAGAGGATGGAAAAAGTGTTCATTTACACCACTATGATGGGCGCATAGATTAACCTTACAGTTGGGGAGGACTTCTAGCCATCACGCTAATAAATAATATTGTGATAATGACGAGATGGTACAGCAAATGTGCACATCATAATTAAGGAATTTAGATGTGGAGGATATAATTGGTTGGTACACCTGGAAAAATTTTCTTTCCTCTTATTTTTGGACAGCTTCTTTGAAGCTAGGAGTAGGATTTATCGTGGTGGCTCAGGAAATTCAGACCGGCAGGGTTAAGAGAAGCACAGGTAACTAAACTATGTGCATAACTGATGTAATATATGGCGGTTGTACACTTCTATCGAATTAGTCCCTAACTTAATCTATACAATCTATTTCCTTGGTACATTCAGGCCCAGAGGAACTTTTTATAATACGTCGGTCACACAATGGTTAGATGTGAGACGAAGAGATCGCCATCTATGTATTATCCAAGGTAAATAGAGATTGGGCACCAAATGGTTAATACAACACGGTTATAATCATAAACAACTGTGTCATAAAACGGTGCCCATTTCGTGTATAGGGTATAGTGTGAAGTCAATCACGAGAAAGCTTATAAAATAGAAATCTCCCTGTGCTTGTATGTAGAGATAAAAGGTAGCAGAAAATAAATCCATAATTTGTGATTTAGTTAACGTACCTTGACAAAGCTTGGAAAGCTCTTCTCCATTTCTTTTAGATGATATAAGAAGCAAGATTGTGAAACACTCCTCTTTCCTGTCTCCAGAAAAATTGTTTAAAACAGAAGGCTCAAAGCAATATGATGTTGTAAGTTAAGATAGATCTTTCAACTATAAGAAGTAAAAAGTTCCATTACAATTAAATCTGAAATAATGGACTTTATAGAACAAACTTAGAGGGTTATAAACTTGCTGTGTGTTTTTCACTTATTTATGTATAATGGGACATTTTCTCACATCCATGGGATATAAGGTGAACTCAAGAGTGTGCACTGTATATATTGAGGAGAGTGTTAGGTGTGATGTCGGTCCACACAATATCTGCTTTTAAAAAAAATTGTTTATAGAAGTGCAGGGCATGAGAGTAACATGTTTTCACATATATCTTTCAGATTAATACTCCATGTTGTAGAGAACAGTTGATTGATGAAGGTGGTCTTCATTGCTGTTTCTTTCCACAGAAACGCGTTGGCAAAATCCTTGTAAAACCTTACCCACTGGGGTTCATGTCGGACAAAAGATAAAGAAAGAAATTAGACTGTCTTGTGATTTTGAGTAAATTAAGTTGTGCATGGGGATGAGTGTGAATGAATGGTTTTGATTAGGGTGTTCTCTACCTGGAATAAGAGTTATTAATATGTTGTAATTGTAGAATTGTGTTTAGGAATATGTATTTAGATGAAAACAAATGATTTTTGTAATGAGAAAATAATCTTTTTTATAATGTTTCCATAAAGAAAAAAAAGAAATCAAATAAAAGAAAAAATAACTAAATAAAAAATAATGCAAAAAAAGTAAGAACATTGTGACGTGTTGTTGCCCCGAAAGTCAGAGGTTGTACCCTGAGAGAATAGTTCAAAGGTCACGAGGGATCTTTTTTCATTATTGTATTTGCGTCTTCGTCAATAAAATCATTGACAGAAAAGCCCTCAGGCCACGATAAGTGTTGAATTAGCCTGTACTGCCCGACTTCTTTCTTGGGCACCACCCCAATCGGAGACACAATCAAATCTTCCAATGGTCAATCCGGAAATGGACCTGTCATCCTACCTTCTTGCACCTCCTTATCCAGCTTGTCTTGTACCACTGACTTATGTTCAAATGATGATTTCAAGTTTTTTGCCCACCGCCTCTGCCGAGGCCCTTCATAACCCAAACGAAACCCCTCATCAAAACCCTCCAACAGTACCCGTTTGGCTCTCAAATCTTTATAATCCTGGAGACCAGCCCTCAAAACCTCCCAGTTAACTGGCGTAGGAGCCCTTGGGCCCAGACCCCTGAGATCCCTTAGCTCCCTTACTACTCTGGAACTGCTGTGAGGGCCCTGCTGAGTTTCCAACTGCCTGCTGCCACTGTTGGTTTTCTTGCGGCTTGAGTCCCCAACATCTAACCAAAGGGTGCTTCTTTCCACACTGAGAGCATTCATGCTTGAATCTACCGCATTCTCTTGTGCACATGCCCTTATTAAACTCCCAGCATTCTCCCGACCCCACTTGAGTGGCTGTTGCAGATCCCACCCCTCCCCTGGTGGGCTTCCCTTGAAAGGGCCGATTAACCAACGGTAAACCACTGGCAGTGAATATCGTCTTCCCCCCAGCTGATGCCCCCATAGTGTGCTGCCATAGATCAGAATCTAATTCTCCCCACTTTGCCTCTGGGTCCCAAGCCATCTGAGCCGTGAACTACTCATCATACTGGGCCCATGCATTGCCACTCCCCATAATCTGCGCTTTACGAATCATGTCCATATACTTAAATATGGCCACACAGCGGTCAGGAAACTTCTCACAATATACACTGGCATATATTAGAAAAGTTGCCGTCCAATTCTCAATCGTTAACGGCACTTTAGGCCGCTTGGCCAGTTCATACTCTTCTTCCTTAGACCCCTCTTTAGATCGCACTTCCCTGTGCAATAGCTTTAAAATCTCCACATATTCACCTTTCCAAATACTCTATTTTGTAGCAAGCATCAAATGAGCCCCAAGGGCTTTGTCACCCCCATATATGGTAATTTTTTAAACATCACTTCCTTACTCGGGACTGGGTCTTTACCTGACACCTCCGACTCCGTATTCATCCCTGTCTCTACTTTAGCGCCTGGCGCTACATTCCCCACAATCCCAACACCTTGGTCTTTAACATAATCTCCCTTATGGAGCTTACCACCCGGCTCCTCTTATACATCATCACCCCCAGTCCCCACTGACACCATCTTTGGTCTGGCCCGTGGGACAGCACGCTCACCTGGCTCTAACAAGGGGGCCCGACCGGGCGCCGCTCTCCATGCCAACTGCTCCACCGTTCGAGGAGCCCTCACCGAGGGGCCGTACTCTCTCCTGGGTCCCAACGACGCTGCCCTCCGTGGCTGCACCACCTGCATAGTCTGCAAAACACTAGGAGACATTTGAGAAGGCACCCCCTCTCCTCAATGTCCCTCACTTCCCCTTCCTCAGGGCTGTCATCATCATCATATCCCAATACCACTGTTTCCTCTATCTGTAGAGGATCTGATAGAAAACCAACATTCCGGGCCTCACCCGACCCCACAATGCTGACACCGGCCCTATTGGCCTCCAACATTGATCCAGGAGGGGGAGCCGACTGTATCCGTCGGTGCTCCCCTTGCGTCGGCTGTCTTGAAGTCTCCAATCCATTGGACCAACTGACCCGCAGGCCCTGCCGGTTGTTGGGGCCAGCGAGGTCGCGCTAGACCTCCCTGCGCTGGCAGTGCCGGGATCCCCCGTCGGTACGGAATGTGCGACGCTAGGCTCCCCCCTCCCTTCTCCTCCACGCAGCTGGGCCACACCTCGCCCTACTGAGTCTGCTTTCCTACGACGGTCCCTAACCTGTAAAGACAAATTTTGGACTGGTGTGCTGGGACCCCGACATAAACTCCTTGACCTAACTACCTTACTGTTTCCCGAGCGCCTATTCTCGGCCCAGCGCTGCTCCTACCCAAAATTAGCGACCTATCCTCAGCAACTCGAGGACAAACCAGGGGAGATGGATCCCCTTCCACTTCCCCTTCACTCCATTCAAACATCTCCCGCACCTAAGGTGCAGAAACCGATGCCACCTGAAAATCAGCACCCACCCCCCACCAGAACCCACCAATGCCAACCTAACCCCTTCCAAACTCTGCCACTTCCCAGAACCTGTCACACCACTCACCCTCTGCTGACAGGTGCCCGGCCTACTGTGACTCATAATCCCCATGCCCCTAACCCCTACCGACCAAGAGGGCAAAACATCTAAGCCCTCCCAAGCGTGTGCCCCCACTGCCGGGTCCAGCACCTCACCAAACCACTCACCTTCTTCCCCTCCCCTTCTTCCTCATCTGACACTGGCCACTGAAACCCCCCAAAGGCTGCAAACCCCCCCGCCTTCCCACCTGTGCCCACTCCCCCTCCCCAAGGGTGCTGCCCCCCATGGGGAAAAAAGAAGAGGGCTAAACATATCTCTCTACCCTCTCCCCCAGCCATGCTGCAAGCCTACCTCCTTCTCTCCCTGACCCATAACCAACCCCACTCTAGAACAGTCACACTAGGTGATCAGAGGAGAAAGAACAGATATAGCGGGTGTATATGAAAAATTTGTTTTTAATACTCTATGAAAATTAAACGAGGGTACAAAACCAATGTCAACAATGTTGATTGTTTAACATGTACTTCCTGCAACATTGTTGACATTGATGTTGCACCCTCTTTTAATTTTCATAGAGTATTAAATACAAATTTTTCGTATACACCCGCTATATCTGTTCTTTCTCCTCTGATCACCTAGTGTGACTGTTCTATAGTGAATGAGTAATTGTTGTTGCATTTTTGCACATTTGACCTAAATTGTTTCGGGTCACTAATTACTATTATGAGCTTGAATCTTTAACTAATATCAACAAAATCCCTTGAAGGTACGCTCACCTTTCCATATTATTTGCCCGAACCCTCAAGGGTATATTGGGTTGCTCGCTTTTTTGCGCTCATGAGTTGTAACTGCCTTTGACACAACATGCGTGCCTATCACCGAACTCTGCTACACGTGTTTAATCTGTCTCTGAGACAACGTGTTCTGATTATGCAAGAAGCTCAAGCATTGGAAATATACGGATGCCTGTTCCTGGAAGCAAACAGCAAAAAACAAATAGGCATTGATAGAGTACACAGGCATTTGTATATAAATCAAGAAGAAGGAATTACATGAAACCAGATGTTTCTGATTCTAAGTGAGGTTGGGCATGATTCTTTGCACAAACCCTAACAGTCGCTCCCCTCAAAAGCCTCCCTACTGGACAAGGTTTTCGTGGGAATCTTAAATAAAATTGCCTCACTAATCTTGGTGCGTGAACAAATGGCGCTGGTTCCCATGAGTTTTCAGTAGCGTCATAGCCTGTCCAGACTATTAAGTAATGGAGCTTACCTTGGATTCTTTTGGCATCTAATATTCTCTTAACCTCATATTCAAAATGACCGTCAATTGGAATAGGTGGGGGTGGTGGTTCTGACCTTGTTTCAGGATTATAAGGTTTCAACAGAAAGACATGAAATGTAGGATGTAGGGCATAGTCAAAAGGTAATTCTAGCTGTACTGTCACTGGATTAATAATGTTGACTATAGGAAAGGGTCCTATGTATTTTGGTAGCAGTTCTCTGGGTCCTAAAATATTCAAATTCCTTGTAGAAAGCCATACTTTGTGTCCTATGTGGTATTTTGGAGTGTCTAATCTATGTTTGCCTGCTTGCTTCTTCATTGCAACCTTGTAGTTATTTAGATGTTTAAGGAATTACATGAAACCAGATGTTTCTGATTCTAAGTGAGGTTAGGCATGATTCTTTGCACAAACCCTAACAGTCTGCCACTGTCAGGTAAAACCTTTCCCATTCCAGAGATTCAGTATTAGGGGCCTGATTTACATCTTGGCGGTACTACAACCGTCCTGCAGTGGCAGCAGTCCCAAGTACTCCATCAAGCTGATGGCGGTCCCCCCGCTGTATTTAAATGTATTGTGGCTGACTCTTAGTATGCATTGACAGAGTGTGCACTGCCACGTACCTGGATCTACCACTGCAGAAGCAGCTGACTCCAATGCTGGCGAATAGTACTCCATCACTGTCAGGGCGGTGAGATTGCTCCGATTTATATTTGCCAGTTGTGCTGGTGATGTTCTAGCAGCAGGTTGCCGACTGAGTGAATCTGTCACTGGACACGGTCAACATTGGACTATTCCTGTGGCTATAGGCTGGTGTTTTGGCTAATTGTTTGCACCAGTATACAATGCTATAAAACACACTCCATTTCACACAATGATACTTTGCCATTTCACAGCAACACGACATTCATCCACAGTGATTTCACATTCAAGTCTGGTTTTCATTTTGCTTTTCCTAATATTGGTTCATTCTCTCTCTTTTCTAATATTTTTTGGGGGAATAATTACAGTCGGTCAAGTTTATAATTTTATACTGCCTGGGCCTGCAAATCCCCATTTTACTGAGGGATTATTGTCCGTAATGGTGAATGAAATCATAAGACTAAAGCCGCAATTGTTTGGAGTCCAAGTACAAAATACACCCCTATCTCAGAAAAGGCAAATGTGGGCCAGAATAGTTGACAGAGTAATTGCTGTAGTAAAGAACATACACACAGGAAGAAATTAGGAAAAGGTGGAATGACCTGGGTGGAGAGTGCGTTCCTTGGCCTCCAAGCATCACCTGAAGGCCCAGATGACTGATGGTGGTTCTCCCAGGTCCCCCTTATAACTCCGAAACTGGGAGGAGAAGGTCTTGCAGATCCTACATCCTGAAAGCATGACAGGAGTCCTTGGTGGAGTGGAGAATGTAAAGTTAAGCTTTTCATTGAGTCACTAATCCTAAATGTCCTGTTTGCTTTCAAGTTACCTGTTGATAATATGTTCTGCAAAATTTATTTTACATAAAAACCTAAATACACCAGTAACATCTTTGGAAATATAAAGGGTATAGGATTGAACGAAAAAGTAATTTTATGGAGTATGATCATCTTGACCAAAGATTGTTAGTGGCAAAAACTCCATCTCCTCAAAAGCCTTTCTATTATATAATTTTCTTTTTTCCTGTTAAGTAAACCGAAGGGGAAAATTAGTAGTTTTATATGGGCGTCAAAAGGGATCAGAATATCATGGAAGAAACTCAGGAGAAAGTTGATAGTGGGAGGGCTGACTCTGTTAGATGTTCGGATTTATTGCCATCTATTTCAATTTAGAAACTTTCGAATGTTGGCTAACAAACCAGATCGCTCTTCAATCAGTAGATTATATAGGGCGATGATAATCAGCCTGGGAGAGAGTCATTTTTTTGATAAATATGGAAATCCAAAATATTTTTAAATAGTCAGGCGAAGGTTTTTAATTACTGGCAGCATTAAGAACCTGGGTTTTTTATTTTAGAAATAGGTTTCACATTTAATATTACACGTCTTCAGCCCCAATCTTGGACTCTCCCAGCACACCAGAATGTTTAGAGGATCAGTTTAGCCACCCTTGTAGACAAGCTGGTCTAAACTATTGGGCAGACCTGAAAGTTGGATCAAGATTAGTGGAATGGCAAGAATTGGCACTATGTACTAATAGTCAGCTTACAAGATTCATGTACTATCAGTTACAATTGTGGTGGGTAACTTGGGAGAGGTTCGAGGAGGGGGAGGGGGAGTGGATTAAACAGGTAATGAATGTCAGACCATTAAAAAAGATGGTAACGTTATGGTATTGGGACTTTCTTGAGGCCGAAGACAAGAATGACTCTGAAGTATCATCAATATGGAAGGATGAAATAATAGAGGCAACTGTGGCAAGCATCTTTTAATACATTATACTTGGTGGTGAAAGCTGCACCACTGAAGAGAAACCATCTGTTTTCTAACCACAGGGCTTACTGAACCCTGAGAAAGCTGTCAAAGATAGCTGATCAAGACAGTGAATGTCCGAAAGGCAATGCTTTACAGGCTGATTATGTGCACATGTTTATGTGCTGTCCAGCACTGGCCGCATACTGGGATAGAGTGAGTAAGTTCATCAGCGACATAACAGGACATCATATGAAGGTAAGCCTCCAGCTTGTGTTCTTTGGGAAAGGTCCTGATCGGCATATAATGTCTAACTCTGCTAAGGCGAGGCTTGTCTTTTTTATGCATTCATTGTCAAGGAGAGAGATTTGCAGGCTTTGAAAGTCAGCAGACCCGCCTCTTTTTAATGATCTTCTTAAAAAAATCAACCTAATATGCCAGATGGATATACTATGTGATCCGCAAAGTTATGAGAGGGTCTGGAAACACTACATTGATTGTCCAAAACCAGCCTGGTCTGATGATTCAGCCATATAATTTGTGTATTCTATGCTAGCAGGGCCAAACAGTAAACAGCAATTATTTTTGGTGTGGTTATATTACCTTTGTTGAGGGAACTATGCTGGTAAGAAAGCAATGGTGTGAGGAGGACAAAACATTGTTTTTACTTCACGAATGTCATTTTGTAGCTCCCAATATTTTAAATATGAAAGATTGTGTAAAGTTTACATTCTAATGTGTTTTGTACAGAATCTTTAAAAATAATTTTGTCAAACAAAATACTGTTATTGGCGGCGTAAACAACACTGCGCAAATATTGCATTTAACCACAGTAATGCACTACATGCACAATTTTATTTTTTTAAATACATGAGTATTTTCCATAGTCTGAATTTGTAAGCAGACTAGCCACCATTCTGACTGATGGAGATCCACTTAACAGTCACAAACCCACTATTTGCCCGTCTACAATGGTGGTGGCCTGACCTCGCAGTCAGAAAATTTGCAATCAGAGGTCCAAGGCAGAAGTTCACTGCATAATACTTATTCAACTGCACCACAGACACATCTATAGACTAACATGTGTGAAAGCAATGTACAAAGGCCAATGGCAGTGTCTGTGTCCTCTGTCGATTGTGTATGTTGTGTTCACATATGCTGCAGTTCAAAAAAAGCTCACTTGCCTCTTAGCACTGCAGCCCTCAAGACTCCCACCACTATTGTTGCTGTTTCTGACCTCTTGGAGCAATGTTGACAGGTGGAAAAAATGAGAGGGCCTCTGCCTTCTCGCCAGAGGATCTGGAGTTGCTCATAGGAGGTCCTTTCCCTATATGACCTGCTCTGTGGCTCACCAGAGGAACAAGTACATGTCTAAAATGTATATGTGAATCTGTCTAACTGTTATTTTTTCCATAAACACCGGCTACAGTGTCCTTTTGAGCTCCTGATTGAAGTGTATTGAGTGAAGTGAAGTACCATATATTTTGTTCCTTACATAGGACAATGATGTTAGAGATTTCTAAGCACTTTACAGTGTTAACAAACAGCATTAGCATGGATTGTGTGTTCAAAGTTCTAGATTGTAATTGCTGTGCATGTAGCTATATATTATGTATATGTTTGAATTACATGTGAAATGTAGAAATCTCACATCATGTAAATAGGAAAATACTATATATTGTCTTCAGAAATGTACATATGTATATATATATATATATATATGTATATATATATATATATATATATATATATATATATATATATATATATATATATATATATATATATATATATATATATATATATATATATAGATAGATATGCGGAAACTCCAAACACCACTTCCGAGTCAGACGGGAGTCAGATCGGCGAGGTAACAGAGGAGACGGACCACCAAATGCGCTTCACAGGTTCTTTATTGCAAAATTGTCAGTAGGCAAGAGGACACTACGCGTTTCGGGCTTGAAAAGCCCTTGTTCACATGCAAGTGAGCCAGTTTAGAATTTTTTACTTTTATAATGCAGTGCACCCCCAATCAGCCCGCCCAGTCACATGATGTCAGAGTGTCATAGAAATGAAAGACATACTACTCCTATCTATAGGAGTGTAGTGCTACATACGGAATTTTTACATTTAGCAAATAGTGTGTATATCAAATAAAAAATCATTTGTCACGGCAACATACAGCGAAATACAGCACTATGCAATAATTGTGCAATATAGTCCCACAAATATTATTTGTAAGAATTTCATCTACTCAATTCCACGATAAATCCATTAAAAAAAACGTAAATTACACACATGATGTATTTAAAGTGACTGGAGGATCCTAGGCTGATTCATAAGTGCAAATATATACAGATTTGACTGGTTCCAAGCCTGCGTCAAGTGGAGTATATTAAAGTGCATAAGGGAATGAGGGGAATGGGGATAAAGTGCTAAACCTACATATTGCAAAGTACCCTGTGTATTCAATATATATATATATGTTTTCTGTACAAACCAAATGCAAATGAGCTTTGTCATGTGTATTGTCCCACAAATCACTCTGCCTAAATCAGGGGTCTCCAAACAGTTGATTGGGAGATACGCTCCCAGACCCCTTCAGAGTAGCACACAACCTTGAAGTCAGTTTTTCGATGAGCAGAAGGTAATTTTTTCATATAAATGTTAATGGAAGGCTGTGTTTATTTGACATGATCATCAGACTGCAGATGGCAAGGCAAATTGTTTTTCCTTTAGTAATTCACAATGTTTTGCACTGATCTAAAGTAGCTCATGTCACAGAAAATGTAGAAGCCCCCTGGGCTAGATGATATAACTGGCCTGGAATAGTGAGTGTAGGACATGATAAGTGTTAGACCTGGCACCTTGGCGTGAGTCTCCCTTCCACTTTTTGCTGATGTGCCTCCGATGTTTTGCTGGTTTTCCGATACTCAGGGCACTGCGCCACGGCTGACCCGTGCCGCAGTGCAAGTGCTCCCTACTGTAAATTGTACATGCGATTGGTATCCATGATTGGTTCATTGGATTTACTGTTAGTCCCTAGTAAAGCGCACTAGAGAGTGCCGGGGCTTGTGGATGCCGATACTGCTGGTGGGCCTGCAGCGCTGGTTGCGCCACCCACCGAAGCCGCCGTAAAGATGTGTCTGGGAACTGCGACCGCAGAACCCGCGTGCGGTCTCGTACCGTCACGCTAGCTGGGCAAGTGCACCCACTTGCCAGCACCGACCCTTCCCTTGACTACATATTAGTCACCCCTATGGTAGGCCTGCGGGCAGGGTGCGTTGTAGGTGTAAGGTAGGACAAGCCCTGATGTGCGTGGCATGTCCTAGTAGTGACTTACAACCAAGACCGTATTTCACTATTGAAGGCTACCTGCTCCATTAGGCCAGACTGAGCTGCGAGAATTATTACACCCTATAATCCCCGCAGGCTCAAGGAGCATGGTAGCGAGTCATGTTTAGTATGCCTGAACTCAGGATAATAAAATATTTCTTGTAGTCAAGTTTATTTTAGTATCCTGGGTTTGCAAATGCTACTTTTAGAAAGTTAGCATTTGCTTGCTTAACCATTTCAGCCCGCCTCTGCTGGTATGTGTATCTGACTGTCTGGGATGTGTTAGTGACAGGGCTGGAGGGATGACAGGTGGTGAATGCGCAGATTACACCTTAGTGGGAGGTAGGAGTGCCTCTTGACTCGAACTGTAGCTGTGCTCGGCCACCACAATGCTGGCTCCACCCTCCTGGGGAGCGGCGGATGACTCTGCCGGCACCTGGCCCAGGAAGGGCGAAGCCCCCATCAACAAGGTACTCTGGCCACCCCTGTCCGCACAATGCTGGCTCCACCTCCTGTGGGGCGTCTGATGCGCCTGCCCCTCACACTGAAAGCAGAAGCCGGAGTACACCCACCGGGGTACTCAAGGATTGAGAGTGGCTATGCAAAGGCCCCCCTGGCCTGCGAGAACAAAAGAATTGGCCTATAAAAGAAGGAGCCGTGCTCCTTGAAAATTAGATCCTGTTTGGGCCACAGAAGGACTCTGCCCTACGAGAAGGACCGTGAGAGACAAGGAAGGGTGCTGACTCTTGCCTGTGTCTGGTGCCTTGCTGCTGAAGGAGAGGAAGAAGAAAAGACTACGAGAAGACTTTTGCTTTACTTTGTGCCAAACTCTGCTGAAGAGATCTCCAAGGGCTTGCAACTGAACTTGCCCCCTGACCAGCGTCCCAGGACCAGTGGACGCTACCCCCTTGGAAGAAAGCGACTGCGGGTGCTGGCCATCGCCGCAGCACCGACGGAGGAATCTCCTCCAAGGCAACGACATCCACCTGACCACCGTGACCGGGGCCCAACGCAACAGCGAGAGCAAAGTAAGGACCAGCCGCCGCTGGCCCGAACACCGTGACCGCAACTGCACCGGGAGCCCGAGAGCAAAGCGAAGGAGGACCCGTCCGGTCCGAGCTCTCGAGGTGACTGCATAACGAGCAGCCACTCACCTGCAAAGACGGACAGTTGCCCTGTGAGAATCCGCAAGGTCGGTAGCCTGCCCGACAGCCCA
This sequence comes from Lissotriton vulgaris, assembly GCF_964263255.1. Lineage (NCBI taxonomy): Eukaryota > Metazoa > Chordata > Amphibia > Caudata > Salamandridae > Lissotriton > Lissotriton vulgaris. The sequence goes on from NC_141685.1 coordinate 1,251,509,349, forward strand.
GCTGTGAGTCCACAGCTGCACCGGCACTTGGCTGGGTACGTCCTGCACTTGGGGACCATACTGCCACTTGCCGCCACCGCACAGCCGCCGCCTCAAGGGTCGGAGCGGACGACGAGGAGAGGACCCTGCCGCCACAGAACACCACTGCCCCGGATGACCAGTGACCTGCTCGGCTGAAGAGCCGCAACGATCAGCGACCCCGGGAAGGCAACGCGACGTGGGACAGATCCCCTGGACGCCGCCGGCTCCACAAGAACTTTGGTTAACACCGGCCTACGGGCCCTCAGAGAACTGCTATAAGAACTGTGGTAACCTGAACTGAGTAACCTGCAACCGTTATCATAACTTACGTGACTGTATTTACAAGCCTGCTTAAAATCTATATAAAGATATATATTTTTACAGGATACAGTCTGGTCTCGTTGTGTGGTGGGTTGGTTGTAAAGGTGTACTATTGCAAGTGTTTAACCCTATGTGCCCCAAAGATTAGCCTACGACTGCTTAAGCCACACTACCTAGAGGGTAAGCAGAGGTTGTCTGGAAGGTAACCCTCAGCCCTGACGAGGAAGAGAGAGTCCCTGCTTGTCGCTAGTGTTGCACTGCGCCAACTAGAGCCTCCCCCTTCCTACATTGGACGCAGCGGTGAGGATTTCGAATTTACACTTGCGATATCTATACCTGAGCTTCTGACCACTACACAAGGATTACGGTCCAGTTACTTAGCCACAGACTTTGCTTTTGAATTTTGCCAAAAAGAAGATTCCGAGTGCAGAAGCCATGCCGGGCACAAAGAGCCTGGATGGAGCGGAGTCCACGACCTCCGAAGTGTTGGAGGTGGAGTGGGACGCCGCAAAGCTGGATAAGTACTCCAAAACTGAACTGAAGTTTTTCTGTAGGAAACTCAAGGTTCCGCACGCTGGTTGCAAGAACAAGCCAGAGCTCTACAAGGCCCTGAAAGCCTGGGTGGAGTCCAGAAAGACCCCGGAGGATCAAGACGCCCTCGCCGAGCAGAATGCAACGGAGGAGCAGAATGCACTTGGGGATCTGATTGACCTCGAAAGGCAAGACAGCGTGCACAGCTTTGGTAAAGACCTGTCGCCAGAGGAGCTGGCGGACAGGAAGGAAACGAGGAATCACGAAAGGAAGCTGGCAGAATTGAAAATCCAGCTGGAGCTTGAAACAAAAAGAATGGCGCTGGAAGAGCGAAAGCACCAGATGGATTATGAAGTAAAAATGAGGGAGATAAGTCTCAAAGAGAGAGACTTGGATCGTCCTCCCTCTGGTGGCAGCACATAGCCAGTGAAGGTAGAGTCAAGAGTGCACATCCCGAAGGACGTAGTTAAGGAGTTCTTTAAGGGGGATGACATAGGACAGTGGTTTAGGGCATACGAGGTAGCCATGTCCTCCCACCGGGTCCCTGACAAGGATTGGGGAGCGGGGTTGTGGGGAAGGTTCCTTAGCGAAGGGAGAGATACCTTGCTAGATTTGCCCGTTGAGAATCAGAGATCCTATGCCCACATGAAAGAAGCTTTAATGAACAGGTACGGGCTTACCCCTGAAATGTATAGACAAAAGTTTAGGGGATGTACTAAGCGGCCTGGGAATACGTATGTGGAGTATGTGACTTACTTTTGCAGAGCACTGGATGGTTGGGTGAAGGGTAGCAAAGTTAATGATTTTCAAGGTCTCTTTGATTTAATTGCATGGGAGCACTTGTCTGATCACTGTTTTCCTGAGTTACGCCAACACCTGATCGATAGCAAGCTGTCCAACCCGAGGAAGCTTGCTGAGGAGGCGGACCGCTGGCTCAGCACCAGGGTCCACAAGGGTCCCGTGGGAGACTCCGCCAAGAGTGGGCAGGGTCCCCAGCAGAAGAGTGGGGGGGACAAGGGGGGAAAACAGAAAGGGTTCCAAAAAGGCCCCAAAGTAGTTCCCAAGGGAGCCCGCAGCAGGGTTCTCAGCCTCCCCCACCTCCGAAGCAGAATGGGGCCCCGACAGGTAAACCTGTTCCAAAGGGGCCCTTCAATTGTTTCAAATGTGGCGAGCCTGGGCACATATCCAGTGACCCCAAGTGTCGCCTGTTTGGAAAACCTGCACCCACTGGTGCTCCGCCCCGACAAGTGACTAGCGTTCACCTGGGAGAAGAAATGATGGTCCCGGGGGGTGGAGATCCCGTTCACATGACCCTAGTCTCGCTAGGAGACAGTGAGATGATCCCTACGAACTACCTGCCCTCTAACACTAAGAAATATGGGCAGGTGGTGATCATCAATGGTAAGGAAGCTGAGGCAGCACCTGGTGTCTCAAGAGCAGGTTGTACCCCATGCCTACTGTAGGGTTATCAACGCTGATAATTCAGAGAGTCAGTGTCCGATGGCTCAAGTTCCCTTCGAGTGGGGGGGGGTCTCTGGTACTCTGCAGGTCTGTGTGAGAAAAACCATGCCTGTTGACTGTTTGCTAGGGAATGACTTGGAGCACTCCCCTTGGGAAAATGTGGAGAAGACGACTCACCTGCGGATGGTGGGTCTGCCTGACTGGGCGTGCGTGACCACCCGGTCGATGGCAGCCAGTAGGGGTGATCAAGAGGTCCTGGGGCCTGAAGGAGAGGCCCAGGAACCGGCCTTAGGGAGAAGGCGCCGGGGGCGCGGGAAACCGGCTCCTGAAGTTCCCACGGTCCAGGAGGAAGCAGACCTTGAGGGGATGCCCTTGAGCCTACAGGGGAACAGATCGCCGAACTGGGGGACCTGCCTGAGCTGACCCATTGGCAGCAAGAAGAAGGACCCTCCAGGGAGGAATTCTGCAGGGAGCAGAAAGAATGCCCTTCTCTCGTGGGTATGCGGCAGCAGGCTGCAGACCAGGCCAATGGTGTTCAGGCCAAAACACATTACGTGTACTGGGAGAACGACCTCCTGTATTCAGAGCCTAAGGCTGCTGAACCTAGGTCAGCCTGTGTGCTGGTGGTACCCCAGAAGTTCAGAGCCTTCCTACTGGGTCTGGCTCACGATGTGCCTTTAGCAGGACATTTGGGGATGGACAAGACCTATGACAGGCTTGTCACCCACTTTTACTGGCCCCAAATGCATAAGAGTTCAGACGCTCATTGCAGAACCTGTCCGACTTGCCAGGCAAGTGGGAAGACCGGAGGGAAGAACAAGGCTCCCCTCCAACCCTTCCCTGTGGTCGGTACGCCATTCCAGCGAGTGGGTATTGACATCGTTGGGCCTCTGGACCCCAAGACAGCCATGGGCAACAGGTTCATCCTGGTCTTGGTGGACCATGCCACCCGGTACCCTGAAGCCATCCCTCTGAGGACAGTGACGGCTCCCGTGGTGGGGCGTGCACTGATGGGAATTTTCTCACGAGTAGGATTCCCTCTAGAGGTGGTGAGCGACAGGGGGACCAATTTCATATCGAAGTATATGAAGTCCCTTTGGCAAGAGTGTGGCGTAACGTATACGTTCACCACGCCTTACCATCCCCAAGGTAACGGGTTGGTTGAGAGATTCAACCGAACCCTAAAAGGCATGATCATGGGCCTGGAAGGTCCGATGAGGCGTAAGTGGGACGTCCTCTTGCCATGCCTACTCTTTGGATATCGCGAGGTGCCACAGAAGTCCCTAGGGTTCAGTCCCTTTGAACTACTGTACGGCCACCCCGTGAGAGGACCACTGAGTTTGGTAAAGGAAGGCTGGGAGCAATCTCCCAGGAAACCTCCCCAGAATGTATATAGCTACATGCTGGCCTTCAGAAACCAAACCAGACGCTTCAGACAACTTGCCGAGGCAAATCTGGAAGCGAGCCAGGAAGAAATTAAGCGGTGGTACGATCAGAATGCCACTCTGGTCGAGCTTCAACCTGGTCAAGAGGTGTATGTCCTGGCCCCAGTGGAGCCCTGTGCCCTTCAAGATAAGTGGACAGGCCCATTTGAGGTTGTGGAGCGCAAGAGCCCCGTGACATACTTGGTAGACATGAAGACGCCCAGGAACCCTTTGCGGGTCCTACATGTCAACCGCCTCAAGCCCCACTTGCGAAGGTCCGAAGTGGGCATGTTGTTGGCAACCGATGACGGAATGGAGGAGGAGTCGGAGCCTCTTCCTGACCTCTTGGTGGCCTGTGAGAAAGATGGGTCAGTGGATGGAGTTAACCTCTCACCCACCCGACCGCCGAACAACAGGAGGACTGCCGCCAGTTGCTGGGGCAGTTTCCAGACCTGTTTTCCCTGGTTCCGAGTGTCACAGATTGGTGCGTCCATGATGTGGACACTGGAGACAGCTTACCTGTGAAGCATAAGGCTTACAGGGTGACTGACAGGGTCCGGGCCTGCATCAAAGAGGAGGTCTCCAAGATGCTTGCCCTCGGGGTGGTTGAGTCTTCCAGCAGTCCTTGGTCCAGCCCCGTGGTCTTGGTTCCGAAGGCTGCTGCGCCGGGAGCCACACCCGAACTCCAGTTCTGTGTGGACTACAGAGGACTCAATTCAGTCACGAAGACTGACGCTCACCCCATCCCCAGAGCTGACGAGCTCATTGATCGGCTGGGGGCTGCTAGGTTCCTTAGTACGTTTGATTTAACGTCTGGGTACTGGCAGATCGTCTTGACCGATGGGGCAAAGGAGAGGTCGGCATTCTCTACACCAGATGGGCATTTCCAGTTCCGGGTTATGCCATTTGGAATGAAGAATGCCCCTGCCACCTTTCAGAGATTGGTCAACCAGGTGTTGGCTGGACTGGACGAGTTCAGTGCCGCCTACCTGGATGACATCGCGGTGTTCAGTGGCACCTGGCCAGAACACCTGCGACACCTCTGGGAAGTGTTGATGGCCCTGCGCAGAGCAGGCCTCACAATCAAGGCAAGCAAGTGCCAGATTGGGCAGGGTTCAGTGGTGTACTTGGGACACCAAGTTGGGAGTGGCAAGGTAGCACCCTTGCAGCCCAAAATCGAGACCATCCTGGCTTGGGAACCCCCCAAGACCCAGATTGCAGTGAGAGCCTTCCTGGGGCTCACTGGGTATTACAGGAGGTTTGTCAAGGGCTATGGCACGATCGTGACCCCCTTGACAGAGCTGACTTCGAAGAAGCAGCCCAGGAATGTGATTTGGACTGACACCTGTCAGAAGGCTTTTGACACCCTGAAGACTGCCATGTGCACGGCGCCCGTGCTCCTGGCTCCTGATTTCTCCAAGGAATTCATAGTGCAAACAGACGCTTCAGAGCATGGTGTAGGGGCTGTTCTTTCACAGATGACTGAGGAGGGCTTTGACCAACCCGTAGCCTTCATAAGTAGGAGGTTACTTCCACGGGAAAGTAGGTGGAGTGCAATAGAGCGTGAAGCATTTGCTGTGGTCTGGGCGCTGAAGAAGCTAAGACCCTACTTGTTTGGGTCTCACTTCCGAGTTCAGACGGACCACAGGCCCCTCAGATGGTTGATGCAAATGAGGGGTGAGAACCCGAAACTGTTGAGGTGGTCCATTTCTCTACAGAGTATGGACTTTACGGTGGAACACCGCCCTGGCACCGATCACGCCAACGCTGACGGTCTGTCCAGATTTTTCCGCCTTAGTGATGTGGAACTCCCTGGGGAAGGGTAGTTCCCCCCACATTTCAGCTGGAGGGGACACATGTTAGACCTGGCACCTTGGCGTGAGTCTCCCTTCCACTTTTTGCTGATGTGCCTCCGATGTTTTGCTGGTTTTCCGATACTCAGGGCACTGCGCCACGGCTGACCCGTGCCGCAGTGCAAGTGCTCCCTACTGTAAATTGTACATGCGATTGGTATCCATGATTGGTTCATTGGATTTACTGTTAGTCCCTAGTAAAGCGCACTAGAGAGTGCCGGGGCTTGTGGATGCCGATACTGCTGGTGGGCCTGCAGCGCTGGTTGCGCCACCCACCGAAGCCGCCGTAAAGATGTGTCTGGGAACTGCGACCGCAGAACCCGCGTGCGGTCTCGTACCGTCACGCTAGCTGGGCAAGTGCACCCACTTGCCAGCACCGACCCTTCCCTTGACTACATATTAGTCACCCCTATGGTAGGCCTGCGGGCAGGGTGCGTTGTAGGTGTAAGGTAGGACAAGCCCTGATGTGCGTGGCATGTCCTAGTAGTGACTTACAACCAAGACCGTATTTCACTATTGAAGGCTACCTGCTCCATTAGGCCAGACTGAGCTGCGAGAATTATTACACCCTATAATCCCCGCAGGCTCAAAGAGCATGGTAGCGAGTCATGTTTAGTATGCCTGAACTCAGGATAATAAAATATTTCTTATAGTCAAGTTTATTTTAGTATCCTGGGTTTGCAAATGCTACTTTTAGAAAGTTAGCATTTGCTTGCTTAACCATTTCAGCCCGCCTCTGCTGGTATGTGTATCTGACTGTCTGGGATGTGTGAGTGACAGGGCTGGAGGGATGACAGGTGGTGAATGCGCAGATTACACCTTAGTGGGAGGTAGGAGTGCCTCTTGACTCGAACTGTAGCTGTGCTCGGCCACCACAATGCTGGCTCCACCCTCCTGGGGAGCGGCGGATGACTCTGCCGGCACCTGGCCCAGGAAGGGCGAAGCCCCCATCAACAAGGTACTCTGGCCACCCCTGTCCGCACAATGCTGGCTCCACCTCCTGTGGGGCGTCTGATGCGCCTGCCCCTCACACTGAAAGCAGAAGCCGGAGTACACCCACCGGGGTACTCAAGGATTGAGAGTGGCTATGCAAAGGCCCCCCTGGCCTGCGAGAACAAAAGAATTGGCCTATAAAAGAAGGAGCCCTGCTCCTTGAAAATTAGATCCTGTTTGGGCCACAGAAGGACTCTGCCCTACGAGAAGGACCGTGAGAGACAAGGAAGGGTGCTGACTCTTGCCTGTGTCTGCTGCCTTGCTCCTGAAGGAGAGGAAGAAGAAAAGACTACGAGAAGACTTTTGCTTTACTTTGTGCCAAACTCTGCTAAAGAGATCTCCAAGGGCTTGCAACTGAACTTGCCCCCTGACCAGCGTCCCAGGACCAGTGGACGCTACCCCCTTGGAAGAAAGCGACTGCGGGTGCTGGCCATCGCCGCAGCACCGACGGAGGAATCTCCTCCAAGGCAACGACATCCACCTGACCACCGTGACCGGGGCCCAACGCAACAGCGAGAGCAAAGTAAGGACCAGCCGCCGCTGGCCCGAACACCGTGACCGCAACTGCACCAGGAGCCCGAGAGCAAAGCGAAGGAGGACCCGTCCGGTCCGAGCTCTCGAGGTGACTGCATAACGAGCAGCCACTCACCTGCAAAGACGGACAGTTGCCCTGTGAGAATCCGCAAGGTCGGTAGCCTGCCCGACAGCCCAGCTGTGAGTCCACAGCTGCACCGGCACTTGGCTGGGTACGTCCTGCTCGGCTGAAGAGCCGCAACGATCAGCGACCCCGGGAAGGCAACGCGACGTGGGACAGATCCCCTGGACGCCGCCGGCTCCACAAGAACTTTGGTTAACACCGGCCTACGGGCCCTCAGAGAACTGCTATAAGAACTGTGGTAACCTGAACTGAGTAACTTGCAACCGTTATCATAACTTACATGACTGTATTTACAAGCCTGCTTAAAATCTATATAAAGATATATATTTTTACAGGATACAGTCTGGTCTCGTTGTGTGGTGGGTTGGTTGTAAAGGTGTACTATTGCAAGTGTTTAACCCTATGTGCCCCAAAGATTAGCCTACGACTGCTTAAGCCACACTACCTAGAGGGTAAGCAGAGGTTGTCTGGAAGGTAACCCTCAGCCCTGACGAGGAAGAGAGAGTCCCTGCTTGTCGCTAGTGTTGCACTGCGCCAACTAGAGCCTCCCCCTTCCTACAATAAGCAATGAGGGTAGTCTACAGGTCACTACAATGGTGTGAATTAATATATTTGTTGTACACAGCATGCGAAAATACACATTATTTATATTGTAATGGCTCATAATTGTAATTTATGAGCCATGTTTGTGATAGATGTAGTAACATTTTGTTACATTGATACAGACAAACAAAGAGTCACAAAACCATTTTTTTTACATTTCCTGTATCCATACAGCTCAATGCCCATCTGAAGCGGGGCATCTGGAAGGCCATCATCAGGAAGGTGTGGACCCTTGGGGTCTTCCAGCGGTGCAGCCGCCATTGCAGGAAGAGAGCTGGGAGGACCTACGATGCTAGACCAGAAAGTCAGCTTGAGCAGGCCTCCCAACGTGGAAAGCGAGTGTATCACACACTGACCTCCCTAATGGCCCGCATTCTTTAGGTGGCCTATCGCCAGCTTCATGAGCATCTGAGAGCCCAGTTGCAGCAACAAGGGGGCAAGTTCTTATTTGAGTTTCATATGCTACATGCCAAATTTTCTTTTACACCCAGGATTTTTTCCATCCACATTAAGGGTGCTTCATGTCCGATGCACAAGACGAGTTCATGAAGGTGTAAGTTTTACACAATGTGCATGATTATGTGCTTTGTCTATACATTTCCTGGAAAGGATCCCACCTTATTCGTGTTCACTACCAAAGGACTGTTCTGAGCAGGCACATGGCTACCTAAACTACACATATACATCTGGTTGTTTGATGTCATGAGAGACAGTTGCACCAAACAGGCCACTAGTCTTTGTTGTGTCAGGTGTGATGCTCCTTCACTATTGTGGATGATGTAATCGTAGACCAATTACATGTGACATTGCATACTATTCAGTTATGATACAGTGGATTTTCCCAATGGCACATTGTATTAATTTAAGATATTTTGGAGTCAAACGTGAATAAGTAGTTGCTCTGTACTAAGGTGGATTAGAATGTATCAAGCCCTTTGTATTTACTTGGGTCTGGGTGGAGTTACTCTGCATAATTCTGCAAATTGCTGGAACAACTCCACTGCACTCCGCCAAGTTTCGCCAGCGGCAGAGTCTGTTGAGTTGTGCTGCTCGCACTGATTTTTAGCACCAAGAGTTTGTCCTGTACAGCAAAATCAGCAGGAACGCCATTACGCATTGTGCCAAACGGTGCTGCTGTTTTCTGCCACTCGAGTAGATATTCTACTCAACCAGCAGCTTTCTCAATGCGATCAGCAGATTTCTCAACGCGAGTGGTCGCAATCTGCCACGACAGGCCGCATTGAGAACTTTTGCTGGGTGGACGTTTGGCGCGCAATTTTTTCTCGTGTGTGGCAACTTAACGTTGGTGAGCTGCTCGAGAGAAAAAAAACGCCACGTGACACTTCGTGGAGTTTTTCCGAACACTGAGCAAAACTCTGTGAACTCCTCCAGTGGAGCAAAATTCTTCACCAACTAGTATACATGTCTACAACAGCATAGATAAATACATATTGCCTGTTACATTTATAAGCTACTTCAGTACTGAAACCAAATAATATGTGTACAATACTTGAGTTACCTGAGGTAATTGAAACCATTGTAAAATGGCCAAACAAAGGAGACCGGCTTTCAGTTTCTACAAATATTGGTACATTATTGCAGTGTTTGTTTACACATTGAAACATATTTTTATTTCTGTGTCTGTCATTAATGCAGCTGTTTCGAGCTTGTACACACAGTGTCCCAAGTATATTTGGTGTTTATCCTAATTAGTGACATACGTTCACTATTCTGGAGAACAAAGTCCAATAATTCACATTGAATCATATTTTAATATTAGTGTATGTCATTAATGCAGCTGTTTTGACTTTGCACACAGTGTTCAAAGTATATTTGGTGTGGTGTGTTACCGTTACAACGGAACTTTTACAACGTAATGCTGTTACAACGCAGCTATTACATCGTAAATACCATTACAATGCATGCCATTACAACGCATGGCATTACATAGCAGATGGTATTACAACGCATACCATTACATCGTAAGTATTGGTAAGTATTTAATTTTTATTTTTATTTTATTTAATATGTTATTATTGATTTAATTATTATTAATTATAAAAAAAATTTATTTCGTTTTTAAATATTATAAATTAAATATATTAATTTAAGTATTTTTTAAAATAAGTATGAGTATAGGAGTATATGTTTTGGGGTACTGATGTATATGTTTTGGGGTGTTTGGGTATTTTTAGGTTTTAGGGCAGTGTTTGGGTTTTGGGGTACAGGGGTGTTTTTAGGTTTTAGGGCAGGGTTTGGGTTTTGGGGTACAGGGGTATTTTTAGGTTTTAGGGCAGGGTTTGGGTTTTGGGGTACAGGGGTGTTTTTAGGTTTTAGGGTAGGGTTTGGGTTTTGGGGTACAGGGGTGTTTTTAGGTTTTAGGGTAGGGTTTGGGTTTTGGGGTACAGGGGTGTTTTTAGGTTTTAGGGCAGGGTTTGGGTTTTGGGATACAGGGGTGTTTTTAGGTTTTAGGGCAGGGTTTGGGTTTTGGGGTACAGGGGTGTTTTTAGGTTTTAGGGCAGGGTTTGGGTTTTGGGGTACAGGGGTGTTTTTAGGTTTTAGGGCAGGGTTTGGGTTTTGGGGTACAGGGGTGTTTTTAGGTTTTAGGGCAGGGTTTGGGTTTTGGGGTACAGGGGTGTTTTTAGGTTTTAGGGCAGGGTTTGGGTTTTGGGGTACAGGGGTGTTTTTAGGTTTTAGGGCAGGGTTTGGGTTTTGGGGTACAGGGGTGTTTTTAGGTTTTAGGGCAGGGTTTGGGTTTTGGGGTACAGGGGTGTTTTTAGGTTTTAGGGCAGGGTTTGGGTTTTGGGGTACAGGGGTGTTTTTAGGTTTTAGGGCAGGGTTTGGGTTTTGGGGTACAGGGGTGTTTTTAGGTTTTAGGGCAGGGTTTGGGTTTTGGGGTACAGGGGTGTTTTTAGGTTTTAGGGCAGGGTTTGGGTTTTGGGGTACAGGGGTGTTTTTAGGTTTTAGGGCAGGGTTTGGGTTTTGGGGTACAGGGGTATTACGACTTTATAGAAATTAAATTAATTAAATTAATTTTATTTAATTTAATTAAATTAATAACAATATTTACAATTATTAATTTAATTGTATTAATAAACGATTACAATTAAATTATATTATTTAAAAATGTTTAATTAATTAAATTCTTTTAATTTTATTAATTATAATAATATTATGTATTATTTATAACTTAATTAAATTATAATTATATTTATTGTAATTAATTACATTATATTATTTTTTATTTATAAATTTTTTATATATCATTAATTATATTATTTTAAATTACTATAATTAAATTAATTACTGTTGTAATAATGTTATATTATTTTTATTATTTTAAATTAATTTAATTAACTTTATTACATTTTTTAAAAAAAAGATATACTTACCAATACTTACGATGTAATGGTATGCGTTGTAATACCATCTGCTATGTAATGCCATGCGTTGTAAAGGCATGCATTGTAATGGTATTTGCGATGTAAAAATCGCGTTGTAACGGAACGCGTTGTAAAACATCGCGTTGTACTGACACCAATCCATTTGGTGTCAATCCTAATTGGTGACATAAATTCACTATTCTGGAGAACAAAGCCCAATAATTCAGAGGTGTTCAACAGTTTCTTTTGAGCACAGGTACTCATAGTACAGGCCGCGGGCCACCATTGGCCCGGCATTCTTTATTGGCGGCCTGTGGACCTTGCAGAAATCATACCTGTGTTTTCTTTTAAAGAGTGTCAGCAAACACCGCCGGTAGCAGCAGCGCGGACTTCGAGAGACTCTGCTGTATGGGGGCCGGGCAATTCCAGCGATAGAGTGGAGATGCAGGGATGCTAAGAAAAGGTGAAATAAAACAAAGCCTCATTAACAAGTAAATGGTCTTTTAAAGACCTGTGAAGTACTCAGGTGTGGCTTTGTGTGTGCCTGGGGAGCTGTCCCAGCCAGGCTGACACACACAACGGGGTGAGCTGACAGAGGGTGACAGAGGACAGCAGAATGTGAGAGCTGGGTAAGGTGACGGAAGGCAGCAGGGAGTGAGAGCCGGGTGAGGTGAGGGAGGACAGCAGGGAGTGAGAGCCAGGTGAGGTGTGCATTAAGAGCCTGTGATGTGATGTTTCCCGCCAGCCTGTAGTCAGAGGGTTGAGCCAAGGCCAGGGAGCTCAGGCATGGTCTCTTCTCTAGCAGCACAGCGCAAAAATGCTCGCCGCCAACTTGGTGCTATTTATAATTGATGCATGCATACCTACACGGACGGGTGACTGACGCCAAAGGGGGGCTTTGATCTGACAGCTCGGGGTGAGAGTCAGAATTGAAGCCAGCAGCAGATGTGATGACAGGCCCAATGGTGGGACAAACCCCCATGAAGCAGCAAATTCAGAGAGAAAATGAGCTGGCTTTTACATTTCACAGGGAGATGGTGGAATGGGGGTCCTGTCTCTGGGCTGGTGACGGGGATGTGTAGACACAGTACGTGTGCACTGCCGGAGGCACAGAGACAGATAGAGACAGAAACAGACAGAGACAGATAGCGATAGACAGAGACAGACAGGGACAGACAGACAGATTGAGACAGAGACAGATTGAGACAGAGACAGATTGAGGCAGAGACAGATTGATAGAGACAGATAGAGGCAGAGACAGATAGAGGCAGAGACAGATAGAGGTAAAGACAGACAGAGACAGACAATGATGGAAACAGAGAGAGAGAACGGGACAGATAGAGACAGAGACCGATAGAGGCAGAGACCAACAGAGACAGATAGAGGCAGAGACAGACAGAGATAGAGACCGAGACATGCAGAGACAGGGACAGACAGAAACAGAGGCAGAGACAGGGACAGACAGATAGAGGCAGAGACAGAGAGATGGAGAGGGAGACCGAGGGAGGGAGACAGACAGTGAAAGGGACAGACAAAGATAGGTAGAGGACGAGATAGGGGCAGGGACAGGCAGATAGAGACAGCGAGCCAGAGAGATGGAGAGGGAGATGGAGAGGGAGATGGAGTGGGAGATGGAGGGCGACAGAGGGATAGAGGGAGGGAGACAGAGGGTGACAAAGGGAAGGAGAGGGAGGGGGACAGAGAGAGGGAGACAAAGGAAGACCAAGAGAGAGGGAGGGAGTCAGATGAAGACAGTGGGATGGAGAGGTGAGACAAACAGAGGGGACAGAGGGAGACAGACAGAGGGAGATAGAGGGAGGGAGACAGAGGGAGGGAGACAGAGGGAGGGAGACAGAGGGAGGGAGACAGACAGAGGGAGAAAGAGAGACAGAGACAGAGGGAGACAGAGGAAGAGAGATAGAGGGAGACAGACAGAGGGAGGAGGAGCTTACTGTCAAGGACGGCTGGAGCAATTATGAGGGGCCGAGTATAGCCTGATCCGGCATTTCAAATACAGACATGATTCTGCGAATAGAACTCGGAGGACATACAGATTTCTTGGTATGCAAATATAGGAACTATGACTATCGCACTGGGTCTAATATACCCTTGAAATCGTTCTGGGCTTCTAACAATTATTACGCTCTGGAGGACTATTAAATATATCATAACGTGTGATCGGATTTATCCAGGATCCACGATAAAAGTATCGTGGATAGCAACTGAGACTGATTTCCTGAACCTCTGTTTTTCTAACAGAGTGGAAATTCTCTGGGGAATACATTACATTTTTCAGAACACTGTTGGATTTTGACGTTATAATCCTGTCCTGCATAACTTAAGAAGCAGGGTCAGCTGCCTTCACGAATAATCTACCTATTTCTATAAAGCCTTGAAAAGTCACTGGATGTGACAAAACACATGTCCGCTGTTCTTGTGCACACCAATCAAGACTGTGTAGTGTTAAGATTCTTGTATAGTATCTTTCCATGTGTATTATCCTGGAAATAGGGGCATACAGAGTCTTGACCAAAATTTTTATGTCTTAAAAATATTTGCAAAAATTAAAGAAAAGAAAGTTTTTTGTACAAACTAATCTCTGTTGTTTGCCTGTGATATTTCAATGAAGGGGTCTGTGTTCAAATTCATGGTCAGTTTTTTTTTGCTCTAGCCCCACCCTTCTACCCCACTGATCCTACCCCCACCGGTGCGGCCCTCGGCCATAAACCACACTGTCAATTTGGCCCCCGAGGGAAAGTTTGTGAGTACCCATGCTTTAGAGAAATGATTATGGTTAAGAGACAAAATCATATTAGGTGTAGGAGCTGTCATGGGGAATTAAATAACTGTAACCAAATTTATTTTGGGTTTTATGTAGCGCAAACTTAACCAGAGGGCATTAGAGCCCTTTACAGAGTTTGTACAAACAGCATTTATAAGGAATACACATGACAAAATGTATACATGAAAACATCATTATATATAGAGGGGAAATAAACAAAAGGGGTGGAATATGTGGTCGATATAGTTTGGAGGTAGCAATGGTAGGTTGTAACAGGGGTTGGGGGAATGATTGATCAGTTGTTTTGGAGATAGCAATGCACAGGCTATTCGATGGGGGTGAGGGAGTTGCATCTGAAAAAATTGATTTTAAGTCGGAGGTTCAGGTATTTATTGAGAAGAAATATTTTGAGATTTTTCCTTAGGTAATGGGATAATTCATTGTTGCATAGTTCTTGTGGGAGAGCACTTCAAATTCTGAGATCATTACCAGAGAAGGAATGTGTGAGTGACTTTTTTGTCTTAAATTCGGGCAGGATCAGGAGTAGAGAGTTTGAGCTTTGCAGAGGTCTCATTTGCCAGCTTTTGAGAGTTCGTGTGCGAGGTGCTTAGGATTTCCAGTGTAAAGAGCTTTGTGGGTTATGCAGGCTAGTTTGAATATGTTTCTCACTTTGATTGGTAGCCAAATGAATTTATTAGGTGTGGGGGTGATGTGGCCATACCGCCTCTCCCCAGAAAGAAGTCTAGCCACTGCATTTAGAGTAGATGTCATAGGTATAAGGTGGGCTTCTGGAGTACCAGTAATTGTTGCTTTGCAGTAGTTAAGCTTGGGTAGGACTAGGGATTACACTACAGTTTTTAGATCTTCAAGGAGGATGAAGGGTTTTATCTTCTTTGAAGTGTTTCAACGTGTGGAAGGCACTTTTTGGTGAGGTGTTCATATGTTTCAGTTGTTTTCAAATGTAATCCCTAGAGATGTAAAAGAGGCATAGATAGATATTTTACAGTTTAATGAATTTGAGTTATCAAGCCAGTTAAGGATAGGATATGGCTTTCCTTTTGGGTAGATGAAGAGGTGTTCAGTTTTGTTCAGGTTAAGCTTTATGTGGTTGTTAGTCAGCCAGCTTTCTACAATGGAGAGAGTGTTGTTTAGGTGTAGGCTGTTTTTGGATGACGAGATTCTGTTGTGGAGTTGAGTATCATCAGTGTAGAGATGGTAGGAAAGCCTAGCTTGTTTCAAGATCACTCCAAGGAGTCCCATGGAGAGGTTGAGCAAAGCAGGTGACATGATTGATCCTTGGGGAACTCTTTGTGGGACTAAGATTGCTGGTGAGGTGGAAATGCTTAATTTGATTAGGTGCAATCTTTGCTTTCGGTATGAGGCGAACCACTGCAGGATAGTGTCATTGATGCCAGCACACTGTGAGAGAGAGTCTAGGAAACTGCTGTGGTTAACATTACCAAAGGCCACTGAGAGGTCCAGGAGGATTAGAAGACACGCCTGGCCGGCATTGAGCGATCTGTGTAAGTCATCAGTGATGTTCAAAATTGCAGTATCTGTACTGTATCCTTTTCTGAACCCGGATTGGAAGGTATCAATGTGGTTGTAAGTTATGAGAGCACAAGCTTTTCAATAGTTTTGGCACGGAGAGGGAGATTGATTAAAGGTCTGTAGTTATTGAGGTCATTCTGGTCGGCGTCTAGCTTTTTGATGAGGGGGTGACTTGACAGAGTTTAAGAGAGGTCAGCATAGAGCCAGTGGATAAGCAGTTATTGGTTTTTGTCCACAACAGGATGTGGGAGGACACCGCTGACCTCTCAGGCAAGGTTCGCCCCAGGCATTCTGGTAAATGCAGTCTCTTGTAGCTCACTCAGATATTTTTGAGTGTTTCGCCAAGGTTGATGCAGATAGTGCTGATCTCAAATACCATAATGCTTAGGGGCGAACCCGCTGGGAGGTGAAGCAGTGTGATCCTACATTTGTTTCCTGTTTAAAAGGCTCCCTTGAGCCACTTTGAGCTGACGAGCTCGTGGAGAGGGACCTGCGCGCCTGGAGAGGTACTGTTACCCGAGAAGACTTTGGCAGCCTGCTCAGCAACCCCAAATAATTTTATGCCTAATCTCTACTGATGACAGATAATAATCCAGAAACACGTGTCTAGAGATGGCCAGCATTGATCTGCACCAACCTGGTGAAACACTCGAAAGAACTTATGTGCAAGTACGCACGCTTGAAGAACTGCATCCCCCATAATGCTTAGGGGCGAACCCGCAGGGAGGTGAAGCAGTGTGACCCCACATTTGTTTCCTGTTTAAAAGGCTCCTTTGAGCCGCTTTGAGCTGACAAGCTCATGGAGAGGCACCTGCGTGCCTGGAGAGGTACTGTGACCCGAGAAGACTTTGGCAGCCTGCTCAGCAATCCCAAATAATTTGATGCCTAATCTCTACTGATGATGGATAATTATCCAGAAACACGTGTCTAGAGATGGCCAGCGTTGATCTGCACCACCCTGGTGAAACACTCGAAATAACTTTTGTGCAAGTACACACGCTTGATGAACTGCATCCACCATAATGCTTAGGGGTGAACCCGCTGGGAGGTAAAGCAGTGTGATCCCACATTTGTTTCCTGTTTCAAAAGGCTCCCTCGAGTCTCTTTGAGCTAACGAGCTCGTGGAGAGGCACCTGCGCGCCTGGAGAGGTACTGTGACCCGAGAAGACTTTGGCAGCCTGCTCAGCAACCCCAAATAATGTTATGCCTAATCTCTACTAATGACGGATAATAATCCAGAAACACGTGTCTAGAGATGGCCAGCATTGATCTGCACCAACCTGGTGAAACACTCGAAAGAACTTTTGTGCAAGTACACACGCTTGATGAACTGCATCCACCATAATGCTTAGGGGCAAACCCGCTGGGAGGTGAAGCAGTGTGATCCCACATTTGTTTCCTGTTTAATGATTTTTGTTCATGTTGGGGAGATGATGTATCTGAGACTTTTGACAAAAGAGGAGGGAAGAGAGCCAGAGAGGTGGGATGTTGGCTTCATGTGTGAGAATATCTCAAGGACTTCTTTTTCAGAGATTTTTCAAACTTGGTCCACATTGAATTGTTTTTCAGTTGTCAGTGATTGTTGTTGGTGTACTTGTTCTCTGAGGAGATAGATTTAGGGGGAGTATAGTAACACAAAACGATGATAAATGGAATACTGAACAGCGCAAAATACTCACCCCTATTACAGATATTCTCTGCATGCATGAGTTGATGATGTAAAGAGCCAATGTTTGTGAGCCTTGTAGTAGGTGCAATTTGGAAACTAGGAAAGTGTTTTGTGCTCAAAGTTGTTGATCAGTTCTATTCAGGCAGCTACACTAAAACTATTGTATATGTATGTCATTATCATGCAGTACATGGGTAGGGAGATTTTTTTCTTGTTTAGTTTTATATAGCACAAACTAGATCCGAGACATTAGGTATCAGAGCATTTTAAATTAGCACCAGGTTTGTTACAGATTGACACATTCATTTTTGTTAGGCATGGGGAGATTAAGTGATTTGTCCAGAATCACAGGATGTTGAGCGTCCTTTCCTTGCCGAGACTTGAACCTGGTTCCCCAGCTTTGAGGTAGACCACTCTAATCGTAAGGCTACATCCTTTCACCCAGATGTTCGCTTATGAAGGTGAGGTAGGAGCTGTGAACTGTGTCTCCCCGGATGAGGCCACCTACACCAAGAAATACAGTGTCATGGATGGTCAGGGGACTGGCATGGAGGGCTCCAGCTCAACCTCTTCTTTGGAGGCCTCCCCAAGAGATCAGTCCCTAGTAGTTGCGGACCCTACTACTCATGTTACACCTGCATCCTTGTCCATCACCCAGATATCCATCTTCAACCTCCCTCTTGACCCCCCAGTTGGCCAAACCTGCCCCTTTGAAAGGGGTGGGGTCTCCTTTGCAGCAGGCTTCTCATCCCCTGCTTCTGCCCCCCTGGCTGCACTGAGTGAGGAGGCTTTTGACCTCTGTACCATTACTGTAGGCTAGACTGCACTCTTGAATGTCATCCAGGGGCTTAGCTACCATATGCAACAAATGCTAGCTTACCTAGAAGGCATTTACAGTGGTATGTTTGACCGACATCGGTCTTTTTAAGTTCTGGCCTCCTCACTGACCATGGCTTTCCAACCATCCTAACCTTGTACCCTATCTCCCACCCCTTCCCCTTCCCCATCCCAATTCCGTATTCCTAGCCCTGGCCCAAGCACAATCAAACCTTTTCACAACCCACTCCATCACATAGAGGCAGTACACACACACATAAACACAGAGACTGCAAAAAACACTGGCACACAACCAAACACTCCGACACCGCAGCTACTACCACGTCCACATGCACCACCCCTACCACCAGCACATTCACAGACACCACATCCACACCATAACCACATTCACCACTCCCACTACCAGTACATCCAAAGACAACGCAGCCACCTACACACCCACATGCACAACCTCCACCACCATCCCAGCCACCACCACACCCATATGCACCCCCACCAGCACAACCAATCAATCAATCAATCACAGACACTGCAGCCATCATCACACCCACATGCGCCACCCGCACCACCAGCACAGCCACAGACACTGCAGCCACCACCACACCTACAAGCACCACAACTACACAGCTATAAGCCATGTCCCTGGATTCCAGGTGATTCAAATGGGGCATGACGCTAGGTCCTGAATCCCTGCAAGACTTGCCCTCGGTGTATAGAAGGAGACACTGTTCTGGTGGCAAATCTCAGGGGGAAGAGGGTTGGGATGGTGAAAGCGTGTAGACTCTAAAGATGCTGTGGCTCATCTACTCATGGCTCAGCAACAGTTCAGCAGGCATTCACACCAGTCTGATGAATGGTACCCGCAGACATGTTACCTGTAAACAAACAAATAATAAGACTTTAGTCTAGTATATGCCATATCTTTTAAGGTATCACCTCACAAAAGCTTCTATATCTCAACCAACCTTTAGTTTTGTTATCAGTTGTTTTTAGATAGTTCATAGAGGTTCATTCATCAAAGTTTCGAAACTGTAGTGAGAATGATCTCAGCATCAAACCCAAAAGCTAATTTGGACGGGGTTAGCTTCACCCAAGTCTTATCTGGTAGAGCCCTTCCAACAGAAACACAAGTTGAAGGAAACACTGCTTGCCTTGTCTGGAAACTTGATGTCACGACTGAGCAAATCTGTTAATGTGCCCTCCTTTTTTTCGTTTTTCAATCCAGGTGCGAGACTGATGCAGGACATCCTTTGCAGTGAGTTTGAAGTGGAAGGAAAAAGAGAGCTGGCAAGACAGAGTCCTTGAAGCAAGGAAACAGGCAAGTGGCAAACGAATAGGCTAAGCGAGGGGAGAAGTGTGGACAGTCTTTAAATAAGACTGTTTTAGAACATTCATAAAGGTCACATTCCAAATGTTTGTAATGAGAACCAGGGGCAGATAATTTTCATGATGAGGCTGCCTTCTAGAAGGAACAGGTGCACATGATTAATTTGATGAGGGATGACTTCTGGAAGGTTCATGTTGAGGTCATCTATGCAGGTTGCTTGATGCTTAATCTGTTAGATTTTATGGATGTTTCCATGGCGCCTGAAACCTGACCTTGCATATGCATGGTAAAACATTTGTAAAAGCTTTTATGCCTTTTCATGCAAACTGGGGAACACTAGCTGCATCTAGCTAGAACCAACAGCATGTAATATGGCCAAATGCCAGGGTACAAGATGTTTGTTTATTCATAAGTGTTGGGAGGAATGATATGAGTCATGCCGGTATATTGTGACAGTCAAGAGAGGTGAACTCTGGCAGGAATCCTGACCCATACCACTCTGCACCTCCACAGCACACCCATTCACACACACACACACACACACACACACATTAGAATTCACACCCACAAACTCAAATGCCTACACTCACCCAAACAACAGACACCAATGAAGCGACACACACACAAATGTGTATGACATACACCAGACCCACAGGTACCTACACCCTCAACAGACACATGCACATCAGACACTGCCACTCCCTCAACCTCCCAAACCCAACTACCTGTCAAACACCCCACCCATTTTCCTATAGAAGATGTCCTTTTTGCCCTTGCACTAACTCCTTCCAAACTTCAACCCACTCCTAACAAACGCAATTCTACCCCTTCCACACTTCAACCCACTTTACACTGAACGCTAGATGGCAGTGGTATATGTTGGCCAGCACCTCTGTAGAAGTTTGTTTCAAAGTTCTAATACGCAAAAAGGGATATTCTCCAGCGTGCTCAATGTCAGACACTGTGCCATCCACTGTGTTACAAAGTATGTAAGAAACCCTACATACAAACAATGCCCAATTATTTTGTTTGACAGAGCACAACCCAAAGTAAGTTATCGAAATGACCTCAGTAAGTCAAACAGATGTGACAACATCAATGGCACGAGTCTAATATTATCCAAAGTCAGAAAGTCTTTAATTTTCAAGTCTTCATCATTGTTGACACGTAGACATAGAAACATTCACAGCCGACACGTGTTTCGTCTTGAGACGACTTTTTCAAGGCTGTACAAAAAATGTATACATCTCATTTAACTTAAAAAGGCAATTAGAAGATTTACATTCTTCTATATTTTCTTGATGCGAAGGAAAAATATTAACCGAGTGATAAAGTGTAGAAAAAAGAGGGGGGAAAAAGGAAGAATACCTGTGTACCAGATGGAAGCGAGAGAAAAACTTAGTGCGCGAGAAATAGAAAAGTGCTCAATTATTTGTGATTAGGACAGTTCCTGTTAACACCCAATACAGAAGTGCTCAAAGAATAAACAACTCATGAAACTAATTAGATACCAAAGTGTCCAGCAAACCTCTCAAAAAACCAAAAAGAATACCTAGGAAAGAACTGTAAAGACTTGTAGTTCTGCGACGCTTCCTGAATGTTGAAAACAGGCTTGTGTAAAAAGGCCCAGGCTTCTATACAAGTTCAAACTGCTCTTTCCATTAGATGCTGCTTTCTGAGGATGTTCCCTTGGCAGTGAATTGGAGGCAAGCATTGTGACACTGCACAACAGTGCACAATTTGGGACCTATTGGACTGTCATTTGGCTTTAATATTTTGAGTGCCTTATCTCATTTTCTGGAATAAATCCATACTTTTAATTTTACCACATACGTCCTGGCATCAATGTTCCTTTGCAAGTTTTGGATTCCCAGCAATATTGCTGAGTAAAGCATGATGTACTTTTTTTTCTTTACAAGGTGGCAGGTAATACAACAGATTTTTTCCAATGTCTATTTTGTTAAGTGCTTACACTGGTTGAAATAGTATGTGATGGTCATTTGAACTTAAGTGCAGACATTTATCATTTTAATGGCTACTTGCATCAACAAAATGATGTTACAAATTTTACGGGAATGTTTTACTACAGGTGTGTTTGTTTCACCTGGATTGCTGATCAGCATGAGCACATATGCATTACACCTTATAAAATGTTGTGACTATTGGAATTGGATACAGTACAGCACTTGCACTAGACATGGGGAAATGTTACATAGATGTTTATGTTGAATACTTCTAATTTGTGACTGACATTGATTTTACTGTTAATTTCTAAGGTAAGGGTTACACCATGTCTAGTGCAATTTCTACATCATGTTACATTGCGCTTATCCGAATAATGCGTGTTGCATGTTTTTAATGTGGGAATTTTCCAAATTTCTTTAAACACACCTGTATGGTGACATTTTGATTTTTATTTTGATATACTTTTATCTGCAAGTGTCCATTGTTTTAGGCGATTTGCACCAAATGTATACACTTCAAATGGGATCATACATGTGTGTTTCCTTAAATTTCGTAAATGTCAACACTAAAGACATATGCATTGCACATTGGTATGTTATTGCTTTTAAGAGAGATTTAAAAATGCATGAGTCCAGTGGAAATGTTCACAGACAAATCAAAAGGTAACAGGTAAAAGTGAAGCTTACCATTGATTCTGTCCACAACAGTGTTGATCTTGTTTGTCATCAAGCAGCATGACATAGAAGATCGGGTCCATGGAAAAACAGGAAGTGTGAATGTGAGCAAAGGTGAATTTCTGCCTTATGTCGGTTCTAATACGTCAACTCTGGTGTGGAGGTTTACCTGCCACAGTCACATTGGCAGAAACACATATTGTGATTGACCCAGCAGGGAAACTGGTGGTGCTCTCTCCGACAGTCATTTTTTTCTACCCCGCAGTCAATGCAGTTGAGATTTCCTGGCAGAGACGGAGGGGCTGCAGCGGTCTATTGTCTATGGATCTGCTAACAACTAAATAGGATGGGCAGACCACCAAGCCAGCTTTTGGTTGAAAGTCACTGTACAGCCAAGTTACCGTAACATTTCGACATATTATACTTTTAAATATTATGCACCTTGCCTTTCAGGCTGAGGCCTACACAGGGCTAACTTATTAATATTTAAAAGGATGGTTTTAACCTGTGAAAAGGGTTTATTTTGACAGGTATATTTGCAGTATATATCCTGCTACACTCAGTCAACACAGGGTAGGCCTGAAGCCATGTTTGTACTACCACTGTAGTGGATGGCACAATAGGAGCTGTAGTCCATTAGTGACATTTAATTACAGGCATTGGGCAGACCTTGTACTATATACTAGGGATTTGTAGGAAAGTTAAATATACTAACTACAACTATGCCAGTTTCACCATGTTTAAATGTTATTACTGCTTAGAAGGGGTAAAGTGAACAGAGTTCTAAAATCAGCAAAAATCCAGGGTTCAGTAAAAGGTGAAAAATCCGGAGTAACTATGCAAAAAAGATGGATTTCCTACATGGCTCTACTTGCAATTGGCAGGATCATTTAAGGCTTCCCATAAGATGTTATGGGAAAATCCTATTCTAAATAACCCTCTTAACACTATTATGTTGCCCATTATGATAAAATGTATATAACCCCTCCTATAATATATATGGTAGATACTATCTTGTTTCTAACTGGCTCTGAATCAAAGACTTTTAAAGTTTCTTCTAATCTCTCAGGCCCAGTAATTAGCAACCCAAACACCTTCGTTAACCATAATTTAGATAAGGACCATAGATATTGGGTCCTCTTAGCTAAAGTGGCATCTTAATAAGATATATTTCATTGGCTAATATCAATTTGTGAGTTCATCTTTTAGACAGATACCACATCCAGGGCATTTTTGATTCCCAAACTTTATCTTACTCATTATTAGAACATTTGAATGTTGGGAACTCCATTGAAAACAATGGAGTGCTCTGGGCTTATAATGGCTGGTATAAGCCTGGAGCTCCAACATTCCAATGTTTCTTTGCTCACAGCTCTGGCTGTGAACAAAGGCTTCAGGGAGCCTGAGTGGATTCCAATCCCCTCACACGTACAAAAGGCTTTGTTTTTTTGTTAGAACCTTCTGTCCTCTAGTGGCAGAATGTTCTAATAGCCTTATAGCCCTTTGTAGATGGGCTATACCACTATTAAAGTCCCTCTCCCTTGTTAAAGGCCCTCGCCTTCGGCTCGGGGCCTTTAACGCTAGAGAGGGCCTTTAATAGCTGGTGTAGCCCTCTACGGCGGGCTATAAGGCTATAGTATTGCCCAGTTTATTACCAGCACGTTTTTCTGGTACATGACATATATATGACATTGTCCTATACATGTGAATACTCCCATTCAATTTAGTTACCATTGCCATATAACCTGGTAAAATGATACTTTAAGCAGCACACCCATGTACCCTGAAACTGTGACAAAATGTACTACGTAAGTACAAGATTAACAAAGGATAATCAAGCTCTTGTCTACTCCCTGTTCTATTACATTATGTCCTTGTAGTTCACTCAGGCCCAATGCCTGGAGGATGTGATTGCTGGTAATTAACCTGTTAATGGAATGACCATCCATCGTATTTTGTTCAGGCACAGACTTGTTGCACAGTGATTAAAAAACATGTTTATCGAGGATGTTAGGTACCTTCGCTGCAAAAGTTTCATACTGGTGGACAATAGAATTCTCTTGTACATGGGGTTGGACCACATAACCGGCTGTTGAACTGATAAAAGTCATCAGAAACCACTGCATGGCATGCCACTTTTTTATCATTATGTGCGTTCGGGGACCTTTACATAGACAGACAGGAACACTAATATCTTTGAGTGACACTACGAAGGTGCTCTCCACCCCTAGATTCAACACCTCTCTGACTTCGGCCTTCCAATACTCTAAAGACCACTTGACTCGCTCAGGTTGGCATTTGGGGATGCCGAGTACCCCTATTTTTGTGGTATCAAAGTGTATTCACAAATAAGCTGTGCAGTCTGCTCCAGCATTTGATACTGTACAACATCGGCATCAAGTGATCATGCTCGGGGCCACTGGAATTATGCAGCAAAGGAGAACCAAATTAGGCAGTAGGGACTACCAAATTATGCAGCATGAAGGTGCAAATTATGCAGCATAATATGGCACATTTTTTGATAGTATCAGTCAAATATTTTGTCATTTTCACACATTTTAACACTGTTTAGACAAATGTTTCACCTTAATAGTACTAGTTTAACATCCAAATACCTCAATATGCAACTGAAAAGTGAACAGTCAGCCATTGTGAAGTGCATTACGATGCACACCAAAACATATGGGCACATTTTTACTAACTTTTGATCCTTTTGAGTTCGAAGCAATTATTTTTCCTATAATCTGTCAATTCTGCAGCACTTTATGTATTATGTAGGAAATGTGGCAAATCCATATATTTTTTTTTAAACAGCAGGCTTCAAAATTGCATATTTCCAGTGGCCTTGATCTTACTATTGTTTCCTATTGACATGTTTTCACCTCTATCACCAGACGAAGGATGTTTTAATTATTTTATTTATAGTTATTGGAAAGCTTTGTGTACTACCTAGGACAGCCTCAGAGATCTCAGGGATGGGATACTAGGATTAAGATGAAGACAATAGCACTTCAGATGATCAAATCAGTCAATAGTTGGATGAGACTGAGTATGCAATCTTACCTGTTTGTAGACAGATGAATGAAGGCAAAGGCTTGAGAAATGCAAAACATGGAGCCATATAATTACTCTAGGAAGAAGAGGCAGCTAGCAGTCTTAAACGTCTGACTGGGTGAAGACAAATAGTGCAAATTAAAGAATGGTTAACATGCTACATAACCACAATGGTGTAACAAGTAGATGTTAAACCTAGGTGTAGGAAAGTAGGATCTCCTTCTAATGGTTACCACCACGTTTTGCTTCATGTTACACTGTTTTTGAATAGTCTGACTGAGATCCTGCTAATCAGGACCCCAGTCTATCTGTTTCTCCCTAAAATGTTATGTCATGTACTTAGGTACACTTCAAATTGGATACTGAGGGGAGCCTTGTCATTCCCTAGTATATAATACCCATGTAGCCAGGGCATAGGTAATCAAGAGGCCTCCCATTGGCTGCAGCATGTATTATGCCACCCATGGGAGGTCATGCAAAATGGAACTACAGGCCTTCCATTGCAGCCTGTGTAAGATTGTGCGTGCACCTCTTACTTTAGATTGTTGTAATTTAATCTAGGCCCCTAGTGTAATTTTCCCAATTCATGCCCTTATATAGGTATACTTTATCATATGCTTATATAGGCATAGAAATCACTACCCTATTTGGTCTAAGCCACACAGCCCAAATACGGCATGGCTACTTCCACTAGGTTCCGAGAATTTACAACAATTTCTTGGAAAAACCCACCTTCAGCAGCTAAGAACATCCCCCTGCTTGAATATTAAGTTCTCCAATAACTCCTGGCGTTTTCCAAGGATTTAGCGTTTGAGTGACGATATTAAGTCCAAACATGCTTCAAACTCGGCACCTTCAAAGTATAAATATGCTCAGGTTTGCCCAGTCAAACACACAGTGCTTTGGAGCAGATCGACTACCTACTTGTCCGACTCCCTGCAGCAACAAGTGCGGAAGGAAGCTGACCCTCCAGCTTACGCACTGAGAGAGACGCTGCCTTTTCTCTTGCCGAGAAATCCAGCTCTAGTGTTTCTGGCTTACCGTTGCGGGTATCTGGGAAATCAAGTTCTGAGAGAGAGATACAAGACATCCTTCATTCTAAAACCAAGGTACAGAGCTGATTAGACCTCTTAGAGAATTATTGGAATAGATTCATGGCAGAGAACTACTAAACTTAGACTACTCCTCACTTACTTCTTCCCTCGTGTTAGACTTAGATTAGGCGTATTTTAGAAGTACCAGTTGAGTACTTTTAGTCATTATTTATTACTGTATGTATTCTATACATTTTATGCACTTTTATGGCTCAGAAACCATATCATGCTTTTACAGTACTACTTTATAATACTGTGTGTATTATATGCCTTGTACTTTATAACCAGTATTACGATTGTATCAGTTCATTTCCAATGCTTGAGAAAGAAGACTGTTCAATAAATACTTTTATTGAAAACGGCCGTCTCTATATTTCTCTGCATCTCTGTTGAAACGAAGCATGCACGATTGACTGAGTAAAATAGTTAACTATTGTTTCCGCGTCTCTAGAAATTTGATTTCTTATTCTTGGGAAATAAAGTTGTCAAGTTTATGCGGTTGTCAGGAACTAATCTCTTCTTGTGAATTTGAGAAAGTTTCTGGTGACCTCTGAGCTTGCTGGCACTCACTATTAAGTTTAATATATTCAGTAGAGACCTAGTAGAACTCAGGCCTACGTCTAAACTACAGTATATATTATTCCAATGTGCAGAGCCTATTGAGAATATAGGAACTACATTACATGGCGGCCAACGTTTGGTAAGGCGATAATTTAACGCTAGATACTAGAGAAACTCAGTCGTGCTTTTCACACAGACCCCTTTTTCCCGTAAAAACTCCAAAAGACGTCTGGAGTGGGTAAAAGTATAATATCTGCCAAAACTGAGTAGGACGAAAATCCTATGTATTAGTTTTTGGTTTATTCAACGTTGAAGTATACAGTGTTCCAAAATATTGTACACCGAATCTTTGTTTCCTTGAAACTTGTTCTGCAAACTTTCATTAAACAATGTCGATTAACGACGACAACAACATAACCGGTGGAGCTGCAGT
Organism: Lissotriton vulgaris; assembly: GCF_964263255.1. Lineage (NCBI taxonomy): Eukaryota > Metazoa > Chordata > Amphibia > Caudata > Salamandridae > Lissotriton > Lissotriton vulgaris. Next base: position 1,251,536,544 of record NC_141685.1, read on the forward strand.
AAATGCGAACCAACCGGTTTCCGACGTTACAGGGTTTCATGAAAACAACGATGATGCTGTTATCATCCCGGGAAAACCATAACTATAAAACCTATAGAAAATGGGGTATCATCGAGAGGTGGTAAATTTATATTTGTAATAGAGGCACTTGAATATCGGCAGACAGAGGTATTCTATTCATGGCTTACTTTTCCATAAGCAAATCCAGTAACACAAGAGTTCCACTACTACAAAGCAGAGGAACCTCCAGCGGAATACGTTTAATGGCGCCCTACAACATCAAAATAACATTACCAGGTTCGGTCCACTAGGTAGAGCAGGAGCTACATGGCCGGTACTAGCCAGCTATACACCACATCCTGACATTAACGTAATGACAGGTACCAGAACTGTTAGCTCAGCTGAAACAGTTAATTAAAATACACAGACAATTGGTTTAATATGTCATTAGGACTTTAACAGTCCAACCAGTCCAACCTGCTATAAGGATTCCACAGCACACCCCTCACCAGGAGAACACAAACAAAATTACACCACAGACTATACAATCAGTCATTGGTAAATTACCCGCAAAGAGGGAAGAAATTCCGTTCTGGTTAGCTCAGAAAATTACTCAGATAGAGGCAGTATTCCCTGATAGTACACCTCATGAGAAACACAGAATTCTGACAATCTGTTTACCAATGGGGATAGCACCACATGTGGAGGACTGTGACACTTGGGGTACAGTCTTTGCTTCAATCTACACAAAAACACATGGTGTACCGTCCATGGCGGGGATACCAGACGTTCTGAGGCAAATCCAAAATGAATACCGTCCAGAACCTTAATGAAAGATTTCAAACAGGTCTCAGCTATATTATTAGCTAACATTAAAGGTGAAGCAGCATCCGTGGCAATCCGCCAAAAATTAAAAGAAACAGATATAACAGATCAACTGTATGAGCTTGCTAGAAATATTGAAAAATCTTATGAGGAATTAGAAAGAGATAGTTTGGGTGGTAAACCAATAAAACCTGAATTAACAGAAAATCCTGAAAAGCTGTTTATTAAAAATAATCTCACTACTACTAAAAAGAAGTGGGAAAACACTAAACAGACTCTTCCTTGAGAGAAACGTTCTCAGTCCATAGGAAGATCTCCCCAACGGGAGCCCTCTGAAAAAAGGTATAACCTTAGGAATAGGGATAATTTTAAAAAACCTGACAGATATGAAGATAATGATACACGTCCCTCTCGATCTTTTCAGACTTCCTCGCAGAAATCGAAAGAAGAGGACGGTCAGAACACAAAGAGGAATGCGTCAAGTCCAAAGACAAAGAACACGTTCAACAAAGTAAAAAAGCTACATTTCCTAAAAAGAAGGTAGCAAGCATAAAGATCAGACATGCCGAGGATCTTGAGGACACAACTCAAGAACGGGGAGTGGGCTCAAACAATGCTAGACAGCGCAGCAGAAGTCACCATAGTTCGCAGGATCCTGATGGATCATCTGGAGACAGTGGACTTGAATGAATGCATTCAAGTTGAAACTGCAAGACACCAGGGTTAGTGTACCCAACAAGTTATATGAAGTAACACTCCGGATGGAGAGGGGCATAACTAGAAAAATAAGAGCAATCGTTTGGGAAAAGCTCTCTAAGGGCTATGACATTCTTCTAGCTGAACAAGACTGGCCACCTGAATTTGTCAGGGAGTGGCCACATGGAAAAGAGATAATTATGCCGGCCTTCTCAAATCATATTCCAATTCATAAAAAATATACTTATGCCAGAAAATGGGCAGTAGCCCAGGCTCCAGCATTATATAAAAATCATGTGGGATGGGATGAGGACTCTCCTCACCATAAAATCCAGTTAAAAAATCAACATACTGCAGAGAGGCAGTATCCAGTTAAGCAAGAAGCTAAAAAACAAGTCAGGGAGATTTTAAATCAAATTGAATACCATGGTTTGATTGAAACATGCACCTCGTCAATGAACAATCCTTTGTTTCCTGTCTCCAAACCAGACAATTCATATCGTCTAGTATTGGATTACAGACACTTAAACTCTTGTTGCAAAACTTTTGCAGTGCAAAATGCACACAGTGCAGCACTGATGAATACCATAGTGCACAAAAAATATAAAACCACATTAGATATTTCAAATGGGTTTTTCTGTCAAAGCATTGCACCTGAAAGCAGACATCTGACTGCTTTCTCAATAATGGGGACGCAGCGGCAATTTTGCCGTCTCCCCCAAGGATTCAAGAATAGTCCAGCGTTATTTTCAGCCAGGGTAACAGAGCTACTACAAATGTACGATGAGAAGGCATTATCTTATGTCGATGACATCTATCTTACAGATGACGACTTGGACAGGCACTCGGAAAGAGTGAACACCATAATACTTGGGTTCGCCTCTGAAGGGTATAAATAAAATTTTAAGAAATCACGAATTGCCCACCTCAATGTCCTATTTTTAGGATACGAGTTATCGAGTGAAGGCAAAAGCCTGGCAGCAAACTTTCTAGAAAAAGGTGTGCTGCTCCAAACTCCAAGAACGCTGAAAAACTTACAGTCCATTCTAGGTTTCCTGAATTTTGGAAGAACTTACATTCTAAATTACGCATAAAGGGTTAAACCTCTCTACGAACTAATCAAACCTGATTTCAAACCAACTAATTGGACTCAAGCACACACAGAAATTCTGCGTTCAGACCAAACAGACATGTTAGCTAAAAAACAGTTACAGGCAGGCGAAAACGTTCGCAACCTTGTGATCCGAGTCATCCCAGGAAGATGCGGATTCACGTACCTGACCTTTAACCCCTTCGACGCTGATGACGAGCTCAGCTCGTCATGAAGTACACCTCTCGTACGCTCATGACAAGCTGAGCTCATCATGAACTGCGGGATTCGCGAATCTTTAGCGCACAGCGGGAAAATGCGCTGCACCGATGATGTTAATGAGGGAGAAACTGTACTAATAGCATACAAATCACACTTGTACACATAAGCTGAAATGAAGTTCACTTTTACTGAGAAAATTCTTACAGCAGTTCAGACTGCAGTAGCAAAATAGAGAGCCCTTGCGCAGGGTAAACGCATAATGATTGTTACACCTGTAACTGCCTTAGAGGCAGTGACAAAAGCAAGCATCCCAAATGTTAAAGCTTTACATCCGAGATAGATAGAATGGGTTAACTCTCTTGCTGCAACAAACGTTGAATACGTTTTTGACCCCAGCTTGAAAACACAAGAATTTCTCCAATACGAACACGAATGTCCTCTGCCGACTGAAATTCTGCCTCTCGAACATTACGGGTGTATAATATATATACAGACGGATCAGCACAGCCCGCAATTGGGGGTAAACAAGCCTATAGTGCTGCGTGCGCGATTGTTAAAGTTCTCTGGCGCGAAGGCAAATTCAGACATATGGTCACAAAAACTCAATCACTCAGAGACTGTACAGCTCAGCGAGCTGAACTACAGGCTTTCAAGAAGGCGCTTGAAAATACCGATCGAAATTCCCCACACTCATAGTGTGCGATTCGTATTTCTGCATTGAATCTTACAACGGAATTTGCAGAACTGGGTTAAAAACGGGTTCAAAAATTCAAAAGGTGGCACTATAAAGCATAAAATGCTTTGGGAACAAATAGTTCTTTTGCAAAAAGAACAACAAAAGACTCACGTGATGCATACACTGAGTCACCATCAGGATTCAAGCAAGCCGGGCCGACGACGGCTGAAATGCCAGAAACCGGTCCCCGGAAGCTTGTTTCCTTCCCAGTGTAAGAATTGGCTTGGTAGTTTGGTTTGCCCTGTTCCCATCATGCACTGGGACAGGAACAGACTAATTTGCATATAGCCAGGTTCTGAGCTGGGATGGTGCAGTGAGCTAAAAAACGGTGTTGGATCTAGCCCTGATCTCTTGACTGGGTGAGAGTATTCTGCTTAATTCAGAAACTCTGTCCATCACCACCCCTTGTTGTTAAGTACACTGAGTCATCAGCGTGATGGCGTTCACGTTGCAGGGAATTCATTGGCTGACGAAGCCGCGAAGGCAGCTGTGCAAACGGCTTCCGTAGCTACAATCGCTTGAGCGAAAAAAGTTATAGATGGTGAAACGTTACTAGCAGTAAAAGCCTCTATGGAAGGCAATCATGCAGCATTACCTCTAAACTATCCACTCACGTATACATACATAATTGATGCAAACTCCGTTCCGTTTGCTCGAAGCCCTGGAGTGGGGGAGAGAGTGATTCGAAACAGGAAGCGGAGAGCTTACTTGGTTCAAGAAGCACATATGAAATCTCTAATAGAAATAGAAGAGATGTACTGGTGGCCAGGAATGAGCATTCAAGTTTACGAATTTGGAATAAACTGTGATACCTGTTACAGATATCATAGCTTTGAGGACCACCAGATACCTGACTACAGTGCAGCCAGCCCAGTTCAGATACCACTGTTAGACAGCATTCGGCTATCTACCCGCAGGCGTCCCTACAGGGATGTATGTCGTTACAACGCATGCTTTTTCCACGCATGCCTTTACAACGCAGGCTTTACAACGCAAGTCTTTACAACAACTTGCATTGGGGGGTGCTGGATAGTGAATAGTTTTATTTTACTATCCAACTCCAGTCCCCGGGAAGGTTTTGGATAGTAAATTAAACTATTCCCTATCCTACAGCGCCCTCCAGCGCAAGTCGTTGTAACGTAAATTAAACTATTCCCTATCCTACAGCGCCCTCCAGCGCAAGTCGTTGTAACGACTTGCGTTGTAATTCCTGCATTGTGAAGGATGTTTCCCTCCCTACAGACAAATGCGGTCCCACAACTACTAGGACACAATTTATTTGGTTATGGCCCCAGCGCTCGGCTGACGCCAGAACTGTTATAAAGGATTAGCGAGTCTTTATCGGCACATACGCAATCGCCACGCTACATTCTGACCAGGGTCCTGCGTTTAGCTCTCGAGCTTACAAGGAGGCTATGGTTAGCTTGGGCGTTGCATTGCGGTATTCTAGTCCCTTCCATACTGAGGGAAATGTGTTAGTGGAAAGAAAAAACTGTGACATAAAGCAATCCATAACAGCTAAGGTATTAGGCTCGGGTGATGGGTGGGTCAAACACTTAATAAGTGTCCAACGTAGTCTTAACAATCTGCCAAGAAATTCTCTGGGGGGAATCACTCCTTATGAATTACTGTTTGGTACTAAAATGATAACCGAAGACCTCGATTGTCACACTTCAGTGGTGGAACAAAAACCCTTTGATGTCAAAGATCGTTTGGCTGTTTTACAGGACTTAAATGACAGAAGAAGAAGTCTGAGTAACACAACAAAAATGCCAACAGCCACTAAAGAAAAACCACCTGTCCCAGCAAGACCAGTCTGGATTCCAAAGATTGGGGATCTAGTCAGGGAAAGGATAGCGGTGAAGAAGGAATTTGGGCCTACTTACAGAAAAGCAGTACCTGTCTTAGCAATCCAAGGAACAAGATCAGTAGGACTACCGCCCCTTGCTGGTAAAAAGGAGAACCGAGTCGTGTCCATCAACCTGGTCAAAGCACAACATGTGGCCAATAATAAGTAGTAGGCCCAATGGACTCCCAAGATGTAGCAGATGACCAAATCTTGCTACTATCCAAGAGGTTTAGACGGAAAGACTTATCACGTTTGATAAACCTGCAGTAAGAAAAGAAGGACTATGCAACAAAGCCATGGAACTTGTACCTCTTGAGACCCAAATAACAGTTCGTCAAGAAACACCTGTCTACAATGATGTAGCCTCTGACTATACCAATATGACAAAGGAAGAAGCAATTCCAAAGATTAATAACAATCCGGATGCAATTCCAACAATTGACAGAACTGCCTATGGCTATTTTATCAACTTTGATACATTCTCTGGGGATCCCAGTGAACCGGAAGAAAAGCCAGCAAAGAAGGCTCTCAAAGAAAAAACAACAGAAATCTTTCATCAACTTGAGGAAATATTTCTGGTTTCACCATGGATTGAATTTTGGATGGGTTTGGGTGTATTTTTTCTCCTACTCTTGCTGATTTTAGTTTTAAGCTTGGGACAAATGATAGATGGAAAATACAGAACAATGGACACAGCAAGTCAGAAAATCAACTTGGTCCTAAAACCTCACAAATCATCCCATCGTGAAAAGAGAGACCTGTCGTCGGTGAACATCACAGCCGTTCCTATACCTGGTGGTATTGCATGGGATAGAACTGACTATGACATCTATGGCCGGTGGAGCTGCTGAAGATTCCACACCGGTTCAAGGTTTCTTTAAGTGACTTTGTATCGCCCCACGTGTAAATAAGGCATTGAAACGTCGTCAACCCTAAAAACCCCTTATGCAATATGATATTGAAATATTGTGAAATGCAATGGTGTGGTTATAAGAATTCGCGTCTGTAACACTGACTACAAGTACACAGACATATTTTTGCTTTGCCCTTTTGGCCATTCCTTTCGTTGTTTTGTCTTGAATGTTGTGGGTCATGGCTGTGCCCACTTGTTATTTGTTCATACATCTTGTTTTACCAACTAGAAACGCTAAAATAAAATTCTTGTCCGGCTGGACAAAAGACATAACACTTATCAGGTGTATGATTATTGGTTCTGTACATTACTCTGTCCACAAGTAGGGAGCACTGTCTTGTATAATTTGTATCACCCAGCACATTCTCTGATGATTGGGACTTTGAGACTATTAATAATAAGATGTAAGATTTAGAAATGTCTGCAAAATTTACTGAACATGAATATTTAGAAGGGTCATCAGACTATGAACAAATGTATTATTTCAATCACTATGTTCACCACTATTTGCACAAATCTGCAAATCCTAGGAATGTCTTTACATATAATCAATGGGAACATTGCCCCACGCCTCCAAAAGGTAGCTCAAAAACATTTCATGAAAAGTTTTCATACTTCTCAGGGTTTAATGTTACAAATCCAGAAATGTTTTATTTTAAAAATGTAAATAAGACTGGAATGAAAACAATGTTGACCAACACTAAACATATTTATTCTGCAGACTTTTATGCTCAGCTGTCTACATTAGGTTTTGACTTTTGGAAAGACAACATTGATACAAAAACTGTCTGGGGCACGAAAGAATGGCAGGTACAAGGTTTAGAGGCCTTGTTCAGAGCCTGCATTCTACCAGAACAAATAATGTTTTTAAAAGATACTGTTCAACAGACTTCTTGTCTTGGCCTGGCTAAGATAAAAGATTTGAATAAACCGTCTTTACCTAAACCCACTTCTGAAAGTAACAACACTACAGAAAAGGAGGTAGACGTACCATTTATTATAACACAAAACAGAACTAATCCTGATTGGAAAAATGGTTTATCTGGCCCACAGACACCAATAACTGTCATGATAGATTCCTGACCAAAACACAGGGGTTAAAACTGAACAGGCCGAATCCAAGATACTCCCAGAGACAACATCCAGGGATAGTAACAGCATATAGTGTAGGAAAGCTATGGCTTGAGTGGCTAAAGACATCCACACTTCCGGAAATCAAACAACACTTATCTTTACATAAAGAAAGCAATGATTTGCGAGATTTCTTAATGGGGCCCCGCAAACCACGGCAACATTTTTTTATATACGCCGGTATATATGCTGCGTACAACGAAGCTTGGAAAATAACGCAAATCGAAACTGCAGAAAGAATACGAGAAATTGATTGTATTAATTTGGAGAAAACTCTCTCTGTAGCGGACAATGGGTTAACGACTCTGTCCTCCAGAATATATTCTTTGGACAGCATTGTATCCTCTGCAATTGACATAATGGAACAGGACTTGCTAATTTTACACCATGGCCAGTCTCAATTACGTTCTATAATGCAGTTAGGCTGAACGTTGCAAAACCTTCGTTCAGGCTACATGCCATGGAGTCTAATCAACACAACGTCATTGTTTGCTGTATTTAACCTTACAGATAAACAAATCTCTTTGGCACAAAGAGGAGCAGATTATACGGTGCTGAGCATTGAAAAACTGGAAAGATTACCATTGACAGTTTCTGAGAAGTCTGTCATTGAATGGATAATTATTGGCACCATCATGATACCAGTAACGATTTTTCAATTTCAGTATTGTCTACAGCATATGCCAGCAGGCCTGTATGAAAGGTTGTGTAAAGAATACATTAAGTCGACATGGACTTTACCTTACACACACAAATGTTGGAACAAGGGAAAAGAGGTATTCCTTAGTGGGAATTTTTAAAAAAAGTCACTAAGTGGTACACTTTTGTGCAAAGGTATTAATTTACACAGAGCCTGCGACGGTTCTGCAAATAATCTCTCTGGCCACCTGCACGGTACTCCCTCGACTATGATAGAGCCCATTTTCAGGCAGCTATCCAATGGCAGTTACGTTATGTTGAATGATCACAGCTGCTGTGGCATGATGCCAGGAAAACTTTATCTTGTTAGTGTGTCGTCCATGGTCACTTTTTTTATGCAAGTATAGTATCCAACTCAAAATACAGACAGTGGGACTACATTATGGCCTTCACTGAATATCTCTTCTATACAAATTGATACTTTAAGCAGAATAAAAGACATTCTTTTGCAAAAGTCTGTGCCACTGACCTCGTCTAAAGAAACATATGATCTGCAAGTTGCGAGGACATCTGCAGAGATACATGCATTATTATCAACAAACTGCCCAGTACATTTCACAGAAATGTTAAGTCAAATCTTAAACATGTCTGATACTAGTGGCATCGCACATGTATTTAAGATGATTTTTTCGGGACTGGTAACACCATTTGATGCAGTTCTCGGCATTTTTCTAAATTTCGTGCACTCTATGTTCGGCGGCCTGCCTCTCATCTTGGGACTCGTAGCAGGAATTCTATTTTTATTCCTTCTGCTCCGATATGGCAAGTTCAGCAACCAACGATACCCAGACCAACATGGAAGAGACCATGAGGTATCCTGAAAGGATTTCACAGATTCTTGGCTTGGCTCGTTTAAGAGATCTGAACACTACCTGGTTTCGATCGTTCAGACCAATATTGCAAGATTGCATCTTACTTGTTCTACGATGCCTGCTTTGCGGAGAGGAATCCGTGTTGGACATCTGTCTTACACTTCCATCAATTCTCACATCGAATGTCGACGCCTTGCTAAGTCCTGTAACGGTCCATGCATCGTGTTGTCCCCAACGGCTACCAATCCTGATGACGGCATTCATTGAGGTCTCACCAGTAAGTCTAACTGAGGGTGACATACAAGGATCAACAGGCACACAGGTACTATCTGATTTGAACACTGCTAATGCAGCACCTAGCGCTGATGGCAATGCTTCTCATCTGTGCACATTTGATCTGCTTGATCAAGTGGTTCCACTTTCACCTACTGTGGTAGACGATTTCTTTGCCAGCCTTGATGATCTAATGTTTTCTCATGACACCGAGAATAACGTTTGAATCATGCACACAGCGTTCCCTGAACTCTGAAATTCGGCCTTCAATTTTTCGAATCAAAGAAATGTAACTTTTTTCACAACCATTTGAATTTTTTTTCTCTCCAAAGCTATTGAACTTTTTTGGGCACAGACTAATCTGCTTAAAGTAGAACTATTCCTAGAGAACAAGAAATTATTTTCTTTTCGAAACACAGCCTAGAAAATATATTTGAGCCTTGATATGTTATGTTATGAAATGGTCTCGACCTTTCTTTCTGTATTTAAGAGCCGTTTTCATAAATGTAAAATTCATGATACATTCCAATTGCATATTTAGATACAATACTATATGCTTATAATGTCATCACTTCCTTAAAATATGTACTGTAGAAATGCTAAATATTCTTATCATTACAAACCATTTCAAGTGCATTTTTATGTTTTTTGGGGTGGGATTGTAAACACTAGCTTTAGATATGTTCAGTACTTATTAGGTTAGCTTGATTGAACTTAAGATCGTGGAGTGGTAGTTGTAATCGAATCTAGGCCCCTAGTGTAATTTTCCCGATTCATGCCCTTATATAGGTTTACTTTATCATATCCTTATATAGGCATAGAAATCACTACCCTATTTAGTCTAAGCCACACAGCCCAAATAAGGCATGGCTACTTCCACTAGGTTCCGAGAATTAAAAACGATTTCTTGGAAAAAGTCGCCTTCAGCAGCTAGGAACTTCCCCCTGCTTGAATATTAAGTTCTCCAAGAACCTGGCGTTTTCCGAGAATTTAGCCTTTGAGTTACGATATTAAGTCCAAACATGCATCAAATTCAGCACCTTCAAAGTATGAATATGCTCAGGTTTGCCCAGTAAAATACATGGTGGTTTGGAGCAGATGGACTATCTACTTGCCTGACGCCCTGCAGCAGCAAGTGTCGAAGGAAGCCGACCCTCCAGCTGACGCACTGAGAGAAACGCTGTCTTTTCTTTTGCCGAGAAATCCAGCTACAGTGTTTCAGGCTTACCCTTGCGGGTATCTGGGAAATCGAGTTCTGAGAGAGAGATACAAGACCTCCTTCATTCTAAAACCAAGGTACGGAGCTGATTAGACCTCTTAGAGAATTCTTGGAATAGATTCCTGGCAGAGAACTACTAAACTTAGACTACTCCTCACTTACTTCTTCCCTCGTACTAGACTTAGGTTAGGTACACCGGGGTAGGCGTATTTTAGAAGCACCAGTTGAGTACTTTTAGTTTTATTACCGTATGTATTCTATACATTTTATGCACTTTTATGGCTCAGAAACCATATCATGCTTTTATAGTACTACTTTATAATACTGTGTGTATTATATGCCTTGTACTTTATAACCAGTATTACAATTGTAACAGTTCATTTCCAATGCTTGAGAAAGAAGACTGTTCAATAAATACTTTTATTGAAAACGCCAGTCTCTCTATTTCTCTGCATCTCTGTTGAAACGAAGCATGCACGATTGACTGAGTAAAATAATTATCTATTGTTTCCCCAACTATAGAGATTTGATTTCTTATTCTTTGGAAACAAAGTTGTCATGTTTATGCGGTTGTCAGAAACTAATCCCTTCTTGTGAATTCGAGAAAGTTTCTAGTGACCTCTGAGCTAGCTGGCACTCACTATTAAGTTTCATATATATGGTAGAGACCTAGTAGACCTCAGTCCTACGTCTAAACTACATTATATATTATTCCAATGCGCAGAGCCTATTGGGAATATAGGAACTGCACTACAAGATCCACGTTTCCTATATCTAAGGATCACTGCACTTAAAACCTGTAAGTCACCCCTATAGCAGGTCTTAACAATCCTGAAGGCAGGGTGTTGGTTCTAAGAGAGAGGGGGCCCCTGCATGAGTAGGATACCCCTGCACCATACGGAGTCCATTCTCCCGGGTTGTCAGTGTATCAGCCATTTACAACATATAGAGTGGCATTACGTGACCATGTGATGACCAGCTCTAAAACGACTGAAGTAACCCTATTGTGTTTGGTATCAAACATTGTGGAATCATAACCCCACACCTGTAACTGGTGTAGGCGATATGATTCCACCCCACAAAAACGAGCTTTATGAGGTCCTTGGTGCTCCTGGTACCAGCTTTCTAGTTCCGGGCAGCCCAAAAGTGTTGCTGCCGACCAGAGACAAATTTATGCCCTCCTGCTGCTGCAAGCTCAAGCAGGGGAAGGCAGAACAATAGGCATCTTCTCACAGGGAGGTGTGACCATGTCCCAGACAGGATTTAGTGTATTAGGCATTAGTGGGTGTGCTTGCCAGCGACCGAATGTCTGCATGAGCGGCACATTTGGTGTCCCTGTGCATAGTCCAGTTCAAACCAGTCATGGGAGCCGTTGGATCCAGCTGAGGTGCAAAACTGGACAAAAGACATGGGAGTAACCTCCTCACTGTCCAGACCCTCCCTTGGGAGGGTCCCCTGAATCTGTCCAAGCCGCTCCCGTGGTTACAAAAGGGCTTACCTGGCTGTAGGACACTAGATTCGATGAGAACAAGATTCTCAACCAGAAACCACTGAACTTCAAACAACTACACTCTGGACTTTGCTGGGCTTCATTTGGGCCCAACTGCGTCTCCTTTTCACTCTGAAGCATCGTCTGTGCCCGTGCACTATACAGCCTCCGTGCAGGACCTGTGGAGCATCAAGAACAACTGAAGATATTTCCCTTGGAATGACGGAGTCACTCCCCTGCAACCACAGGCACCACATTTCAATTGACCAGTCTGTTGGTCCTGTGCTCCTATGGGTTTGATCTCAGAATGCCTCGTGGGGGCTGCAATACCCGTACCCCTGTGCCCTGCATACTTTTGCAAGTGCATATGATTCTTGGTTTTCCCAAAGCAAGTGCAGTGGACTCTGAGTAGCCCGGACCCCTGGCACCATTTCCACCAAAGAACTTTGGCCTCCTCGCAATGAGTGCTCTGTGGAATGTTGCATTGTAATTCTGCTCGAGGTCCCCTCGCGACTCCTGTGCCTCCAGCCTCTGGGTCCTCTTGAGGGTCAAAATTTATTTTCTTGTGCTCCCCTGGTTGCTCCAGGTTTCCCTTTACTCCCCTGTGTTTGGTGAGTCTTCTCGACCTTGCTTGTCCAACCATAACTTAGTTTGACTATCTTCGTGGGCTGCCATTGCCAAGGATTGTTGGTGCTCCAGCCGAACACTGACCCCTTGTCATGATTAAGTTAGGGTGAAAGCGCTCGTATAGAATGATCTGGTGTGAATGCTGGACTCCAAGTCCCAGAATGATTAGGGCTGTGTGAGTTGGCCTTTCTCTCTTTCTTTTTGCCTACTTAGGCATTCCCTTTCCTGTGCCCAGGTGCTTGTCACCTGATTAGTAGGTGTCCGATTCTTGGAGTTTACACTCGTTTTCTGGAGCCTGTCACTGAGAAACCTGTCTACATTCCTGGATTGCGGTAGCGCATGACGCGCTGGATTCATACCGCGAAGATTGTATTTGTGTTGCTGCGTGCGGCTAACTTTTGATACCGCTGGAACCCGGAAGTGTGAGGAAACGCTCTTCCCTGTGGAAAGACGGTAGCGCTGAACTTTTAAAGCGGGTCGCACAGACTTTTGGAAATTTTGTAGTTAGTTGTAGCGCATGCCGCGCTGGATTAGAGAGGCTCAACTTTGTTAGTTACGAGTGAATTAGCAGTGTAAAAGCCTACTGCCTTATTGGACATACGAGCTGAAAGGACACTCACTGGTGCAGATAAGTACTAATGTATTAGTTATGGTGAAGATTGTAATCCCACTTACGTAATTACTCTCTGCCTATAAGAGTATAGTAATTACCTCAGTCATTTTTCTTTTCCTTTACAATTTCTTAATTTTTTCTTTTTGTGACTTTTTGGAATGATACAACCTGCGGCAGTGTTTAATGTAAGTTAGTCACTCACACATAGTTGATATATATATATTCCGCAGTAGGTGTATGTGTGAGGTGACGTGTTCTTTCTTCCTCTGCAGGGTCTTTTGCTAAGAAGAAGTTAGTCTGTTGTCCGATATTGTCCCAGACCTGATGATTTACACTGCTTCATTGTTATGGTTTATTTATCCAATTTTTCCCCTTCCCCTGTTGTGATACCCTTGTTGGAGTTAAATACCACTACTCACGTGAGGTATTGCATATAGGGGAGGTCGGAATTAGGCGTCTGACTTCGCTCCTGCTGTATCCGGAAAGAGGTTAGTCTTCTCATGTGTTGGATTCTGACAGAGTGACAAGCCCACGGATACTGATACGGCCTGAGCGATGGATACTAACACCGTTCTAACCTCGGTGTTGGAATCTTTACCTACCCTCCGGATGGAGGTAGACGCATTTAGAGGGGAACACACTGATATGCGCAATGAGTTGGTTACAGTTCGGAGGGAGGTCGCAGGCCTTTCGAGGGGTGGTCCTACTGGTACTCATGGGGGGTCCTACATCAGGAATTGGACGTTGCCTCCCCCTGTGACTAGGGATACTTTACAGGGACAGAGTGGAGGAGCTAGCCCTTCAACAATTCTGGTTATACAGCCTCTTCAGCTTCCTCTTTCACCCCCTGAACGATTTTTCAGAGATCCAAAGAAGTTTAACATATTCCTGGGACAATGTAGGTTACATTTCATGAGTAAGTCGGCAGTCTTTCCAGACGATCAGTCCAAGACAGCGTTTGTTATGGCGTATTTGGGGGGAAACGCTGCTACATGGTCTTTCCCGTTGATAGAAAGAAATGACCCTGTTCTTTTTGATTTTTCTAAGTTTTGTGAAGAAATGAGGAAGTTTTTTGATAGGAAGGCTCATTCTCTATCCTTAGACAGAGAACTTATCACCTTAAGACAGGGCACTCAAGATCTGTTGCACTATATCACAAATTTCAATAGATTAGTGGTGGAAACGGAGTGGCCTCTTGAAAAACGCACTTCACTGTTTTATCAGGGGCTGCACAGTGAATTAAAAGACGTTTTGGCTCAAGTTGTTCATATGCCAGCCACTTGCGAGGACCTGATTGACTTAACAGTCCAGCTGGATCATCGTTTACAGGAGAGGAAGGGGGATAAACAACGTGGTGACTCTAAAATCCTGTATACTAGACCCCAGATGTCGGCAGAGGAAAATACTTCCTCCTCAGATGGAACGGAACCAATGCAAGTTGGAGGCATAAGAGGGCCTATTAGCTCAGAGGAACGGCAAAGAAGAAGACAGTTGAAGCTGTGTATGTACTGCGGGAAGGCAGGCCCCTTCATTAAGAACTGTTCTGTGAGAACCAACCTCCCATATAAGGAGAGGAAAGACGGGAAGAAGGTGCCTGTGGTGGAGTGGGCAGATGAGCCGGCGGAAAACTGACTTCCTCGAACATGATTGAGACTCCTTGTTTGAGGAAAGAGAAACACGAAGTCTCTTCCGCCTTGATCAACACCATACAAAACTCTGTGGCTCACATGAATGTGTGTGTAACCTTGGAAGTATCTGCAGGAACACTGGAATTGGTCCATGCTCTCCTGGATTGCGGAGCCACTGGGAACTTTATTGACCAAACGTATGCTCTTGAATTAGGTATTCCTTGTATTCGAAAGTTTAAGCCAGAACCGGTTAAAGCAGTGGATGGCACAGCATTGACCTCAGGGCCAGTGTGTTACCATATGCACCGCATTCTTATGCAGATGGAGACAACACATTTTGAAAGCATTCAGTTTGATCTTATTGATGCCCCAAACTTCAAATTGATATTGGGCATGCCTTGGCTAACTACGCACGATCCTCACGTGCAATGGGCTGCAAGAACCATCAAAATGAATTCTTCGTTTTGTGCTGAGCACTGTACAAAAGCACACTATTCAGCTGAAAACTCATGTAAGGAAAGTCCTGCGGTGTTATTGGCTTCTAGTTGCAGTGTACAGGCGGTGTGTCTGGTGTCAACTTTGCCCGAAGTGTATGCGGACTACCAAGAGGTATTCAGTGAGGAGGCGAGTCGATTACCTCCTCACCGGGAGTATGATTGCGTGATCGAATTAGAACCCGGCGCAAGCATACCGTGTAGCGGGATATACGCACTTACAGAGCCTGAGAACGTGTATTTACAATCATACTTGCAAAAGATGTTAGACTCTGGGTTCATTCGCCCATCAACATAGCCTGCCTCCTCGCCGCTTTTTTTCATTTCAAAAAGGGAAGGCGGTTTGAGGGCATGCATTTATTATCGGGCGCTTAAGAGAGTCACGAAGAAGAATAGGTATCCTTTACCCCTGATACCAGTGCTGATGGACCAGCTGAAAGGAGCCACTGTGTTCACCAAATTAGACCTTAGGGGAGCATACCATTTGGTGAGAGTAAAACGAGGCGATGAATGGAAGACAGCCTTCCGAACGAAGTATGGTCTGTATGAATACCGTGTAATGCCCTTCGGCCTATGTAATGCCCCTTCCGCCTTCCAGTTTTTTATGGATGAGGTCTTACGCGGAATGTTGGACGTCTCATGTATGGTCTACATTGATGACATTTTAATATACTCCAAAACAGAAGAACTCCATGTACAACATGTGAAGGCTGTGTTGAACCGTTTGCAACAAAAGGCCTTGTTCGTGAAACTCGAAAAGTGTTTGTTCCATGCAACAGAAGTGGAGTTTTTGGGATATGTGATCGGTCCAGGGGGTATATTCATGGATAAAAAGAAAACTGATGCCATCATTCGTTGGGAATCTCCTACCAGCGTGAAAAGTCTGCAAAGTTTCCTTGGATTCTCTAATTTTTATAGGAGATTTATCAAAGGATTCTCATTCATTATACAACCCATAACGTTACTGCTACGGAAAGGAATCACTTTCTGTTGGAACGATGCAGCAGAGGCTGCTTTTCAGTCATTGAAGAGACGCTTTATTAGTGCTCCTGTTTTGCGTCACCCAGACCAGGAACAATCGTTTGTGTTGGAAACAGACGCTTCATATTATGCCTTGGGAGGAGTCCTTTCCCAAAGACATCATGATACTGGGCAGATTCATCCAGTCGACTTTTATTCCAAGACATTGACTCCTTCCGAGATTAATTACAGCATCACAGACAAAGAATTGCTGGCAATAAAAAGAGCATGTGAAGAGTGGAGACATCATCTTATGGGGGCCAGACACACCGTGGAGATTTACACGGACCATCGTAATCTCCTCTTTTTGAAAAGTGCTAAGGCATTGACACCTAGACAGCTTCGGTGGTCCCTTTTCTTCGCGGATTTCGATTTTCTGATCAAGTATCGTCCAGGGCCCCAGAACGGGAAGGCTGATGCATTGTCCAGGTCCGTAATTCTAGAAGATGTACATCTAAGAGAAGAAAACGAGGAGCCGCCATCTATTCTGCACAAGGCATCTTTTCAAGCCGGAATCACAGCAGTGACTACATCAATGTGTTTTGTGGATGATGTGAGGAGGCAATGTGACGTCCCAGATGCCCAGGTCTGGGTGGATGAAGACCCTCTTCATTGGTGTAAGAAAGAACAGCTGCTGTTTCATGACAAACAGCTATATGTTCCCACTGGTCCATTACGACAACAAGCTCTACAATGGACTCATGATTCTTCGTTGGGGGGTCATTTAGGGCAACAAAAAACATTGCAGAATATGTCTCGCTCTTTCGGGTGGGAATCAATGAGAAAGGACACCATAGACTATGTCTCCAAATGCTCCATTTGTGCTCAAGCCAAGTCTAGCCATCAATCTCTCTGTGGGTTGTTGAGGCCTCCATCACCGTGGCACACGGTTTCAATGGACTTTATGGTTGAAATGCCCCCCTCCCATGGCTATACCACTATTTTAGTCATCATTGATCACCTGACTAAGATGCGGCATTTTGTTGCCTTGACTAAGCTACCTACTTCAGGAGAATTGGCTATTACGTTCTTACAACATGTGGTAAGATTGCATGGACTACCGTCTGTTTTAATAACCGATAGAGGAACACAATTTACATCTCGGTTCTGGAAAGGGTTGTGTAGCAGCATGAAGATTGATGCCTGTCTGTTCACAAGTTACCATCCTCAGACAGACGGTAAAACGGAGAGGTTAAACCAAACATTAGAACAATATCTTAGATGTTTCACCCGCCAGAATTGTGATGAATGGGGACCCCTATTATGGACTGCCGAATTTGCTTACAATAATGCCCACCACTCCTCTTTAGGTTGTTCCCCCTTCTTTTGTCTGCTGGGTTATCATCCCAATATGCTGCCTTTTGCCCATCCTGTTACTTCTTCTCATCCTTCAATACAAGGTCATCATGCACATCTTAGAGAAGTGATGAGGGAAGCTAAGCAACACTTAGGAGAGGCCAGAGACAGAGACAAAAATTATGCTGACCAAAAGAGAAAGGAAGAGCCTTCCTATCAAATTGGAGATAAAGTGTGGCTGAATACTAAGCATTTGAAGTTTAAGGGAAACACCAGATTGCAGCCTAGGTTTGTAGGGCCGTATGTTGTACACAGTATAATAAACCCTGTTGCAGTTAAACTTACTCTTCCTCCTTCATGGCATATACACCCTGTGTTCCATGTTTCCCTTCTGAAGCCGTGCAATCCTAGTACCAGGCTGCCTTCAAAACCTTGCCCCCTAGAAGTAGAAGGGGAGTTGGAGTATGAGGTAAGGGCCATTCTTGACTCTAAAAGAGTGAGAGGAAGGGTGTTGTACCTGGTGGATTGGAAGGGGTATGGGCCCGAGGACCGCTCCTTGGAACCTCGGTCCAATCTGCATTGTCCAGCATTGCTGCGACGTTTCCACGCACGGTTTCCTGGGAAGCCTGGCGGACCGCCGGGACGTCGGTCATATTGAGGGGGTTCTGTCACGATTCAGTTAGGGTGAAAGCGCTCGTATAGAATTATCTGGTGTGAAAGCTGGACTCCAAGTCCCAGAATGCTTAGGGCTGTGTGAGTTGGCCTTTCTCTCTTTCTTTTTGCCTACTTAGGCATTCCCTTTCCTGTGCCCAGGTGCTTGTCGCCTGATTAGTGGGTGTTCGAGTCTTGGAGTTTACACTCGTTTTCTGGAGCCTGTCACTGAGAAACCTGTCTACATTCCTGGATTGCGGTAGCGCATGACGTGCTGGATTCATACCGCGAAGATTGTATTCGTGTTGCTGCGCAGGGCTAACTTTTGATACCGCTGGAACCCGGAAGCGTGAGGAAACGCTCTTCCCTGTGGAAAGACGGTCGCGCTGAACTTATAAAGCGGATCGCACAGACTTTTGGAAATTTTGTAGTTAGTTGTAGCGCATGCCGCGCTGGATTAGAGAGGCTCAACTTTGTTAGTTACGAGTGAATTAGCAGTGGAAAAGACTACTGCCTTATTGGACATACGAGCTGAAAGGACACTCACTGGTGCAGATAAGTACTAATGTATTATTTGTGGTGAAGATTGTAATCCCACTTACGTAATTACTCTCTGCCTATAAGAGTATAGTAATTACCTCAGTCATTTTTCTTTTCCTTTACATTTTCTTTATTTTTTCTTTTTGTGACTTTTTGGAATGATACAACCTGCGGCAGTGTTTAATGTAAGTTAGTCACTCACACATAGTTGATATATATATATTCCGCAGTAGGTGTATGTGTGAGGTGACGTGTTCTTTCTTCCTCTGCAGGGTCTTTGGCTAAACAGAAGCTAGTCTGTTTTCCGATATCGTCCCAGACCTGCTGATTTACACTGCTGCATCTTTATGGTTTATTTATCCACTTTTTCCCCTTCCCCTGTTGTGATACCCTTGTTGGAGTTAAATACCACTACTCACGGGAGGTATTGCATATAGGGGAGGTCGGAATTAGGCATCTGACATCGCTCCTGCTGTATCCGGAAAGAGGTTAGTCTACTCATGTGTTGGATTCTGACACCCCTCAGCAGTCAACATCCTTTGTGTGCAGCTCGTATCCGGCCCCTGGTCATCCTCGATGTCTCCTGGTCCCGGTGGCTGCAGAGTCAAAAAACCCCTCTTCGCACCTGAAGCACCCAACATCAGTGGGCAATCGTCTACCGAGCCCCTGGCCACTCCTGAGTGACCTAGATCCTGTCCCCTCTGCTTTCAGGTACTTTACATCTAGAATCCACCTTTGGATTCCATCAGACACTTTTCTTCTTCCCAGCAGTGGCTCTTCCTTCAAGTCCTCAATTGGGATGGACGGCAGTTTCAGACACCACTTCAGCCCTATGCACCCAGCTTCCCTGGGATAGGTAACTTTGGTACTATGGTATCCACCTCCTATGATCCAAAGGGCTTCCACGAAATCAACTGGGAAGGGTCCTTAAACTTTAAAACTGCAACTGCGACTCTCCCATGGAATTGTACGGAACACGCAGTCGTGTTCTCACAATACACCCGTCCTCCGTGGGGTGCCTACTTACTCACCTTGTGTGGTTCCTTGGGATCCCAGTGATTTTACTCCCTCTAGATACTGTCTTGTGGTTCTTATTACACTATTTTAGTATATGGGTTGGTCTCCCTCTGGAGCCCACTGTGTATTAGTGCTACTTATGATTGTTTCTGTGCTATATTATTGTATGCTTTGTGTTTATCTGCGTGTAGCAGATACTGTGAAGTATTTAGAGTGTATTATAATAACAAATACATATTTATATAACTACTGTGTGGTTCTCCTTTCATTTAACCAATACAATGGGGTTGCCTTTTGGTGAAACAAGCTGCGTAACATTCCTTCAAGACTAAGCCTGAATGCTGCTCTCCACAGCTACCACTTGGTTAGCTTTCTAAGGTTATCTTTGACCTCTTATATCACCATAAGGGTTGTTTGGACTGGTGCAAGGTGCCCATTTTAATTGGTGGACAGCATATACCTGGCCAACTTCTCACACTAGGTCTGGATGTGGAGGTGAGTTTTTTTATTTTTTTTATTTGGGGAAAGTGTTTTCAAGTCTCAGGTATAGTGGAAAAGTATTCCATAGGGTGGAGCCTTGTATGTGCTGCAGATTACAATTAGGTTGAGATTCGAAGACATTAGGCTTCTCATGGGTTCATAGCGAGTTAATAAATTGTGAGTTAGGTCGAGAAAAGACCATATCGAGCTCTGTGCTTGAATCACAGGGTAATAAATTGAGATCTCTTTATATGTAGCCAATAGTGGGACTTAAAAGCAGGTGGTATGTGGTCTGTTATTCTGTAGCTAATGACAGGACTTAAATGCAAGCAATATGTGAACTTGTTGTGTCGAACCAACTATATGATAAGCATCATGCTACTGCAGTTTATAGAAAGATTTACTATGAAGTAATTTGCCATTGGTGTTGTATTAATCCAGGCATGGCTTGGTATGTCAGAATGTTGACGACAAATATATTGTGCCACACAAATATCATAGCATATGTATTATTGACCAAATTTTGGAGGTTTACATTCATACATGTATATGTTTATAAATATATATTCCCCCGTGGCGGTTGCCACTAGTTAGGATCATGTTTCCATAGGAAAGGCCTTTTTTATGTGGCTAATAACTTTGGCACCATCTAACAAATCTCCAGGAAATTGTCCAAACATTCTTACATGCTCCAATACTATCTAAGTAGTTTGTGCAAGGAAAGTTTCTTAGTGATTTATCGATCGGGGGCTGAGAAAATATGGGATCCCAAAACACATTTTTCCCATTCATTTTTCCATAGGCACATTAGGCACATCAGAAAGCTACATTTCGGTACAGAAAGAGTATTTTTTGTGTGTTGCTATAATTATGCCCAGGAGGGAATTAAGGTTAAAAAAAGAATATATCACGTCCTGGAGGAGCAAAAAAAAGCACAAAACAGACCTAAGGAGGCAGGGTAGGGATACCCTGACCCCGAGGCCTGCTAGTGGTGTCCCAGAGATTCACAAATCAGCTACAAAATAAAAACAAAAACCACAGGATTCTGCATATCTTTTTTAAAAATATCCCCAGGGTGGGCCAAGGTTCGGGGGTGACGTTAACTTTATATTTTGTTGAGAGGGGCGCGTGGCCCCCACAACAAGCCTCTTCAAGGACCCATGGACCCCATCCCCCTGGGGCTGCAGTAAACGAAAGAAGTTAGGGGGCACGTGGCCCACCTCCCTGAGTCTTATTAGGCCTCAGTGTTCTCATCCCCCAGGGCCGAAGTGAAGGGGGTAGGTGGCCCCCCTCCCTGAGCCTAATTTGACACCAGGCAACCCATTCCCCAGGGCCGAAATATAACCAAAAGGGCAGGGAAGCCTTTTATAATTCAGTAAGTGTAGGTTTACTATACTTAACTTTACATAAATGTACAAAGACCCACATATATAGAGTTACGAATAACTCTTTACTTTGGTGAGCAATATTTGTGCTACAATGTTGTATAGCACAGTATTAAGAGCTTTATATTCTAGTGCTGTACTCTGGCATTATGTAACTAATGTGGGGATTAAGGCCATTTTCTTGGGTAAGTGACATGTTCCCAACTGTATCCATCAAAGAACATATAGATTAACTTTTACTGTCCATCTAATTCACTCACTTGCTGGGAAATAACTTCCAATTTTTTTGTTATTTCTGAAGAAATAGTCCAGGTTTTCAGGTCTCTCTTCATAAAACACTTGAATCACAGCAAATTTGCCATGCCATAATCGCAACGCGGAACCAGCTATAATTATTTTCTTTCCCACTAAATACCACCTGCCAAGGACAAAGGAACCAAACCTAGGGAAAATATACACCTTCTGGGTTGGCAACTATAAATTCAGTGGGTCTTCCAAAGCCCTCACAATGGGAGCACAGTGACATATTAGAGATCTCTGGGATTAATGCCAGACCCCATACCTACCATTTATCGTCACCTGGTCTATATCTAGGATGGCGCAGCTTTCTCGCCTCAGGACCTTTTCTCAGCAGGAATCTCTCCTCTCTATTTTCAAATCGACAAGTCTTGACTTATATGATAAAAAATGCCTCGTTTGAAAACAGCAGCTGGATCTCTCTTGTATGTCTAGGTATTAGTTTCCGAACACCGAGAACAGGGCACAATGTTGTTTGACCTTCTATGTAATTTTCAGACTGAATCCCATCAGAAGTGCCAAAAAACTAAACATGTGCAACCTATTTCTAAAATCACAGTGTGGCACAAAAACAGTGTGTTACTTTGCAATGTGTTCAAAGCAAAGTAAAGTGGCCTACTATATGTGCAGTAAGGCTAACTTAGGGGAGAAAATACAATGAGCCCTATAGGAAACTCACAGCACTAACCAGTGCTAAATTGCATGTGCTGTCTCCCTAAAATATGGTAACATTTGTGCAGACCCAATTGGAATTTTTATTTACTCATACACTACATGTGCCCATGGCCTGTAAATCAAATTCTACTAGTGGCCCTGCATCACTGCTTGTGCCACCCACTTAAGTAGCCCCCTAACCATGTCTCAGGCCTGCCACTACAGGGCCTGGGGTGTAGTTTACTGCCACATCGACTTAGCATCTAAGACTACTTGCCAAGCCTTAAACTACCCTTTTATTACACCTAAGTCACCACTTAGGTAGGCCCTGGGAAGCCCTAAGGGCAGGGTGCCGTGTATGTAAAAGGTAGGACATGCACTTGTATGTTTTACATGTCCAGGTAGTGAAAAACAGCTACATTAATTTTGCACTGCTGAGGCCTTCTCTTTTCATGGGCTAACATTTGAAATCCCTTGAATACATTTAAGCTGTAATTCATGATTAGAAAGCAATAGCTGAAACATGTTTCATATCTTTGGAATGATAATGATAAATCCTCTTAAGTGGTAAAAGTGGATTTAACATTACTATTTCAGACAGGCACATTTTAAAAATAGGACATTCCTCTCCTATTTTGTGCTCTGACTGCCTTACAGCCTGTCTCCAATATACATCTGGGCCGGGTGACAGTTGCACTTTGTGCATTCGCTCCCGACAGCCACAAACACTGGAAGGCTAGAGGTGGCTGAGTACCCATCTACATACATTTGCATTCTGATGGCCCTTCCTGGGCAGGAAGGGTGGAAAGGGCTCACACTTAAACTTCAAAAGGTAGTGGCCTGACCCCACACAACGGATTAATTATCCTCCACAGATAGCCTGGCAGACAGGGCTGGGTTAAAAGGAATTTTGGTGCACTTCAAAGCCATTCTTTGAAGTCTTCCCCACTTCAAAGTCCTATATGGGTATAAGTACTGGGTCACTGACCCTAGCAAATCAAACACTTCTGGACCTACATCTGAACTTCTGTCAGGAGAACTGCTGTGCAGCTGTACTGCTCAAAGGAGTCAATTGGACTGCCTATCTTGAAGGTCTGCTTTTCTGTTTGTTGCCCACTGCGTGCTGCAATATGACTGCTGAAAGAGAGCTGGACTCTGCCTTCTTCCAAGTGATCTCCAAGGGCTTGCTTGCTTGCCCTATGCTGTTTGAGACTGAGGGATATCAGGGATATCAAAGTATCCACCCTAGGCTCACTGGAAGTTGGTCAGATACTTGCAACATGAATTTTAGTGCAATTCCTGTCTACGTATAGCAGAACCAATACATCGACCTGGTAGCAGGTGTAAAATCGACACATCGCCTCGGACAGTGTATTGCTGCCGCTGCAGCTTGGTGAGATTGGCGCAACCCCATGACTGCGTTGAAGAAATCGGTGCATCACTCGACGCCACTCAACTCCGGCACCCGCCTTCGGGAACAGACACATCACCCTCACCGTTTGGAGAAGATCGACGCATCTCACTGCTTGCAACCAGGAAAGATACTTTGTTCAACGAGGCCTGCTCAAGTCCTATAGCCGATTTACAAAAAGGGGGTGGTGATGAACAGAGTGTCTGAGTTAAACAGACCACTCTTACCCAGTCCAAAGATCAGGGCTTGATCCATCACCGTTATTTATCTCACTGCCCCATCCCAGCTCAGAACCTGGTTATATGCAAATCAGTCTGTCCCTGGCCCAGTGCATCATGGGAACAGGGCAGACTAAACTACCAAGCCAATTCTTCACCAGAAAGGAAACAAGCTACCGGGGACCGGTTTCTGGCATTTCAGCCTTCTTCGGCCCGGCTTGCTTGAATCCTGATGGAGCAGTGAGAAAGGGACTCATGTCTGAGTATACCCTGCCACACCTATAGTGGCCAAAAACGATTTACAAAAAGGGGGTGGTGATGAACAGAGTGTCTGAGTTAAACAGACCACTCTTACCCAGTCCAAAGATCAGGGCTTGATCCATCACCGTTATTTATCTCACTGCCCCATCCCAGCTCAGAACCTGGCTATATGCAAATCAGTCTGTCCCTGGCCCAGTGCATCATGGGAACAGGGCAGACTAAACTACCAAGCCAATTCTTCACCAGAAAGGAAACAAGCTACCGGGGTAAGAATTGGCTTGTGTAGTTTGGTTTGCCCTGTTCCCATCATGCACTGGGACAGGAACAGACTAATTTGCATTCAGCCAGGTTCTGAAACTGGGATGGTGCAGTGAGCTAAAAAACGGTGTTGGATCTAGCCCTGATCTCTTGACTGGGTGAGAGTATTCTGTTTAATTCAGAGACTCTGTCCCTCACCACTCCTTGTTGTAAATACAAGTCCTATAGCCGGCTGGCGCTATATCACTGTTGACCCTAACTATGAGTTTGCCCCGAGCCACCATGACCTAAAGTAACCTTTTTAACGCGACGTGCTTCTAAGCGCTTAACTTCATTTATTTCTTGAAAATTCAATATCTCAACTTCTACACATTGGAGTTTTGTAATTATTGTCTTGTTTTATTTATAAAGCCATACTTTATTTTTGTAAACTGTTGTGGAATCTTTTTGTGGTGTTTTGACTGTATTGCTGTATCAGTTATTGCACATATACTTCACAAATTGCTTTTTCAGTTAATCTTGTCTGCTATGTGCCAAGCTACCAGAAGGTGAGCATAGGATAATGTTGTTTTCTTTTTGTCTTAACCTGACTAGGTTTGAGGTCCTGACTCCGGGGTGGAATACTCTTGGAAGTATCTGCATGCTCAACAAATCCCGAACATACATACTTGGACTGGGTGCAAACCTTGGACAACTAGAGACCCAATTTCTAACATTGGTTATCAACAGGGAGATTAGGACTTGTGTTTGTGCAGTACCTAGCTGTAATATGGATCCACATCAAAGACCTTTTTGTTTTTTTCTCATTGTTCCCTGCTTTTCATCTTTGATCCATCCTATACCTCATGTATCTGGCTGGTTCTGGAACGGAAGCCATGGATTTCTAGCTTGCCATGCTGGGGGATAATACAATTAAGTAGTTGAAAAACATATGCAAGGAGATGGGGGTACCTACCTGAGGATCCACCAACAAGGTGGAGTTTCAAATGGTGCTGAGGGCCTAGGCAGAAATCCACTCCAGTGAGAGTGATAGATTGGGAGAGTTTGGAAATGGCTCTTATGAGGAGCCACCTGCAGTGGCTGAGGAGGACACACCAGAATTTTGGCCCCTTGGAAGAACAGGAAGCATTGTCTCTTCCCACTGCCTAGTTTTTAGAGGAACCGGCTGAGGGCGGGAGGAGAGAGAATTAAAGCTGCAGTTGGCAAAGGTAAAGATGAAGGCAGAGGAGAAAAAATCTGAGAGAGCCTTAGCTGAGAGAAAACTATTATTGGGTCATGAACAGAATCTAAAGGAGCTGGAAATCAAGGCCAGGCGGTCTGACTCCAGCAGTGATGGTGGCAGCAAACATACAGTACCGAATGGAGACAGGAAGGATTGCATACCCAGTTATGTGGTGGGAGATGACCATTATCAGTGTTTTTCTGATTCTGAAGTTGCAATGAAGGCACACAGGGTTCCTGAGGAGCACGGGCGGGTCTGTGGGAACATATGCCTACACTGGGGAGGGACACACTTCTAACCTTAAAGGTTGGGGACCAAATCAAGTACACTCCAATGAAAGCCATTTTACTTACTAAATTTGTGCTGACTCCTGAGAAGTATTGCCAAAGATTCAGGGATGCCAGAAGCTCCTCAACCAGCCCTGGGTATATTTTGTTGATTACTCCAGTAAGGAACTGAAGGACTGGATGAGGAGCAGCAAAGTAAATGGTTATGTTCTGTTTTACAATTTGATCATGAGAGAGCACATGCTCCATATTTGCTTTACAGGGTTGCGCCAGCACCTAGTTGATAGTAAGCTGATTGACCCCAGGAAGCTTGCTCGGGAGGCAGACCTTTGGGCTAGCGGCAGAGTGTCCAAAAGGGTATCTGTGAGGTACACCCACAAAGGTAGTCAGGGTCCCCAACAGAAGAAAGAGGGTGGAGGAAGGAGGGCGGAGAAAACGTAAAAATAAGGAGTTTTCTAAGGGCCCCCAAAATAATTTCCAAGGAAGTAGTGGTAACCAGTCCCAGTCTGAACTAAAGAATATGGGGTGCTTTTACTATAAGACAGGGATGTTTTTACCTCAATGTGCAGAGTGCTATATGTATGGTCACTCTAAGGGTGACTTCATATGTCCCAAGAGGGCACAGACACCCACTGGAGGGCAGACATCTGGGTTGACAAGTGTAGTGCTCAGGGAGGAAGTAGTACCAGCTAGTTTTAAGAAACAGAGGTGACTCTAGTTTCAATGGGGGGGGGGGTAGTGAAATGGTGCCAAAAGCCCACATGCCTGAAAATATTGCCAGGTATGGACAGTGAGTCACCATTAATGGGCAACTGGTGGAGGCTGTGCATGATACAGGAACCAGCATGATAACTGTCAAGGTTCAGCTGGGGTCACCAAAGTAGGCTCTACCGAACACATTCCACCAAGTCATAGTCGCAGGGGGAGGTCTCGGGTTATCCAAAAGTTGCTGTGAACCCTGCCATGCCTGTAGATTGTCTGTTAGACAATGACCTGGAGCACACTGCCTGAAGGGAGTTAGAGCTCAGGTCTCAATTGGAGATGATGGGATTTCCAGAGTGGGTCTGCATGACCTCATGATCCATGGCTTCCTGGCAAGGGATTCAAGGAGTCTATAGCCTGGAAGAATGGCCCTGACAGCTGCCAAGGAGAGGGGCAAGGGTTGCAGGAAATCAGTCTCTGAAGTTAACGCAGTGGAGGTTGTTGGGGTCCCTGAGGATGAGGCCCAGAGCCAACCGGGGAAGACATAGCCACAATAGGAGACCTAGCTGAGCTTGCCAGCTGGCAGGTTGGGGGGACCACCAGGGAGGATTTCTGCCAAGCAGGTAGAGGAGTGGCCCACTCTTGAGGGCTTGAGGCACAAGGCCTCAGCCTGTGTAGCAGGTGAAGCCTCTGGGGATCACCTTATTTAATGGGAGAGCTATATCCTTTTCAGTGAACCTAAGGTTCCTGGTGCTGAGGCAGACCATGTGCTGGTGGTCCCCCAATGCTACTGGACCTTCTGACTGGACCTGGCTCATGACATTGCCCTGGCAGGTCATTTAGGGCAAGACAAGACATTTGCCAGGCTTGTCTACCACTTGTATTGGCCCCGATTGAAGACAGCCTCAGATGCATTCTGCAGGACCAGTCCCACATGCCTGACCAGTCAGAAATCAAGGAAAAAGCACATAGATCCCCTGATGCCATTACCTGTTGTTGGCACCCCATTTGAAAGGGTGGGCATCAACGTCATTGAACCTTTGGACCCCAAGACAGCCCTAGGCAACAGGTTTGTCCTGGACTTCGTGGATCATGCCACCGGCTACCCAGTGGCAATCCCCCTGCAGACAGTCAGTACACCTGTGGATGTGAGAGCTCTGATGGGGATTTTTACCCATTTTGGGTTCCACAAGGAGATAGTGTCTCATATAGGCACTGACTTCATGTTAGCGTACATGAAGTCCATGTGGGAAGAGTGTGGTATAACATAAACGTTTACCACACCCTATCACCCCCAAACCACTGGTCTAATTGAAAGATTCAACAAGACTTTGAAGGGCATGATTATGAGCCTGCCTGAGTTCTTGAGGTGTAAGTGGGATGTCCTCCTGCCATGCCTTCTCTTTGCCTACTGGCAGGTGCCACAGAAAGCAGTAGGGTTCAGTCCCTTTGTATTACTCTATGGACATCCTGTTAGGGGACTTTTTAGCCTTGTCAAACAGCCGTAGGAGAAAGTTCCCAATCCCCCCCCCCCCCCCCCAAGGATTTGGGCAGCTAAATGCTGGCCCTCTGCAACCAGAAGCACAACTTCTGAAAGAAGGCAAAGAGTAACCTAGAGCCAACCCAAGAGGTGATGAAACTCTGGTATGTCCAGAAGGCCACCCTGGTGGAGTTTCAGCCTGGCCAAAAGGTATGGGTCATGTAACCAGTAGTACCCAGAGCTCTCCAGGTCATTTGGGGCAAGACAAGAACTTTGCCAGGTTTGTCTACCACTTGTATTGGCCCGATTGAACAAGCCTCAGATGCATTCTGCAGGTCCTGTCCCACCTGACCAGTCAGAAATCAAGGAAAAAGCACAAAGATCCCCTGATCCCATTACCAGTTGGTGGCACCCCCTTTGAAAGGGTGGGCATCAACGTCATTGAACCTTAGGACCCTAGGCAACAGGTTTGTCCTGGTCTTGGTGGATCATGCCATCAGCTACCCAGAGGCAATCCCTCTGCAGACAGTGAGTACACCTGTGGAGGTGAGAGCTCTGATGGGGATTTTTACCCATGTTGGGTTCCACAAGGAGATAGTGTCTCACAGAGGCACTAACTTCATGTCAGTGTTCATGAAGTCCATGTGGGAAGAGTGTGGTGTAACGATATCTCAACTGAAATTCACCATACTGGAGGTAGTGCAACAACGCTGCGATGTGGACCCATCAAAATCACGACTCATGTCTGAATTTTATTGGATAAAAAAACATAATTCCTTACATCTCTTTGGGATGAATGATAGGGTGGAATTTTCATGATTTCTGAAAATAATGCCATACTACAGACATTGGCTGATTCTCTACCCTGATCACCTTGAACATTGTTTAGCGAATCTTTATCTTGCATAATACTGTATTCAAATGTATGCAATTATTTTTCCCAGGTTAATTTTGTATATAAAGATGCAATTTTTGCCATACACTTGGCAACATGTTCGTGCTTTATTTTTCCTCTACACATCTCTTTTATACAGTTATGATGCACCGATGCAGTACGCAGATTTTCAAGAGCACATTAGTATTTTCGTCACCGCTTTGAGTATAAGTGTTCAGTTCTGACGCGATGAACACGCCCTTATGTATATTCTCTGCATATTGAGCTCACTCATATCACGTGACTCGCGTCACCTTAATTTTTTGCAACTATGTCCTTTATTGAGGAAAGCTTTCCTAAACATGACGGAAGCAGTCCTCGACTACTCCATCATGAAGCCACTATACTCAGATCATGTGACACGTGTCATGGGTTGGAAAACAGCAGCGTATTGGCTGTCATCCGTTACGCCGTAACGGAACACGGAAGCAGATCCTGAAACGCCGAGTTACACTTTGACTCTGTTTACTACACAAGTAAGTGTCGAACGGGCGTTTTCAAATCTGTTTACACCTCGCAATCCATTTAAATCCGAGTTTATTGTAGAGAACCTCTTTAAGCTTCCTCGGGAATCACATACGGCTCATAGTTTGTCTGACACGCTTGACCTCCGTTTCACATACTCACACCAGATTCTATCATATGCACATCCCGGCACCTGCCCCGTGTCTATGCATTTTACGACAATACTACAATGTGTACATGCATCTCTCACTATTTTATTAATTTGATCATGTTGTTTATATTGCATTTTATTTAAAGCATTCCCATGAGATGTCGTATAAATATAATATGTAAATGTGTTGATACTATTACTTTTTAAGTGACTGAACTGGTCCTGTTTTATTCCTTCCATAGACCCCTGAGGAAGGGTCGCCCTCTTTTGACCCCAAATGCATTGGGTATTAAGTTAATAACAAGAATTATAAAGAAAATCATGAATGTATAAGAATTCAAAGAATTGAAGGATTGATTTGAAATAAAAGACAAATGAATCATTAACTTGACTAAGTAGTTATTATACGACCATTATTGTTGCGAAGAAACAATATTGTTTCAAGATAAACGAGCACACGCCCACATGAGAAGATACTCTTGTCACACAGATTTTTGGTATACAAATGCACCGATTGGCACAGTGTGAAAGGCGCCACGCCAACAGGAATTTTGTTTAAAATCAAGATTGAATTATGAATAAATTAGTGCACTACTAACGTAAAAGTTAACCCCACCATATCACCCCCAAACCACTGGTCTAGTTGGA
The DNA here is from genome assembly GCF_964263255.1 of Lissotriton vulgaris. Classification (NCBI taxonomy): domain Eukaryota; kingdom Metazoa; phylum Chordata; class Amphibia; order Caudata; family Salamandridae; genus Lissotriton; species Lissotriton vulgaris. The sequence continues at coordinate 1,251,567,237 of NC_141685.1, forward strand.
AAATTCAACAAGACTTTGAAGGGCATGATTATGAGCCTACCTGAGTCCATGAGGTGTAAGTGGGATGTCCTCCTGCCATGCCTTCTCTTTGCCTCCTGGGAGGTGCCACAGAAAGCAGTAGGGTTCAGTCCCTTTGTATTCCTCTGTGGACATCCTGTTGGGCTGTCAAGCAGCAATGGGAGAAAGTTCCCGACCCCCCATGAGGATATGGTCAGCTAAATGCTGGCTCTCTGCAACTAGATGCACCGCTTCTGAAAGAAGACAAAGAGTAACCTATAGTCAACCCAAGAGGTGATGAAACTCTGGTATGACCAGAGGCCGTCCTGGTGGAGTTTCAGGCTGGCCAAAATGTATAGGTCATGGAACCAGTAGAGCTCAGAGCTCTCCAGGTCATTTGGGGCAAGACAAGACTTTTGCCAGGTTTGTCTACCACTTGTATTGGCACCGATTGAATACAGCTTCAGATGCATTCTACAGGTCCTGTCCCACCTGCCTGACCAGTCAGAAATCAAGAAAAACACAGATCCCCTGATCCCATTTCCTGTTGTTGGCACCCCTTTTGAAAAGGTGGTCATCAATGTCATTGAACCTTTGAACCCCAAGTCAGCACTAGGCAACAAGTTTTTTTCCGGTCTTGGTGGATCATGCCACCGGCTACCCAGAGGCAATACCTTTGAGGACAGTGACTACGCCTGTGGAGGTGAGAGCTCTAATGGGGATTTTGCCCATGTGGGTTCCCCAAGGAGATAGTGTCTCACAGAGGCACTAACTTCATGTCAGCATACATGTGGGAAGAGTCTGCTGTAATGTAAAAGTTCATCAGACCATATCTCCCCCAAACCACTGGTCTAGTTGAGAGATTCAATAAGACATGATTATGAGCTTCCCGGGGCCCATGAGGTGTAAGTGGGATGTCCTCCTGCCATGCCTTCTCTTTGCCTACTGGGGGGTGCCACAGAAAGGAATAAGGTTCAGTACCTTTGCATTCCACTATGGAATCCCTGTTGGGGGACCTCTTAGTCTGTCAAACAGTGGTGGGAGAAATCTCCCAGCCTCCCCCCTAAGGATTCTTTCAGCTACATGCTGGCCCTTTGCAACCAGATGCACCGCCCAAGAAAGAAGACAAAGAGTAACCTAGAGCCAAGTCAATAGGTGATGAAACTCTGGTATTACCAGAAGGCAGCCCTGGTAGAGTTTCAGCCTTCCAAAAGGTATGGGTCGTGGAACCAGTAGTGTCCAGATCTCTCCAGGTCTGCTGGACTGGCCCATAATAAGTCAAGGAGCATAAGGGAGAGGCCACCTACTTGGAGGACCTCCAGACCCCTAGAAACCCTTTCAGGGTGTTCCACAACAACAGGGTAAAGTCTCACTTTCAGAAGTCTGAAGTGAGCATGCTCCTTGTGACAGATGAAGAAGTGGAAGAGGAGAGAGAGCCTCTCCCTGACCACCTCTTTGCACAGGAACATAATGGGTTAGGGGAGGATGTCAACCTCTCTGCCAAACTGACCATAGAACAGCAAGGTGGCTGTTACCTGTTACTGGGACAGTTTTCCTCACTGCTTTCCCTCATCCCTGGACTCACTCATCTGTTTGTCCGTGATGTTGACATGGGAGGCAGCCCTCTGTAAAGAACAAAATGTACAGCTTGTCAGACAGGGTGAAAGCCTGCATCAAGGAGGAAGTCTACAAGATGTTGGCTTTAGGGGTGACTGGGCCCTCTAACAGTCCTTATCCAGCCCTTTGGTGCTGGTACCAAAGGCTACCCCACCAGTCACCGAACCAGAACCCCGGTTCTGCGTGGACAGCAGAGGACTCAACTCAGTTACCAGGACTGATGTGCACCCCATCAGCAGAGCTGATGAGCTAATTAAAAGGCTGGATGCTGTCAAACTCCTCATTGCTTTGAATTTGACATTAGGGTACTAGCAGATCCCCTTGACGTAGGGGATAGAGTAGATTTGCCCTTCCTCAAACCCAGAGGGAGATTACCAATTCCAGGTGATGCCCTTTGGATTGAAGACTGACCCTACTACCTTCCAACAGTTGGCTAACAGGGTCCTTGCCGGCAACAAGGCTTTCTGTGCTGCCTACCTAGATGACAATGCTGTCTAAATTTCCAGCTGGGAAGAACACCTGCATCACCTACATGGGGTGCTTCAGGCCCTACAGCAGGCAGGCCTGATATTTAAGGCAAGCAAGTGCCAGAGTGGATAGGGTTCAGTGGTGTATTTGGAACACCTGGTAGGTGGATGTAAGGTGCATCCCCTCCAGGCCAATATTGACCCATCACTTAAAACAAGAACAGAAGTGAGAATCTTCACAGGCCTCACTGGCTATTACCTCAGATTTGTTAAGGGCTATGGCACCATAGTTGCCACTTTAACTGAGCTGACTTCCAAGAAGCAGTCCATATTGGTGATCCAGACAGAGGCTTGTCAGAAAGCATTTGATTCTCTCAAGGAAGCTATGTGCACAGCACTTGTTCTCAGGGCCCCTGACTGCTCCAAGGAATTCATTGTGCAGAAGGACGCTTCACAGCATAGCATTAGAGCAGATTTAGCACAGTTGAATGAGGAGGGCCTAGACCAGCCAGAATACCAGAATCCTTCATTAGTAGGTTATATCCACAGGAACATAGGAGGAGTATATGCAGATGAGGGGTCCTAAACTCTTGAGGTGGTACATATCCCTACAGGGAATGGACTTTACGATAGAGCATTGCCCAGGCTCTGACCAAACCAATGCTGATGGTCTCTCCACATTCCTCCGCCTTAGTCTAGAAATCTCCCAAGGGTAGTTCTTCAAACTCTCACCTGGTGGGGAGCACATGTCAGAGCTAACAGCCTTATGGTGGTCTTCCCTCAACTTTTTGCCTGCCTCCCTTCATTTTTATCTACTCGTATTTGCTGGCTTTTAGACCACTTATAACCAGTACTAAAGTGCATGTGCTCTCTCCCTAAAATATGGTAGCATTTCTTCAGACCCACATGACATATATTTGGCCAGTACAGGCCACGATATGGACTGGTCAATTACTTACACCAAAGTAAACGTGCAAGTATACTACTTATTAATCGCTTTAAACCTCTGATTCCGTTTGGAAGATCTTGATTGACTGGAGGTAGCTCCTGATGCAGAGGACCTGAAGAAGTTTATGGTGCTCAGTAGACCCACAGACCTAAGGGTTCTAAGTTGGAATGTTGCGGGTGTCTGGGTAAGCTAACCGATGCTGGCTGGATCAGAATGTTGGCCACCTTTGATGTTGTATGTCTACAGGAGACGTGGGATGTTAAGGGTCGTTTACACCTAAACAGCTTTGCTTCATATACTGCACCAGCCATTTTGTCGCACAGTGAGCAAGCTAGTGGTAGCCTTGTTATACTAGTAAATTTGGGCCTTAACTAAAAGTTGAACTCATTAGGTCCAAGTTGAAGGATGTTCTCAGCACCCTCCGGACCTTTGGAAACAAATGCAGATTGCTGATTTTTTATAATGCAGCCCAGGAATTAAATAGATTCCTTTTCTAGCTGAAAAGTATTTGTAGATGATTTTTTTCACTTAGAATTTATATTTACTGTGAATATGTTACTGGGGGATTTTTATTTGTAGCCTTGTTTGTCTTGTCATATCAATGATGTATCTAAGAATGTGAACCCATGTAATGACCAGCTGCACCTTATACATACACAGGAAGGCAATTACGTCAATAGTTTAATTGCTGAGTATAATCTGGTCAATTTAATGGACCCAAGACAAGAGGGGTCAGTCGAGAGGATATCCACGCATAAGCGGTGAGGTTTCAGCAGAACTATAGGTTATATTTTTGCATCTCTCTATTTATCCTTAGCCCATGCAGATTTTAAGATCACTTGGGATAATTTAAGTGACCATAATCCTTTGATGGCCACCTTTTTGTGGGATAACATGCCTATTGACAAGGCCCACTTTTGCAAGGAACCAGTATTATCCACTGACCAGGACTGGAGGGTGCAATGGGCTTCAATTGTCTGGGGCAGGACTAAGGCCGATATGCCCGCTTGAAGCTGAAGCTCGTTTCATCCCTACACGCCAGGCTGCAGAAATATGCTTTTCATTACTCCACCCAGGCACAAAAGGTAGGATCCGGTGTCGGAACACGGCTGAATGCGTTCTTGGTTCTGAGCACTGGTGAGCAAGATGGCGCCTACCGCGAGCGGACTTGTGGCTGTGTACCCTGGGCCCAGCGCTGCGCCGCAGATGGGAGCCTGAAGCTGGGACGGAACATCAGACACCGGTGCCCATGATGTGTATGCTACTTCGAGAGGTGCAGCATGTCGGAGGAGCGAGGCAGAGAGCAGAGAGCGCGATCGATGCCGGGAGACACGTGTTTGAAGACTCCCACATGACCAGTAAGGAGGAGGCAGTAGTGGGGAGCAGCGGGGCACACTGCCCTGCAAGCTCTTGAGCAAGAGTTCACTGCCCATTGGCCCCATGCCTGACTATTCCTGATCCTAAGATGTCTGCTGTTATCCCACTAGAAAGTAACTGAAGGCCGTTCTTTCACAATGCTTGCCCCCCCCCCCGGCCATAGGCCCAGGCACGTCAATCACTATACCTCCCCACACTGGTGCTAGTCCTCACTCCAGTCTGGGTGTTTTAGAGTAGATCTGTGTATTTTGCAGCAGCCATCTTTGAACTGCTCGCTCAGGGTGAGAGGCATTAGACAGAGGCACGAAGAGTTGCTATCATGATTACCTCCTCCAAGTGCTATAATCAAACTGCCTTAGCCTCCAGGGCTCATTATTACTGTGGGGGACATGCATCGACTTGCAGTCTATTTCCCTGAAGATTCCGCTGTCAAGACCCTCATGGCGGTCCTCATTGCAGCCGAGTGGTATATGCGAGACTCGAAGCGAGGAAAAACGCCGGTGCAGTGGGATCCGCCGGACAGTGCAGGCGATGAACCGGAAATTGTTTTTACCTAACTTGACACTTGACTTAATGCCTTTGAGACCCCAGCTAAGCTTTGGACCCGTTTTCTTTACATTCTTGGGCCCCCACAAGGTTTTTCACTCCCACGACTGATCTGCCTGATTTGTTCCTCTCCCCAGCCCCCTGTCTCGCTCCCCCTCCCTCTATTGCCTTCTTTCCTCTCCTGGGGAGCTGTTTCTTCTGTATTGGTTTTTGGATCTGTAACTACTGTAATCCATGTGCCCTTTACCAAAGCGCTCCTTCTCCCCTTGTTGGGGAGGGTTCCTGCATTTATTCTCTGGAGTCTCAGAGACCGCTCTGAGAGAGTCCACAGCTTCAAGGGAGTCTCATACAGCAGAGGTGTGGAAATGGTGCCCCTTGCCATAGCACTCCCTATCCCCTTGTTGGGGAGTATTACAGTATCTATGCCCTGGAGTCTCAGAGACCTCTGTAAGAGAGTCCACAGGGTAAAGGGAGCCATACACTGCCATACACTGTGGAGGTGTGGAAACGACAGCATTTCCATTGGAATCACAGCAAACTGGACGTTGGACACTGTTTCCGTGTCTTCCCGTTAATGTTTCCTTCACCATCCCCCATCTCTCTCACTCTTTCATTCCTTGTCTTCCACCCTGCTCCTTTCCTCACTCCCCAGAATCTCTACCCTTGCCTCGTTTTTAATGTATGCAACTGCTCCCCAGCAACTGGTATCTATGCTCTGAAACTGTGTATCTTGTACCTATTGTTATCCATGTGCCCTTTACCAAAGCGCTCCTCCCCTTGTTGGGGAGGGATCCAGCATTTATTCCCTGGAGTCTCAGAGACCCCTCTGAGAGAGTCCACAGCGTCAAGGGAGTCACACTCAGCAGAAGTGTGGGAATAGCACCCCTTGCCAAAGCACTCCCTATCTCCTTGTTGGGGAGGGATCCAGTATTTAAGCCAAGGAGCCTCAGTGTCTCCTCAGAGAGAGTCCACTGTGTATAGGGAGCCACACACAGCGGAGGTGTGGGAACGACACCTTTCCCACTGGGATCACAGCACACCGGACAATGGACACTATTTTTCCGTGTCTCCTGGTTAAGTTTCCTTCTCTCTCCTCCACCCCTTTCCCCCTTTCATTCTTGGTCTGCCTCTCTGCCTCCTGTCCTCTCTTCCCTGAATCTCTCCCCTTGCCTGCTTTTTCCCTTAAGTATTTGTTTTTAATGCATGGAACTGCGCTCCAGCCACTGGTAACTATGCTCTGAAGTTGTGTTTTCTTGTAACAATGTAACTTGTAATTTTGCTATGAAACAATACTCGTCCTCATGTAAAAGCGCTCTGATGCCTCCGGGTCTAACCAGCGTGTGAGGAAGAGCATTCCGGGACCCCAGCAAAGGAACACTTTCCCCATTATCTTTCCCGTCTCCTCTCCTGTATTTGCAGAACTTGCCCGAGGAGTGCTGGTCATTTAAGGTGTCATGGTTCCCAGGTCAGTTGACTGGGTCACATGGTGCGGAGGACTTCAAATTGGAAGCCGCCAGAGAGAGTGTGCGTTCACTGGGACCAACGGACGGAGAACGCCAGAAGACACTTGCAAGGACCTATCTGGTGACCCCGTGGAGACAAAGCAGGAAGCTTTCAAGGGGAGCAGGAAGACTCACCAACTGAGGAGAAGAACCAGAGCGGGACGGGCCCAGCCAAGGAAACAGACGGGCAGCCAGACCCTACCTGGCAACGCGAAGACTCGAGCCATGGCCCTGGAGGGACGTGGCTACACAAGGTACGGGGCGGTTTTTCTCAGCGTGGGGCCGAGCACTAGTGGGACCTACAGGGGGAGTACAAAGGGGAGATAAAGACCCCGGCCCGTCTTCGACGTATTAACGCGCATTGCATGGCATGAGACACTGGTGACGGTATAGGTTGCAGTCCCCTACCCTTCCCCTGATTCCATGCGCCAATGTTGTGATAGCAAACAACCCCCTTACAGGATTTTCTTTATTTCTTTCTCTCCTTACTGTATCAACGGGCCACGGTCGTCAAGCATAGACCCAGCTGATTTTCCACCTTTCACCAGAGACTTCAAGAGGAGCGCCCGAGCCACACTACAACTCCCAGAATCCCTTGCACCCGAGACACAGGTTTACCTTTCATTTTGCTTTGGACCAAAGACTCTGTCGAACAAAAGTCTTGTTTGTTACACCCTGTTGACAATTAAACCCTTAACCAGAAACCTGCCTACCCTGGTCTGCTTCGCCACCGCTCCACACAGCGCTACATAAAACTTTTCAAATAACAAATAAGAATAAATAATTGTCCCATTGGGTTTCATTTCCAATTTGGCTACTTCTTGTGAAACTGATTTCACTCTGCATCTCACTGAGGATGCCACGGCCCAAAGTATTATGCTTTATTTTTCGAATATTTTCAGTTTCATTAAATCAGCCCTTTTTAAACCAGGTGCCCTATCCACGCCTCACCCAGTTAGGTGGTTTGTGCTAGAAAGCAAACAAGGACTTGTTCAAATCCCTGCAAGAAACTCCTCGGTGTCAGGAGAAGGTGGAGAGAGCCAGGGTGGTTTACCATATGACTTGTAAGGAGTGTAACATCCAGCTGAAAGACTTTGGCGAATGGTAAACCTCCCCCTGTTTAACTGTTTATCAACTTTCTAATTAGGCGTCATCCATTACATCACAACCTTGGGTCAAGCACTTTAAGGCAATTTCCAATCAAGAGGAAGAGGCCCTCGTGTGAGGTGGCAGTAAGGAGGTTCATATAATTGTATTTCAACTGGACGAGGTGATTTCAGCGATCTCTTGTGTCCCCTCCAACAAGGCCCGGAGCCTTGGGATCTTTTTTTTAATCCTCTGTCAATCAGTGGGCCCCCTTAATAGCCCTGCACTTAAATGCAGCCACCAGAGGCTCCCTCCCACCGACTTGGTGTCATTCGGTTATAGTTCCAATTTCTAAAAAGGGAAATAGGCCAGATCCAGCCTGTTACAGGTCCATATCTCTTATTAACTTAGAGGTGAATTGAATTGGCCGGGTCCTGTTGGAGTGACTTTCAATATGAGAGGAGGAGCACAATATTTTGTCTGACCTGCATTATGCGGTTAGGCTGGGGCGGGACACGATTGAGCAAAACTTAAATCTTTATTTGCTGATCTGCAAGTACACAAAGATCAAGAGCCTTCATGGACCTATGTTCAGTTTTTTAATTTATTTATTTATTTATTAGAGCAGAAATAAAAGAAACATAACATTACACGATGGATGGTAAAAGCCAATATCAAATAACAGACAGCATACATACCGCATCTAATATTGCATAAAAAGATCATGGTTGTCATCGGCTATAATATAATTGATAAAGAACCAGTTCAAAAGGAGTAAGGGCAAGAAAGAAAGTATATAATATATTCAGCACGAACCCACACTAAGCCATATTCAGATAGACTACCAGGCTTTTGCATCCTCTTGGTATTTCCCCAAGAAAACCAATACATCTATTCGTTAGTGGCTAATCTAGAATCCATACAATGGTTACGTCAGAATAGCATATAAGTATCAAAAACTATTTAAAGTGCTTGTGCATCTAGCAGCAAATATTTTACTAAAGTGCAAAGATTAAATTCCTAAACAAACAGTGGACTTGGAATATACTTTACTCCAACATGAAATGAGTGGAGAAATTTGCCCAGATAGCTCTAAATGTTACAGTAACTCCTACACGTTTTGCAGAGGCCTCCTCAAATCTGTAAGTCCTGAACATTTCGTAAACCCAGTGGTCAATTCCAGGTTGTTTATTTGTTTTCCAATTTTGCAGGACAAGTGACCTTGCAAATGTTATACTATAAAATACTGCAGAAATTTCTTTAAACATTTTACCTCCCCTGATGAACCGAATAAAACCAACATAGATGGTGGGACGATTGTTAAAGACAAGGAATGAGAAATCGTTATAAAAACATCCTTCCAAAATTGCTGTAGATTATTACACTCATAAAATATGTGTACCCAGCCAACTTCATCTTGTTTATAACATCTGAAACATTGGTTCTGATTCGTTGGAAACATCTTATGAAATCTCAAAGGAGTGTAATATGCTAACCATCTAGATAAAAAATTCATTCTCTTAAAATTAGCACCTCGCAGTGCTTTATTCGAGATCTCACTGAGCTGCTGCCACTCTTTCGTATTAAACTTACAGCCTGTCTCAGAGTGAATTTTCTGGAGCGCTTTCATAATAATCTCTTCACTATGAGCCTTCTGATGTAAAAGCCATACCTGCTACATCTAGTTGCAGTGTGGGTAGTTTAACCCGGAGCTGCCTATTATTCCACACAAACTTCCGGAACATATCGTTCAATTCTTTAAAATAAAAACAGGGAATTTTTAAAGGAAGATTACTAAAAAGGAACACAAACAATGGGAGCAGCAACATTTTAACCAGGGAAATCCGACCTATCAGTGATAGCTGCAGCAAAGTCCATTTCTTAGTAATTCTTTTACTTTCGCAAGCGTAATGCTATAATTCAATGGAAATAGTTTACTGTAATCATTTGTAACAAATATACCAAGGTATCTAACTGGATATGGTGATCAATATTGTAAACAAACCAGAATATCAGAAAGCTCCAAATTAAATGTAAGGATTTCAGTTTTTGTTTGATTAACTTTATATCCCCCGACCTGCGTACATTTTTGAATTTCGTCCAGTGCATTCTGTATATTAGAACCCCCAGCTTTAAGATATAAAACTATATCGTCTGCATATAATAACATTTTTGCCATCCCCTCCATGGGAGGCAAAATCAGTAAATTCTTACGAATTTTAACAGATAAGGGTTCAATAAACAGAAAAAACAAAAGGGGGGATAACAGACATTGCTGTCAAGTTCCTCGAATAATATTTACCCTCCATGCTTCTGCTCCATTAATGATAATTCTGGCGTCCGCCTGACAATATATTTCTTTTAACATATGCAGTGGAAAACCAAACTTATCCAAAATGAATAATAAGGCACGCCAATCTACCAAATCAAAAGCCTTTTCGGCATCCATCATAAAAATTGCCACTTTGATCTTATTAGTAGAAAAAAGATCAATAGCTTGCATTAGAAAATATGTATTAGTGGTCATTAGCCATCCCGTAAGGAAGCCATTTTGATCTCCATGTAGCAACCGTTGGGCACATGAAGCAATTCTCCATGCCCAAATGTTCATAAACCATTTATAATCCGTATTTAACAGGCTGATAGGGCGATAGGAATTAGGATCATGAGGATCTTTTCTTTTTTAAGGAAGACTACCAACAGGGACTCTTTGAAGCTTTTGGGGATATATATCCCATCCTTCATCTGGTTAAACAGTTTGGTCAAAAAAGGAAGTAGTTCTTGGAATGTCTTAAATACTTCTACCGGGATTTCATACGATCCACTAGCCTTGGGTTGGACACACTTTTTAATACTGTCATCATTTCTGAGATTTCTATGGTGCTATTAAGTGTCTCAATAAGGTGCCGTGATATCTGCGGCAGCTCTAGTGATTCAAAGTAAGATATCAATTTTGACTCTTCTATAGCCTGTTCTTCCGTATACATTTTATTAAAATGAGAGAGAAAAACCTCAGAGATTGCCTGTTTATTTACTTCTAATTGGCCAGTAAAAGGATTTTTAACATCACTTATTACTTACTTCCCGAAATCTGCTCTTGCGAAAAAAAATCCTGCAATTACTCCTTAGCTTTTAATAATTCTTGCTATTGTAACTTAATAGTATATTCCACTGTGGCTGTTACATTTGCATCTTGTCTGGCTTTCTCAAAAGCGGTTTGTAACTCTGCAATCTTTTGCTTGCGTTGTTTACTAAACCTAGACTTATAAGATATCCTCTGTCCTCTGAAAGTGGCGTTAAAGGCCTCCCAAACCATAAAGATTGGGTCAGTATTTGTATTGAACTGAAAAAACTCCTTGATAAAGATTCTAGTTTCTGTCAGCCAAATAGTATTTCTGATAAAGATTTATCATACTGCCACCTTGATTTCTTTTTCGGGTTGATCCCTAACATTAACGTAAAGGAGACTACAGAGTGATCAGAAAAAGAGTTGGCCAATATGTCTGTTTTACCATTGGCTAACACTTTGTCCGCCAAAAAAAAATCTAATCGGGATGCCGTTCTGTACCTCGAAGAGTAACAGGTAAATTGAAAGAAACCAGGGTGCTATTGCCTCCAGGGATCTGTTAAGGCAAACTCTATTGTCATAGTTTTAATTAATTTTGTGGTTCTAGTCTTTAATAGTCATGTTGTTTTATTCGAGGTACTGAGTGTCAGATTCTGAATGTAATTAAAATCACCACCCTTAATCAATATACCTTCCATATTCACAAGCTATTTGATAAATTCGCTCGAATGATGTGGTTTCATCATCTATGGGGCCATAGTAATTACTACATGTAATACAGTTTCCTCCAGCTTTACCTTCACCCATAGCCCTCTGCCTTTCTCATCTCGAAGGATTTACATAACCTGCCAGTCCATCAAAATTTGAAAAGTGTGACCCATCGAACTGCTAAATTAGCAGACGAGAAATATTAACCCATCCCTTACCCACACCAACTCCCCGTGTGCCTTCCAACTCCAGGCAGTTGGAGAATAGCCTACCATACCCCTTGCCACCCCACCCTGAATAACCATGATTCTGAGTGCCATGGTATTGCACTCTGGAGTAATCTACCACCCCACCCCCTTAGTCTCAGTAAAAAAAAAAATGCCTAACTCTACTTTTCCATAGTAATTTTCCGGAACAGTTCCTGTGCTTCATCGAGGTTTGCGAGCATATGAAATTTCCCTTGTACCAAGACTCATAGCTTAGATTGCTGAGCTACAGCCTCCTGAGCCCCTGTGCCTTGAATAAGTAGAGAGCTTGACAAATTCTTCCCAGGGATGGGCCGCTGCTGACATATTGGAGAAAATGCGGCTGCTGGGAACTTCGTGGGTTGAGAATTGCTTCTTTTGAATTCCTCTGGTCAATATATGATCTTTGATTTAGAAATCCGAGGATTGTTTGGGGTAACTTTGAATTCGGAAATGGTTGGGCTGGGACCCTGTGTGCTCTTGTGATATTGAGATCTCCGTAGAATTCGGGCAACACATTATCCTTAATGAATGACTTGACTCATTGATGCATTTGTGACCCCTCACAACCTTCTGGGACCCCGACCACCCAGAGATTAGTGCATCAAGAATGATTTTCCAGTTCTTCCAGCATAGTTTTCAAAAGATTTTTCAGTTTTTTATTCAGAGTAGCCTGATGCTGCAGTGAGATAATCCGATCTTCAAGATGGGATATCCTGGATTCAGCTTCTTGTAATCTTACCTGATAGGTACCAACTGCTTCTTCGATTTTTGACAGGTGCAGATGTAATGCCGCAATCTCATTTGCTTACTGTTGCTTTCAGCTCATGTATCTAATCAAGAATGAGATTTAGCAGGGTTTTAATGTAATATCGGATGCTGGTCCTGGCCTCTGATAGCTGGTTTCCTAAGGGTTCTTCCAGTGCTAGCCGAACCAGTTCTTGCTGTCCTGCTGCTGCATTTTTGTCCACCACAGAGACTGGAGGCTATCAATCCATTAAAACCCCTTTCTGCTGTTCTAGGGGCCTAAGAGGCGAAGTAAAAGCTTGGACATCAGGTGGCACACCCTCTTGCATTTTATCAACAGACTCTTCCTCTGAAACTGGAGTTTGTCTCCTCTAAATTCCCTGCTGTCCAGCTATATTTACCAGCAATAACACCTTTAGCGACTGAGCCAAATTGAACCAAGACTAACCCCTCAGCACCTAGTTTCACAGTCAACTTTTCCTGGTGGGGAATCTCGGACATTCCCTGGGTTAGATCACCCTTAGCCCCCATCCTAGGATCCAGCACATCATCTTCCGAGCACAGAGGGCTTGATATTGGGGATGAGCCTCGATGAGCTTTCTGCGAGGGTTCGGCTCTTGCATTTGTGAGGCTATCTTCATCTAGGTTGTTCATGTTTTTGACTTCAAACCCGCTTTCAACATGAGCCATAACATTGGCAATTTTTAAATGTTTCCCCATCCTAACAGGTGTCCAAGAAGCAAACGACTGTGTTTTTCCAACCTTTTGTAAGGGAGAAAGCTACTCTCTAACTTCCAAATACACGTAGTTGTATATCATGTACTATGGCAAGTTTTTTTATTTTTTCCTTTGTTCCTTCTTTCCTTTTTTAGCTGTTTTCTTACATGTGTATACCAAGCTTTACATTTAGCACCTGCTGATTGTCATTCTGTGTTGTCGAGCTAAATAGCAGCTGTCAATAATTAATGCTTCATACAGTTTTCTACCGTTTTGTAGTGTCCAGTGTCCAAACTAGTGCCAACCGGGGGGATGTAGAAATGTTGCTGTAGCAACAAAGAAACCTCCCCCCGGAAACAAAATGTATCTCGATCGTTGAACGCTCGCTCACCTCAATAGGCTATCCTTAAGTGAGACCCTTTGCTAAAGCAACCTGAGCAGATCACTTTCAATTCTTTTTTAGAGACACCCCTCTCTTTTCACCGGGGCCAGCATAGGTCAGAAAATGCCCCAAAAATGAAAATCCTCCGTCTAGTGAGAAGAAAAGAGCCTTCCGCTTTATCGGCTCCGAAATCCAAGCGTCTCTGCGTCTCCTCACTCAGCTGCCGGCATCCAAAAACCTGCTCCGTAGCACGGGGAGGGGCGATGTGGTTACCTGTGGCTAGGCTAGACGGGATTCGGCATAGACGCCATCCTCCAGCGCCACTCACAGTTCAGCTTTTGATAGAGTTAACCTCTTCAAGCAGTGACCCATGATGGCTCAGATGGGAATAGAGCCCGGGCTAGTTTATTTCTTGCATGGTTTGCACAAGGACCATTTGGCTTCTGTCAGATATGGACCCAATGGGGAATGCACACCGCACTTTAAATTGAAGCGCGAGGTTCACCAGGGTTGCATATTGGTGCCATTTTTTTTTATTTTCTATATTGATCAATTAGAATAGGTTCTGATGGAATCTCACTTGGACATCCCTAGAGATAGAGGCCATCAAATTCTGGCTCTACTTCATGCAGATGACACTGTATTAATTCCCTGGGCGGCCAGGGGGTTAGAGACTTTTAGATCTTTTTTATCAATTTTATGAATGGCCTTCATTTGTCACATGTGATAAAGTTTGACCCACCCAAGTCAAACACCATGAAATTCATAGTAGAAGGTCGCCATATCAGCCAGGTTTATAAGTTTTATTATTTGGTTGTCAAACTGGACTCTGGTATTAACTGGAACTCACTGATAAACTATAACGTGACAGCTTTCAATAGGGCTTTGTTTAGTATAGGAGACTTTTCCCTTCTGTTGGGATGCACCCACATAAAAACAGTTTTGGATATATACAAGGCCAAGTACATCTCAATTGTTAGTTATGGGTGTAGTATTTGGGGATATGGTCCTGTCGCCCCGATTCAAATAGCGAGAAAAAAAAATCTTGAAGGGTCTCCTGAGGGTTCCACAAAGTACAGCCTCTGAGGTTGTTCATAAAGAGCTGGGCATGAGCTATGTCACTGACTATGTTCATCTCTGGCCCCTGACACTTTGGCTCTCAGGCTGGACATAGGAGGAGTTAGATCTCAATAGGTTGATTGTGCAAGATTACATGAACCTGGACAACTAATCTTTGATCCCCTGGTTGGCCTATGTCTCTTCCAATGTGTAAGTTGTAGGGAAACCTTAACTTTATATTGATCTAAGTTGTACAGTCAAGACTGACAACAGATGGGTCAAAGAGGCGTTTAGACTTCAGAGACAAGACCATGAGGCAATAGCATTGAACTACCATTTAGTACGTCATGCGATATTAGTGAGAACTGTAAGTGGCCTAGAGCCTTAACTTACTTTGGACATGCTCAGCCATCAGCGACGATTACTGACATTTTTTAGGCTTAATTTATTTCCACTGCTACTGCCCTTGAACCATGCTTGTTTTAATGACTCGATGTTGTCCTTGTGTGAATGTGACAATGTCTACATCAATGATATTTTGAACATAGTCATGATCTGCCCGAAATACAACTGTTTGTTTTTTAAATGTATACGACCACTCCTGAAGCTCATGAATTTCAATCAAATGGGACCTGCATTATTGTTCTTACAGTTTTTATGTATGCTATTTTTTATCAGGTTATCTTTCTGAAATGTTAAAGGAAGCTGAACTGTAACTTATGCTGTTGTCAATATTTATGAAATGTATCATACTGTGCCTGACGTTTATGACTTAACATTTTTTAAATCGAATAAAGAATATAATGATGTATTGACATATTTAATGTACTTATGAATAACTAGTAAAGTGCAGTACGTGTGCCCAGGGCCTGTAAATGAAATGCTACTAGTGTGCATGCAGCTCTGCTTGTGCCACCCACCTAAGTTATGTAATGCAATGTAAAGGGAACGTGTACAGTGCAACTGTTACTCACACCTGCCACTGCAGGTCCTGGGTCAGTTTAATGCCACTTCGACTTGGCATTTAAAACTACTTGCCAAGCTTTAAACTCCCCTTTTATTACACATACGTCACTGCTAAGGTAGGCCTTAGTAAGACCTATGGGCACGGTACTGTTTAACTAAAAAGTAGGGCATGTATTTTTATGTTTTAAATGTCCTGGTATTGACAAACAGCTAAATAAATGTTTCATTGCTGTGAGGGCTACTCCTATCATCTGCTAATTTTGGGAATCCCTTAAAATACCATTTAAGCTGTAAGTCCTGATTAGAAAGGAGTAGCTGCATCATGTTTCAAATATTTGAAATTGTAGTGATAAATCCTCTTCACTGGCAGAGTGGGATTTAACATTACTATTTTAGAAATACGACTTTTAGAAAGTGGACATTTCTATGCTCTTACTGCTCTGTGTGCCTTGCAGCCTGTCTCCAATACATGTCTGGGCTCGGTGACAGTTTCACTTTGTGCATTCTCTCTAGACAGCCACAAACACAGGAATGCTAGGTGTGGCTTAGTACCCATCTACATAAAGCTGCATTCTGATGGGCATTCCTAGGCAGGAAAGGCTCAAACTTACACTTCAAAGGGGAGTGGGCTGATCCCACACAAAGGACTGATTGTTATGTTATGTTATGTTATGTTAACTTTGTTTTTGTATAGCGCACGGCTACTCCAACGGAGTGTCCCGGCGCTTTATGGTGGCAGCTCCTGAAAACATAACAAACAAAGAAATCCAGAAAACAGCTAGACAGCACAACTAAAGAGTAAAAAGCCAAGTTTTAAGGCCTTTCCTAAAGGACAACAGATTGGAGGTGCAGCGTAAGACCAATGGCAGAGTGTTCCAGAGCTGGGGCGCTCTCAAACCAAAGGAACGCCCCCCAATCCGAGCCTTCCTGACTCGAGGCACCACAGCAAGAGACAGAGAGTTAGAACGCAGTGCTCTAGTAGGACGATAAAAAGCAAGCCCACGTTGGAGATATTTAGCTCCCAGACCGAAGAGTGCTTTATAGGCCAGGGTCAGTGCCTTGAAAATTATCCGCTTACGGATAGGGAGCCAATGGAGTGACTGTAAGAGTCCGGCCGCTCTGGCTCGCCTGTGAAGGCCGAAAATGGCACGCGCCGCAGAATTCTGCACGACCTGTAATCGCTGCAGTAAATAATCCGGGAGACCTAAATAAAGCACGTTGGCATAATCCAATCTGGAGCCGATCAGAGCTTGCACCGTTATCTTCCTGTGCTCTTCAGAGAGCAGAGGAAGGAACTTCTGGAGCATCCTAAGGATGCCAAAACATGAGGCCCTGAGGCCGAGAATCTGAGATCTCATCGTCAGATTGTCGTCGATCTTAACTCCCAGATTTTTAGCCACCTGGGATGCCTGGGCTGGGGGGAACATATCTGTCGGCCACCATGCCTGCCAATCATGCTCCTCGGCACAGCCAAAAAACAGCACCTCCGACTTATCAGAGTTACATTTAAGGCCGCACCGCTGGAACCAATTGAACACCGCCCGAGACAATCCCGAATGCTCTCCTCATCCAGATCCTCCCCTTTCCTACATGTGAAGAGAAGCTGGGTGTCGTCGGCGTAGGAAACGATCTGGGCCCCGTAAGACTCCGCCAGTGCCGCCACGGGGGTCATAAAGATGTTAAAGAGAGTCGGGCTCAACACAGATTACCCCCCACAGATAGCCTGCCAGACAGGATTGGATTGAAAGGGATTCTGGTGCACTTCAAACCCATTCTTTGAAGTCTCCCTCTCTTCAAAGTCATATTTGGCTATAAGTGCTAGATCTCTGACTTCAGCAAATCAGACTCTTCTGGACCTACACCTGAACCTCTGTCAGAAGAAATGTTGCACTGTTCAAAGAACTGAACTGGACTGCTGATCTGGAAGGTCTGCGTTTCTGTTTGTTGTTCTGCTGCTCTCAGACTATGCAGAAAGAGACTTGGACTCTGTCTTCTTCCAGGTGAATCCAAGGGCTTGTTTGCTTGCCTCCTGCTACTTGAGACTCAGGAATATCAAAGTCTCTGCCCCAGCTCCCGCGTCTGGCTCACTGGAAGTGGCTTAGAGACTTACAGCATGGATTTCGATGCATCTCCTGTCTGAGTGTAGCAGAACCTGCGCATTGATGCCGTTGCGGGAGGACACTCCTGTATTGCTTCAGAACCAGTTCTTTGTCTCCGGAGATCGAAGTTCCAGACAGCGTATCTCTGCTGCTTGGCGAGATTGACGCATCCCCTCAACCGCATGGCTGAAACCGGCGCTTGGCTCAATGCCACTCGACTCTGGCTCCTGCCTTCAGAACTGACACATCACCCTCACTGCATTGGGAAATTGTGACCATCACGCTGCTTGCGACCATGAAAGCTACTTTGTTGCTTGAGCTGACTGGCGCTTTCTCATGGTCAGCCTGAACTTTAAATTTGCCTGGGTCCAGCGCGATCTAACCTTTTTGATGCTACTTGCTTCTAAGCGCTTTACTGCATTTATTTTTTCAAAATTCAATATCTTAATTTCTACACATTGGATGTTTATTTATTTATTTATTTTATGTTATTTGTAGAGCGCAACAATCATCCCGAAGGATATCAAGGCGCTGACAACCAAATTTCCTGGTACGTCTGCAGAGCTGTAATCTAAAATTTAGGGAACAGGTGTGTTTTTAATTTTTTTCGGAACTGGATGTAGTTAGAGGCGAGACGTAGGTCTTGGGGGAGCTCATTCCAACTCTTGGCTGCTATATAGGAGAATGATCGTCCTCCTGTCCTTACTTTCTTAATACGCCTTGTTCTGGCAAAGGCTAATTGAAGCGACCGCAAACTCCTTGTAGGAACATAGAATTCAATCTTCTCTTGAAGTGTTCTAGGGCCTGTTTTGTAAAGAGCTTTATGAGTGTGCCTGAGTAGTGTGAATACTGCTCTTTGGCGCATTGGCAGCCAGTGCAGTTTCATCAAACACACTGAGGCAGAATCAAACTTCCCCTTATTGCAGACAAGTTTTGCAGCCGCATTCTGCAGCACCTGTAGTCGTTTAAATAGGCGCTCATTAATGCCTACAAATAACACATTCCCATAGTCTAACAGACTAACCGGCAAGGCTTGCGTCACAGATCGTCTGAAGTCCAGTGGTATCCAGGGAAAGAGTCTGGCCAGAAGTTTCAAGATAGCAAAACCTTTGCCACAAAGGGATCGCCATGACATGTTTGTCATCTTGGTCTTGTTTTATTTATAACGTCATACGTCATACTATATTTTTTCTAAACTGTTATGGATTCTTTTTGTGGTGTTTTCACTGTGTTGCTGAATGAGTTATTGCACAAATACTTTACACATTGCCTTCTAAGTTCAGCCTGCCTGCTCTGTATCAAGCTACCAGACGTGAGTACAGGATAATTTTGGTTTTGTTGTGTCTTACCCTGACTAGGATTGTGGTCCCTGCTTTGACAAGGTGCATACCTTTGGCAACTACAACCCCAATTTCAAACAATGTGTATTGAAAGGCATGTGAACACTCTGACAAGCTGACTGAGAATGCTTTCATCTTCATGCAACAACATATATATAAGAGCTGCGAATATCAGTGCTCCAACTATACGGTCCTGGAGGGTGGCTGGACAGCAGCAGCCACATTAAACCTCTCCTGGTGGAACAACCTTAGGCCTCAGACCTGGGTTGACATCCTGGGTGACTGCCAAGATGTTGCAAGTTTGATGTAAGCATCCATGTCCTCCAGTTCTCTCCGTGTTCCCAAGTACACCATTCAGGGAAGAACTGAGGAGGGTGACAGAGGTAACCAGTAGTTGATTATGGTCTCCAAGTGGCACCCGCCGAGCTTATTGCAAACTGCAATTACCTAGCTTAGAATAAGCATTGGCAATGCCAATAGGTCTGACTTATGAACAAAAGTGCCTTTTGTGTCACTGATGGGTGCAGACACTCAATGCATCCTAATACACATGCACTCTGTCACTCATCTTTGCACTCATGCATCCATTCATCAATCCATTGATTCACCCTTCCATTCACCCTCTGACACAACCACAATAAAACGCACATACACACAAAACAACATAAGCAAGGTAAAATAAAAGAATAAAGATAGAGAAAAAACATGTTGTCTTCTAAACACGGGGGCATATGTTTGCCATAAAAAAACTAAGCTTAGCAGTGGGAGCCCATCTTGCAAAGGTATTGGACATAGTGCATCATTATTTTAAAGTTCAAGCATGACCTCCACATTTAGAAGCAAAGGGCCCGATTCACAAAGGCAAACTGAGCCGAAAGCCAAACTTTACGATTTTCAATATTCACAAAGGACATTTACGAGTAGTAAAGTTAGACTTTTGTCTCAGTTAAACTTAAGTTTTGGTCTTAAGTTTAACATTTTGGTCTCAGTTAAACTTACAACCAAAACGTAAGTTTAACTGAGACAAAAGTCTATCTAACTTTGCGACGTGTAATTGCTGTTTGTGAATACCGAAATTCGTAAAGTTAGACTTTTGTCTTTGTTTATTTAACTTTGTGAACCAGGCCGAACTTGTTGATCATCTTCCAGTGGTAAAACAATGATACACTATCGCCAGCAGCAATCATCACAGTGCCTCTGTGGAATGTGGCACACAGCAAACAAGCAACTCATTTTCACTGCCTGGAGAGTTGTGGTATCTATTAAAGGTTGAAATAAAAAGAGAAGCAAAGAAATGAAAGGGGGGACTATAAAATGAGAAACTAGCACACTCTTTTCACTTGGATGTACACATGGGATCAGAAAATTCCATCATTCACAGGGCAAAATAGACAATGACTGATGCAGACTGAACCATTACTTTTGTCAAAGGAAATGATTCTCTCTCCTAAGAAGGCATAACAATTATTCAGACAGTGCAAATCCTCCATACCCTTGGTTTGTCAAATTAGGTAATCTGCACTAAAATGCTTGCCTACTATGGAAATCTGTGGGATTACATGTAACAAATACATATATGTAGGCTTTACTACAGCGTAATAGCAATTTACCCTTAAATGGAGACAGATTTTAACTTGTGCTTTCCACAATCAATTTGTCTGTCCTACTGCTTTTACAGCAACTTTTTATTATAAACATACAAGGCTATAACCTTTATCAATGGCTTGTCAGCATAAGTAACTCTTATCTACTGTGTTGGTTCATAAGCCTTTCCACCAAGCAACAAAGTATACCATAATAAAGTTACAAATATGTACAGCATACAGTTGTAAAAACAATACAAAATTCCTACTAATTGATCGTAATAAGAAATGCCATACTGCAAATTGTCTGCGCCATGGTTCATTCAGGTAGGTCACCAGCACTAAATCCCCTGCCTCCTACAAGATTCCATGTAACAAAACGCTTGCCCAAAGACTTTAGCACAGTGTGATAACAATCAACCCATAAAAGCTGATTCCCTTTACATATGCTTTGTACAATAAAGTAAGTAAGGCCTACTTGCTTTGTCATAATCGTTCATTATAAATAGACCACACAAAAGGAATCTGACATAACTTTTCCTAGTGAACTGATAAAGCATCTACCCTTTACCAATGGCTATACACTATATGCAACTCAGGGCTACTGAAGTGTGAAGGAGCTGGCAAAGACGTGCGCAGAAGCTGACAGCTATCAGTCATACGTTTATAAAATTGCAAGTATGTACAAAGTTACAGTTGGCAAACCAATATAAAGCAGTGCTTAATTTGTAAAATAAATTAGCCCTAGTGCCCAAATATTTGTTGGGACGCTGTTGTCGATGCTGTCAAAGATTGGGGTGTCAAACAACAAGGGTGTGCTGTATTAAGTCCCACTTATACAACCTAAACTGATTACGAAAAGACCCCTTCCCCTCTATCTCATTCTTGCATGTTCTTTGTTGTCTCTGTTTTCCTCTCTTTTTCAATGTTTTCCGTCTTTCTCTTCATCTTCCTTTACCCCTTTTGTGCTTTTCTCTCTTTTGTTCTGGGCCATAGTGTGATGAGGAAAAATACATGTGGTGCCCAGAAATAAGTGCAGGTGGGCCTCACCTGCAAACAACGGTTCAATTTAAGCACTGAATACATGGTCCCTCTCAGGAGGGCGTAATAAGTAACATCACAGTGAAATACTACTCCCAGGGTTTGTCATAGTCGGTGACCAACACCATAATACATACCTACAGTGGTGATCTGCGAGATGACATGTACTCAAATACCTTTCTATGGCCTGTAATCTACTGTTAGAGATCAACTGGCTTTACTATACACTTTTCACAATAAATAAGCCAGGCCTACTGCCTTTGTAATAACGTTTCTTATTTATTTTATTTATTTATACTGAGTTTGTAGAGCACCTGGTTACACTAGCCAGTGTGTCCCCGCGTTATTCAGTGGCCTAGGTAACCCCCAATACCATCACGAGACTAATACAGTTTAGTATTTTGGGAACAAGTGGGTTTTAAGTTCTCTGCAGAAGACTTTTTCTGAAGGCTCCATCCGGAGTCTGAGAGGGAGGGCATTCCAGCTCCGGGCCGCCAGGAGGCGGAGGTTTCTTAATAAACAGACCCGACCTATAGTATCACTCATACCTTTTCCCTCCACATCAATACAGCCTATAGATGTTATGACAACCCTACTCCCATCTGTGCTACTGCCAGAGAAAAACACCTTAAATTCTATAGCTATATAAGATACGTTATTAGCAATACAATGTCATGTGTGTGCCCCCGGAAGATTAAGCTCAAGCAGCTAGATAAATAAACAAAAGGATCACAGCTTTGAGGAGGGCAAGCATTTTTCTTGTGGAAGCACAAATCTTCTGCCCAGTCAAAACAGGTACACATGTGGGTGGGTAGAGCCAAAGCCCTTCTCCGAGTGGTTCTCACATATTTGTCTAGAGACAGCTGCACTGTCAAGCCACATCACAAAAATGAACACCCCAGTGCTAAATCAGAAGGTGAGCTATATGCCAGAGAACTGACACAAAGCAGGAGGACAGTTTAGCTCTTGCATCTAATTTTGATGGAGCAGGTTACTTTGGCAACTAATATACCAGTGTACAGAGCTGTGGAAGGTGTGAATGGTAGTGGAGTACAACTATAATCGTGTGAATGCATGTAATTTGATGGAGCCTCAGAGTGCCATTGTACCAGAGTCACATAGGATGTTTCTAATATGATAAGAAAGGACAGCTGACCTGAAACAGGAAATTAACAGCATGAAGTTGGGACAAAGGAGCATATTTACAAGGGCATTGCACCGCCAGAGTGTCACCTTTTACAATGCTCTGGTGGGGCAATTCCCTGCTTCACATTTACAATGTGGCACTAAGCCACTTTGCATGGCTTAATGCAGCCTCGTGAATATCGTATCCTTTCACACAGTTTCCTGCATCAAAGGGGCCTGCAATAGGTGTTGCTGTGGGCGTTCCACAGCAACACCCATTGCTTAATAACACTTCCCCAGATTTACAAGGATCTGTAAATATGAGCCAGCACCAAAAACGAATGCTATTGAAAAGCAGGAGTTAGAGTGGTGCAACGAGAAGAAATGCTTTCATTTGGCAGTGTTGTCAGCCGCGAGGAAAGGTGAAGATGCATCTTTTAGCCAGCAAGAGTAGTATTGAAGGTGGATGTCTAATCTCAGGGTGAGGTCTCCTTTACCTAGCCCAGAAGTGCCACTTGTAGTGTCAGCTGTGGTTGATTGCCCGTAATCTAATGTCATAAACATCTGTCCAATATGTCATTATCAGGGCCGGACTGGCCGTTGCGGGCACCCAGCATTTCCCTGGTGGGCCGTTAGGGTTGGGTCAGTTTTGGGCCCCTGGGGGGTTGTTTTTGTTACCCGGAGCCGGCAACATCTGCCCCCCTGCAGCAAAATCAGCTGAAACTGGCCTTAGCAAATAGCAGTTTGCCAGGGTCGGTTTAGGTTTCCAGTCCGGCCCTGGTCATTATCAAAGGGCTACACCAGGCGACGTCCAAAAAAAGTAGCTGATGGTATTGTGCTTTGCAAGCATTGTGCATTTTCTGCAAGTTCCATTTTTTGCAGTTGAACAGGTGTCCGATATGATCTGTGCAGAAAGTTGAAGTTAATTAATCTGAGTCTGTAGTTTGGAGAGAGGGCACCAGATTGGGCAGAGCAGTTCCGCCATTATTCTTCTAAAATGGGGGGTCTTGTGAGCCTCAAATGCAGTTTGACCTCCCCGAACACACCTAGGAGCCTTATCTTGCATTATGGTTTACAACCTCGTGATTAGCTTCCGACCACCATTGCCCTGTCCCTTGCCCTGTCCCTTGCCCTCTCCCTTGCCCTGTCCCTGGCTCTCCTACCTATGAGATAACCCTGTCACTTTGTCCATATCATAGTCGTCATGATAGTACTGTCTCCCTCGTGGGTCATCAAAATAGTTCCCGCTCTGCCTATTGTATGATGAGTTCTCTGACAGCATCTCCCCTCGGCCTCCTCCTCCTCTGCATCCACGTCCTCCAAAACCCCCACCTCTTGGGGCCCACCCTTTCTGCAACAATTCTGGACACTCGTTCCGCCAATGTCCCTCTTTCTTACAGTACGCACTTGAAGCACCACCCCTGTTAGGTCGAGATGGCCGTGAGCCCGAACCCGAACCTCATCCTCTTCCACCTCCCCTCACAACTTGCTGCATCAACACTCTGAAAACACTGTTCCCACAGTCCTATTAACGTGGCCGACATGTGCTTAAGAGCATGTTGCTGTACGAAAGGCTCATAATCTTTCATCACACTCCAAACGTCTTCCACACTATAGATCGTGTTCTGAGCCCACTGAGCTGCTTGATTCGCCACCATTCTATTTTCTTCATTACCCACAGCAGAACTCACCAACTCTTTCTCCATGTGGACCCACACTGCTGCCCAATTCTCTTCATACATCCCACGCACAGGCGTCACATCATTTAACAGTTTTTGGGGGTCACACCCAAGGGGGAAAGAGCGGATGCAGAGACAGGTACCATCATATAGGGGGACAAGGTTGTAGGGATGAAAGGGGGTGTAGCAGATGAACCGGAACTAATAAAAGGGACAGGAGAGGTAACGGCTCTAATCCCTTTAGCTGGGGTGGGTGAAGGAGAAGTGAGTGGGGCCGGGGCTGAAGCAGTAGTGCCAGAAACGGAGACGTCGGGACTGTCGGGTATATCTGTTTAGGGGCATAAGGACGAGAATCCAATAGTTCTTCTACAAAATCATCACCTTCCTCTCTAGCAACATAACATTTATCAGTCTGTAATTGTAACTTTCTATCTGCACATTCTATGCCTTTCTCTATCCTTTCCCTCTCATGTGCTACTGCTTTCTGTGTTACAGTTTGCGTCTTTCTGCCACACTCTTAGAGAATCAAATATCAACTGCCTTCTCTTTTTAGCGAATAGTTTATCCTGCAAGAAATGTAATTTCTGCTCATCGAACGAGCCGGTGAATGGCCACTGCAGCTCAGCATTGTCCCTCGTATACTTATGCCACAGCGTGCTAAACATAATAGGGCCAATACCATGCTTAACGTATACGTCGAAATTTGGTGAACCCTCCGGAGGTGCAGGCTGGCTCTCTTCCAATCGAGCATCAGTAGAGCAACATTGTCACCCAAAACATCCAAACTTACTTAAACAAGGCATCTTAATATAGGACACATATGTTGTCCCCAACAGACAAATATAACACCAACGAATATAAAGAAAGAAAATAAAGTAGAAAATAATTGTCCAAGAACCAAAACAAAATGGTCCGCAAACTGCCCACTACAATCCGGAGACTGTACCAAGTTCAAGAAGACAGGCTCTAACCCCAGACCTTTTTGAGTGTATGCCAATTTCCAGCTGGCCTGGCTGATTGTTTGCAAACAGTCACAGACCTTTTATAAAACATGGGCCAGATTGCCAGTTGGTCTGGCCGACTGCTCGCAAACACTCTGCGTCTTTCAGAGGGTCACCGACTCACCAAACTCAAGACAAGACAGTCCTAAGACTGTATAAAGACACAATCCATCGACTCGTGTCATTCAAGCAAGACGGTTCAAAAACTGAAAACAAGACAGTACAGAGACTGAATCAAGACACAGCCCAGAGGTTCATGCCGTCCAAGAATGGCGTAATTTTCCCAAAATCCCTCACTTTGTGCACACAGGTCGAGTCAAATTATTCTCCACTGCCGACTCTTCGGATCAAATGGTCAACTCCAAGGTTTCGCCTTCTCAGGACCCCAGATGGTGACCACTAGCAGAGGATCCGTCTGATCGGAAGCGTGGGGCAGCTGCGAGAGACAAGCTTGGTCCTGTATGTGGGGCCCCGATCCACCCAAAAAACCACCCGACCCTGCAACCCATTTACAGGTGAGGAGATCACTTTGCGGGGTCCCTGTTTGGGTGGCAACTGAAGGACGGGCCCTCCAGCGCCATGCGTGGTACTTACAACCACCTGTTATGCCTTCCCGAAATGAAGAGTCAGCCAGTAGAGAATACAAACTTACATTTATTTAGCATATACTCTGCCGAGGAGTCGTATCAGACCTTCAAACTAATATGTCTGTCTAAGGGACAGGCTCCCCCATATTTGCTAAAACATGATAAACCCCTTTCGGAGACTTTGGCCACACCTCTAGTGGAAAAGTACTGGTCTGAGCCGGGCATAGACAAAGGAGGCACAGAGAGGAGCTAACACCTGCCAGGTGGGTACATTCTATCAGTGGTCCAAGGTCACTGTGCCGAGTCTCAGCGTCTTCTAATGTGGGAGCAGAGTTACACATTGAGAATGGTATGCAGAAGCAGAATAATTGCTGGTAAGCAAGTCGGATAGCAACCTTGCATGAGAGAAAATAATAACGAAGTACAGTGTTCTGCTGAGGCGGGCAATTCTGAATACTCAGGCCTAATACGAGCACTGTCCAGACAGTCTAATACAGGTTACAAAACACAAAATGGAGTCACACAGGCTAACAAAGGATTACATGTTACAGGGATAACTCATTGGGTTGCATAACGAGAACACAAATGGCATCTATTTAGCCACATATTGCTAATCTAATATAGGATAGTCAAGTGCATTATATGAGAGAGGAATTTCAAACCTAACAAGGTATAGTGTCTCGTAGAGGATGTAGGATGTCGTATCGTTGAGTAGAGTGGAAGGGTGTAGAGTGGAGTAGAGTGTTGTAGAGTGTAGTGGCGTATAGTGGAATAAAGTGTCATGGACTGGAATGGCACAGAGTTTCTTAGAGTGCAGTGGCACAGAGCGGAGTAAAGTGGAGTGGAGTAGAGGGAGCTGCATACAGTGGAGTACAGTGTGTTGAAGAGTGGAGTTGAGTAGAGTGTTGTAGAGGAGGGTCAGGGTTCAACGTGGACCATACCTGAAGAGCACGCAATGTGAATACACAGATATGGACCAGTTCCTTAAACCCTATCTTCTTACTTGTGAGTCATAGATACACCAATGAAGATAGATGGGACTAAGGAGGGTGGTCCATTTATTTTTCAGCATGATTCTTCACTTCAGGAGTATCACTTTCCAACCTTAAAACACACAAGTGTAAAGTCATGAGAATCTCTCTCTGTCATAAAGTAAGCTCTTTATGTACCTAAAGTTCACCCAGTACTTTGAATTTAAATCTAGCTGCAAACAACTGGCTGTCTCTTAGAGGTCACATCTAGTGATCACTTCTCACTGATCCAATTCGACAAGGCTGTCTTTTCTTGAGGAATAACCTTCCTCTATGAATCTGCTAGGGCTAATTTCATTACTGCCAGTGAGAAAGCACGCTACTAACAATCTTATCCACACAAATATCGACACTGGTAACACAACGTAGTTAGTATCATTAGAACCACACACTGTGTTCCGGTATACAATTATTACCTAAAGACTTCACTTTAGTAGGAAATATCGGTAGTAGTCGGTTCTTGTTGCTTCAAAAAGGTCACTGCACCTCTCTGAGGTTTCACAAAAATGTGTACTCCGAAGTCTTTATTACATCAAGCGCGATACAACAATGTCAGTGGGTTTCAAGTTCTTGGCTTGTAACTGCACAGCACACCAATGTCTATGGGTTTCAGATTCTTGGTAGTAATAGGTGAAGTTACCTACAATGGTTTCATGTATCTGTTTGGTATCTTGTTCTTTCTTTTCTTAATGCTATTTCTTTTCCTTTTTTACTAGGTGAGCTTTCCTGCTGTTGGACGACATGCCAGATGAAGCATAATGGGATTCCTGAAGATATTCAGGTAAGTGGATTAGAGTTGCTGAAAAGGTTCTTCTTCCTTGTAACTCTTGAGGCAAAGCAAGTTCTACTTCCTGGGTGAGATTTAGACAGGGCTACATCGATAATGGCCGCTGAGATTTTCTGAGATCTCGCCAGATGTGTGCAAAGAAAGGCAAGCAGTAGTTCAAAACAAGACAAACAGTGTGTTTGGCATAACCCTGATAACTCCATGTAAGGGAGTGGAGATGTATTGTTTGGGGCATAATGTCAGCACTGGTGGGCTGAGATGCAAGGATAGGTTCTGGACTGGGGGCTGATATACATGAGATGTACAATGGTGGCTCATATACATGAGATGTACAACGGTGCCAAGGGGCTAAGATTCATGATATGCACATTGGTACCTAAGGGAGTACAGAGGGTAGGGATCACAACAGGCTGGAACAGTTGAATCACTGCACCTGAACAGAATGTGGTGATGGGGTAGGAGAGGGACCGTGACAGTGACCATGAAAAGGACCATGACAAGTAGAGTGGGGTGGTGTAAAGTGGAGTAAAATAGCTTGGAGAGGCAAAGAGGGAGTTGCGTAGAGTGAAGTAGAGTGTTATAGAGTAGAGTGGTGTAGAGTGGAGTAGATTGTCATAGAATGGAGTGGCACAGAGTGGATCAGAATGTCTTTGAGTGGAGTGTTATAGAGTGTAGTGCAGTAGAGAGGAGTAGTTTTGTAGATTGGAATAGTGTTGCAGAGTGAAGTAGAGGGTTGTAGAATGGAGTGGGGTGGCATAGAGTGGAGTGGCATAGAGTGGAGTAGTGAAGTAGAATGGCTTTCAGGGTTCAGGAGTGGGTTGAGCTTAGCGTGGTTATGGGGTTTTAAGAGTACACTAATTAGTGGCGTTTAGTAGTAGAAAAGGCTTTTAGGATTCAGGAATGGGTGGAGCTTAGGCGTCAGGTATGAGTTTATTTTAGGTGTGGCAAAAAGTTTTTAGGGAGCAATGATGATTGACATTTAAGGTTGAGAGGGTGTCAGGGATAAAGGAAATTTAATTGTTTGACAATGTAAAATATATAAAGCCAAAATAATGTCCCCTGAAGTAAAACACTGAAATAAATACCCGGGACATAAATGTTTCTGAAAATAAATCCTGAAACCTTGCATTTACACCTTAAAAATAAGCATGCAAAAGGCAATTTCGAGAAAAAAAAGACATTCTATGGATTGGTTTCAATGAAATGCTGAATGCCATTCATCCTGCAAATTTCCAATAAACAGTTTAGGTGAAATAGTTTCTCAGTAATTGTATTCCATGAAAACGATTTTTATATGAAATCGCATATAACCAAACAAGACAGCTCCACTGTGTGGTGGGCTTTGACCTAAAAGGGAGAGGGCAAGAGACAGAACAGGGAAGCATAAACCAAGAAGGAACACACATTGGCAAAACCAATTGGTCTTGCCTTTGGGATCTGTTGGTTTTGCCAAAGGTTTTAGCAATGCTGCATAGAATGGCAATAAACAGGAAAAAAGCCTACAGGGCCAGCTGTGTCAATCTGAAGGTGTGCGCAACAAGCATGAGCATGCTTACAGATATATGCCAGCGCTTTTTACTTTTTGTTTATCAATCCAAGTTGGATTGTTAAAACAAAATAGACAAATAACAGGAGCCGGTGAGGGAAGAACCGAGGGGGTCAGACGCAACATGAAGAGTGGAATCATGGAGGGAGGGGAAGCAATAGGATGGCGAGCAAAACCAATAAGGGAGTCTGTGGGGAAGGGTCATGAATGGTGCAAGTGGGGGAGTCAACAAACAGGGAGTGGGAAGTGTAGGACATGGAAACAGAGCAAAATGGAGTCAGTGCAAGTGAGCGAACAAGAGAGAGCACAAAGTGAAGTTAAAGTGCACAGGAAGGCGTCTCAAAGGATACAGCCCTATAAAAGTTGCGCAGGTGCAGTTCGAACGTTCAACGGCCGACGTCAGCACTACGGAGGTAGTGGTGCTGTCGGCCGGTGAACGTGCGCAGCACTAAGGGGTTAATTATTTCCCCATTTATTTTTCACCTTATGTGTGTCTATTCTTCAGAGTCACAAGATGGCGGACTATGCAGACCATTTAGAATGTTTACAGACCCTCGCGAGCCAATTAGCATTTGAAATTTACAACAAATTAAAATGTTTCTTTGGTTTTGAATTTCTGTGTGATGAAGTTTCATTGGTTTTCTACTAATGAAATGGTTCTCTAATGAGAGGGAAACACAGCCATTTTGTGATAGTACTCTTTGAGGTACATTTGAAAGGAATTTCTGGTGTTGTATTTCTGGTGTAAAAATTTACACAGTATTATCTCTTCTACTGCTTTCTAAAAGTTGAGTTGTTAATTTGTAAGGGGAATTTAATACTTGATAAAGCTAGTTTAATATTATCTATTACTAAAAACGATAAATGAAAGTTTTTTTTTTCTACTGTTTACAGCAAGAAATTTAAAAAGAATATGGATGTCAATGAGGACACCGTAAACATTAATTTTGAAATTTCTTTAACCTTTGTTGAGAATACTTTGATTGAGGTTTCATATGATCCTATTCATAATACTATTCAAGAAGAAGACCTTGTTTTGAGAGAAGATGGAATGGAGGATTTTAATGATGAGACTTTGGATGATGAATTAATAGAATGTTTGGACTATGTTGAGATCCCGGAGTCATTTATGAAGACTTAAGATGAGGAGATTCCTGATCAATTAATGCTAGAAGTACTTCTAAGTTATGCAAATTCTGAAGAATAAATTTATATTTATAAATTATAAATTGTTTGAGAAATTTTTCTGTTACTTTATCTGAAATTTATGAGATAGTAGTGAAATAATTGTAGTATAAAGTGAGACTTATAGTATAGATTGCAACATTCCTGTATTACATAGTTAGTTTACTCACAGTTAGTTCCCTTCTCCCACTATATTTTCTCCAATGTGCATTTCACATCTCTTTTTCATCTCATGCCTTCTTGTTCTCACTATTTTTCTCTGTGCATCAGGTGTAATGTATGCAAAGAGGGCGTATTGACGCAAAGAAGGGTTGTACAAATGACGCAGTCAAATCTATGAGATTTCACTGTGTCACTTTTAGGACACTGTTGTGTCTTTATTTTCCACCTGCCTCATAGTAGGTGTAAGACTGACGCAGGCCCTTTTAGTTAGGGCTTGCTCCATGTGAAAGGATGCATTGCTGGGAAATATTTTTTTAAATGGCATAAATTGAGATGGAATATACAAAAAAAGAGAGACATACTTACAAGCTGTGTGCACAATCTTTAATATAGTTGTGTGTTTAGAAGGTAGACTTTTTTATAAATAGTTTTTTATGCTTGGATTCAATGCTGGTTTAGACATTGTGTAATGGTTTCATTGGAGTTGTAAATATGCTCATTTTTATGAAGCACATTGTGCAACCTGTAGCATGGGTAGAAGGAGTGAATGTCTAGAGAGGGATAGAAATAGCAGATACAAAACCATATGAAATGGTGAGGAGATGCATAAACACACAGCCATGTCAAAGATTGTGCACGCAGCTTGTAAATATGCAGGCAGACAAAACAATCTTTGACATAGCTGTGTGTTAATAAGATAGACTCTCACAGTGATAAGATCTCTCACAGCATTTCATATTCTTGTCTGAGTGCGTATTTACAAGCTGTGTGCACAATCTCTGACACAGCTGTGTATTTATAAGGTAGACTCTCACAATGTTAACATCTCTCACATTACATAAGGTAAGGTCATGAGCTTACCCCATGTAAAAGTATGCATTGCTAGAAATTATTTTTTTACTCCAATTTTATACACTGTTTTTCCCTGTGGTGTGCTTGAGAGCCTTATTTATGAGACCATGTGTTACTTTTACACCGCTTGTGCGTCACTTTTTGTGCAGAGCAGTGGTGTAAAAAGTGTACCTTGTTGAATTACATTTACAAAGTGACGCATCTAGGTAGAAACTTACCTTATAAGTAATATCAACTTAGTTTTATATTTTCCTTTAAATTTATATCTGAGAAAGATAAAACAAAATAAGTTACAATATTTATAATATATATTTTACAATACAAGAGATATAGTAGGAGATTAACAAGGGTAAGTGAGGATGTGTGAAGGGCAGGGAAGCTGATGAAAAAGGGAAAATAAAGAGAAGATAAAAGCATGTAAGCTTAAGACAAATTAATTGAAGGAGTGAGAATATAGAGATAGTAAAGAAAAAAGTGACACAAAGGAACTGAGGAAGAGAGCAAAGAAAGGTAAGGAAGGGAGTGTGGGTTATTTTTAGGGAGTAAGCATGACGGAAGAGGAGTGAGAGAGTGAGAGGATCCAGAAACTGAAGTTAAGACACAGGCTGTGAGAGAAAGGGAATTAAGATGTGAGAGGATAGAAGAAGTGAGAAAAGAAGTGAGTGAAGTGTTATAAGGTGAATGAGAGAAGGAGAATTATTGAGGGAACAAGGAAAGGAAACAAAGGGAAGGGGAGTGAAGTAGAGTGACTGACAGCTGGAAATTGGTGGATGGGAGAGAGGTAATGAGCAGTGAAGGAGTGGTTAATGAGAATAAGTGTGGAAAATGGAATAAGGGAAGCGAGGTGAGGGAGAGTCAAAAAAGGCCAGTGAGGTTCAGTTAAAAAGAGTGATAGAGGGTGGAAATAGCTAGCTGAGCATAAGAGAATTCAAAAATAATATATATTTAATAATAGAAAATACAAAATAATTTCAACAACATTTTAAATTGTTTATTTTTGCTGTTCTCAGAATATATTGAATTTCACTTAAAACTGTGACTTCAAAAGTACTCATCATATAACAGCGGGGGGAAAAACACAATCAAAATGATTGTGTTTAAAAAACTCATTGAATAATTACTTAAATAATATAAATTTTCAAAAACCATATCTAAACTCACTTTTGATCCATCCACTTTTCCATGAGGCCAAATAGTGTATAGAAAGTCCTTTTCTATATAAATTAGTCCACTGTTTTTCAAATGTCTCATTTACCCGACTTTCTGAAAGAAAAGTTCCAACAACTTTCACGTTATGAAACAAGAGTTTTACTTAAATCTCTAGCTTACATTTAATAAATAACTCCTAAAATACTCACAGCACAGTTTATATAATAAACATATACTATCTCTATGAGAACTACATATTTTTTATTACCTTCATCACTCTCATTTAGAAAGTAATTTTGAAGAGTAAACTAAGTTATATTAACTGCTGCAATCTTCATAGCCAATTACCTTCTCTAAAATTTCGGTTGTAAGAACACAAGGTAAGAATTTAGTAAGTCAGAAGGCAAACGTTGTTTGAAAGTCAATTGAGTATCATTACAGTCCTTCCAACCTTTTTCACATTTTAAATAGGCTGTATAATTTCCTGATGTTGTTGAAGGACCATCACGGTAAATAATTGCTGCAGTTGTAAAAGTTCTTCCTGAAATTGATAATTGAGAAGCCACAACATTTTTAATTAATGTTGTCAATTTAGTCCCATCAGGTCTACATTGTTGGAACATTAAAATAACATACTGTCCATATCTTATTAAAAATAAAATTGATAGCATTTCAGATTTACATTGACTACAAACCATGTTTTGATTTGCTGCTCTAACTAGATTAATAAAAGACACTGATTTGCAGTCTGGTAAAGTCAAATATATAAATCTTTCAGTGTGTACTGTAGTACTACTTGAAAAGGAGCAATTGTCACAGTCATGTTGCCATTTATAAGAAAGGCTAAAAAGATTTTCGACGTCTACACCTTGCAATACAACAAGCATATACATTAGAAATTCCTGACAATCTTGTTGAATATTCTGTGAAAATTGTGTTTGACCAGAACATGTGTCTAAAACATGTCGGGGCAGATTTATGAAGGCCTTGCGCCTCCGGTGCGTAATTTTTAACATGGGAAAAAGTGACACACCGGCGGCGCAAGTCCTTCATA
This sequence comes from Lissotriton vulgaris, assembly GCF_964263255.1. Classification (NCBI taxonomy): domain Eukaryota; kingdom Metazoa; phylum Chordata; class Amphibia; order Caudata; family Salamandridae; genus Lissotriton; species Lissotriton vulgaris. Next base: position 1,251,600,890 of record NC_141685.1, read on the forward strand.
AATCTGCCCCTTCGAATTTCAGAAACACTTTGTATTTATGTTCTATCACTGCTACATTTTTCAAACAGAGAATTTAATAAACAACAAAGTGTTTGATCACGATTTTCAGCAATCTGTTCTTTTACAGTTTGGAGAAAGAAAACAACATTAACCAGTACATTAGCATAACAGTTGACACCAGAACTATTTTGAAACTGAAATCCAACAACATCTTTAACTAAATCCATTTCCTTTCTGCTTACAATTACTGTTTCATCTACTTTTTTTCTTTTTGCTACAACTTCACTACAATTTTTCAGATTTCTTCTTTTTCGGCCTACCACATGCTTTTCAAACAGAGGATATTGAGGTAAATTTGGAGCATACTCTCTTCTTAACCTATTATATTCTTTTACACAATTTAGATATGCATTAATCTTTGTCTCATCAAAATCAATCAAGTACAATCCAGATACAGTTCTAACTCGAGATAAAGCAACATATGCCATCCCTTCCTTGAACACAAAATTTCCAATATTCACCAAAGCAGTATCAACACTTAAACCTTGAGATTTATGAATAGTTACTGCATATGCTAAAGAAACAGGAACCTGTTTTTGGTGAACATATAAATCTTTCAATAGCAAAAATCAAGCAGGACAACGACTGATTTGTTGTACATCTTCAATATCATCAAATTTAATTTTTATAATTTCAATTCCAAAAAAAAAAAGTAAAAAAGTCCTCAGTAAGCTAAGATATGATAGAAGGAAAGTGATTTTGCTATTTAATGGAAAGAGATTTAGACAACAATGGGTCGGTCTAGTTTTATCAGCTTATTTCTTCCTCTTGCGGGACATCTATGCCCAAGATGATTAACATAAAATACTTCTCCTGGAATATTAATGGCCTGCGCACCAAACCAAGGGCAAATAAAATCATGCAATACTTATGGGATCTGGATGCGCAGGTCATTATTCTCCAGGAGACTCCCTTAACACATTTGGAGATGTTGGATTTGATTAAAAGGAGGTGAATACAAGAGGTACCCCTTAACTGTAGTCAAGGGAAGTGGGGTTGGCAAACCAGTAAAGCAAAATTTTCCCTTGAGAAATGTTCACCGGAAGAACCAGTATGTCAGTTAAAAATCATAACAAAATACAAGTAAATATAAGGAATTCTTACAGTTTATTCAAGTTACAAATGCTAAAAGAAAAGTGGTCCCAGTGGAACCCACTTAACACAAATAAAACATTAAAAGAATTTTTTTACTTTTTTGACTTTCAATTTTGCCAGCAAGATTGAGTCACAGAGACAGAAAAGACAGTAAGACATAAAATTAGTACAATACTTTTTGTATATTCGGACTCTATTGGTCACATCTAAGCTATGTGCACTTGTAATATGGTATATCAGCAAAAGATGTGGAGATCCTAAATTATACTGAGTGAAGCGTCGACGCGTTTCGGTGGTTTTCCCAAGTTTTGTCCACCTTTATCAAGACACCTTAAATTTTCTGTCAAGGTATTGGGATCAGTATATTTACCCTTGAAGTCCGATTACGAAGCTTAAGTTGGATTTCTAGATTATTCCATGTTTATGCTCTCAATCTTAGAGTTATGAGGAGGGAACAAGTAACTCATATGCTGCTTCTGTTCATATGGGTTCGTGGGTATAAGGTCTATTCTGAACAATTGTTGTACCACGATGAGAGAAGACTAAATGTCTTTGGGTCTATATTTTTAAGATTGATCACAACCAGAGAAGTGAGCCTTCCTATGCGGCAAATTAGAATATTAGTATTCAATTCCGCAAGGACATGACTTAGGCACCTCTGGATTTTAATATTTTAAAGAAGACGAATAGCACGCATTGGGCACAATTGTTCAGAATAGACCTTATACCCACGAACCCATATGAACAGAAGCAGCATATGAGTTACTTGTTCCCTCCTCATAACTCTAATATTGAGAGCATAAACATGGAATAATCTAGAAATCCAACTTAAACTCTGTAATCGGACTTCAAGGGTAATTATACTGATCCCAATACCTCGACAGAAAATTTAAGGTGTCTTGATAAAGGTGGACAAAACTTGGGAAAACCACCGAAACGCGTCGACGCTTCACTCAGTATAATTTAGGATCTCCACATCTTTTGCTGATACCATATTACAAGTGCACATAGCTTAGATGTGACCAATAGAGTCCGAATATACAACAAGTATTGTACTAATTTTTATGTCTTACTGTCTTTTCTGTCTCTGTGACTCAATCTTGCTGGCAAAATTGAAAGTCAAAAAAGTAAACAAAAATATTTTAATGTTTTATTTGTGTTAAGTGGGTTCCACTGGGACCACTTTTCTTTTAACATTTGTAACTTTAATAAACTGTAAGAATTCTTTATATTTACTTGTATTTTGTTATGATTTTTAACTGACATACTGGTTCTTCTGGTTAACATTTCTCAAGGGAAAATTTTGCTTTACGGATTTGATGAAAAGAAATAGATGGATAGACTTTGCGGTTTCAACCACTCAGACCAGTAATACTAGAGGGGTTTCTATAATTTTAAAAAAAGGAGCTAAAGCTAGGCTGCTTTCTCAACTGGTCGACCCAGGTGGCAGATGGGCGATCGCGTCTGTGGCAATAGCGGGCTCTCAAACCACAGTCTTGGGCTACTATGGGCCGAACCAGGATGATCCTTCTACACTGGAGGTTATGTTTTCACATCTGATTTCCTTTTCAGAGCCAACTATTATAGCTGGCGATTTTAACATTGTTCTAGACCCAGTTTTGGATAAATCCCCCAGTCGATCCTTAGTTCTGTCAAAATCTAGGTTAGTGTTACAGTCTGCAATGAAAACATACGGCTACCTTGACATATGGAGAGAAAGGTTCGGGCGCCAGCAAGGAGTGTCAATCCGGAATTATAAATATAAGCACCAGTCAAGGATAGATTTCATTTTAATCAGTCTGAGGCTGGCTGAGCACGTAAGATCCATTGAATATTTACCATCACATCTCTCAGATCATTCTGCAGTACTAATGGACTTAGCTTATGAAACAGAGAGATTGCCCTCTAGATGGTCCTTTGATCGTTCACTTATTTCTTCTCCTGATGACATCACATATCTTAGTATAGAAACACACAATTTTTTTCTGATTAACAGTGACTCAGCAACTACAAGGATCATTTGGGACTCGTTCAAAGCATATTTGAGGGGCCTCATAACAGGGAAAGTGTCATACAAAAGGAAGCAATATAAGGAGCAAATCTCGTCTATAGAGGAAAGTATAATTAATCTCCAATGTCTTATTGATAGCAGTACTGGGACAGATGAGTCCATTATAAATAGTCAAAGGAAAGAAATGGCGACCCTGAAAGCCAATCTGGGCTCAGTATTGAATCTTAGATTGCAGCAGAGATGGGAAGCAAGCAAATTAGTCAATTTTGAGTACAGCGAAGGCGCAGGCAAAATGCTCGCCTGGAAGATCAAAACAGATCAGGTCCGGAACAACATTCCCATCATCAAAGTGGGCAACGATTCCTTTACTTCGGACGTTGAAATTAGAAAGGCCTTCAAGGAATTCTTTGGATCAATCTATAAGGAGGACATCGTAACTCACCCTGAGGAGGTCGACGAGTTGTTAAGACATATGAATCTCCCCAGTCTTACATATGATCAGTCCCAATTTTTGGATGGTACGATTACTGGAGGAGAAGTCAGGGCCACAATAAAAAGAAGCAAGAAGGGGAAGGCTGCAGGGCCCGATGGGCTACCTGCAGAAATTTATAGAATCTTAGAGGATGAGATAGCCCCCTTCCTCACTAAAATGTTTAACCAGATACCTCTTGAAGGTCATACTCCCCCTTCTTCATGGGACAATGCATTTATTATGCTCATACTGAAACCTGGGAAGCCCAAGGATGCCTGTGAATCATATAGGCCAATCTCAATCTTAAATGTGGACTATAAGATTTTTACCACAGTTCTGGCCTCCAGGCTAGCCCAGTTAGCCCCATCAGTTCTTCATATAGATCAAAAAGGATTTGTAAAGGGGCGTCAGTTATATGAACTGACATATGACCTAATAGGGGCAATAGACATCGCGGTGTCAAAAAATCTGCCCTTGACTGCTCTTACACTGGACGCAACTAAGGCCTTCGACAGGGTTAACTGGGTTTACCTGTCGAAGGCCTTGGCCAAGTTCAGAGTGGGGGAGACATTTCATAGAGCAGTTAGTCTGTTGTACGCCAGCCCAGTGGCGAGCCTATTAATTAACGGGGAGCTGTCAGACCCTTTTAATATAACTAGAGGGACTCGGCAGGGTTGCCCGCTTCCCCCCTTTTGTTTGACTTTTATATCGAGCCTCTCGCACAACAACTGAGGAGAGAGAATGCCATCAGTCCTTTTTGTCACAAAGGGTGGGAAAAGAAGGTGGCATTATTTGCTGACGACCTGCTTATTCTCACATCAGATGTACCTACGGCACTCCTTGCCATATTTGAAATAGCTCAGGGGTTTGGACGGATATCAGGGTACCAGATCAACACATTAAAAACAGAGATGCTGGTCTGGAATGATGATGCGAGTTCATTGGAAATACAGGCGGGTGAATCACTACGTTATCTGGGCTTAAACATCATAAAGGATCTTAACAAACTTGCTACTATAAATCTTATAGCAATTACTAAAGAGTGTAGGAAATTAATGCAGTCATGGTCCCATCTTCAACTATCCTTGATTGGGAGAGTTAATTTGATCAAAATGTCAATTTTGCCCAAATTCATTTCTTTTTAACACTATTCCCCTTTATTTTGATCAGACTCATATAACTAAAATACAGTCAGATATCACTTCTTTTATATGGAACAAAAAACTACCAAGAATAGCCTGGAAGAAGCTTAGAAGGCGATGGGTTAAGGGGGGACTAGCCGCACCAGATTTAAAATTATATCTGTGGGCGTTCCAGCTATCACACACTCGAATGCTCCTAAAAAGGCCTACAGACTATGGGGTAGGATTAATGTTTTCAGCCATGTTGGATGGGGAAGATCTTAGCCAGTCGGGATACTTATTCAAATTTGGCAACCAGAAATTCTTTAAAAAGATCAAACTGAAGGTCCTACATGGTTTGGCGAAAATGTGGTCTGAGGTAACAAAATCAATTAAACAGGGGTATTACTGCGATAAAACACTGCTTTGGGGGTTACCTGAAAGTCCAGTTTGGTTGGAAGATACTCTAGACACTCCCTTGAAAGAGGCAGGCCTTAAAGAATGGGGGGATCTCTTCTATGAGGGAGATCTGCTTTCCTGGGAGCATTTACAGAATAGAATAGGTCCAACCATCTCGAGATTTAAATACTTACAAATGAGCAGCTGGACACCGGCCTATAAAAACCCACCTACAAAAAGAAACAGGTTTCCTCTTGCAGGGCATAGTCAATTAATAACTAACCTGGTGAATATTGCTTCAACCAAAAGTGAGATATCACAATGGTATAAACTCCTACTCGAGGAATCTGATGGGAACTTTAAACTACCAACTCAACTTTGGGGTGTCTTAATAACGATACAAGATATACAAGAACTTTGGACTACCTCATTTGAGCTTTTAAAGAGCTTAGTGAAACCCTCATGGCTTCGCAGAAACCATCTCTATACCCTTCATAGGGCGTATTACTCTCCCCAGAGATTATCTAAATTTGCCACAGGAAACTCAGTGGCATGTGCAAGGTGCGGGCTGGCTGCAGCTTCAGACATTCCCATGTTTTTTGAATGTCCTCGGGTCGCTGCATACTGGATGCTATTGGTAAGAATCTTACAATATCGTTGGGTTTCCCAGTTATCATGGATCTACCCTTAGTGATCTTTGGAGTCCTGAGGACATCTCAAAATGCAGCTAGAAGCCTGGTGTTTTACACGGTCCTCTTGGCCAGAAGGGAAATCTGCAGGAGGTGGAAAGATCCCCTCCCTCCTTCCTACGGGGACTGGTTGACATCCAGTTTACAGACGGCACGAATGGACCTAGCCAGACCAGGTAACCAAAGTAAAAGGGCTTTTTGGCACAAGCTTGTATGGGCATGTAATGACCACTTTTTCGACCCTCTTTAGAGGGAGGATGATGGAAGATGACTCCAGCCTATTACCCTTATAGTATAGGGATTAGGACTATAAGTAGGACCTATCCATGAGGCACAGTAGTGCATTTTTTTCGTACCCTTTTCTTTAGATCAGGGCTTATAAACTTAAGCTAGGGGATAGATATATAAGTATTAGTGATGATCCATCCTTTTGCAAGAGTGTTAATATATCTTCCATGGAGTTATGCTCATTCTGGGCCTTGTAGGCCTTAAACGGGACAGACTCCATCTTGCCCTCTGCCTGGTAGCTTGAGAGGCTTTCTAGGTCAAGTGTAATGTTTTAGTTTTGAGGTGTTGTTCGCTTGGAGAGAACCGGTTCAGGCTGGCCCTTATCGAAAGACTGTATTTTTCTCCACTCCGAAGACACAACTCCAGGCCGGCCGGCTGGGAACGTGTCCTTGGTACGGGGAGGTACAAGAATTTGGTGGGCGGCAGGTTACTGGCCGTAACTTTCCAAGAAGGGACAGGTTTTGATATTAGCGAGAGTGTTAGGTAATGAGTCAGTCAGTCTGTAGGCGGCAGCTAGCCGTTAGCATCTATGCCATTAATTATTTTCAAGGTAGACAGTCGCCATTTTGAAGTTCGAGAGAGATTTTGAAACCGAGACTCTTTCTAAGAAAGACTGAAGGAGAAGTAGCGCGGAGCGCACAGAGACAGAGAGAGAGAGAGAGAAAGAGACGGTAGTCAAGAGCGAGCAAGGTTCCAGTGACTTGGAGGGAAGCAGAGGATATCGAGCATAGCGGTGCAGACGTGTACCCGTGACTGCTGAGGTGTGATTCCGAGACAAGCCAAGACACAGAGACGAGAAGGGAACCTAGATGACTGCCGAACCCCAACTTCATATTAACCAGGTGACCTCCGCCCTTTCCCTTACAAAGCGCGCGTTCTAACCTTTACTTTTCTTTGCAGAATATGCATTGTGTAGTATTGTGTTCATTTTTATTGTAATAAAACACCCCAGTTCTTAGTGAACCGACATGTGCCTTGTATTCTTGTTCAATCGGGGTAACCTTGTCTTCTCGTCAAGCATTGTTTGCATGAGCGGATGCGAATCCCGATCAGGTAAGAGATGATTGAGTAATGAGGAAGGAAGGGAACATTTGATGTCAGGAGCAGAAGGTACATATTGCAATTTGGAAAGCCATACAAATTTCTATTATCGTAGTTTTATCCTGAGTAGATAATGAGAGACTTCTTCCCTAAGTGTTCATAGGAAAGTGATCGTCGTTGGTACACGGCGTTAATGAGAGCACCTAAGATAGATGGTGTGTAGGTCTGCCGGATTGCGGATCGTGTGTGAATGAGAACACTGGAGGGACACGGTGTGGAGGTCTGCCGGATTGCGGACCGTGTGTGAATGAGAGCACCTAAGATAGATGGTGTGTAGGTCTGCCGGATTGCGGACCGTATGTGTGAATGAGAGCACTGGGACTGCAGGCCCATGTGTGTAGACACGCTGGATTGCGTGTCGAGTGAGCACTGAGGGAGATCAGTGTGTGAGAGTATATAATCAGACCTGCCCCAGGGTAGATTAGTCTGGGCCTAAGTGGCCGCGAGACTAGTTGGTGTGAATAGGATATTGTAGAAAACCTATGCATGTTTATTGCGATTTTCCCCATCCTTAGGTACGAGATGTACATACATATATCCATACCCAGTGTAAATACGTTCTAAGGAGGGAGGTGAGTATGTTCCGGCTGGGTTAGAGGGGCTCCTAGGAGCTGATCCCATCTGGTCCAAAAATCCGGTCGGTACAGGGCACAATAAAGATCCGGGTTTTTTTTCCCCCCGGGTCCAATGATTACACTACTATGGTGCCAAAAACTAGAAGATATTGGGTCATAGCCCGGCCCAGGCCCATCCGTAGGCCTCTCCATTGGTAGCCAAAAATGATATTAAGCTAGTGACAGCTGCGGGATGTGTGGTCTCCCCCCTCCAAATGATCCCATCCAGTTTCAACACTGTGCCAGCTGTACCTTCGCTTATTCTAGATGGCTTTCTTAAACCATGGTGGATATGAGGACAAAAAAAAGGAAAAAAAAATCAATTCCATCTCTATTTCGGTAATTCACAAAATCCACAACGTGACCCATTGCTCCATTTACTAAACCTCTTTCCACATGTAAATTACGTCGTAAAATTATACGAAAATTTAAAGGTGCATACAGAGCCTTTTCCATACCAGCAGATTTAGATATTGTCTTCTCTAAAGAATTCAATTGTGTTTTCAACTTTTCTGACAAAATAATAGTGGCTCCTTCATGTTCTATTTTATCAAAAGCTTCCAGTTTCACAATCTCTTGATTTTCCAACTTTAACATTTTGGTGTTGAAGATTGAACATTCTTGCAGAGTTGCCATCAAGCATATGACAGATTTGTTTTCAGGAATTTTCTTAAAAATATTCTCTGGGAGAATATTTATTTTTGGAAACAAATTTGAAATTAATCGTCCATGGAAAGCTTCTTTGCCATGCTCAGTTAGTTTTCCAATTCTTACATCTTGTAGAATATTTTTTATAATTTTCATCCTTTCCTGTCGCATATTTTGAAGTAGTTCTGCATATTTGAAATTTAGCCATATGTTAACATTTCCAATGCTTCCTAAGCACTTCCTGGTATCTTCATGCATAAGCATTTTAAACACTGGCTGTCCTTTCACTGGAGTTAGTTGCAGTTAATCTCCAAAAACAATGGTGTTTTTGCCTCCAAATAACACACCATAGTCTGTTTTAGGAGTTTCTTGCATTCTTAAATGCACAAAAGCAAGCATTACATTTGATACCATGCTTACTTCATCAATGATAAGAAGTTTCATTTTCTTTACTACTCTTGAAACTTCACAACAAGATTCTCCAGGTAGCTTGTGGTATTGTATTTTGTTATCATGCTCCACTGGCACCATCAATAAGTGGTAGAAAGTAATTCCCTTAATGTTGTGTGCTGCCATCCCAGTTGGAGCAGTAACAACACAAGAGAGCGATGACTCCGTTTTTTTCTGCAAATATGTTGCAATCACTTTAATCAAGAAACTTTTCCCAGTTCCTGCTTCTCCACTCACATACAGTTGGATAGGTGCAAATGATGTACATGAGCACTCTTTTTTCTCTCCCAAATACACATTTCTATAGTACTGATTATTTTTTACCAAATACAACGTTGCCTTCTTGACTTTCCTAACATCCACTAATTCTTGCTAGATTTTCTTACTTTTTGTCGGAACACTATTAACTAGAATAACCAGAGGTTCCTCTTCTACTTTTTCCACACCAATCGTATCAATATTTTTCTTAAAATCAAGATGCAAATAAACAACTATTCCCTTTAATCCTCTCTGTAAATCTGAAGGAGGCAATTTCCCAGTCTTAGGCTCCAAGCGAACAATAGCCTGAAAAGGATGCACACATTGAATCAGAATAGACTCATGGGTATTTAAATCCATCAATTCAGAAGGAATATCTACCAACTCCATATTATTATGAACAGCTCTAGCAGGCATTTTATTTTCATTTATTTTATTATAGCAATATGTACAAATACGTTGATCAGAGCCCAAATCAAAACAATTTTCAACCAACAAATAAGTAGCAAAATCCTTCCACTCATCATTATTTATCTTTTCGCTTTTTACATATAAATCAACTAATCTAGTCTGATGTTTATAATGAGTTCGTCGACAACAAACACAAGAAAAATTAGGCCTTTCACTTGAATTGATTTTAAACTTTATAATTTCATTTTCAAAATTTTCTGTACTTAACTTACTTAACTTAAAATCTCTTCATTCTCTTCTACATTACCTTCTATTAGTGTATCAATTTCTGTGCTGACCTCTTTTTCACCAAAGTAACAAGACTCAATTTCATCACAAATGTTTTTGACATCTAATTCAGTTCCATGCAAAAGAGCACTGTTTAACTGTTTTAGTTTAAGTGCTGGACTTTTTGCATAGTACAACCTTCTCACTAATTTCCTCACTTTATTATAATGCACTGCTAACATCCTAAAATGATGAAAAACATTCTGACATACTTTCCTTGAAAGACAAGCCAATGAATGCCCTTGCAAACATGTTTTTTCTCTCAGTCTACAAGGATCTAAGTCTTGTAAAATTTTCATTTTTTGTTTCACACTTTTCTTAGTATATGTCCGTAAGAAATTGCAAAACAAATCAATTGATTCCTGTCGAACACTACAAATTTTACTACAATTCCATGTATAAACTTGAGCCTTAGGACATCTCCCTAAAGCTTCATTTGTTAACACCTCTTCTGTATTTCGAGACACAATCTCTTCTTTTTCAACTGGACAACCATCCTTCACCTCATATGCTCGACCCCTGGTGTCAACTGCATGCACCAAATCATTATCTTGAAAGTAACTTTCTTCATTAAAATATGGCTCAGAACTTGAACTATGCTATCATTCTCAGGAAAAAACATCACAGAAATTAGTTCGATTAATTAGTCTCCTCCACTTACATTTTGATTTGAACACATTGATTATCTTATCAAGTGTACAAATTCTATTCATTACTAAATGAAACAATTTATTTTTCACTTTAAATGCTTCATCCACAATCTTAACTATGTTTTTTTTCTTGTAAAAAGATGTCTTTTTTTTATACGTTTTGATATTTTTTAATACATTTAAAACAATTCTATTGTAAAACATTCGTCTACGAATATCAGAAAATTGTTTATTTCTTGTATTTCTTTGCAAGATATTGTCTCCTTGTACACATCTAACATTTTTAGAAGGATATCCTGTCTTTTTTGAAATTACAGCTGTTTCATTTTTCTTATGTAAACAACACTTTTTTGCTTGACATTTGAATAACTTCCTCAGAAATGTTTTTTTTTTGCTTACCAGAAGCATTTTTCTTTTTCTCTGAAGATTTTATTTTGGTTGCTTCTTGATTTTCTTTTTCCTTCGACCTTAATTTCCGTTTATAAATTTTAGCAGCTCTGCTTTTTGTAGGCATGTTCTTTTTGTTTGTATCGATGATTATAATCTGTGGAAAACAAAAAAAATAACATATTATACACCACTACAAACATATTACATAGCAATTACAATAAGTAAACAATATAAACACTAGTATACAACAAAAGGCTCATTTACAATACATGTGCTTTGCTTTGTGTCAAAAACGATTTACTAATTAATATTATATCTTATTTATAAATAGGTGGCCTGTTTTTGGCCTGTAGATACAGAGAAATAATTAGTACAGAGACACACATAGTGCTTCAACAGACAGAGATGGTAGATTACATGTAATATCGTGCACATGTGCCTCAGATCACACCAAATCTATTGCATTTTCAATGCTAGTTTACCTTGCTTCCATCAAAAAAGCAGTCATCATCATCATCAAAGGTACTTTATTTGGTTACAATCGATTACCATAAAAGCATACAGAATACAAAATTCATTACATTAAAATATACACAAGATTGCGCAAAAGATATTACATTAAAAGAGATTTTTAAAATTAAAAACAAGAACAAAAGTACATTAACCAGTTATAAACGGGAGAAGTGGGGCAAATAGACTGCATCATGGCTATAGCGTTCTGTCCTTATTTAATGATGATAAACGGAGTTCAACGTATATGCAGTACGGGGGTAGAAGTGAAACAATTCTCGTGTTTTTATTTGCCCATCTCCTCTTTGTGGCTCCCAGCTACGCAAATATGGAACAACCTGCCTAGCCTTAAAATTGACAATTACCAAATCACCTACCATGTTCTTAGGCCGAGACCCTATCCACCCCACCCTTCTCACACTCAAAATTCTGCCATTGATACTAGTTGGGAGTGGTCTGTTTTTCATCAGCCAATACTGTACTTTGTTTTTAAGGCCCTGATGGCCTTCAGTTTTCCCAACAGTGAGCTCCGGCACTCCCGATAGGACGCACACATAGGGTCCTGCCTCTGGTGGTAAATGTGTGCAATTATTGGTTTTTACTAGACCCTCGGGAAGCTTACCTAGTTGGGTCGGCCGTGCTCTAGAGATAGAGCTGTTGGCTGTAATGCATTTATTAAAAGGCTCCTTACTTTTGGGTGCTCGGGATTCAGGGTCCGATGGTTGACCCAGGGGGGTTTTATGATTGACAACGGTGTCATAGGTATTTAAAGCAGCTATGCTCTGAGATTGGTTGTTTGTCAGGTTGTTTACCTCTAGTTCTGCAAGCTTTACCCCAATTCGCTCTATCCTGTTGATTATCGGGACAAGCAGGTTTTTAAGCAGTTCTTCTATGCTAGCTAGCAGGGTGGCTGGAAGGAGGGATACAGGTTTTTCAAGTAATTGATTGGGGCTCTCAGGGGTGGTGGCAACTGTAACCATAAGTGGGATTAAGGTGGTTTTTGGGTTTTTCGAGATTCTCCCGTTGCAAGTTACACTTTTACGTTTAATACCCTGAGCAAGAACCTGTGGACATTCTATCGATTGGGCGGTGGGAATTTCTACTAAAGCAACATCCGGGTTAACCAGGGAACTGGTAATAACTTGTTGCGGTTCTCTGGGCTTCAGACTTCCAGAACCCACAGGGCATGAATAGGGACCAGTCTGTTCATCTTCCTGCGATATAATGTTATACTTAGTGTTACAAATCCCATTAGGCTCTTTCAACAATACAGTGTTCGGCGAATCAAGTTGAGTTGAGGGGGATCCTTCACAGCATGTGACATCTTTGGGAAGGCTGTGTTCGATAGTAGCAATGGCCGATGTCACCCTGGTTAGATACAGGTCCAGTGTCCCTTTCAAGGATCCCCCCTGGGCAGGAGTTTGATTGTAGAGTACTTTAGTCGTCATGGGGCAGCTAAGTTCACACACCCATGCAAGTGAACAGACAGTTTATTAGACTACTTCCTTATAGTGTCCGGGGAGAGGCTTGGTAGGCTCTGGGCAATACACTGTAAGGTATTGCACCGTTACAACGCAACTTTTACAACGCACTACCATTACATCGCAACTTTTACAACGCAAATACCATTACAATGCATGCCATTACAACGCATGTCATTACATAGCAGATACTGTAAAGATCCTACCTTGGTTCTTCAGTAATCCAAGAATCGTGCCCCGTCCCGGCCTCTTCTGGTCTCTCTTAGCCCGCATAGAAACTCCCCAAGAAGCAGGTAGGGGGTCCGAAAATCACCCGCCCAAGTGTCCTGGCAGCCCCACTCCACTGGGGCTGCCCTCCCTTATGGAGCGCCTCCGCTGCCGGCAAAGGAGTCTGAGTGATGTAGTTCCCCTCCCCACTGCGGCCGTAAGCTGGAGTTCTGCGGCGGCAGGAGGGGAACGGAAGGCACCAACAGGCTGTAGAAACTCCCAAAGAAGCAGGTAGGGGTAGGGGTCCGAAAATCACCCGCCCAAGTGTCCTGGCAGCTGATGTGGTTTCCTGCTCACCTCGCAGTAAGAGAGAGGCTCCATTATTGTCTCTGTGAGCCCCGTCTCCATGAGCCCCTGCAGTGGTCTGCCGTAATCTTCCGAAATCCGAAATCCCTTCAGAAATGCCGAACAGCAAACTCGGCAGGCACCCAGGAATTCTTTCGACGTGAGCACAGATGCCCGGCTCAGCACGCCAAACTGCAGCAGTCGCCATTGACCTCAGGCGAGGGGGGGAGGGGCATGATCACTCTCCTACTTCCTTTCCCGGTGACCACCCTAACCAAGTCTAAAGACCGGTCATGCAAACAAAATGAAGTCTAAGGAAGTTATCTCGCTCGTTGAAAAAAGCAGTCGGTTGTGTCACACATTTACCAAAAATTTAGAATGTTAGCATTCTAGTTGCTCATTATTTGAAGCTTCACTAACAGTGTAATCTTAGACAGATTAATTGGATTTTTAGATATAATGTACCATGTCTGTCACTGCCAACAGTATATGTGACTCTGCCTAACATCACAATAATGGGTGAATCAAGCTTCAGTCACAGTGTGATCTTAGGAACATGATCCGAATGTTAGATATATTGTACCGTGGCTGTCTCTGCAAACAGTAAGTGTGTCTCTGCCTAAGATCACAGTGATGAGTGAATGAAGCTTGACTTACAGTGTGATCTTAGTCAGATTAATAGGATTTTAGATATAATCTACCATGTCTATCTCTGCCAACAGTAGGTGTGACTCTGCTTAAGATCACAGTGGTGGGTGAATCAATCTTCATTCACATTGTGATCTTAGGCACATGATCAGAATGTTAGATATAATATACTGTGTCTGTCTCTGCAAACAGTAAGTGTGTCTCTGACTATGATCACAGTGATGGGTGAATCAAGCTTCACTTACAGTGTGATCTTAGGCAGATTAATAGGATTTTAGATATAATCTACCATGTCTGTCTCTGACATTAGTATATGTGTGACTCTGCCTAAGATTTGAGTGATGGGTGAATCAAGCTTTAGACACAGTGTGATCATAGGCACATGATCAGAATGTTACATATAATGTACCATGTGTGTCTCTGCCAACAGTATGTATGACTCTGCATAAGATCACAGTGATGGGTGAATGAAGCTTCAGTCACATTGTGATCTTAGGCACATGATCATAATGTTAGAAATAATGTACCATGGGTGTCTCTACCAACAGTATGTGTGACTCTGTGTAAGATCACAGTGATGAGTAAATCAAGCTTCAGTCACAGAGTGATCTTAGGCACATGATCAGAATGTTAGCTATAATATACCATGTCTGTCTCTGCAAACAGTATATGTGACTCTGCTTAAGATCACAGTGATAGGTGAATCAAGCTTCAGTCACAGTGTGATCTTAGGCACATAATCAGAATGTTAGATATAATGTACTATGTGTGTCTCTGCCGGCAGTATGTATGACTCTGCATAAGATCCCAATGATGGTTGAACGAAGCTTCAGTCACAGTGTGATCTTAGGCACATGATCAGAATGTTAGATATAATGTACCGTGTCTGTCTCTGCAAACAGTATGTGTGACTCTGCGTAAAATCACAGTGATGAGTAAATCAAGCTTCAGACACAGTGTGATCTTAGGCACATGATCAGAATGTTAGATATAATGTACCGTGACTGTCTCTGCAAACAGTAAATGTGTCTCTGCCTAAGATCACAGTGATGGGTGAATCAAGCTTTAGTCACAGTGAGATCTTAGGCAGAATAATAGGATTTTAGATATAATGTACCATGTCTGTCTCTGTCAACAGTATGTGTGACTCTGCCTAAGATCAGAGGGATGGGTGAATCAAGCTTTAGACACAGAGTGATCTTAAGCACATGATCAGAATGTTAGATATAATGTAGCCTGTCTGTCTCTGCCAACAGTATGTGCGACTCTGCTTAAGATCACAGTGATAGGTGAATCAAGCTTCAGCCATAGTGTGATCTTAGGCACATGATCAGAATGTTAGATATAATGCACCGTGTCTGTCTCTGCAAACAGTAAGTGTGTCTCAGCCTAAGATCACAGTGATGGGTGAATCAAGCGTCACTGACAGTGTGATCTTAAACAGATTAATAGGATGCTAGATATAATACGCCATGTCTGTCTCTGCCAACAGTATGTGTGACTCTGCATAACATCACAGTGATGGGTGAATCAAGCTACACTTACAGTATGATCTTAGGCAGTATGTGTGTTTCTGCTCATATTATTTCACGGTCTCTCCTGGCCAAAAACAGGCCACCTATATATAAGCAACACATAACATTAATTGCTCATAACATATAACATCCTGCTCATGTGCCTAAAATAACACTATGACTAAAGCTTCATTCACCCATCAGTGTGATGTTAGGCAGATGACCAGAATGTCACATGTAATATACCATGTCTTTAAAAAACATGTACTTCCATATTTTTTAAGACATCAAGTAAGTATTTTGTTCAGCCAGATCCATTTCAAATGAAGTTTGACTCACAATGTCAACTTAATCAAATGACCAGCATATTACATGTAATATACCATCTCTGCCTCTACAAGCGGTATATATGCCTCTGCTCATAATATTTCACTGTCTCTACTGGCCAAAAACAGGCCACCTAACTATAAGCATATATATGTACCAGACTTTTTACAAAAAAACATTTTCCATACTAAATCGTTTTTAACACAAAGCACAACCCATTTAAATGACCACTACAAAGCAAAGTACAAACTTAATTCATTTCCAATATTCATTTCCAATATACACCATACAAAAACACAATATGCTTCTTGACTCTCACAATGTTAACATCTCTCACAGCATTAGTGGGGAGATGCATAAACACACAACTATGTCAAAGATTGCGCACGTATATTGTAAATATGTCTCTCTTTTTTTGTATATTCCATCTCAATTTATGCCATTTTAAAAAATAACTTCCAGCAATGCATCCTTTCACATGGTGCAAGCCCTAAGTAAAACGGCCTGCATCAGTTTTACACCTGCTGTGAGGCAGGTGCAAAATTTTGACACAACAGCGTCCTAAAAGCAAAGAAATCTCATAGATTTCACTGCATCATTTGTACAACCCTTCTTTGCGTCAATACGCCCCCTTTGCATACATTACACCTGACGCACATATAATGTGGCACAGGGCTTTACAAAGTGACGCATCTACCTAGATGCGTCACTTTGTAAATATAACTCAACAAGGTGCAATTTTTACACCACTGCTCTATCACAAAACATGACGCACCGGCGGTATGAAAGTGACGCATGGCCTCATAAATGAGGCCCTCAAGCACATCACAGGAAAAAACAGTGTAAAAAATTGTAGTTAAAAAATAATTTCCACCAATGCATCCTTTCACATGGGGCATGTGAACCATGACCTAACCTTATGTAATGTGAGAGATGATAATATTGTGAGAGTGTACCTTATAAACTCACAACTATGTCAAACATTGTACACCCAGCTTGTAAATATACACCCCGACAAGAATATGAAATGCGGTGAGAGATCTTATGACTGTGAGAGTTTACATAATAAACACACACCTATGTCAAAGATTGCTTTCTCTGCCTGCATATTTAACAAGCTGTGTGCACAATCTTTGTCATAGCTGTGTGTTTATACATCTCCTCACCATTTCATATGGTTTTCTATCTGATATTCCTATCCCTCTCCAGACATTCACTCCTTCTACCCATGCTACAGGTTGCAAAATGTGCTTTAAAAAATGAGCATATTTACAACCCCAATAAGACAATTACACCATTTCTAAACTAGCATTAAATCCAAGCATAAAAAAAAATTAGAAAGAAGTGTACCTTATAAACACACACCTAACATTATGGAAAAAGGGAAAAATATAATTCCTTAATTCACAGAGACACACACTATGATACTTGTAAAAAATCTTCAAACTCTCTATCTTTTTTAAAAGAATCATTACTCATCTTTAAAAATGGTTTGGAAGATATCAAACAGTGTCAGTCACAGTCAACAGAAATTCTAAAGCAGAATCTCTGAACAATGCTTCCTTCAGCGCCTTGAGACCCTACGGGTATGTAGCGCGCTTTATAAGTGTCACTGATTGATTGATTGATTCACTGGGAGCCTTTCAATAATGGCACAGATTCTATCTGATTTCAAAGCCATATTCTTGCACATAGCCAATAAAATTTGTTCCCCCACAAATTCAAAACCAAACTGTACGTTTTAATTGGTTGAAGATTTCAACACTTTGAAACTCACATAACATTCACCCATCCCCCCAGTGCTCATTCACCAAGTAACCATGGTAACTCCCTCTAAAACCAACACAGAATTCAAAAGTTCATTTTACTATGTTGCAAAAAAATCCATCAAGCCTGCTAGACCTATCAATCTACTAGCTAATAAAATGCAATGTTTCTTTAAATTACTTTTTCTCAACCATTGAAATGACTTCTTTTAAAAAAAAAGCATTCATCCTAATTTTCAGTGGAGATTTTTAACAAAGCTCCAATCATTTCTTCTTATTCATCTGCACTGATTCTCAAACACTTTTTTATCAAAATCAAACTGCCATTTCATTTCCACAACTCATCTGACTAGAAGCACACCTACCTTCACACACTTACCTTCAAAATGAAAAGAATCTGGTTTGTGGGTCATAGCTATGTCCACTGGGCTCAAAAATACGCAACTAACAGAGGTATTTACAATCTTGATTTACCAAATGTGAACATTGTATGGCTTGGACAAAGAGGATTGAGAAGTCACCAATTGATACCATTGATAAAATCTTTCTTGCATTTACCACACCCTGACCTTATAATTGTGCACTGTGGTGGAAATGACTTGGGCACTTTGACTGGGGTAGGTCTGGAAATGCTTTTAAAGGACATCTTTGGGCAATTGATGTCACTTTTTCCAAAAACTGCCTTGGTATTTTCTAATATATGCCAAAGGCAAAAATGGAACTGGTCCAATCAATTTTGTCCACAGATTGAAAAAGCAAGGAAACATGTAAATAAATCTGTTTCTGCTTACCTCAGGGACTATGCTATGGGTTGCATTTATCACAAAAACTTGCGTTACAACATGCAAGACATCTATAGGAGAGATGGTGTGCATTTTACAGATGAGGGGAATAGAGTTTTCCTCTTGAATATAAGACTCTGCATTGGTACCTACTTGTAGGTACCAAAAACACCCAATGAACACAACAGCTCTTTTCAGAGCTAAGATACCACTAAACACTCTACATTATTTTTTAACTCTATTTTTTTACACTATTTCTCCGTGTGGTGCGCTCAGGGTGCGCGTACCGGAGAGCGTACCCGGGACCGCCGCCAGCGCTTACCCCGCGATAATAACAAAAATAAATGTTTTTTTGCCCTTCAGGGTTCTTCTAGGCCCCCCTCAGAAAACCTAGGGGGTCAGGGGGTGTCTACTCTGCCCCCTTTTAATTATATCCCCCTTTCTTTTTTCACCTCTTGTGTCTCGATTCTACCGAGACACAAGATGGCGGACTCTCCGGACTGTTTAGAATGTTGACAGACACCCGACAACCAATTAAGCTTGGGCGGAAAATCCGTTCCGCTCGTGGATTTTGCGGATTTTCGGTAAATTCGCAATCCGCGAACCCTCGCGAACCCTCGCGAATTTACCGAAAATCCGCAAATTTGCAGGCAGCGGATTTTTTTGCTTGGTGATACAATATTGCGGCGTGCGGCGTTCACTTACCGTCATTCAGCGTTTGCCGAGTTATTTTTCTCGATATTTTGCGAGTGCTACGCCATTTTGGATCTTGCTGCGGGATCCCGCGGGAGTTTGGCTACACATCGCGAGAGTTCGCAATTGCAAACATGTAGATGCGGCGGGCACCAACAATCTCGCACTCGCGAAATTACAAAATTTGCAATTCTGCACAAGAAATCCACCAGCAAGCAGCATAAACCTTCTGAAAATGATGATTTTCATCAGAATAACTCCTCAGATTGACATTTGGCTGCACTTTTTTGGATTTGAGGCCTTTTTGACTTCCTTTGGATCACTTTTGGATTAGAAATCAACTTTCCCAAGTAAGTTTGTTTGGGGCATTACAGTTGCTGTTCTGCAGAAAAACGAGTTTTGCAAAACTGAAAGCACTCAGCAGGTGCAAAAGTGTACTCATCATTAATAACCATTCCCTGTAGTGCTTCCTCAGGGCCCCCTCCAGAGGACAGTTGCCTACGTACAGTTGCTGTTCTGCAGAAAAACGAGTTTTGCAAAACTGAAAGCACTCAGCAGGTGCAAAAGTTCAAACTCATCATTAGTAACCATTCCCTGTAGTGCTTCCTGAGGGGCCCCTCCAGAGTTCAGTTGCCTACTTGCAACTATTCTATGACCCTGCTCTGACCCTCACAGCAGGCCTATAGAATAGCTACAAGTAGGCCACAAAGGTCCTGGGGAAAAAAATTGCACTGCAACAGAAAGCAAATTACACATAAGGAAGCAGGTGCCAGACAGGAAGTTTAAATTCAGTGACACATTAATCAACCCCAAAATAATTCATGTCAGTTGAAGCAGGGCAAGTGTGCTTGCTTTTCCCCCCCATAATCTACAGTGATGAATCAGAGGGTGGCAGTGATGTACCAGAGGGTGGCATGGGTGAATCAGAGGGTGGCAGTGGTGAAACAGAGGGTGCTGTGAACCTGTGATGATGAACCAGACGTAGAAACAACAAAGTTGGGACCGTTGCGAGCCGACAAGTAAGTTCGCAATTGCGAACTGGTACAAAACCCTCGCGAACTGGCAGAAACACACAAAAAAAATCCGCAAATATGCGAGAGTTTGCGGATTTTGCGGGTTGCGAGTTCGCAAATACACAAATTCGCGAACGCCAGATTCGCAAAATTCGCTCATGCTTACAACCAATCAGTTTTCGGTCGCGCACTCCCGTAGCGCACCGGGTGCGCTCCCCGGTACGCGCACCTATGAGCGCTCGGAGCGCGCCTATAAATATATATGTGTTTTTTAACTTAATTTTCATAAAAACCACTGGAGCAATTTTACCCAAACATTGCAAAGGCACATCTCCGTACCAGTCCCTACAATTTTGCCAAGTTTGGCGTAATTCCGTTCAGCGGTTCGGGCTGTAGACTTGTCAGACCGTCCTATGGAAATTAACATGGGAAAACACGTTTTGGGACCCCCTTTTTTCTCAGCCCCCACTTCACGAATCCCCCAGAAACTTCCAGGGAAGGAGCGGAGCGCAGCAAGACCATTTTAAGGAAAATTACAGGCAGATCCCTCAATCAACGCCAACGTTATTCCCAATAGAATGTTCGGAATTTCCTATGGTAGCCAATCCTAACTATAACTACCTACTGGCGACCGCCAGTAGGTAATATGTATACACATATATATATATATATATATATATGTACATATATATTACCTACTGGCGATAGCCAGTAGGTATATATAGTTAGGACCTAGCTACCATAGGAAATCCGCAACATTCTATTGGGAATAACTTTGGTGCCGGTTGAGGAATTTGTGTGTAATTTTCCAAAATGTTGGCCAGCTCCGCTCCGTTCCTTCCCTGAAAGTTTCCGGGGGATTCATGAAGTGGGGGCTGAGAAAAAAGGGGGGGTCCCAAAACGTGTTTTCCCCATGTTAATTTCCATAGGACGTTCTGACACGGCTACAGCCCGAACCGCTGAACGGAATTACGCCAAACTTTGCAAAATTGTAGGGACTGGTATGCAGATGTGCCTTTGCTATATTTGGTGAAAATTGCTCCAGTGGATTTTTCGAAAATGAACGTCAAAAACACATATATATCAGGGTGGAGCCTAACCACACATCTCATCATGAGATCTGATTGACTGTCAGCACTTCATCCAAGAAGTGCTGGCAGCCATCTTGGGACCAATATACATGATAGCACCTCATTAAAAAGCATTGTAGTTAATAGGCGGTTTTAGGACTTTAGTTACATTATAAATCATTTGTTGACGGTACTATACTCATTTTAGGAATTGTGATGTGTTCTAAGGTGATTTTACCATGTGAAAAAAACCTTCTGCTGGGGCTGGGATATCATGAATCATGTTTGAAAGAAAACTATTATCTCATGCTTTCCCACAATGGTTTGGAAGGGGATCTATAAGCTAAACTGAAAGCATATTTTCTGTAAATTCACATTATCTTTCTCAGTCATGTGAGAATGAAATCTGACATTCTCAGTAAAACATGTACATCCAACAAGGACAGAGACTGTCAGTTGATTCCTTTGTGTTCTACTGCAGCCTCCTAGAGTGTTCTAAAGAACAACTAGAACAGTCCTACTTATTACAAAGGTATGGAACACCTGAAGCCATCTTCATTGGAATAAAGTGGTAACTCTTAAAACATTTAATTTAAAAAGGAACAAAATGAGGGGGAATATTTTGCCATAGAAAGTATGATTAGTGCTGCAGAAAGAAAAATTAGGGCACATTTTGAGTGACTTCTCAAATCCTCTTGTATTTTATTTAAAAAATTCTGACATGGAGTCTCCCAAGATGGCCACCAGAGACAAAAGAGCCAAAATGTAGCCCAAATATCACCCAGATGTAGCCCAAGTATAGCCCAATGACAGAATGTCCCAGAGTGTTCTAAAGAACAATTAGAGCGCTAACAGCCCTACTTATTAAAAAGGTATGGCACACCTGAAGCCATCTTGATTGGAATGAAGTGGTAAGTCTGAAAACATTTACTTTAAAAAGGAACAAAATGAGGGGGTTCATTTTGCCATAGAAAGTATGATTAGTGCTTCAGAAAGAAAAATGAGGGCACATTTTGAGTGACTTCTCAAATCCTCTTCTATTTCATTAAAAAAAGCCTCTGACATGCAGACTGAAACATGCGCTTTGAATACCAGCAGCAGACTTCCCTGGTGAGCAGTAGCTTTACTACAGTGATCTAATGAGCAACTAGAGTGCTAACATTGAGAATTTTTGGCAAATGTGTGACACATCTGAATGCCTTCTTGATGGAACCAAAGTAAACTAGCATTGAAAATGCAATAGATCTCGCCCTCGGTTAAGTTAAAGCCATTCTGTTTGAAATGAGGTGGCTTTTTAGCTTTGCTTTTATTAGTGTTTTATAAACTTTCATGTAAATAACATGCACATGTATGCATATATGTATATGTATGCGTGCATTTATATTTGTATTTACATAGATATGCAGATTGTATATGTTTATATATGTATGTATATATATACACATACATATATATAAATGCATATGCATATATATGCATATATATATGTGTATATGTGTGCGTGTAGAGAGAGGTAGAGAGGTAGAGGTAGAGAGGTAGAGATAGAGAGGTAGAGGTAGAGAGGAAGAGACTAGTAGAGAGAGAAGTAGAGAGAGGCAGCGAGTTAGAGAGTAGAGAGTGAGTAATAGAGTTGAGAATGAGTAGTAGAGAGTAGTAGAGAGCAGTAGAGAGAGTAGCAGAGAGAGAGTATTAGAGAGTAGTAGCGTGAATAGTAGAGTGAGTAGTAGAGAGTTGTAGAGAGTGAGTAGTAGAGAGTAAGTAGTAGAGAGTGAGTAGCAGTGAGAGAGAATAGTAGAGAGTAGTAGAGAGTGAGTAGTAGAGAGTAGTAGAGAGAGAGTAGTAGAGAGTGAGTAGTAGAGAGTAGTAGAGAGTGAGTAGTAGAGTGAGTAGTAGAGAGTAGTAGAGAGAGAGTAGTAGAGAGTGAGTAGTAGAGAGTAGTAGAGAGTGAGAAGTAGAGAGTGAGTAGTAGAGAGTAGAGAGTGAGTAGTAAAGAGTGAGTAGTAGAGAGAGAGTAGTAGAGAGTGAGTAGTAGAGAGTAGAGAGTAGTAGAGAGTGAGTAGTAGACAGTAGTAGATAGTGAGTAGTAGGGAGTCAGTAGTAGAGAGAGAGAGTAGTAGAGAGTAGTAGAGTAGTAGAGAATGAGTAGTTGAGAGTGAGTAATAGAGAGTAGTGGAGTAGTAGAGAGTAAGTTGTAGAGATTAGTGGAGAATATTCCAAAGTTTGGCACAGCACCACTTGCACAATAAGTCCAATCAAATCATATCACTAAGAGTCCTTATTGAAGCGCTGAATCTTGGTGTATATTCAAATGCTTTTATTTTCCTTAAGTTTATGTACCACAGAAGGCCAACGTGTTTCGTTCTGTGCAACAGAACTTCTTCAGGGCGTTCTTATTTCCTTCAAGTTATGTTGGTATCCTGTTGTCATATAACTAGATATTTCTTCCAAATGTTAGACGAGACGTAAGTACATTCTTATTCAAAGTGACTAGGTATCAATTTTACCCACACAATTCGGGCAGACTTGAGTAATTTATAGCATCCTCAAAGTCAGTCTTTCAAAAATTCCAAAGTATAGGACTTGATAATCCAAATCCAAATGTTTCTCAAGAAAAGTCATTTTCAATCGTTCGGAATATCGGCGTTTGGGCAGATATGACCCAGGGACCCCCAGAAAAGCAAGGGGAATTAGTCCCCCCTCTGCATATGGCCGGGATGCCCGCCACCCCCTCCCAACACCAATTCCCAATGGGAGAAGACAGACACAGGTCTGAACTTTTGGAAGGAGGGGGGGAGTTACCCCCCGGCCGTATTTATTAAAATATGAAACAAAATTTAAAACATTAAATAAAAGTTTCATGAATTATGTACAATTTTACATTTATTACATTTCGATGAAGATATGTTCTTTGGCTAACCTTAACAGATCTCTAATACAAAGGTTTCCTAGCCGAGTCTAGCATCCTGAAAATGCATACATTCTAAATTAAAATTGTACATCCTAGCATTAAGGGCCAACAGCAAGGTCTTAACCGGTGTCAGATCCCTACTACCAAAATCCCGCCCTCACGGTGTGAGTGGCGCATGCGCAGAGGACTTTACCCTCATTGCCAACTGTAACTTCCCTTGTCGTGGGGGCCCCCTCTTCACTCGACGCCATTTTAAAGGTCGTCCGAGTTCCCGTGTGAGGTATCTGTAGGAAGGACAGCGTGGACTCCCCCCCATCCCCACACTCTCTATCCGCCGTTGCGGATATCCGGTCCCCGGGAAATTCGTAGGAGGGGCATCTAGCCGCCTCCCCCCTGGGAGGGGCCTATGGCCGTCTCCCCCTAGGTGACCCATCCTTAGTGGGTGCCGCCTCCCCGTGGAAGGGGCCAATGGCCGCCTCCCCCCGGGCGCTCCCATCCATTCTGGGTGGCGCCCCCCTCTAGGGACCTTGAAATTACTGCTCACCGATCATGACCTTACCGCCACAGGCCGGATAGTTGACCGACTATCCGGCCCCCCCACTCCTCCTAAAGTTCATGCTTCCTCAAACCCCTTAGCCATGCTATGAAGTCTCCTATGAGTAAATCATTTCCCTCCCTGGACAGGTGAACCCCATCATTCAGATACATGTGATCTCCCCTAATACACCCGTGAGGAATGCTATGCAACTGCGCGGAGCGAAACAATTTCCCAACTTTATTGTTAACCCTTTTCACAGAGTGGTTCAACGCTGACACTGAAATGCCCCCCCGCCAACTCTTCCTGGGGATCATGTGGGACCAGGCAATCGTGCACCCCGGGACTTTTTTAGCCAACCAGCTAACTGCCGACAGGATGTGTTCTAATAACACTCGTCTTCCTAGTGTCACCAAGTCATTGCCCCCCAGGTGTACTATGACTACAGATGGCGGTGACCTTTGCCGCCCTAAAAGACCCTCAAAAAACGATTGAAATTGGTCAAAACAGAGCCCGCCCTTCCCATGGAAGGTCACTCTGTACCCGTATTCCCCAGATGCGTGAGTCGCGTCACCTGCCTTGAATACGTCCCCGGCGCGCCTCACATATGAGTGGCCCACGACCCATACCACTCTCTCTCCAGTCGGTGATCCTCGACCGCTGGTCTCCTGATGCTGGGTCGACTTCCAATTCCGCCCCGCGTGACAGGCTCGCGAAACTGTAATTCAAACAAAAGACAAGAAGCGTGAGTGCATGTCAATTGGTCTTTACAACATGTGTAATCGCACATACCTTTTGAAGCAATTTGAGGACCAACGGCCTAGCTGCTTTACTTCCTCCGCACTCTGACCCCGGGCTGTTGCCTCAGTAGCAGCCCCTATCCTAAATGAGTGGGTCCCAAAATTGCACGGGTCCATGCCCGCGGCAGCGATTGACAGTGCCAGCACCCTCTGAAACTGAAAACTCGTCAGTGGGGTGCCATCCTTGTGCCTAAGCAAGCTCCCCCCCCATGTAGCCGTCCTCAGTGCCAAGTATTCCTCTAAACACTTTATCGGACGAGTGGGGGACCCTCGTGCGCGCTGCACGATAACACTATCCCCCATAGCTCCCTGGTCAGTCTTGGACCTGGCTATCGAGATTACCATCGAATCACCCCATATTTGGACGTGATCCCTGCCCAGGCCTCCCTCTATATCCTTCTTGTTCCTTGCGACGAGTTCGCTCACCCGCATAGCCCCATGGAATGCCAAGGTGAAAGCTGCCCGGAACAGAACTGCTTCGAAAAGGGAGGAGCACATTTTATCTAGCTTTGCTAAAAGCAGAGACAATCTGTCTAAACCAATCGGGCGCCTCGTATCCTGCTTGCGACCCTCGAGGCGTAGCCAGCCGCGGAGTGCCTTCCTAACCAAAAAGGAACCTGTCTGATCTCTTATGCCATGCACCTGTGCCATGAACGAAATGGCCGCCCTATGTCTATTGGCCGTTGCCGCTGATCGGCCTTCTCTGTGCAGCGCAACCAGGAACCCCAGGAAGGATTCCTCCTGACCCCAGCTCTGTCTCCCTGATGGACCCAAAAATGTGCAGTAGGAATGAAACGCTCCTTCGTATGCCTTCCTTGTCCTGGGAGCTAAGCTGGCTGCCACGAGGTCTTGTAATCCGGGGCACCGATTAGCCATAGTGCTTCGGGGAACGGTGCAGCCACTAGGTCCGCTGTGGGTAGATAGCCCCTGAAAGCCTGCATGTGTGAACGAGAGAGTGCATCAGCTGCATAATTCAGTACGCCTGGCACATGTTTTGCCCTGAACTGTACATTCAATCTCATGCAACGTAATACAATTTCTTTCAATAATCTCAAGATCCACTTGCAGCGGGCTGCCTGCTGGTTAATGCACTCAACCACAGTCATATTATCAGACCAAAACACCACAGAGCGGTCCCTGAAGTTGTCTGGCCATGCCATCAGAGCAACCCAAATGGGGAATAGCTCCAAGAACCCAATGTTACCTGTCAGACCGCTGGAGTGCCACCACGTCGGCCATACTTGCGCCGACCATCGGTTACCAAAGATGGCGCCAAATCCCACGCTCCCAGCTGAGTCAGTCCACAAACCTAGTTCATCCGAATATGCTGGTGGCGTGTTCCACACAACTCGACCGTTGAAGTCCGCCAGAAATGCCAACCAAATGCGCATATCCTGGCGAACCTCTGCCAACAGTCTCGTACGGTGGTGTCCCTCCTTGAGACCAACCATAGCTTGTGCAATAGAGCGTGAGAAGGGGCGGGCCATTGGTATCACCCTTAAGGCAAAGTTAAGCTGTCCCACTGTTTGCTGTAACTGGTGCAGGGTCACTTTCTCCTTGCCCAGGCATTGTGTCAAGGAAGCCCTAAACTTGGCCACCTTTTCCATCGGTAAACGGAAACATCCTTCCACAGAATCGAGCTCAATTCCCAGAAACTCCAGTGAAGTAGATGGTCCAACCGTCTTACCTGGTGCCAATGGGACTCCGAACTCCCGCATGAGGATGCAGAAGTCCAGCAGCGCCTGCGCACATTTCGTATCGCCGGCTGCTCCCAGAAACAGGAAGTCATCCAGATAGTGCATAACATGCCTATGCCCTGTGGCCTCGGTGAATGCCCACTCTAAAAAACAGCTGAACATTTCAAAATAGGCACAAAAAATGGAGCAACCCATAGGCATGCATTTATCCATGTAATAACTCCCCTGAAATGCAAAACCTAGCAAGCGCTGATCTCGCGGGTGTACCGGGAGCAACCGGAATGCCGATTCAATCTCCGATTTCGCCATCAGTGCTCCGGGGCCCAGGAAATTTAACATGGCCACGGCATCATCGAACGATGCGTACCGCACCGAACAAATATCTAGGTCAATGGCTTCGTTCACCGAAGAACCCCTTGGGGCAGACAAGTTGTGAATGAGTCTAAACTCCCCTGGGTCTTTCTTCGGGACCACCCCTAGTGGGGAACACACGAAATCCGCCACCGGCGGGCGGTGAAAAGGCCCCGCCACCCGCCCCAAGCTGACTTCTTTGGAAATTTTTCTTGCAGCTATGCTTGGGTTATGTTGGACAGATAACTGATTTTTACAAAAGGAGTCCCCCCGAAAATCCCCCGCCGGTATGTTGAAGCCATATAGGAATTCATTCCTCAACACCCCGGCGGATACATGATCAGGGTATTTGTTCAACCAAGGAGTCAGAGCCATGATATCGACAGGTGTAGACAATCGGTTACAAAACATCACCTCACTCTTGCTTAGACCCCCCTTTTCCTCCCGTTCCGCTGTTTTTAGATCTACAGCTACTCTCCGGGTGTGAGTGGTTCCCACAGCCCGAACAAGCATGCCCCAACAAACCCCCCACTTGCCGCCATTCCCGCCGGTCTTGGGCTGATATTCCCCACCGGCGCCCGCTCGAAAGGGCACCGCGGGCTTTTGGCGAGCTGACCCCGACCCGCTCCCACCCGGTGAGGATGTACCTGCCGCCCCAGGCAAGAGCTGCTTGTGCCATGACACCGAGTCGAGGCAATCCCAGGTCAAAGTTGAATCAAACTCTTTCGCTTTTCGGAATTTCATATCGTAACCTTTCCACTTGTCCCCCTCATACATGGTATAAAAATCCATAATCCTATTCTGATAACAGGTCAACTCAGTCATGACTTCAAGCTTTCGTTCCCCCATGACTGCCGTAAATATCGAAAAGGCCTTTACCCAATTTGCTACCGTCTCATCGACCCTAAATTCCGCCATCTTGGCCCGCCATGCACTGGGGTGCCATAAATCCTTCTGGGATTTTGCATATTCCATCTCGCGATGGTCAGTCAACAATAAAAACATAGTCACATATTTCTCCCCCCATATCAGTTCCTTTGTGGCCGCCGGGATGTGCTGGGCCACCCTTTCGCGCATTGAAGGTAATGAACCCTCCCCTGCCATTGACAATGTGTGCTTACCAGGTTCGACCGTTGTGTCTGCCGCCTTTTCCCGGCTAACCGCAGGTCCTCCCGGCGCCACCTGTGGGGGAACAAGAGGAACATTCGCCGTTGCGGCCTCTCTCGACTGCCGTAACTGCTCGATTATTAGTCTAGCCTCCTCGGCTGGGTCCCCCGCGGCCACTGCCCCCCCACTTTCTTCTTGAGCCATGGCAACACTGCCGCTAACTGGATGGCCAGTTCCGGGGGCATCTCCTCATCATTAACAGGAGTAATTACAACCTGGATTGGTAAACCTATATCTGGGTTTGGTACCGGGCTGTCCGCCGGTGTGATGGGGGCGACTGGGGGTACCTCAGGAACCGGATCTTCCCCAGAAACCGCCCTCCTCTTAACACGCTTCTCCCTACCCTCAGGGACAACTCCCGGCAAGGCCAGGCCTATTACCTTCTTAGGACGGCCTGAGCTGTTCTGGGCCGCTAACTGTTTTTTAACATCGGCCAAACCTCGACCGATCGAGTCAACTTTACCGAGTTTTCGGTCCATGATCGCCATTCGGTTCGACAAGGTGCGCATTACCTTCTCCAACTCGGAGCTCTTTCCTGCTTTCTTGCCGGCCATAGCTTTGTGTACTCTGCGCTAGTTGATCAACGAGGTCCTGGATCTTTCGTACTCCAAATAACTGAAAGAGAAACAACAAGATTACAAGTTCTCAAAATTGCCGCTTGTTCCGTCGAGGGCTCCCAAGCAACGAGTTGGTGCAGCCTTCAGAGCACAGGAACAAGAGGACGCTTCTTCGGATTCCCGCTCTATTTATTCATCTGCGGGAGGGCGGGGGACCCTCCTTCGGTACGCCTACTGGGCGTGGTCTTCCGTGCGGGTGTCTAGGACAACCCCTCCTGGGCAGGAAAGGGCGTGCCCCGGCTACGCCACTTCGGGCATACCAGCCGAGCCACGCCTCCCGCCCAAAATGGTTTCCCGGGGGGATCGGGGCACCCAACCATATGTTCGGGGGGACCGAGTAGTCGCCCCTTTCCAAACGCGCCAGTGGCCTGCGTTGCAGAGAGGTTTAAAAAGGGGCATAGCCTCATTACACCTCTGTGAAATGCAGCCCCCTGGAGCATACTGGAGGTTCCAGGTGGGCTAGTTGGCCCCCAGGGACCCCTAGTATGCAAGGGGAATTAGTTCCCCCTCTTCAAACATGCACGGGGGCTGCGTAGCAGAGAGGTGTAAAAAAGGGTGTGGCCTCATCACACCTCTCTGCATTGCAGCCCCCTGGCGGATACTGGAGGCTCCTGGTGGGCTAGTTGGCCCCCAGGGACCCCCAGTATGCAACGGGAATTAGTTTCCCCTCTGCAAACGCGCCAGGGGGCTGCATTGCAGAGAGGTGTAACAAGGGGCATAGCCTCATTACACCTCTGCAATGCAGCCTCCTGGCGCATACTGGAGGTTCCAGGTGGGCTAGTTGTCCCCCAGGGGCCCCCAGTATACAAGGGAAATTAGTTCCCCCTCTTCAAACATGCACGGGGGCTGCGTTGCAGAGAGGTGTAAAAAGGGCTGTGGATTCATTACACCGCTCTGCAAATGCAGTCCCCTGGCGCATACTGGAGATTCCTGGTGGGCTTTCAGGTCTTATACAGTTAGGAATTAGCATTAAAAAAAACTTTGAAATTCACTGAGAAAAACATAGGTTTCAGGCCTTATATAGTTAGGAATTAGCATTTAAAAAACCTTTCAAATTCACTGAAAAAACCATAGGTTTCAGGCCTTATATAGTTAGGAATTAGCGTTTGAAAAACCTTTGAAATTCACTGAAAAAACCATAGGTTTCAGGCCTTATATAGTTAGGAATTAGCATTTAAAAAACCTTTAAAATTCACTCTAAAACTATAGGTTTTAGGGGTGTTAGAGTTAGCTGGACATTTCACTAATACAAAACCATTGAAATTGCTCCTATATAGTTAGTTGTACTAATTATATTTTGCGCACCCGCAATCCACTGCTGATGATGTCACATATTACATCATTCATGACATGGTCAAATTGCGATTTTCTCAAAGAAAATGTATCCCCATTCATTCCGATGGGCCTTTTGGCCCATAGGAATGAATGGGACACTCATTCCTTAATTGCGATTCGCAATTTGCTAATTGCAAATAAGGAATGTTAGAGATTCGCAAAAAAATTGCGAATTATTACCTACATTCCATTTTGCTATTCTCAAATAGCGATTCCTTAAAAATCGCTATTTGAGAATCGCAAAATGAAAATTACCTACATATGCCCCTATGCATCACTCCCCCCCCACACACACACAGTTTTTTATCCTTCTTAAACAAAGCCCTGTATAATGCGAGGGAGGCTCCGCGTGCAGTGTTTATGCTACAGTTAGTATAGTGTGATGAATTCCCCATGTGATTGTCATCACAGTCTTCAGAACTACAACTGCAAACCATATTCCAAGCCTGCCTCGTTTGTAGCACAATACGCTTGGTGAACATTACAGTGTAAACAAATTAAAGAAAAAACATTTCCGCAACGCTTGTAGCATCAACGTTCGCTCGAGCAAGGTTTGATTTTAAATGAGAAGTAAGCCCCCGTATGTTTATAGGACTTTATAGGGGGGAGGGTGCGTGGGTGATTACAAGTTTTGTTCAGGTATCTACTTTACATTCTTTTTAAACCATAAATGTCGCCTTACCTAGGAAAGCAGCTGTAGCTTTGTGATCTTTACGGGAGTCGAGAGACAGATTCGAAAGAATGCGGGCAGAGGGTGAGTTAAAGCGTTCATTCCCCTCTCTGCTGTTACTCATCTGTCCGCCCTGAAGTAGCTGCCAATCACCCCTAAACTGATAATTAACGTTGTTTCTACTATGAGATAATCTGTTTCCTGCCATGCGTGGGCAATGAACAGATTACAGCACTCTGGAGTCGTGGCACTATTAGCTCATCATGTAATAAATGCTGAATTACCCGCTGCTTTTGCGCACCCAGGGAGACAATTGTGCCCCGTGCGAGGCCGACTGGTTTCCAGGAAGAAAATCCAGTGTGGATTACTTTTCAGTGAAGCAACTGATTACTAAAATTGTAACGAGTAGCAGTAATTAGAGTACTTAATATTCAAGGCCTGCAAAAAATGGCTTTCATTCTTGGCCTGTCTCTGAATGCAGTGCACAGATATCTCTCTCCAGGAGTTTCCAAAGGAGGTGTCACATCCGCAAAGGGGGCCATTTTGTTCAGTAATTAGACGGACGCTTTGTATGGAATGATGCCTGTCCGCAAATAATTTTAGCAATGGTAACTTGCTTTTAACTTTTCACAGAGTTGCAGTTGTGTAGCATTTGTATGCGGCAGGTGTGCCTTTATCCATACTGGTCGCACTGTAGTTATCGACCCCAGGAGGGCGAAGATCGACTCGGCCCTACCAAGATTCCAGCTTCTCATCTCAGCAGCAAGTTTTTAGCCTTTTGAATAAGGTTAAAGGGGGGGGGGGTTGCATGAGCGTTTAAGCCATGAAGCGAGCAAGTCACCAAGGAGAAACAAGCCTGTGAGTGGTGTGCGTGCACATGCCACAGAAAGCGATCTGTTTTCAATTCTCGCGCCTGCATCTGGGCAGGATAATTCAAAAATGTCGCCTGTGCAGGTAACCGCAAGCAATAGGTCGTGGGCGAAGCAAAGGCGGTACATGCACTTGCCTTTGCCCAATTGCCTGCTATCTTCCTTAGAAAGACGCACACAAAGCCCAATAGCCTGTAACCAAAAACAAAACACACGCAGGAGTGTGTGGTCAGATTTTTAAAGCCCCTTACAAAAGTCTTGTCAGAGCAGCAAATGCGCACTGCGTAGGCGAGACCTAAAAAAGCAGTCAGGGCTTAAGCTCTGCGCTGCAATCTGTAGGTTAGATGCACTTTACAAACACTGTTAGTCTGTCAGCTTTCCTCACTGTATGAGGACTTTAGTCATTACTGACGTTCTGAATGCAGTATGAACTGCCATTATCCAGATTGCATACAGGCACTTCAGGCCTGATTACGAGTCTCGCAGTCAGTCTTGCGACTGCCAGGCTTCTGGCGGGTCAGGAGTGGCGGTCCACTGTTTGCCGATTACAACTTTGTACATTTTGTCAGTGGTGGACCGCCGACTGCGCCAGGCAACAGTCATTCCCTGGCGGTGGCATAGGAGCGCCACAATGCATTATGCTGAGCAGGGACTGGAGCAGTCTCGCTCAGCATATTTTGAGTTCCTGGAGCACCAGCCTTTTCATGGTGAGGCAGGCTGGTGGTGCAGGAATAAAGCCAGTGTTGAGCCAGCACCACTGCGCCAAACTTTTAATAAGGCCCTATTTTTTTTAGCTAAGGCAGAATTTGAATTATGAATTGGATTCACGACTCATATAACAGGGATGCATTTTGAAAACATTTGTATTATAAACATATACACGTGCGAGTTGAAATATTTACAAATAAAGCACATATTCAAAGTCTACATTTCATGCCGCATTACTGTAAGAAGAAAAGGATTTATAGGCCAGGTTGCCTGTTTCTAGGTACGTTTTACGAAGTAAATAACGAAATTGACTTCCATTTAAGTGTCCCTACTGGCAGGAAAATAGGTAAAGTTAATGTTAAAAGAAAACTCAGTTTAAGTATTTAAGAGGTTGGCAGGCCGCCACAAGCCCAGGCTCTTTATGGATTCGCTTATTTTTATATATTCAAGGTCCATCCGGCCTCACCAGGGCAAAGGCTGTTCTAAGGGTAGCAACAGACAGGAGTCGCGGACGGGAGCGAAGAATTGAGCAAAATGAGGTTTCATATTTTTATTTTACGTTATCGTAAATGAAATGTTTCAGCGGAGTTTCCCTTTAGTGTTTGCGCGCTTCTAAATTGAGATTGTCTGTTTTCGAACTTTAGTAATCATTTAATCGGGACATCATTTAGAATACTTCTGCTGCTATACACTCTGCTGCAAAGCTCTCTAATTTCCCAAACGTACAGTATTAACAGAATTCAATTAGTAGTTAAAAGAGCTCTGAAGTTACCATGGAGGCAGGCCTGCAGCAGCTTGGAAACATGTCGGTCTGTTTCGTGCCAGGTGTTTTATTTTCTACATCGAACAGACCCGGCCCTCTTCCAGCCAGCACGAGTGCCCCGTCGCTAGCACTGAACACCGTGAAGGGGCGACTTATGATCTTTTCACCCACAAATCCCCGCTCCATTCGTCAAATACTTCATTCTGTTAACGTATTGTGTAAACACTTTTTCACAAAACCCAGCTATTATCCCTCACCAAAGGGCTTTATTGATAATGAGTTTGTGTAAATTCGTTGTTCGTGCTCCTCTTTTAGGTTACTTAAGAAAGACCAAAAGGTCGAATGCTAAATACAGAGGGGCAGATTTATGTCGGACTTGCGCCGCCGTTGCGTCACGCAACGGCGGCGTAAACGTGGCGCATCCCTGCGACCCATTTACAACGTGACGCATCTAGGCAGATGCGTCACGTTGTAAAGCCCTGCACCACATGTGGGCGTTCCGGTGCAGGGTGGGCGTTCCGGGGCAGGTGCGCCTCGCAAAAGTGGCTGAGTGAAATCTACAAGATTTCACTCAGTCACTTTTAGGTCAATGCTGCGTCAAAACCCTGTGCCTGCTTGAAGCAGGCGTAAGCTTGACACAGCATTGGACAGATAGGGCACCCCGAGCCTTGCTGGAACTGCGTCGCGCTTGCGACGCAACTCCAGCAATGCGCCACCTTTACAGCGCAGATGCGTCACGCATCTGTGCCGTTTTTGCCCCATGGTGCGCCACATTGTAAATGCGGCGCACCATGGGTGGCGGAGCTGCGGCGCACAATAACTGGCGCATCCCTGGGGATACGCCAGTTATTGTAAATCTGCCCCAAAGGGGCAGATTTACAAGCCCCATGTGCCTCTTTTACGCCCCCATTGCGTCACGTTTGTGACACAGCGGAGGCACAAAAGATGCGCCATGGTGCGGGGTCTTTACAACGTGACACATCTGGGAGATGCGTCACGTTGTAAAGCCCTGCGCCAGAAGGAGGCGTTCCTGCGCAGGGGGGGCGTTCCGATGCAGGAACGCCTCCTAAAAGTGGCCGAGGGAAATCTACAAGATTTCACTCAGTCACTTTGGGGCCCATGCTGCGTCAAAACCCTGCGCCTGCTTGAAGCAGGCGTAAGGATTGACGCAGCATTAACAATATAGGGCCCCCCAGAGCTTTGCTGGAACTGCGTCGTGCTTGCGACACAACTCCAGCAATGCGCCATTTTTACGGCACAGATGTGTGGCGCTTCTGTGCCGTTTTTGCCCCATGGTGCGCCGCATTGTAAATGCGGCGCATCCATGGTGGCGGAGGCATGGCGCACAATAAGTGGCGCATCCCTGCTGATATGCAGGGATGCGTCACTCATTGTAAATATGCCCCAAAGGGGCAGATTTGCAAGCCCTTGCGCCGCTGGTGCGCCACTTTTAACATGGGAAAAAGAGACGCGGCGCAAGGGACTTGGAAATAAGCCCCTCACTTTTGCCAACTTAGGGGCTAATTTACAAGCCCCATGCTCCGCCGTTGCGTCACATTTTCCCATGTCAAGAGTGACGCACCAGCGGCGCACGGGGCGTGTAAATAAGCCCCTTACATTTTTTTAACTTGATCAGCTTCACACCCAATTTAAGACAAACGTCCAAAAATATTGAACTTCTAGGCACCCAAGCGCCTTTTGTCACAGTTTATGCACGCGTCAGAGGACAGTGAAATGTTCCCAAGAAGCATTCTGAGAAGAGAGAAGAGATGCACCTTGTGGTAGTATCAGCGCAAATTACACCCATAGATAATCTGCTTACAAGCGTGAGCAGTAAATGTTCTCACCAGAGTTTACTTCCTCTGTAGAGACAGACTAAACAAAAGAAGCCTTCTTCATCCCAATAGGGGGGACACGCAGGTCTTTTCGCTGTTGTCTACCTATTTCCGCCTGCCAGTCCAGTGGCTCTCTTGGCTGTCAATCTTACCATTGAGCCCTCTCTAGCTCCTCCCACCCACTCTCCTGAGGGTGTCTTCAGTCTGCCAAAGCTCACCCATTGCAACTAGGCACCATCTAGAAATAACAGCCAACGAACTGTCCTATTCTAAAACTAAGTGCTATGCAATGTTATGACTAGATGTGTGTACTAAAGCATGGTGGTTTAAAAATGATATGCCTATCAACAGCCAGAAGCTGCGTGGGCTGAATGTTTCCTTTTCATTAAATGTGTAACAACCGACTATGACTTGTGAACATTCAAGGGAGGGGGAAATAAATACATGGCCAAGTTATGCTGAGCAAGAAAGTCTGACCTTCTATGGGAGGGTCCGAGGGAATTTTTCACTCGCTCAAGTTTTAGAAACGTGCCCAATCGTCCATGACAAAGAAACTGTTAAAAAGCCAGGTGTTTGTATTTTTGATTAAATACATACTTAAGGAAAGCGGGTCTGATACATTTTTGCCGTCAAACCTTTATTTGCAAAATTTTCCTCATTAATGATTTTATCCAGTTTGAATAAACCAAGTTGGAGAAATCCATTTTGAAGAAATAGTTGTTACTTCATATTTTTTGTTATAGAGGGTGCAACCCTCTTGTAACTAGTCTTTCTTTAAAGGAAATTTCCCCTTCACTCCCTTCTATTTTACTCCTTTTTAAATTTTACTTTTTGTACTTCCACAGCCCTTCTACGATTACTTCCCCTTCCCTTTCTTCTTTTTTGTTAATTAAGATTTTATTGGTTTTATAGCTTATAGAGCACAATAGACAAACAAAGCTCCATACACATTGTTGTAACATACAGTTAAACAGAACGGTGCTAAAGTGAAATGTTTTCCTAATCCATTCAGCACATAATAAGCCCACCATTTCCCCCAATTTCTGTTTTTGTGGGCACCCTCTGACCATATATATAGGTTGCTCCAGCTTAGAACACCAGTCCATAGCCGCTCACCATACATCTATTTTTGGGGGGCTCACTGATGTCCAGTCTCTGCAAATGTTTCTTAGTGATGGGGGTACCAACACCACCAAGGTGTGACCTCCTCAGCTCCCTCCCATTTCATCTTGGATGCGTAGGATTGCCACTCATGGTGAGAGTTCCCAAGACACCCCAGATTCCTTGACAATAGACTGAAGACCTTCCTACAGTAGCCAGCGATGACAGGACAGCTCCAGATGATGTGGAAAAAGTCTCCTTCCTCTGACCAGCTTTCAGAATAGTGATTCAGTCTGGTGCTTATTGTAGTCTTGTTCCAAGGATAGGGCCTGAGTTTCAAATTCAGTTATTTGGCAGTATTTCCCGCGTTCTATGCCATTTAGATAGGAGCTGGCGTTACCCTGGATTGAAGCCTCCCCAGTCATCTACAGAGTGCCTAGGAAGGTCACCCTACCATCATTAAGGTCCAAATAGAACTTCACCTCATCTGCCAGATGTTATGCAAATTGTGTGGCTGCTAAGTACCACGCAGTTAGACGCCAAAGTGGGCTGTGATGCCGTAGGTCCACAGTTTTGAAGTTGAGCATCACGGGAAAGAGGACCAATATACCCCGAAGCAGAATACAGGATCCAGTTGCTAGAATAAGATCGGTGGAGGGGAGGAGAAGGACGTCAATGCATGATATTGTTTTATGGACTGCCAACAAGTGAGTATGAGCTAGATAGGTGGGGTGCCACATTTGTCAAGCATCATATGAGGCAAGGTAATCTACCCAGTGATGCAACCTGCCCTGTTGTCTACCGCCCACTTCCAGTTGAGTTAGAGGCATACAGGTCAGGTATCAAGATGTCATTAAAGTTGCCTCAATGACCATGAACTCCATAGGGAAGCCCACTATATCCTGCCTCAGGACTTCAAGAGCAACCTTGGAGAGCATGGGGGAACATAGACACTGAGGACATTACAATATTTGCCCTCAAGGGAACCCTCCACCACTATATATCTGTCTAGGGTGTCAGGGCGAATAGATGAGACCGTGAGGGGGAAGGATTTATGCAGGATAATTGGCACTCCTCTAGAGCCCTGGGTATAACCAGCATTGTAGACCCTATCATAGCTGTAGGGGCCTATCAAGTGAGTCTCTTGCAGAAGCAGTACCGACAGAGAGTGGCGCTTAGCAAATCTTAACTGTTGGACTTGGCCCTTTCTCCTGAATTTTTTCGCTTTTACCCTCCCCATTAGAGGATATCTCCCCCATGGTAGAGGAATGTAGAGGCCATGTGTGGTGTGAGATGCAGTGATACATGCTGCACAATGGGGTGCGCAGACTGACTTTCACTATTTAAACATGTCACTTTTAAAATAGATGTCATTGCTGTGTGTTGTGCCGCCTGACTGAGGTGGGTTAGCAGTATAGTTGTTGTTTCCCAGCAACCCCAGCTTTTGGAGGGAAGCCTGGCCTATACCTCCCCCTGAGCCAGTCAGGACCGTTTTCCCCAGATGCTTCTAGAAGCTTCTGGCACTGTCTGGTAGGTAGGGTGAGGGGCGTATAAATAGGGGGGCTGTGCCACCATGTGCTGAGACAGAGCGTGGGCTTGAGGGAGAGAGGACCTACTGCCAGGAGGTACCGCCACATGGACCTGTATGATGGGCCCTGTGCCCAACTGTACCCCTCTGCTGTCCACAGGGCTAGTGAGAGCCCCACTGCTGGAGTAAAGGCTGCTGTATCAGGAGGAGTGCCATGTTACAGAGGCTGATGGTTCCTAGGACCTACTGCCCTGTTCTGATGAGTGCCCATAGACCGCTGATCTTGCCCAGTAGTGCCTGCTCCTCTCCTACCTAGCCCCTCATGAGCTCTACACCTGTGCCCTGCCTGCTGGCTAGCGCCTGAAGAAGAAGAGCGCTATATTGGATTGGCCTGTACTGCCC
The DNA here is from genome assembly GCF_964263255.1 of Lissotriton vulgaris. Taxonomy (NCBI): domain Eukaryota; kingdom Metazoa; phylum Chordata; class Amphibia; order Caudata; family Salamandridae; genus Lissotriton; species Lissotriton vulgaris. The sequence goes on from NC_141685.1 coordinate 1,251,639,516, forward strand.
GCACGCTAGCGCCTCGTGAGACCCTGACTGCATACCCTGATTAAGGTGAGCGCTATATTCGGTGGGTGCTACACTTTAATGGACTGTATCCTGCATGCTATCTAGTGCTTGGCGAGGGTGGCGCCATATACCGATGGCCCAGGAGAAGAGGAGCACTGTCTTTGGCCCCTGAAGCTGGTGGGGCTGCCTAGCGCCTGTTAAGCGCTATACTTTATGACCCCAAAGGAGGTGAGGAGCGTGGGCCCTGCAGAGTGTGGTGCTAGGGAGAGCAGTGTACTTAAGAATATAGCGGGAGCCTACCCTCCATGTTACAGCCCTTCGCGAGTGCCCCCTCCGCATAACTGCACTGCAATATAGGAACCCTGAGCGGGAGCCAACCCCGCATGGTTGCCGCTTCTGCACGTCCTACATAGCGGGTGCCCCCCCCGTGGGATACTTTAATGTAGGAGGAAGCCTACCCCATATCATCGACAGGTATCACCACCGCGGCCTGGGAACACATTTCAAACTGACGCGGGAGCCCACCACGCATGCGGCAAGAGAGAGAGCTGCTTATTTACAGAAGGCGGGAGACCACCCCGCACTTCTGGATTGCTCCAGATCACTGCCGCTGCCGGGTGCCTCTGAGAGCCCTATCTGGCCTCCCCGGTGAGGACAGGAGAACGTCATCGGGGGTGGGGCCGGAACCAGGAAGACGCCGCGCCTGCAGGCTGCTAGAAACAGCCCTGAAGTCGCCAGCAACTTCGCTCCGTGGTGGGGGCCCTCCGAAGACAGAGGAGAGCCCTGCGAACCTCGCACAGAAGTCCCGGGTCCCAGGAGGGGGCCTGGGTGAAGTGCGGTGAGGTCCTGCCCTTGGGGGGGCTCCCGTGTTTGAGGGGGAAGCCGCGCACCTGCCCCCAGGAAGAGCAAGCCGAGACAGGAGGAAGCCGGCAGGAGAAGTCCTGGGAGAGCAGGGGATGGTCAAAGCTCATACCTGTGCCTGTCCCCTCTAGAAGGAGTCTGCCCGCGAATAGTTCTGGTGAGTGAGGGACTCAGTGGGGGACTGTTGGTGGAGGGGGTAACGCGGCAGAGTGTCGGTGCCCGCCCCCGTTGGTCCGCCTAAGGAGACACCGGGAGTGTCCGTGCCAGCCTTTTTTCTCCAGCTGCCCCGACTGGCAACGCAAGGCCACTGGAGTCTAGGAGCCCTGGAGTGGGCCCCAATCCGCGCAACTGTGGCCAGTGACTTCACTTTACGCAACTGCCCCGCCGGACAGGGGGCAGGTGCGACGAAGGGGTGTTTTTGATGGTTAGAGTCCCAGAGAAGGGCTATAGCTTACCTCTTGACTTGTGGACCTCACCTTCTTACAGCTGCATCGACTGGGCAATTCCTCCATCCAGAATCTCTGAGTAGTGGCTCCCCAGGAGCGGAGGCACCACAGGCTCATCTGCTGATCGGGGCCTATTGGGTTTGGTGACGCCTATTAGCTATGATGATGCCAGGGTGTATACAGAGCGTGGGGATTTGGCCTACCCTATGGATAATGTTCCACAGCAGAAGGGGCTAGGTCCATACCAGGTCGTTACACTGCATGCCTAGGGAGAGGCATTCTGATCCCTGCCTGTTGAGTCCTAGTACTAATGACATGCCATAGTGCTCTATTCTAGGCCTCCTGCACCCATGCTTTTATGCTAATGGGATGCCACAGTGTTGGAAATGGGGGTTGCCCAAGTCTCAAAGGGGGTAGCATGGCATCAAGCGGGCAGGCCAAACTTCGAGGACATGTGAAGCATTCACGCAGTACCCTCAGTCAACACACCAGGCACACTACAAAAGAGGCAGGACACCAATTTGAGTTGGAAAATTAAGCAGTTTAGTATCTCCAACCTGCAAGGCAAAAATGCATTAACAGTGTCATCATAACACGGCGCCAACTGGCACCAGAGCCAAGTACTTCAAAGGGGGATTATTCACAGGGGATAAAAAGGGTTGAGTCCATAGTCCATAGCTGTAAGGAAAAAGGATGGTTAATTAAACACTAGACCTGGGGCCAATCTGGCAGGGCCAACTCAGGGTCTCATCCTTAGGGAAGCTGTAATTTCAAAATCCCACATCATGCAACAATACACCTCAGGCGTTATGACGCCAATCCCCACCCCTGTAAGGGAAGTACAACAGAGCATCACAGCACATATTAGTCAGGAGCACCTGTAAGAAATCAGTACTACAGCTCACAAACTTGGGGCGTAGCCAGGGGCCTGGAATAACTCGTCAGGCCAGCATAGGGGCACACCTGTAATAAAAGGGCACAACCCGGTTTACTCCATCATCCCTGTGGGTCTAACACATCAGCCTAAACGCATTTACCATTCGGCACACACCTTAGCAGGAATCCGCAGGGCATTGAATGAGAATAAACACTTCAATACATGTAAATCACTTCCTTAAATGTAAGACCTTTCATTAGCCGTTGGAACCTTTCCCGTAGGGGTAACCACTGCATTAGCCACAGGAGATACTCCTAAGATTGATCAGGCCGGTATCACCTTTAACCTGGGGCCTGAATATTTAGCAACCCAACAGTAACCTCAGGGGGTAGGTATCAGTCACAATAGCAATAGGCCCAAACAGATTTAATATGGGGCAGCATGAGGACCTCAACATTAGGTATAGGCCTTACTCATGCGGCCGGACCCACGGCGCTTCGCCGGGGCATCTACAACTTTCGCCCCGGCTGGAACACTTAACATAAACCAGGCCTAAACAACTGGGAACCTGGGGCCTGATACTCACTGTCTCAACACTTAGGCCTCACTACTGGCCTCAGGGTCCTAACAGGGCCAGGCAAGCTAGGCTATTCCCCTACCCAGGGGTTCTTTCCCTCCTAGACAGTCCTCAATCTGGTAATTCGGGCTCCCGCCCAGTTCACGAGCCTTTCCTTAGAGTGGCCACCTTGGCAAGGAGTGTCCTTACAACGCAACACTGGTCCTGGGGGGTGGGCACCGATATATGCCCCGATTTGCTCTCTCCAGCCCCCCCTCTCTCATAGTTTCAGTAAGGCCCCACTCACCAGCTGCTCCTGGGTTCTGGCTCCGGGCTCCAACCACACTGCTGGCCCCTTTGTCATGGGGGGGGGGGGGGCGGTCAGGAGGCTCCACGCAGCCTTCTCCCGGGGCTGAGATAAGGGGGGGGGCAAGCACCGACAATGTGCCTCGAGGCCCCCCCTCTGTGGCCTTGCAACCAGCCGCAGGACTCGCGGCAGCACTCAGGGTACTTCTTCACCGGTGGAGGTACTCCGGTTCCTCCTTTGCAGGCACCGGCTGATGGGGCTTGCGGGCTCCGTCTGGACCCTCTCCCTGCTTTCCCCCCGAGATCCTCCTCTCGCACGGGGACCCGGGATTTCACTGTGCGGGGTTCTCCTCACTGGTTCCCACAGGTCGGGAGGCGGGGCTGGCACCGGCAATGCGCCCCGGCCCCGCCTGCCTTTACCGACCCCTCGCGTGGGGCACAGACCGGCGGGGTGGCCTCCCGCTCCGGTCGTCCTTCACAGGGCTCCCTCCTGACCACGGGGGCCCTGCACTGAAGCTTCACCCGGGTCCTCCCTCCCTCACGGGGACCCGGGGCTTTTCCTTCGCTTCCTCCTGTCTTCCCGGCCGCCCGGACAGGCGACCAATCCCTGCGCGGCGTTGGCGGGGGCGGGCCGATGACGCGGCCGGGCGCCCCCGTCACGTGACGCGAGTACCGCGGCCTCAGGGCCTAGCGCGGCCCCTTCCTCACTTCGGCGGCCCTCTCCTGGTACCGGGGGCCGCCGCAACGATACCCCCAGCAGTGAAGGGAATCCCCACGATAGCGCCGGGCCGCGGCGGTGATTTCCGGCGGCAATAAAGGGGTAGGCTCCCTTTTAATTCATTCTCTATGTAGCGGCAAGAGCGCGCCTCCTCAACCGGCGCTATTCACAGGATGCCAGTCTCCTCACACAGAGCGCGCGCCACAACGAGGGGTAAGCTCCCTCAGCGCTATTCAGTCAACAACTTCCTCAGGCCACACAGCAGGCACAGCGCTATCACTGGAAGGGGGCGCTTTTCTCGGAGGACAGCTCCTCCCTCAGCCCGCACAGTCGTCAGGGCCAACAGCACTTCGGGGGCCACAGCTTCCTTGGGGGCATCAACCTCCCCAAAACAGCGCTATTGCAGCACAGCACCTGGTAGCACACCTCACAGGGGGTGAACAGTCCCACAGTCCGCCTCAGGGGCACACTCCTCACCTCCTGGGCGCTTCTTCACGCAGAGCCGGCGTGGTACCTGGTCCAACAGCGTCAGTGACCTGGGTAGGGACCCTCCCTTGTCAGGGGCCCATGGGGACAGCAGCGGGGGGGTTTATAGGGGTGCAGGGCCCAGCTCACAGGCCCATGTGGCGGTAGCACCTCACAGCAGGTCCCCCTCCCTTCCTTGTCCCAGCGCTGACTGACTCTCTGGTGACACTTCCCCCTATTTATACCCTCCTCCCAGGCAGTGCCAGGACCTTCTAGAATGTTGGCACATCTAGCCTAAACTGGTTCTAGGGGAGGGGGTGAGTCCCTGGGTGCCAGGCTTTCCCTCCAAAAGCTAGGGGTAGCTGGGTAATATTAACTAGACCGCCAACCTAACGCAGTCAGGTGGTACTCCCCAGGGCCATGGCATCCATTTTAAAATCACAGAGCATTTTAGTCAGGTACATTTTCAAAATGGGGGATATTTACAAGTGCTCACATTATGACATGTAATTTTACATTTTCTACAAGGTGTCTCACACCACTCATGGCCTATACAGGTTTAATCCCATGGGGGAGACATCCTAGGTAAGGGGGTCAAAAGCGAAAAATTTTGGGGGAAAAAGGCCAAGTCCAACACGACTCCCCCCCAGCCAAAAGCCAGGGTAGACACATCAATGCCTTGATGGGCTTCCCTGCTTGGGGCGGAAAAAGGTGGACGCAGGCCTGCAACTACAGGAGCACCTGCAGTCTCTCCTCCACTCTGGAACCCAATGGTTCTCTTTCGCAACCCTCCCTTCACCAACAGAACCACCCCACTGGTGTTCCCTAGTGGGATGTTTTTCTTTCCTAGAGTGGGAGGCTCTAGCCTCAGGCTTGGAATTCTCTTGAACCACTCTCCTCTCTCCAAATTTCCACTGGTCCACCCACCTGGGGTCTACACCCTCAGACTGACCAGCCCTTAGGGGCGAGGCTCCCCTCCCCCTACTTCTCCTCCTTGGGTTCCTCCATCTCCTACGCCTGGGGACACCCTCACACCACTCTCTCCCCAACCTGGAGTCGAAACTCACAGGCTGAACCGGTGACAGGGGCGAGTCCTCCCTCTCCCTGCACCCCCTCCCAGAATTCTGCACCCTCGTACCCGGAGAAGTACCCCTGGGAGTCACTTCCGGGGGGACTCTGATTACAGATGTCCCTCCCACCAGGGCAGGCAACTCCTGTCCCTGGCCACCCAACCCGGGATCTGCGCCCTGTGGCTGAGCTGGTGACAGAGAAGAGACCTTCCTCCCTCTGCACCCCCTCCCAGAGTTCCGCACCCTCCCACTGGAAGTGGTACCCCTGGGAGTCAATTTGGTAGGGACCTGCCTTACAGGAACCCCACCCTCCAGGCCAGGCAACTCCTGAACCTGGAACCCCAGTCCAAGATCTAGACCCTGTGACTGGTCAGACCCCCGAACCACCGAAGCTCTGATTAATGATGCTCCGGGTTCTCCTGACATAAGGGGATCCCTCCCTCTGGATGACACATCGGGGCAGCCTAGCCTCCCAAGCTGGGGTTCTCTTAAAGAACACTCCAGGCCTGGTGGCCGCAGCTGGGGTACCTTGGGACACCTCCCTGTCTCACTCCCTTCGGGATCATTCCCCTCAGCCTTCCCAGACGCTCTGGCACTTACCCAGAGGTCTGCCTCCCGTGCAAGTTCCCTGGGGTCTGAGAACCCGCACTGCAACAGATGGTGACGCAGTCTTGGGAAACAACTCCTCAGCATGTGCTCCCGGATAACGGCATGGCACAGCCCTTCCCAATCCTCCACTGCTCTCCTCACCACCCAATCCTCCAGTACAGTCCAACACTCCTCCTCAAACTCTCCCCAGGACTGATGGGACAGCTTTCCCCTGCCCCTGAACACTAACCCGTCCTCCTCCTCCGGGGAATCAGGCACAGTCTCCTGGGCTGCGGGAGTGGGACTCCTTGCACTGGACCTACACTCGCTGCCACCACTGGATCCCACCCTCCTCGGTGAATCCAGACTCCTAAAACCACTCTCAGGGGACAACCTACCCACCTGAGCTGATCTCTCCCTGGCGAAGGCCCTCTCCGCCTCCGCCATCCTCTCCAGCGCTAGGACTTTTTCAGTCTCTAGTCGCTGCTCTTCTACCCTCAGCTGCGCTAAGCCCTCGGCATGCCTGAGCTTTGCCAGTGCCAGCTGATACTCCCTCTCTTCTCTTCTATCTACCCACTCTTCTGGGAACAGGGAAAGGGATGGGGCAGTGCCCCCGGGACTGGACCCAGTGCGAGACTCCCTATCTTCGGTGTCCTCCACAGCTACTGGCGTCTCCGCCCTCTCAAACTCTTCCTCCTCCTCATCGGAATAACTACCTCCCAGGGTTCTGGATGGGGAGCCCTCTCTCTGGTCTCTAACCCACTGACCCTTTAAAACCTCGGGGGGGTAGTCAGATAAATCCCCACTAATCTCTAAGGGCTCTCCCCTCTTGAGGGCCTCATAGAGAAACAAATTCCTCCTAATGTTCCCTACTGGGGGTATCCCTCTCTCCAGGAGGAAGTCTATCACCTCCTGTTCGGTGTACTCCATCAGTTCCACTTCCTGGTAAATCAACCCCATCGTGGCGAGGTACACCCGGGACACACCCTCCCAGTGGAACAAGGGAACACAATTCTGCTACAACACTTTTCAGGAGGAGGCAATCAAAAAAACACAATAATCCCCACAACAAGGCTCGGATTACATCCAAAGCTCTATTTGCAGTGTAACCCGTGGCCGCTGTGGTACTGCGCGAACACAAGTCCTATCCCACCGCTCTGCCACCAAATGTTGGAAATGGGGGTTGCCCAAGTCTCAAAGGGGGTAGCATGGCATCAAGCGGGCAGGCCAAACTTCGAGGACATGTGAAGCATTCACGCAGTACCCTCAGTCAACACACCAGGCACACTACAAAAGAGGCAGGACACCAATTTGAGTTGGAAAATTAAGCAGTTTAGTATCTCCAACCTGCAAGGCAAAAATGCATTAACAGTGTCATCATAACACGGCGCCAACTGGCACCAGAGCCAAGTACTTCAAAGGGGGATTATTTACAGGGGATAAAAAGGGTTGAGTCCATAGTCCATAGCTGTAAGGAAAAAGGATGGTTAATTAAACACTAGACCTGGGGCCAATCTGGCAGGGCCAACTCAGGGTCTCATCCTTAGGGAAGCTGTAATTTCAAAATCCCACATCATGCAACAATACACCTCAGGCGTTATGACGCCAATCCCCACCCCTGTAAGGGAAGTACAACAGAGCATCACAGCACATATTAGTCAGGAGCACCTGTAAGAAATCAGTACTACAGCTCACAAACTTGGGGCATAGCCAGGGGCCTGGAATAACTCGTCAGGCCAGCATAGGGGCACACCTGTAATAAAAGGGCACAACCCGGTTTACTCCATCATCCCTGTGGGTCTAACACATCAGCCTAAACGCATTTACCATTCGGCACACACCTTAGCAGGAATCCGCAGGGCATTGAATGAGAATAAACACTTCAATACATGTAAATCACTTCCTTAAATGTAAGACCTTTCATTAGCCGTTGGAACCTTTCCCGTAGGGGTAACCACTGCATTAGCCACAGGAGATACTCCTAAGATTGATCAGGCCGGTATCACCTTTAACCTGGGGCCTGAATATTTAGCAACCCAACAGTAACCTCAGGGGGTAGGTATCAGTCACAATAGCAATAGGCCCAAACAGATTTAATATGGGGCAGCATGAGGACCTCAACATTAGGTATAGGCCTTACTCATGCGGCCGGACCCACGGCGCTTCGCCGGGGCATCTACAACTTTCGCCCCGGCTGGAACACTTAACATAAACCAGGCCTAAACAACTGGGAACCTGGGGCCTGATACTCACTGTCTCAACACTTAGGCCTCACTACTGGCCTCAGGGTCCTAACAGGGCCAGGCAAGCTAGGCTATTCCCCTACCCAGGGGTTCTTTCCCTCCTAGACAGTCCTCAATCTGGTAATTCGGGCTCCCGCCCAGTTCACGAGCCTTTCCTTAGAGTGGCCACCTTGGCAAGGAGTGTCCTTACAACGCAACACTGGTCCTGGGGGGTGGGCACCGATATATGCCCCGATTTGCTCTCTCCAGCCCCCCCTCTCTCATAGTTTCAGTAAGGCCCCACTCACCGGCTGCTCCTGGGTTCTGGCTCCGGGTTCCAACCACACTGCTGGCCCCTTTGTCATGGGGGGGGGCGGTCAGGAGGCTCCACGCAGCCTTCTCCCGGGGCTGAGATAAGGGGGGGGGGCAAGCACCGACAATGTGCCTCGAGGCCCCCCCTCTGTGGCCTTGCAACCAGCCGCAGGACTCGCGGCAGCACTCAGGGCACTTCTTCACCGGTGGAGGTACTCCGGTTCCTCCTTTGCAGGCACCGGCTGATGGGGCTTGCGGGCTCCGTCTGGGCCCTCTCCCTGCTTTCCCCCCGAGATCCTCCTCTCGCAAGGGGACCCGGGATTTCACTGTGCGGGGTTCTCCTCACTGGTTCCCACAGGTCGGGAGGCGGGGCTGGCACCGGCAATGCGCCCCGGCCCCGCCTGCCTTTACCGACCCCTCGCGTGGGGCACAGACCGGCGGGGTGGCCTCCCGCTCTGGTCGTCCTTCACAGGGCTCCCTCCTGACCACGGGGGCCCTGCACTGAAGCTTCACCCGGGTCCTCCCTCCCTCACGGGGACCCGGGGCTTTTCCTTCGCTTCCTCCTGTCTTCCCGGCCGCCCGGACAGGCGACCAATCCCTGCGCGGCGTTGGCGGGGGCGGCCCGATGACGCGGCCGGGCGCCCCCGTCACGTGACGCGAGTACCGCGGCCTCAGGGCCTAGCGCGGCCCCTTCCTCACTTCGGCGGCCCTCTCCTGGTACCGGGGGCCGCCGCAACGATACCCCCAGCAGTGAAGGGAATCCCCACGATAGCGCCGGGCCGCGGCGGTGATTTCCGGCGGCAATAAAGGGGTAGGCTCCCTTTTAATTAATTCTCTATGGAGCGGCAAGAGCGCGCCTCCTCAACCGGCGCTATTCACAGGATGCCAGTCTCCTCACACAGAGCGCGCGCCACAACGAGGGGTAAGCTCCCTCAGCGCTATTCAGTCAACAACTTCCTCAGGCCACACAGCAGGCACAGCGCTATCACTGGAAGGGGGCGCTTTTCTCGGAGGACAGCTCCTCCCTCAGCCCACACAGTCGTCAGGGCCAACAGCACTTCGGGGGCCACAGCTTCCTTGGGGGCATCAACCTCCCCAAAACAGCGCTATTGCAGCACAGCACCTGGTAGCACACCTCACAGGGGGGTGAACAGTCCCACAGTCCGCCTCAGGGGCACACTCCTCACCTCCTGGGCGCTTCTTCACGCAGAGCCGGCGTGGTACCTGGTCCAACAGCGTCAGTGACCTGGGTAGGGACCCTCCCTTGTCAGGGGCCCATGGGGACAGCAGCGGGGGGGTTTATATGGGTGCAGGGCCCAGCTCACAGGCCCATGTGGCGGTAGCACCTCACAGCAGGTCCCCCTCCCTTCCTTGTCCCAGCGCTGACTGACTCTCTGGTGACACTTCCCCCTATTTATACCCTCCTCCCAGGCAGTGCCAGGACCTTCTAGAATGTTGGCACATCTAGCCTAAACTGGTTCTAGGGGAGGGGGTGAGTCCCTGGGTGCCAGGCTTTCCCTCCAAAAGCTAGGGGTAGCTGGGTAATATTAACTAGACCGCCAACCTAACGCAGTCAGGTGGTACTCCCCAGGGCCATGGCATCCATTTTAAAATCACAGAGCATTTTAGTCAGGTACATTTTCAAAATGGGGGATATTTACAAGTGCTCACATTATGACATGTAATTTTACATTTTCTACAAGGTGTCTCACACCACTCATGGCCTATACAGGTTTAATCCCATGGGGGAGACAGACTAGGTAAGGGGGTCAAAAGCGAAAAATTTTGGGGGAAAAAGGCCAAGTCCAACACACAGGTACTGATGTTGAGGCTTCAATTTATGCTACACTGCTAATGACTTATGCCTAGCGTCATGCCTCACAGGAATGAGTTTGTATTCCTACCGAATGTAATGCCCTTACACTGATGGGTTTATTGTGCAAAATATGCTTTTGCGCCCCAGGTTCATGCCGGATGAAAATGTTCCTGCCTAAATACTGTTTGTTTCTATGCCTCATGCAGTTCTACCTAAAGCCTTATGCTGCTAATGGGGGTTTATGCTAATTGTTGCGCATGAGGTGTGGTTGGGCCTGCTTTGATGCCTCATGATAACGTCTCATGCTAATGTCATGTATTTGTTCTATGCCTAATGCTCTTGGGGCCACAGGTTGATGCATTGGATGATACTTTATGTTTGTGCCTACTGTTATGCCGGATTTATGCTAGCAGAATTCCTGCTACTGTTCTGAGCTGAGCTCCGTTATTCACCAGTAGGTATGGGCTACTCTACGTTCATTATTGATGCTAATGAGATGCTCCTGCCTAATGCGTCATGCTAATGTGATTTATGCCACCGGTTTAAGCCTATGATAATATTGTGGTGCTAATGTTGTTACAGTCATGCTGATAATGTTTATCCCTTAAGGATGACTACTGATGGTTTTGCATTCCATGTAAATTCTTTCTTTCCCCTAGGCCGGACGACGTCTTTACGCCTTAGGTGAGGCCGCCTGGCCTTCCAGCATGTTTTCCTTTCAGGTCTGATGCTGATGTGTTCTAAAGCTGATGGACTTTACATTTATTCTTTACCCTATTCTCAGTGGCGGTGCGTCCATTGGGGGCGTTGGGGCGTTGCCCCACTAGCCATGGACGACCGCGCACTGCCAACATGAATTAAAAAAGGATTTTTAAATAAATCTGAGCGCGCACTGACAGGCACCCGCACTGCGCGTTATCGGCCCCGGACAAGCCCGACAGAATCGGGCACCGCATAAGGATGTGGGCCGTGGGGGGCGGGGCTGCAGCAGAGAGTGACAGGCAGTTTACAGGCAGCTAGAGCAGAATAGCGAGGGTGACAGTGCGCAGGCAAAATCCAGGAGTAGTCAATATTTTGACTGGCCCGCGCATGTGTACTGTAGACCTCCCCCCCCCCCTCCTCCCCTATAGTACTTAGAGACACAGGCAGCAGTGGCGGTTGGTGGAATTTGAAAGTAGTGGGGCGTAAGACAAATTAACAAATGTTAATTAATGGATTTTGGTGCGTTAATAAAACTGGTACATTATCCATCCCAAATTCTGTAATAAATTGACATCATCGCAATTCTTATTGGAAAGGCTCATGTAATAACTTAACTTTCTCAACAGCTCACATGAAATGATTTAAATAAAGCTAAAATATTGCAGTGTGGAGCAAAACGGGGGGGGGGGGGGATTAACGGCAGTGTGAATTCTGCCGCCTTAGTACTCCTTCAGACCCAGCAAGCTCCCCCAGGTTGCTTCATTTAATGTACAGGGAGCAACAACCAATTATGATTAAACAACGGATGTCGTCCACTTCACAGACTGCTCACTGTATTGTCAAAAATGCACCCACACATCTTTGATGCACAGATACTGCTTGCTACTGTATGCAGGTAGAGCTCGCACTGGTGCAAAATCAAACCTCTCTTTGCGAGCAGGCATCTTTCATTACAGTGCACTGATATTGCGAACAAGGCTGGGACTGTGTGGTCAGCTATCTAGGGTAATCATTTTAAGGAGTAAAATTACCAGAATTCTCTGCATCAGATGAATGCTTTGTTTCCACTCCCACGATTTCATTGAACAAATCAGTGCATTCTGGGAGTTGTACTTTACTTTCAGTTCGATTACATGCTAGACACACCTGAAACAATGATTTGCAAAATAAAATTCCAGGACAGGAAAAGCTGTGTTCCAGTGATGTGGGAGGTACTGTATTTTTTTTAACTCTATAGGGAAACCTAAATTATCATGTTAGGTGGACAGATCAGTGCCTGTTTTCTTTTTGTTGCATTCTGGGACTTGTATTCCCGTCAATGCTTTACATACAATCAGAACGCAAGGAAAACACTGAACTGCGTGATTTACACATGGATCTGGAAATCCTGAGATCTCACACAGCAGTGCTTTCTTTGTTTAATTATAAAGTATATTCTAGAAATACATTTTACCAACTGGAGCTATACTGAGGGGAAAAGAAACAGAAGTCCATGCTCAGGCAGCCACACGTAGGATGACCCACTTCACAGTCTATCTCTTATGACAGCCCTGTGTTCATAATGACCACTCGTCACAATAAACTATATCAGCTCCCCAGGTAGTAATACTATGTAAGCAGTGGCACATAGTAGAAAAAAGTAAACCACTCAAAATGTACACAGAAAATATTCCAACATAAAGCCTTGTTTTTCTCATATAAACCATCTTATTGATCTAAAGAATGTGACTGTCAATAGCACGGGAAGCAAGTTAAATAATATCAACGTTGACGAATAGAAACAATGCATACATGCTATCCTCAAGAATGCCCAGCCCCAGCCTGGTTCTAAACTTTGCTGCATTTTTCTCTTGGCCCAATTAACTCATGCAAAAGTAGACAAAGATTGTTAATTCACTACAAGTGAAATGGAAAACACCAGGTAGTTTGAGAAAGGATGGAGGCTGAGAGGTGAGCACCGGCGGTGAGCCTAGCAGGACTGCCTGCTTTATTCCCCTTTTGTGTTGATTGTTCCTCTCCAAGTAATGCCGTCACACGTTCATACGTGTCTGCCAGCATCAAATTCCCTCGGTATCGAATACAGCTCCTAGAAGCTCTTTAAAGCATATGTATGTGAACCAGAACCGCACATTCTTAGTATGCTCCCCAAACCCATAGAAAATAACAGCAGCACACCCAGTGAAGCAAGCAGGATTAGACTCCTTCCAAGCCGCTGGTGCTCTTTCATGCCCACCTTCATGCGTCACACTCAGCAGCACCCATTATCCTGGCACAAAAAGATATTTTCGTCCTCTGCCGCTACCTAAGCTCGTGCTATGTAGTTTTGCCCTTGCAGAATCGGGGTCGTGTTCTCTCTGTCTCGGGTGGGTGGGGGTGGAAATGGGGTAATCGGCTCGTCGCGGGAGGGGTTTAATGAAAAAAAAAATCAAATAAAACTTACCGCCCTGCGCCAGCTTCTGGATGGGTCCCGTCCCGACTCTCATGGTGCCGCGGTGACGTCCCGACAGCGTAGGGGAAATGACCAATCACCTCGACATGGCTGGATATAGCCATAGGTGATTGGCCACATAGTGCGGCCCTCAGCAGAAGAGCAGACAGCCATACAACACCCACGCGCGGCACCATCCTGCTGCAGCAGCCAATCCTGGCGCAGCGTTGACAGCGCCACTGCGCCAGGATTGGCTCACGAGCAGGACACTATCTGCCCATAATGAGACCGGGGCCCCGGGTCCCTGCCTGTGTCTCTAAGTACTATAGGGGAGGAGGGGGGGGGGGGGAGGTCTACAGTACGCATGCGCGGGCCAGTCAAAATATTGACTACTCCTGGATTTTGCCTGCGCACTGTCACCCTCGCTATTCTGCTCTAGCTGCCTGTAAACTGCCTGTCACTCTCTGCTGCAGCCCCGCCCCCCACGGCCCACATCCTTATGCGGTGCCCGATTCTGTCGGGCTTGTCCGGGGCCGATAACGCGCAGTGCGGGTGCCTGTCAGTGCGCGCTCAGATTTATTTAAAAATCCTTTTTTAATTCATGTTGGCAGTGCGCGGTCGTCCATGGCTAGTGGGGCAACGCCCCAACGCCCCCAATGGACGCACCGCCACTGACAGGCAGGGACCCGGGGCCCCGGTCTCATTATGGGCAGATAGTGTCCTGCTCGTGAGCCAATCCTGGCGCAGTGGCGCTGTCAACGCTGCGCCAGGATTGGCTGCTGCAGCAGGATGGTGCCGCGCGTGGGTGTTGTATGGCTGTCTGCTCTTCTGCTGAGGGCCGCACTATGTGGCCAATCACCTATGGCTATATCCAGCCATGTCGAGGTGATTGGTCATTTCCCCTACGCTGTCGGGACGTCACCGCGGCACCATGAGAGTCGGGACGGGACCCATCCAGAAGCTGGCGCCGGGCGGTAAGTTTTATTTGATTTTTTTTTTCATTAAACCCCTCCCGCGACGAGCCGATTACCCCATTTCCACCCCCACCCACCCGAGACAGAGAGAACACGACCCCGATTCTGCAAGGGCAAAACTACATAGCACGAGCTTAGGTAGCGGCAGAGGACGAAAATATCTTTTTGTGCCAGGATAATGGGTGCTGCTGAGTGTGACGCATGAAGGTGGGCATGAAAGAGCACCAGCGGCTTGGAAGGAGTCTAATCCTGCTTGCTTCACTGGGTGTGCTGCTGTTATTTTCTATGGGTTTGGGGAGCATACTAAGAATGTGCGGTTCTGGTTCACATACATATGCTTTAAAGAGCTTCTAGGAGCTGTATTCGATACCGAGGGAATTTGATGCTGGCAGACACGTATGAACGTGTGACGGCATTACTTGGAGAGGAACAATCAACACAAAAGGGGAATAAAGCAGGCAGTCCTGCTAGGCTCACCGCCGGTGCTCACCTCTCAGCCTCCATCCTTTCTCAAACTACCTGGTGTTTTCCATTTCACTTGTAGTGAATTAACAATCTTTGTCTACTTTTGCATGAGTTAATTGGGCCAAGAGAAAAATGCAGCAAAGTTTAGAACCAGGCTGGGGCTGGGCATTCTTGAGGATAGCATGTATGCATTGTTTCTATTCGTCAACGTTGATATTATTTAACTTGCTTCCCGTGCTATTGACAGTCACATTCTTTAGATCAATAAGATGGTTTATATGAGAAAAACAAGGCTTTATGTTGGAATATTTTCTGTGTACATTTTGAGTGGTTTACTTTTTTCTACTATGTGCCACTGCTTACATAGTATTACTACCTGGGGAGCTGATATAGTTTATTGTGACGAGTGGTCATTATGAACACAGGGCTGTCATAAGAGATAGACTGTGAAGTGGGTCATCCTACGTGTGGCTGCCTGAGCATGGACTTCTGTTTCTTTTCCCCTCAGTATAGCTCCAGTTGGTAAAATGTATTTCTAGAATATACTTTATAATTAAACAAAGAAAGCACTGCTGTGTGAGATCTCAGGATTTCCAGATCCATGTGTAAATCACGCAGTTCAGTGTTTTCCTTGCGTTCTGATTGTATGTAAAGCATTGACGGGAATACAAGTCCCAGAATGCAACAAAAAGAAAACAGGCACTGATCTGTCCACCTAACATGATAATTTAGGTTTCCCTATAGAGTTAAAAAAAATACAGTACCTCCCACATCACTGGAACACAGCTTTTCCTGTCCTGGAATTTTATTTTGCAAATCATTGTTTCAGGTGTGTCTAGCATGTAATCGAACTGAAAGTAAAGTACAACTCCCAGAATGCACTGATTTGTTCAATGAAATCGTGGGAGTGGAAACAAAGCATTCATCTGATGCAGAGAATTCTGGTAATTTTACTCCTTAAAATGATTACCCTAGATAGCTGACCACACAGTCCCAGCCTTGTTCGCAATATCAGTGCACTGTAATGAAAGATGCCTGCTCGCAAAGAGAGGTTTGATTTTGCACCAGTGCGAGCTCTACCTGCATACAGTAGCAAGCAGTATCTGTGCATCAAAGATGTGTGGGTGCATTTTTGACAATACAGTGAGCAGTCTGTGAAGTGGACGACATCCGTTGTTAAATCATAATTGGTTGTTGCTCCCTGTACATTAAATGAAGCAACCTGGGGGAGCTTGCTGGGTCTGAAGGAGTGCTAAGGCGGCAGAATTCACACTGCCGTTAATCCCCCCCCCCCCCCCCCCGTTTTGCTCCACACTGCAATATTTTAGCTTTATTTAAATCATTTCATGTGAGCTGTTGAGAAAGTTAAGTTATTACATGAGCCTTTCCAATAAGAATTGCGATGATGTCAATTTATTACAGAATTTGGGATGGATAATGTACCAGTTTTATTAACGCACCAAAATCCATTAATTAACATTTGTTAATTTGTCTTACGCCCCACTACTTTCAAATTCCACCAACCGCCACTGGCGGGGGATAGTATTGGTAAGGGTTGAAATATAAGATGTGGAGCACTGTCAGATATAGGACAAATGTACAAGGGTTGCTACGGTACAGTGTAAGGAACTGGATAACTCAAAGTGAGTGCCAGGGAATGTCTTCGTTGAGACCCTGTTTATCTGAAGACAGTCGGTGGACCCATCTCTGTTCCTCTTGGAAGAGGGCATTTTTCGGGCAGTTGGGGCTGGATTCTAATACTACCCACTTCATAGAGTCTTCATCATGATTGTGGTCTACATAATGTTTACACATTTTTGTATGAGTCTTCTTGCAACGAAAGTTGCTGCGATGTTCAATGATTCGGGTTTTAACGGGACGGGTTGTCATCCCGATGTACTGTAAGTCACATGGGCACTTGAGCATGTATATACAGTGCGATGTGTTGCAGTTAGTGTGGTGTCTGAGCTCCCATGTGAAAGTCTCAGAGAGCTGTATAGTCTTGAGTGTCATGGTATATCTACAGACACCACACATACCACATGGATAATGGCCCGTGACAGGAGGTAGATGCCACAATGTTTGTTGGGTTTCTTTTCTGACTCTCTTGGGTCTGGTGCTGATTAGGATATCCTTCAGATTTTGCGATCTCTTGAAGGCGAACCTCGGTACTTCCAGGGTCATGTCACCTGTGTTGAGTATGTCCCAGTGCTGTCTGATCGTGTTCCTAATTTTGTTGGACAATGGGTTAAATGTAGTCACACAGGTGATCGGTTGATTCTCAACCGGGACTCTTTCCTGTCGCTCAAGAAGGGCCTCTCGGTTGTTGTTCCTAGCCCGTTTTTTGGCTTTAAAGACATCTCCTTTGGGGTAGCCCCTGTCGAGTAGGTTCCTCGAGAGGATTGCGGATTCCTTCTTGTAATCAGACACAGCACTACAATTACGCCTTAACCGCAGAAATTGGCCGAAGGGCAAGTTGGTGCGTAAGGCCTTAGGATGGTGACTCTTATAGTGTAAAAGACTGTTACGGTCAGTGGGTTTGCGGTACATGGTCGTGCTTATGGACCCTTCTTCCAGTCTTATCGTTAGATCCAGGAAGGCGATCTCCTTGGGTGAGGAGGCCATGGTGAAGCGCAAGTGAGGGTTCAATGTGTTGACCCATTCTAGGAAGGCTTCATGAGAGGTCGGTGGGCCTCTCCATAGGATCAGGATGTCATCAATGAAGCGTTTCCACATTTTGATGTTATCCCGGAAAGGATTAGACTCGTGGTGTATATGTAATCCCTCAAATTTGGCCATATACAGACATGCCACCGAAGGGGCAAAAGTACTGCCCATAGAGGTGCCTTGGGTCTGGTGATAGTACTTGCCTCTGTACTCAAAATAGTTTTCAGTCAACGCTAGGGTGGCGCATTCCATAATGAAAGTCTGTGGAGTGTTCGAGTTCCAAGTTTCCAAACCCAGTCTTTCCTCAATCACCTCTAGAGTGGCCCTCTGGGGAATGTTCGCATAGAGGGCCTCTACATCTAGGGTAATCAAGAGATCAATCTCTCCTATATTCTGGATATTGTCCAGAATACGTAGTACATCCGTGGTGTCTTGGATGTAAGAGGGGATGTTTTTTACAAGGGGTTGAAGGAAGTGGTCACAGAATTGTAAGAGGGGCTCCAAAACGGAGTCTATCCCCGAGACAATGGGTCTCCCTGGTACTGGTCTGGTTGCTTTATGGATCTTAGGTAAGATGTAAAAGTATGGTACCCTTGGGTCCTTTTTTACAAGAAAATCTGCCTCTTTTCTAGTGATCCATTGGTCGCACTCGGCGCTTGTAATCAGGCTTGTAATCGTGGTCTGTAGGCGCATGGTTGGATCGTTAGCGATGGGTGTATAGTATCTTTGGTCGCTCAGTTGTCTAATGCATTCCAACTCATAGTCCTTAGTATTCATTAAGACTGTGGCACCCCCTTTGTCTGCCTGTTTAATAGTAATAAGCGGGTCATCCGCCAATGATTTCAGTACAGCCATCTCATTCCTAGAGATGTTGCAGTGTGGTGTTTGTCGATTCAGTTTAGAAATGTCTTTAAGCACAGCTTGTTCAAATGTGAGAACTTCATTTGGGACCATTCCGTTGTGAGGTGTGAAGGTTGATGGATTGTGTTCTTCACCTTTTTAAGGTCCTGATGAATCGCGGGCGATTATTACCCATTGCGAGAAACATGTCGACCACTTTTCACTCCTAGTCTCATCTAGGGTCACCTGACCTAACTTGTTGACACCTAGCGAGCTAGCCCCTTATTTTAATTGCAGCCAGGGGACCCCCAGAATAAAGTGAATTCCGGTACCCCTTGCTACATTTCAATATCCCATTCACATCAACACACCATCCTGCCCACACACCCCCACCTCACCATAAGGCTGTTGGATAAAAAGATCTCCGCCAAAGAGCCCCTCTTTGAGGTGAGCCCGTCGGGGATTGCACCACCTCCCCGACGAGGAGCAACCGCATTTGAGTAAAGTTCTCTCAGGAACTTTACTTCGTTCGATGGTGCCCCCATATCGATCAACAGAGACCAGAGTTTAGAGTGGGAGACACAATCGAACGCGGATGATAAGACCACATAGACCATATAAAGGTCTCCGCCTTTGATAGAAACGTATTTATCAAACAGGAGGGAGAGGTTTAAGGCCTGCTCAATAGTCCCTAGGCCTTGACGAAACCCATATTGTAGGTCTGAAATAAGTCTGCCTTCCTCTGCCCAATCTTGTAACAGTTCTAAAATGACTTGACCTGCCACTTTACCAAGGGAGTCTAAAAGTGAGATTGGGCGGTAGCAAGAAACAGACCCTCTGTCCCCTTTTTTAAATATGGGAACTAACACGGATCTCGACCAAGATTCCAATAAGCCAACGTTGCAAGTTGCATTCAGGACTCTGGTGAGAAGGGGGGTCCATAGATCCATTTGGGCTTTGAACAGATCAATTGGGACGCCATCAGGACCAGGCGCCTTCCCATTTTTGCTGACTTTCAGAGCCTGTGCAATTTGTGTCATTGTGAACTGTAGGTCGATAGGGTAAGAGCTGGATAGATCATTAGGTCTAGGGTCCCTTTAATTTTGAGAGTCCCGACTAAGAGAAAAGATCTTGATGAAGTGTTGGACCCAGTCTTTCTCTGCTATTGCTACCTCAATTTTCGGGAGCTTGTTGTTGTCATTTAAAAAAGGGGATTTGACCACTTGCCAGAAAGCAGCCGAGTTCTTGTAAATGCAGCTTTCATGCAGTTGGTCCCAAAGTTGGTTTTTTAATTCCCTTTTCCTCGATTTGAGTGCTAGATTATATATCTTCCGTAGATCTTTAACCTCTTGTGGGATCCTAACTGATATCCTCAGGGCAGTTTTTAGAATAGAGTAGGCCACCGTACATGCGTGGTTAAACCAATCCTTTTTCTGTCTGGATTTTTGCTTAATTTCAATCCACAGTGCCTCTTTTATTATTTTTAAGATTGCCTCAAAGTTGGTAATAATGTCTTGATCGGAAACATCCGAGCTAAGACATTTTGTGAAATGAGGGAAAGCTCTTACTACCACTTGCTTTGTTATTTCTGCGGGGTCTATTTTCCCCCGTTTCAGGGCATAGCCATTAATTCTATTTAAGGCCAGATTGTTTTGTGCTAGAATGGAACTATAACCACTCCTTGGATTCTGGGACAATGGCATGGAGATGCTAATTGGAGTGTGATCCCTTAATGGGATTTTATGTGAAGTGAACACTGCTTTTGCCAACATATCGCCATTTGAGACCAAGATATAATCTATGACTGTTTGGTGTCTCCTCCCATGAAATGTTGGAATGAGTAGCAAATCTTCCTTATTGACATTGTTTGCTATTACTAGATCTAGATCAAACAATATTTCATTAAGGAGGTTGCCTAAGGTGCAATGCCTAAAGTGTGTGATTGGGTTACTGGCTTCATCTACAATGCCACAGATACCATTTCCCTCACAGATTCATGGACCCAGGTTGAATTCCCCCCCCAAATAATTGTCACATCCTTGACAGCCTTTCTCATGCAAGCTAGTAATGTAGATCGAATCAGAACTCCCGCATTCAGTTTATCAAGATCTGTCCAATTATTATAAAAATGTACTAGAAGGAAATGTTCCTTGTTGTTAAGGCATAACCTTAAAATCTGGAAATTTGGGTCTAGTTTGATAGATACAACTTTAGTCGTATTAAGGAGGTTCGAAACATAAATTGTTAGACCTCCTTTCGCTCTGCCTGAGGTAGAGGGTTTGGCAGGTGAGAAATAGGTCTTAAATCCCTCCATATGTATCACATCACATGCCCAGGTCTCCTGTAATGCTATGATGGTAAAATTAGGAATACAGTCTATCCATATATCATTAGTCACTTTAGCCCGCTGCCCTGCCACATTCCAAAATAAGACAGAGATACGATGTTTATTCTCATCCCCTTTATGTCCCCCATTATCTGGTTTCGATCTATTATCAGTTCTAGAGTTGTGGTCCTGTTTAGAAGGGGAAACTAAGGAACGGTGATTTTGACCTGCGATCAGAGTCGCGGGAACATTCGCTATATCCTTCAAGCAGGCTTGCTTTGGGCATTGGGTAAGTGAGGTGCCATTTGGGAAATGTTGCTCAATGGTCATAGATGGGACCTTTTGTGGGCTGACAGAACTATTTTTGACTAAAATCCCTGAATCAAGTCAGTCAATTCCCTCCATGCCTGAGAAAACAGCATAACGATTGTAAAGTGGAATGGAATAATTGGGTTGCTGATGACAAAAGCGCCTGGGATAGCCTTCCAGATTTAGAGGCGAATGCCTAAACCAATCATTCTGATTTTGGGAAGGGGGATCTCTATGATTTCCAATAGACTGAAACAGTGGTCGAAAGTTAGTTACCGGGGCCATTGGAATTCTGGGATAAAAATATGTCAGGTCACATGTATTAATGGTATTGCTGGCATTATGAGGAATCCAATTAATAATGTGACCAACAGCTCTTTCATCTTTAAAATGTATTATTATTATATCTACCTTTATGTCTTTTTTCCTTTGTCCTATCTAGGGAAGACGTCTGACATACATAATTTTGCCATTTATGTGTGGAGGGAGAGGGCGATTCTGTTTTAGCCAATATATTACTTTGTTCCTTAGTTGGTATTCAGCTTCAGTGGTCCCTTCCTCCAAGGGTTGCACGCCAGTAAGAGCCACCACGTATGGAACCACTTCCGGCGGCAATTCCACAGTAAGCCTTTTAGATGGAATTTCCCTCATAACCTTTTCTCGATCATTTGCTTTTGGAACGCTCCGGGGAAGGTTCGATTTCCCACTTGCCAAAGCCTCCTTGTCTTTCTGCTTTGTGCTTATATTTGGTACTGTTGTTTTAGGGGGGATTCATTTAACTGCTTTTGTTTTGGGTGGATTCGCAGATTTATTTACATTTTGAATTGCAATGTTTGGGGCTGAGATAGGTTTCAGCGGAGCAGGTGTAAGCTTTTGTAGGTCTTTTGTGGCCTCTTTAATTTCCCCCATCACTTGTTCCAGAATTCCCAGTTGCAAGCCTATTCTTTTCAACCTCTCTGCTACTGGCAATATGAGAGATTTGATTAGATGTTCCATATTGCCCATCAAGTCAGTGGATGATGAATCTTTTAGTGGTACATGCGGTGGTGTAACTACTGCAGGTGTTAATGGTGGATCATCCACTGTGCTTTTATTGTTCCCAGAGTCAGTATTAGTAATCTTATTTTTAGGTCTCGCGACCTATCAATGCACGCATGCGCATTGAGCGGAGCGAGAATTCAAGTGCTCAAAATGCTCGTCAAACCAAGGGCTTTTTGGTGCGGTTTTCTTTGAGTTCACGTGAATCACGTGACCAAACAAGCACGCGCATCAGCCTCCCTCCCTCCCTCCTAATTGCATTTTTTCACGGCCACACAGCACATCAAAGGGCTTCTCCCAGCGTGTGCTGTGCGGCTTCTCCTCCCATAATTATTCATGGCTGGCCGGTGGCCGGCCGTACTTTCAGTTTCCCGGCCGCTCTTGTTTTATTGAGAACTGTATACTTTATTATTCGTTAGTAACACGTCAATATTGGTAATCTTTGCATTTTCAATAAAAATGTTCACCTTTATAAAGTATCAGACCTTATCTGTATAGTTTTGCATAACGTATTGCATAGTGAGGCAGTCTGTGAAACACAACACGGATGAACCGCTTCCCTATATATTACACACGAAAGATAACAAAACCGCTATTTTTGAAAATCACACACTGGAATACTTCTTTCTGTGACACCTTCGGGGTTAGTTACGCAAGCAGCGTGTGGCAAACACAGTACCTTTCGGAGGGGTTTCAGCTTGGTTTCCATGATGAAGTCATACTTGTCTCCCTACCCGCAGTTTAATCGTGGTAAGTTTATTGGTGTCAGGAGCTTAGAATTCCATGTTTGACTCTCGGTATGATGCCATAGCTTGCAGAGTTCTTGTTAGATCACCTCCGAGTCCTTTTGCCAGTTCAAACGGGTGGTTTATTTAGAACTGTGAAATATTGTTAATTATCATATTTTTTTTTATTTTTTATTTTGTACAAATACACTACCTGATCTGCCCTAACCGTCACTGGGGCAAGTTTGTTGAAGGTGAGGAAGATATACTGCATATTTTTTAGAACTGAATCATGTCGGTTTCACGCTGACATCTGGATTGCTGTGTGAACAATAGATTACGGATGCTCACAGAATGTGTATTTGTACTCTAAAATCCACGAATTTAGCCACGGCAATGAAGGATGGCTCTGGGACAGAGTCGGTTCTGGGATATCTTCATTTGTGAAACCTATGAAGTTTCTCTGTTGTACTATAAAACAGCAGCCAGTGGTCACGGGAATCCTCTCCAGCTGGGTATTTTGAATAGTGTTAATAGTGACTGGACTGTTGATTACATTCACTCGTTAATGGTTTAAGTCAGTCTGCCCAATTTTGTTTTCATGCTTTATTATTCGTTGGTAACACGTCAATATTGGTAATCTTTACATTTTCAATAAAAATGTTCACCTTTATAAAGTATCAGACTTTATCTATATAGTTTTGTATAACGTATTGCATAGTGAGGCAGTCTGTGAAACACAACACGGATGAACCGCTTCCCTATATATTACACACGAAAGATAAAAAAAAACGCTATTTTTGATAATCACACACTGGAATACTTCTTTCTGTGACACCTTCGGGGTTAGTTACGCAAGCAGCGTGTGGCAAACACGGTACCTTTCGGAGGGGTTTTAGCTTGGTTTCCATGATGAAGTCATACTTGTCTCCCTACCCGCAGTTTAATTGTGGTAAGTTTATTGGTGTCAGGAGCTTAGAATTCCATGTTTGACTCTCGGTATGATGCCATAGCTTGTTATTTTTATTTTTATTTTGACCACTACCTCTTTTTCTTCTTTTTTCTGGGGGCAGACCCAAAGCAGGAGTGGATTTATGGGTCTTTTTAGCCTTTTGGATGGATTTATTTTTTGATGGTGGGGTGTCTAGCAGTATTTCGATCTCTGGAATTGAGTTAGAAGAGAGTGTTGAAACATTTGTTGTTGGATGACTAGTTACGGGCAGTGTAGGGGATCTATCCTGGAAAATTAGTGGGATGCTATTGTCAGGGGATGCAGCACAACCCTGCTTTTCACAAGTAAGATTCGGGACTGGAGAAACAGCCTGCAGCAACGCGCCCATAGACGAACGTTTGTTCTTAATAAGCTCCACTGAGCGGCGTCTATCAGCCAGACGCTCTGCATGCATGTTTCCCCTGTCAATGTCATTACCAACCCTAAAAATGTAGTTATCGAGCGGACCTCGATTGGTTCCTCCAGGAAGAAGTGATTTTTCCTTTTGGGTGGAGGACATTATAGCAACAGGCAAATAATGGGTAGGGGGACCGACTGAACTCCCACTTCAATTCTTACAATAATGATGTTAAACCAATATCTAACAAGACATTTATAACCGGAGAACCAAATAACAGTAATGATTGAGTCTGCTTACTTAGTGGTTTATAGTTGGAGTATTTGTGCAGTCCTGGACATCAGTAAGCCAAATGGAAAGAGAAAGAGAATGGTCCCAGCCCGGCCTCCTTCGGCCTCCGAAGGCCTAAGAGGGCCCGCCCTTTGCCCGGTAGTGGGCGGGTCTTGGTGTTAGTGCAGGACCAGGTGATGTTAATCGAGCAGGGACTCTTGGGAGATTGAGTCCCTGCTCCGCTGCTCCTTGCGCCTCACAAGACACCCAGGCTCCTCTATTTGGCGAGTGCAGCCGCCCAGTGACAGCAAACCAGGCCAGAGAGTCTTTTGTGGCGCAGCGGCACCGCTGAAGCGCTAGGGCAGTCCTTTCTCCAAAAAACAAAGCGTCCCTCCGTGAAGCAAATCTCACGTGGTGTCCCTGGGGGGCGCTCTAGGATAGGTAATAGTTTAATTTACTATCCAACACCTTCCCTACTGTCCACGGGGATTGGAGTTGGAATGGTAAATTAAACTATTCACTATCCAGCACCCCTCAACGCAAGTCGTTGTAACGACTTGCATTGAAAAACCTGCGTTGTAAAGGCATGCGTGGTAAAAGCATGCATTGTAACAACATACATCCTAAGCAATAGGACCAAGTTTAGCGTTAGAGACAGTGTGCAACAGAAACCTTGTGCAATAACGGATGCATTACCTAACAAGAGAAGGAAACACTATGGCCTTGATAATTAGTATGATGGTCCACAGACCACAAGGCTCGTGAGGGTGTGGCGGTGGTGGTCTTCCAAGTGCCCTATTACAACAAAGGCGGTCAGATTGCCATTGCCCCACTGCAGTGTTACAGCGGTCAGGAGGCAGTAATATGCTTGGCGGGACAGCCGTGGTCCCACCAAGCATATTGCAAGTTTCTTCTCCGCCACAGTTTTCATGGAGGTTCCACCACCATGAAAATCGTCGGGGACAGAAACAATGGTGTACCTACAGGACCCTTGGTGCCTCATGCCCTGTGGATGGACACAGAGGAGCAAAACATGTCCCCCCCCTGTGTGCATGAACACTAGTTCTTGCACGTCATAAACTTTACAGCCCATGTTGTGCAAGAGCTGTTTTTGTCATACCCATTGAGTGCCCATTTTCAGGGAACCGCCTTGGGAACGTCAAACACAAAGCCTGTCATACAAGAGAAAACACCTGATCTAGCGACCAGTCTGACCATGGCTTTGGCGTTGCAGCGGCGGGGCGAATCCAACGCCAGACCACCAAAGTCGTAATCAGGCCTTGAGAGGAACATTGTGCCCATCCATGCTCATTAGAATTAACTCAAAGAAAGATCTACCCCTCAGAACATTGTATCACAGTCTATTGTGACTTACAATAAATTAATTGCTACAATGTAAAGGAAAACTGCCATCTACTAGCAACATTGATCACTTCATTATTCTTGACAGAAATGTATATTATTTTAATGAAGACTAAAATATTCCTTAGGACGTTCAAGCTAGCGTTGCTTGCTATGTTGCCTGTTCATATTTTTATGCTATGTGCTGTTGCCTTTACCTCAAAGGTTGTACTCCATTATACACCGAATGTTCTTTGCTTAAAAGATCAGCTTCAATCTCTTCTCAATTAAAAATTCTCATAATCATTATTTACCGTCTAATGCAACTGAAAGTAAGACCTATGTTTCTGAATAAAATCACCTTTCACTGCCACGCATACGGAACTTAGCAGGAATTAACTTCCTCTGGTACATTTAAGATCCTAAACTAAAGTGACTTTATAAAATCTTAGTCTATGAGCCTGAATTAATTCTATCTGTCACGTGAAAGACTCTGTGCTTGAAATGATTCATTTTGGTTCATGGAAGGCTCTGAGCCAGAGTAAGTTTTTCCATTAGCATTTAAATTCTGAGAATGGTGTCATTTTCTATTGTAGATTTAAGTCGCTGAGCCACAAGTAACCTTCACTGGTACGTATAGGGTTCAGAGCTTAAAAAAACTTTTACCTATAGATGCACAATCATTTTTATTCTTTATATCAATCTCACAATTTCCATAGATCCTTCCACTTCCTCCCAGGATGGAACATTTTATTAGAACGTACTTAGACTGTCACATTCCTTCACATTTATTTTCATTTTTCTTTCAGGTTCTCATTTCCAGTTGCAATCATTTCCACTCAGTTATTTCTATTGATTCTTAGGGTCTTATTCACACACCCTCTTGCGCTGACATTGTTTTACTTTTTTAGGTCTCGCCTGTCGATGCGCATGCGCATCGAGCAAGGCGAGAGTATTGGGACTTATCCACTCTTTATCCACACTGCAAGGAATCGTGGCGATTCCTTGCAGTGCCCGTGACTTTTAAGCTCAATGCGCATGCGCATTGAGCTTAAAAGCGCGTGCACGTCCGTCTTTGTTTACCCGCTCCGCCCCCTCCCCTTCCCGCCGTGTCGCATTTCTCCTCCCCCCTCCCCTCTCTTCCCTCCGTCTTGTTTATTTTACCCGCTCCGCCCCCTCCCCTTCCCGCCGTGTCGCATTTCTCCTCCCCCCTCCCCTCTCTTCCCTCCGTCTCGTTCGCATTTTTTTGTGATGAATTCACATTACAAAATGTATACTATCATCTACACAGCTTTACACTTTCTACAAAATATCCTTAGACCTAACCCTAAAAGATCGATCGCTGCATCTTCAACACGTCCCTAAACAAACGTATCACACTACACCACAACAGCACGTTCTCTCATCATCCAACACGCCTTGCACAAAATCCCCGTCAGTTTGTTTTTTATAACCACACAGAAATCAGAATGCAAAATCTCTCGACAATTCTTAAACATTCTAACAACTTCTTATGCCAACCACATAATAAGAAATGATAACACAATATTAACCCCGGTTGTACCCTTCCACAGCACATCAATGCACCCTCCCTGGAGAAGAGGACGTCTAGGACCCAAGTCGCAGCTCTCTGATGGACTCTCTTCCTCTATAATGTTCATGTTGTGTGATCCTGGGCATTTTGCGCTTTCTACATATGACACAGTTCCTCAAGCGCCTAAATATCAAAAGCACTAGAAACCGGCATCAATCCATAAAGCGCTGGTCGTCTGCTAAGGGGAAATTAGCCATTTTGTGCTGCCTGCAAACCCAATGTGTTGCGCTACAGAAGCATAGAAGTTTCCGTGGACATCACAGATACACCCTAAAGAAGCGCCCAAACGGTACATCGGAAGACACGTGTGCCCGGGTACTGTGTGACGCACACGCTGACGTCGACACCTGTAGACACCCTGCCACTGTTAGTATCGATTCCTAGCCTAGCATGCAAAGCATATTGCGAGGTTCCCCGCCCCCTTTCACCAGAAGCGTGTGGCATCCATCGGTGTACAGCTCCTATTAACCCCTTGCTGCCTACGCCCCTCCTGTCTGCCATGACGTGGTTGTAGGCGCACCGTGTGTGCCCGGTACTTGCGTAACTTGCATGCCTGTAGGATCGGGCAGAGTAGGGCACGGGACCCAGGGGTGGGATGTATACGATCAGCCAGAGCTGAGGGCGCTGCTTACTCACCTGGGCAAGGGCCCCGCCTCTGGTCCTGGTGTGTTCCAGGGCCGGTCCCGTGCTGAGAGAATGAGTCCTTGCCTGTCTGCAGCCCCAGCCTCCCCTGCGACTGCCCAATCAGCAATCAGTGTGACTCACGCCTGCCAAGGCATGGATGTGAATCATCTCGCAGCTCTCACATAATCTCGCCGTCTGTAAGAGCAAGCATCTATCAATCACTCAAATCCACCCCCCCCCCTACTGCCAATTAAATCTCCCAGCCCCACGCAGATTTGTTTGCGCCTGTCACACTTTCATTGTGAACGTTCCCTTTGTGACAACGCTACCCTGTTAGCAAAGTCAGAACCCTACTGCTGGCAAAGCACTTACTGTAATGCAATAGGTCTCGCACCATTAGAGTTAGTGCTTTTTTTTTTTTAAATTCTTTAGCATTGGCTACAGGAAACAAAAATGCTAAAGATTTACAAAAAAAACCATAAACAATTCTAAAAGCACTAACTCTAATGCTGCGAGACCTATTGCATTTCCAATGCTTGTTTTTTTAACTCAACGGCGACACTTCAATTGCTCCACAGTAACACGGTTGCAGATGCATCGCTTTTTTTAAGTGGCGTCGGTTTTTACCTGCGTCGGTATCTACAGCGCCAAGGTAGATTTTAATTTGTGTAAGTTAGGCACTGCTTTGGCAACGTCTACAGCACAAATGGTACATTGGTATTTACTACTTTTTCTTATTCCGCTTCGGCTGCCCTTCTGCCAATGCGTCACAATCCCTACCTATGCTAAACCCAGGCGCAGGGAGGATGCATTGGCTGTGCCCAAGGGACCACATGAGCTCTAGTGACTTGATTGCAATATGCAATCAGGTCACAGGTAGATGTTCTACAGAAGGAAGGTTTGTGCAGGTAATGTCACAAATTGTGATATAACATGCCGATGTCACACTTACAAACGGCCATTATGCCCCCTTGTATGCGTCACATCCAGGGCCAATATGTTTGACTTTGTCACCTTTTCACACCCTAACACATTGATCCCCATTCAATAGTGTAAACTCCTCTGTATTGTGGAGCATTGCTGGAGTTGGATAGTTTTCCCACCAACTCCAGCAATGATCCAAAAATCCCAGTATATTTTAAATACAGCACATCTACAGTGGTGCAAAGCTTTCTGCTGCAGGAGGAAGTAAACTGGTGCATCACTGCTTTAACACGGTTATCAGTCAGTTTCTGGTGAATTTGACCCTTAGTCTTTCACAGTCCCCAGAATCAAGTCTTATCAGTATAATGTAAACTATTGGCATCTGTATTGTGAGCTATATGTTATTACTGTGGCATCGCAGTACAGTTTGTTAGTCAGGAGGTGTTTAGAAACTATTCCTAAGTTTCCATCACAGACTGGAGCCTGGTTCAACATGTGAAGAATGTGCCATTCATAGTGTGAATAAGTATGATCCTATCTTTCGTGAACCTTCCAACTTTACTGAGTACTGGGTGAATGGTCTTGGTGTTTGATGAGTAAAGGCTTTACTAAATGTGTGGTGCATCCTCATTAATTATTTCGTATGCCCCCTGCCTATCAAAAATATATATACATGTTAAGGCAATTCATGTTAGCGAATGCTGTTTGTTTGATTGATGCCTTTCCCAGAAAATCCCTCTTTCTTATTTCATCTCGCCTGATTAAGTTCTTCTTTTTGTTCAGTATTGTTCCTGTCCCTGAATTGTTCTTTGCTAATAGCAGACTCCTACAAATTTGGGATGGAAAGTTAAAAATCCATCAGAACATGTGTTACATGTTTTAAGTAAGTGGTACAAAAGGGGGTGGTGATGGAGGGAGCATCTGAATCTCTCAAACACTCACACCCAGTCAAAAGATCTGGGTTTAATCCATCACCGTTCTTTAGCCCACTCTGCCACCCCAGTTCAGACATGGCTATATGCAAATCAGTCTGACCCTGTGCCTCATGGGAACAGTCCAGCCCGAACGGCCAAGCCATGTCTTCCCTGGACCGGAAACAAGCTTCCGAGGACCGGTTTCAGGCATTCCAGCCGTCTTCAGCCGGCTTGCTTGAATCCAGTGGCAAAGTGAGCAAGGGACTCAGGTCTGAGCATACCCTGCCACACTTATGGCGGCCAAAAGCGGTACAAAAGGGGGTTATGATGGACGGAGCATCTGAATCAATCAAACACTCACACCCAGTCAAAAAATCTGGGTTTAATCCATCACTGTTCTTTAGCCCACTCTGCCACTCCAGTTCAGACATGGCTATATGCAAATCAGTCTGACCCTGTGCCTCATGGGAACAGTCCAGCCCAAACTGCCAAGCCATGTCTTCCCTGGACCGGAAACGAGCTTCCGAGGACCGGTTTCTGGCATTCCAGCCGTCTTCAGCCCAGCTTGCGTGAATCCAGTGGCAAAGTGAGCAAGGGACTCACCTCTGAGCATACCCTGCCACACATATGGTGGCCAAAAGCTGTCAAAAAGGGGTGGTGATGGACGGAGCATCAGAATCAATCAAACACTCACACCCAGTCAAAAGATCTAGGTTTAATCCATCACCGTTCTTTAGCCCACTCTGCCACCCAAGTTCAGACATGGCTATATGCAAATCAGTCTGACCCTGTGCCTCATGGGAACAGTCCAGCCTGAACTGTCAAGCCATGTCTTCCCTGGACTGGAAACAAGCTTCCGAGGACCGGTTTCTGGCATTCCAGCCATCTTCAGCCGGGCTTGCTTGAATCCAGTGGCAAAGTGAGGAAGGGACTCACGTCTGAGCATACCCTGCCACATTTATGGCAGCCAAAAGCGGTACAAAAGGGGGTGGTGATGGACGGAGCATCTGAATCAATCAAACACTCACACCCAGTCAAAAGAT
Organism: Lissotriton vulgaris; assembly: GCF_964263255.1. Taxonomy (NCBI): domain Eukaryota; kingdom Metazoa; phylum Chordata; class Amphibia; order Caudata; family Salamandridae; genus Lissotriton; species Lissotriton vulgaris. The sequence goes on from NC_141685.1 coordinate 1,251,670,286, forward strand.
CTGGGTTTAATCCATCACCGTTCTTTAGCCCACTCTGCCACTCCAGTTCAGACATGGCTATATGCAAATCAGTCTGACCCTGTGCCTCATAGGAACAGTCCAGCCCGAAATGCCAAGCCATGTCTTCCCTGGACTGGAAACAAGCTTCCGAGGACCGGTTTCTGGCATTCCAGCCGTCTTCAGCCCAGCTTGCTTGAATCCAGTGGCAAAGTGAGCAAGGGACTCACGTCTGAGCATACCCTGCCACACTTTTGGCAGCCAAAGGCGGTACAAAAGGGGGTGGTGATGGACGGAGCATCTGAATCAATCAAACACTCACACCCAGTCAAAAGATCTGGGTTTAATCCATCACCATTCTTTAGCCCACTCTGCCACCCCAGTTCAGACATGGCTATATGCAAATCAGTCTGACCCTGTGCCTCATTGGAACAGGCCAGCCCGAACTGCCAAGCCATGTCTTCCCTGGACCGGAAACAAGCTTCTGAGGACCGGTTTCTGGCATTCCAGCCATCTTCAGCCCGGCTTGCTTGAATCCAGTGGCAAAGTGAGCAAGGGACTCACGTCTGAGCATACCCTACCACACTTATGGCGGCCCAAAGCGGTACAAAAGGGAGTGGTGATGGACGGAGCATCTGAATCAATCAAACACTCACACCCAGTCAAAAGATCTGGGTTTAATCCATCACCGTTCTTTAGCCCACTCTGCCACCCCAGTTCAGACATGGCTATATGCAAATCAGTCTGACCCTGTGCCTCAAGGGAACAGTCCAGCCCGAACTTCCAAGCCATGTCTTCCCTGGACCGGAAACAAGCTTCCGAGGACCGGTTTCTGGCATTCCAGCCGTCTTCAGCCCGGCTTGCTTGAATCCAGTGGTAAAGTGAGCAAGGGACTCACGTCTGAGCATACCCTGCCACATTTATGGCGGCTAAAAGTGGTACAAAAGGGGGTGGTGATGAACGGAGCATCTGAATCAATCAAACACTCACACCCAGTCAAAATATCTGGGTTTAATCCATCACCGTTCTTTAGCCCACCCTGCCACCCCAGTTCAGACATGGCTATATGCAAATCAGTCTGACCCTGTGCCTCATAGGAACAGTCCAGCCCAAAATGCCAAGCCATGGCTTCCCTGGACCGGAAACAAGCTTCCGAGGACTGGTTTCTGGCATTCCAGCCGTCTTCAGCCCGGCTTGCTTGAATCCAGTGGCAAAGTGAGCAAGGGACTCACGTCTGAGCATACCCTGCCACACTTTTGGCGGCTGTTAGACCTGGCACCTTGGCGTGAGTCTCCCTTCCACTTTTTGCTGATGTGCCTCCGATGTTTTGCTGGTTTTCCGATACTCAGGGCACTGCGCCACGGCTGACCCGTGCCGCAGTGCAAGTGCTCCCTACTGTAAATTGTACATGCGATTGGTATCCATGATTGGTTCATTGGATTTACTGTTAGTCCCTAGTAAAGCGCACTAGAGAGTGCCGGGGCTTGTAGATGCCAATGCTGCTGGTGGGCCTGCAGCGCTGGTTGCGCCACCCACCGAAGCAGCCGTAAAGATGTGTCTGGGAACTGCGACCGCAGAACCCGCGTGCGGTCTCGTACCGTCACGTTAGCTGGGCAAGTGCCCCCACTTGCCAGCACCGACCCTTCCCTTGACTACATATTAGTCACCCCTATGGTAGGCCTGCGGGCAGGGTGCGTTGTAGGTGTAAGGTAGGACAAGCCCTGATGTGCGTGGCATGTCCTAGTAGTGACTTACAACCAAGACCGTATTTCACTATTGAAGGCTACCTGCTCCATTAGGCCAGACTGAGCTGCGAGAATTATTACACCCTATAATCCCCGCAGGCTCAAGGAGCATGGTAGCGAGTCATGTTTAGTATGCCTGAACTCAGGATGATAAAATATTTCTTGTAGTCAAGTTTATTTTAGTATCCTGGGTTTGCAAATGCTACTTTTAGAAAGTTAGCATTTGCTTGCTTAACCATTTCAGCCCGCCTCTGCTGGTATGTGTATCTGACTGTCTGGGATGTGTGAGTGACAGGGCTGGAGGGATGACAGGTGGTGAATGCGCAGACTACACCTTAGTGGGAGGTAGGAGTGCCTCTTGACTCGAACTGTAGCTGTGCTCGGCCACCACAATGCTGGCTCCACCCTCCTGGGGAGCGGCGGATGACTCTGCCGGCGCCTGGCCCAGGAAGGGCGAAGCCCCCATCAACAAGGTACTCTGGCCACCCCTGTCCGCACAATGCTGGCTCCACCTCCTGTGGGGCGTCTGATGCGCCTGCCCCTCACACTGAAAGCAGAAGCCGGAGTACACCCACCGGGGTACTCAAGGACTGAGAGTGGCTATGCAAAGGCCCCCCTGGCCTGCGAGAACAAAAGAATTGGCCTATAAAAGAAGGAGCCCTGCTCCTTGAAAATTAGATCCTGTTTGGGCCACAGAAGGACTCTGCCCTACGAGAAGGACCGTGAGAGACAAGGAAGGGTGCTGACTCTTGCCTGTGTCTGGTGCCTTGCTGCTGAAGGAGAGGAAGAAGAAAAGACTACGAGAAGACTTTTGCTTTACTTTGTGCCAAACTCTGCTAAAGAGATCTCCAAGGGCTTGCAACTGAACTTGCCCCCTGACCAGCGTCCCAGGACCAGTGGACGCTACCCCCTTGGAAGAAAGCGACTGCGGGTGCTGGCCATCGCCGCAGCACCGACGGAGGAATCTCCTCCAAGGCAACGACATCCACCTGACCACCGTGACCGGGGCCCAACGCAACAGCAAGAGCAAAGTAAGGACCAGCCGCCGCTGGCCCGGACACCGTGACCGCAACTGCACCGGGAGCCCGAGAGCAAAGCGAAGGAGGACCCGTCCGGTCCGAGCTCTCGAGGTGACTGCATAACGAGCAGCCACTCACCTGCAAAGACGGACAGTTGCCCTGTGAGAATCCGCAAGGTCGGTAGTCTGCCCGACAGCCCAGCTGTGAGTCCACAGCTGCACCGGCACTTGGCTGGGTACGTCCTGCACTTGGGGACCGTACTGCCACTTGCCACCGCCGCACAGCCGCCGCCTCCAGGGTCGGAGCGGACGACGAGGAGAGGACCCTGCCGCCACAGAACACCGCTGCCCAGGATGACCAGTGACCTGCTCGGCTGAAGAGCCGCAACGATCAGTGACCCCGGGAAGGCAACGCGACGTGGGACAGATCCCCTGGACGCCGCCGGCTCCACAAGAACTTTGGTTAACACCGGCCTACGGGCCCTCAGAGAACTGCTATAAGAACTGTGGTAACCTGAACTGAGTAATTTGCAACCGTTATCATAAAGTACGTTGACTGTATTCACAAGCCTGCTTAAAATCTATATAAAGATATATATTTTTACAGAATACAGTCTGGTCTCGTTGTGTGGTGGGTTGGTTGTAAAGGTGTACTATTGCAAGTGTTTAACCCTATGTGCCCCAAAGATTAGCCTACGACTGCTTAAGCCACACTACCTAGAGGGTAAGCAGAGGTTGTCTGGAAGGTAACCCTCAGCCCTGACGAGGAAGAGAGAGTCCCTGCTTGTCGCTAGTGTTGCACTGCGCCAACTAGAGCCTCCCCCTTCCTACATTGGACGCAGCTGTGAGGATTTCGAATTTACACTTGCGATATCTATACCTGAGCTTCTGACCACTACACAAGGATTACGGTCCGGTTACTTAGCCACAGACTTTGCTTTTTGAATTTTGCCGAAAGAAGATTCCGAGTGCGAAAACCATGCCAGGCACGAAGAGCCTGGATGGAGCGGAGTCCACGACCTCCGAGGTGTTGGAGGTGGAGTGGGACCCCGCAAAACTGGATAAATATTCCAAGGATGAACTAAAGTTCTTTTGCAGGAAACTCAAGGTTCCGCACGTTGGCTGCAAAAACAAGACCCAGCTCTCCAAGGCCCTGAAAGCCTGGGTAGAGTCCAGAAAGACCCCGGAGGATCAAGACGCCCTCGCCGAGCAGAATGCAACGGAGGAGCAGAATGCACTTGGGGATCTGATTGACCTCGAAAGGCAAGACAGCGTGCACAGCTTTGGTAAAGGCCTGTCGCCAGAGGAGCTGGCGGACAGGAAGGAAACGAGGAATCACGAAAGAAAGCTGGCAGAATTGAAAATCCAACTGGAGCTTGAAACGAAAAGAATGGCGCTGGAAGAGCGAAAGCACCAAATGGATTATGAAGTAAAAATGAGGGAGATAAGTCTCAAGGAGAGAGACTTGGATCGTCCTCCCTCTGGTGGCAGCACATCGCCAGTGCAGGTAGAGTCAAGAGTGCACATCCCGAAGGACGTAGTTAAAGAGTTCTTTAAGGGGGATGACATAGGACAGTGGTTTAGGGCATACGAGGTAGCCATGTCCTCCCACCGGGTCCCTGACAAGGATTGGGGAGCGGGGTTGTGGGGAAGGTTCCTTAGCGAAGGGAGAGATACCTTGCTAGATTTGCCCGTTGAAAATCAGAGATCCTATGCCCACATGAAAGAAGCTTTAATGAACAGGTACGGGCTTACCCCTGAAATGTATAGACAGAAGTTTAGGGGATGTACTAAGCGGCCTGGGAATACGTATGTGGAGTATGTGACTTACTTTTGCAGAGCACTGGATGGTTGGGTGAAGGGTAGCAAAGTTAATGATTTTCAAGGTCTCTTTGATTTAATTGCATGGGAGCACTTGTCTGATCACTGTTTTCCTGAGTTACGCCAACACCTGATCGATAGCAAGCTGTCCAACCCGAGGAAGCTTGCTGAGGAGGCGGACCGCTGGCTCAGCACCAGGGTCCACAAGGGTCCCGTGGGAGACTCCGCCAAGAGTGGGCAGGGTCCCCAGCAGAAGAGTGGGGGGGACAAAGGGGGAAAACAGAAAGGGTTCCAAAAAGGCCCCCAAAGTAGTTCCCAAGGGAGCCCGCAGCAGGGTTCTCAGCCTCCCCCACCTCCGAAGCAGAATGGGGCCCCGACAGGTAAACCTGTTCCAAAGGGGCCCTTCAATTGTTTCAAATGTGGCGAGCCTGGGCACATATCCAGTGACCCCAAGTGTCGCCTGTTTGGAAAACCCGCACCCACTGGTGCTCCGCCCCGACAAGTGACTAGCGTTCACCTGGGAGAAGAAATAATGGTCCCGGGGGGTGGAGATCCCGTTCACATGACCCTAGTCTCGCTAGGAGACAGTGAGATGATCCCTACGAACTACCTGCCCTCTAACACTAAGAAATATGGGCAGGTGGTGATCATCAATGGTAAGGAAGCTGAGGCTCTTAGAGACACAGGAGCCAGTGTGACTGCAGTGAGGCAGCACCTGGTGTCTCAAGAGCAGGTTGTACCCCATGCCTACTGTAGGGTTATCAACGCTGATAATTCAGAGAGTCAGTGTCCGATGGCTCAAGTTCCCTTCGAGTGGGGGGGGTCTCTGGTACTCTGCAGGTCTGTGTAAGAAAAACCATGCCTGTTGACTGTTTGCTAGGGAATGACTTGGAGCACTCCCCTTGGGAAAAGGTGGAGAAGACGACTCACCTGCGGATGGTGGGTCTGCCTGACTGGGCGTGCGTGACCACCCGGTCGATGGCAGCCAGTAGGGGTGATCAAGAGGTCCTGGGGCCTGAAGGAGAGGCCCAGGAACCGGCCTTAGGGAGAAGGCGCAGGGGGCGCGGGAAATCGGCTCCTGAAGTTCCCACGGTCCAGGAGGAAGCAGACCTTGAGGGGGATGCCCTGGAGCCTACAGGGGAACAGATCGCCGAACTGGGGGACCTGCCTGAGCTGACCCATTGGCAGCAAGAAGGAGGACCCTCCAGGGAGGAATTCTGCAAGGAGCAGAAAGAATGCCCTTCTCTCGTGGGTATGCGGCAGCAGGCTGCAGACCAGGCCAATGGTGTTCAGGCCAAAACACATTACGTGTACTGGGAGAACGACCTCCTGTATTCAGAGCCTAAGGCTGCTGAACCTGGGTCAGCCCGTGTGCTGGTGGTACCCCAGAAGTTCAGAGCCTTCCTACTGGGTCTGGCTCACGATGTGCCTTTAGCAGGACATTTGGGGATGGACAAGACCTATGACAGGCTTGTCACCCACTTTTACTGGCCCCAAATGCAAAAGAGTTCAGACGCTCATTGCAGAACCTGTCCGACTTGCCAGGCAAGTGGGAAGACCGGAGGGAAGAACAAGGCTCCCCTCCAACCCTTCCCTGTGGTCGGTACGCCATTCCAGCGAGTGGGTATTGACATCGTTGGGCCTCTGGACCCCAAGACAGCCATGGGCAACAGGTTCATCCTGGTCTTGGTGGACCATGCCACCCGGTACCCTGAAGCCATCCCTCTGAGGACAGTGACGGCCCCCGTGGTGGGACGTGCACTGATGGGAATTTTCTCACGAGTGGGATTCCCTCTAGGGGTGGTGAGCGACAGGGGGACCAATTTCATATCGAAGTATATGAAGTCCCTTTGGCAAGAGTGTGGCGTAACGTATAAGTTCACCACGCCTTGCCATCCCCAAGGTAACGGGTTGGTTGAGAGATTCAACCGAACCCTAAAAGGCATGATCATGGGCCTGGAAGGTCCGATGAGGCGTAAGTGGGACGTCCTCTTGCCATGCCTACTCTTTGCATATCGCGAGGTGCCACAGAAGTCCCTAGGGTTCAGCCCCTTTGAACTACTGTACGGCCACCCCGTGAGAGGACCACTGAGTTTGGTAAAGGAAGGCTGGGAGCAATCTCCCAGGAAACCTCCCCAGAATGTATATAGCTACATGCTGGCCTTCAGAAACCAAACCAGACGCTTCAGACAACTTGCCGAGGCAAATCTGGAAGCGAGCCAGGAAGAAATGAAGCGGTGGTACGATCAGAATGCCACTCTGGTCGAGCTTCAACCTGGACAAGAGGTGTATGTCCTGGCCCCAGTGGAGCCCTGTGCCCTTCAAGATAAGTGGACAGGCCCATTTGAGGTTGTGGAGCGCAAGAGCCCCGTGACATACTTGGTAGACATGAAGACGCCCAGGAACCCTTTGCGGGTCCTACATGTCAACCGCCTCAAGCCCCACTTGCGAAGGTCCGAAGTGGGCATGTTGTTGGCAACCGATGACGGAATGGAGGAGGAGTCGGAGCCTCTTCCTGACCTCTTGGTGGCCTGTGAGAAAGATGGGTCAGTGGATGGAGTTAACCTCTCACCCACCCTGACCGCCGAACAACAGGAGGACTGCCGCCAGTTGCTGGGGCAGTTTCCAGACCTGTTTTCCCTGGTTCCGAGTGTCACAGATTGGTGCGTCCATGATGTGGACACTGGAGACAGCTTACCTGTGAAGCATAAGGCTTACAGGGTGACTGACAGGGTCCGGGCCTGCATCAAGGAGGAGGTCTCCAAGATGCTTGCCCTCGGGGTGGTTGAGTCTTCCAGCAGTCCTTGGTCCAGCCCCGTGGTCTTGGTCCCGAAGGCTGCTGCGCCGGGAGCCACACCCGAACTCCGGTTCTGTGTGGACTACAGAGGACTCAATTCAGTCACGAAGACTGACGCGCACCCCATCCCCAGAGCTGATGAGCTCATTGATCGGCTGGGGGCTGCTAGGTTCCTTAGTACGTTTGATTTAACGTCTGGGTACTGGCAGATCGCCTTGACCGATGGGGCAAAGGAGAGGTCGGCATTCTCTACACCAGATGGGCATTTCCAGTTCCGGGTTATTTCATTTGGAATGAAGAATGCCCCTGCCACCTTTCAGAGATTGGTCAACCAGGTGTTGGCTGGACTGGACGAGTTCAGTGCCGCCTACCTGGATGACATCGCGGTGTTCAGTGGCACCTGGCCAGAACACCTGCGACACCTCTGGGAAGTGTTGATGGCCCTGCGCAGAGCAGGCCTCACAATCAAGGCAAGCAAGTGCCAGATTGGGCAGGGTTCAGTGGTGTACTTGGGACACCAAGTTGGGAGTGGGAAGGTAGCACCCTTGCAGCCCAAAATCGAGACCATCCTGGCTTGGGAACCCCCCAAGACCCAGACTGCAGTGAGAGCCTTCCTGGGGCTCACTGGGTATTACAGGAGATTTGTCAAGGGCTATGGCACGATCGTGACCCCCTTGACAGAGCTGACTTCGAAGAAGCAGCCCAGGAATGTGATTTGGACTGACACCTGTCAGAAGGCTTTTGACACCCTGAAGACTGCCATGTGCACGGCACCCGTGCTCCTGGCTCCTGATTTCTCCAAGGAATTCATAGTGCAAACAGACGCTTCAGAGCATGGTGTAGGGGCTGTTCTTTCACAGATGACTGAGGAGGGCTTTGACCAACCCGTAGTCTTCATAAGTAGGAGGTTACTTCCACGGGAAAGTAGGTGGAGTGCAATAGAGCGTGAAGCATTTGCTGTGGTCTGGGCGCTGAAGAAGCTAAGACCCTACTTGTTTGGGTCTCACTTCTGAGTTCAGACGGACCACAGGCCCCTCAGATGGTTGATGCAAATGAGGGGTGAGAACCCGAAACTGTTGAGGTGGTCCATTTCTCTACAGAGTATGGACTTTACGGTGGAACACCGCCCTGGCACCGATCACGCCAACGCTGACGGTCTGTCCAGATTTTTCCGCCTTAGTGATGTGGAACTCCCTGGGGAAGGGTAGTTCCCCCCACATTTCAGCTGGAGGGGACACATGTTAGACCTGGCACCTTGGCGTGAGTCTCCCTTCCACTTTTTGCTGATGTGCCTCCGATGTTTTGCTGGTTTTCCGATACTCAGGGCACTGCGCCACGGCTGACCCGTGCCGCAGTGCAAGTGCTCCCTACTGTAAATTGTACATGCGATTGGTATCCATGATTGGTTCATTGGATTTACTGTTAGTCCCTAGTAAAGCGCACTAGAGAGTGCCGGGGCTTGTAGATGCCAATGCTGCTGGTGGGCCTGCAGCGCTGGTTGCGCCACCCACCGAAGCAGCCGTAAAGATGTGTCTGGGAACTGCGACCGCAGAACCCGCGTGCGGTCTCGTACCATCACGTTAGCTGGGCAAGTGCCCCCACTTGCCAGCACCGACCCTTCCCTTGACTACATATTAGTCACCCCTATGGTAGGCCTGCGGGCAGGGTGCGTTGTAGGTGTAAGGTAGGACAAGCCCTGATGTGCGTGGCATGTCCTAGTAGTGACTTACAACCAAGACCGTATTTCACTATTGAAGGCTACCTGCTCCATTAGGCCAGACTGAGCTGCGAGAATTATTACACCCTATAATCCCCGCAGGCTCAAGGAGCATGGTAGCGAGTCATGTTTAGTATGCCTGAACTCAGGATGATAAAATATTTCTTGTAGTCAAGTTTATTTTAGTATCCTGGGTTTGCAAATGCTACTTTTAGAAAGTTATTTACAAAAAGGGGGTGGTGATGAACAGAGTGTCTGAGTTAAACAGACCACTCTTACCCAGTCCAAAGATCAGGGCTTGATCCATCACCGTTATTTATCTCACTGCCCCATCCCAGCTCAGAACCTGGCTATATGCAAATCAGTCTGTCCCTGGCCCAGTGCATCATGGGAACAGGGCAGACTAAACTACCAAGCCAATTCTTCACCAGAAAGGAGACAAGCTACCGGGGACCGGTTTCTGGCATTTCAGCCTTCTTCGGCCCGGCTTGCTTGAATCCTGATGGAGCAGTGAGAAAGGGACTCATGTCTGAGTATACCCTGCCACACCTATAGTGGCCAAAAACGATTTACAAAAAGGGGGTGGTGATGAACAGAGTGTCTGAGTTAAACAGACCACTCTTACCCAGTCCAAAGATCAGGGCTTGATCCATCACCGTTATTTATCTCACTGCCCCATCCCAGCTCAGAACCTGGCTATATGCAAATCAGTCTGTCCCTGGCCCAGTGCATCATGGGAACAGGGCAGACTAAACTACCAAGCCAATTCTTCACCAGAAAGGAGACAAGCTACCGGGGACCGGTTTCTGGCATTTCAGCCTTCTTCGGCCCGGCTTGCTTGAATCCTGATGGAGCAGTGAGAAAGGGACTCATGTCTGAGTATACCCTGCCACACCTATAGTGGCCAAAAACGATTTACAAAAAGGGGGTGGTGATGAACAGAGTGTCTGAGTTAAACAGACCACTCTTACCCAGTCCAAAGATCAGGGCTTGATCCATCACCGTTATTTATCTCACTGCCCCATCCCAGCTCAGAACCTGGCTATATGCAAATCAGTCTGTCCCTGGCCCAGTGCATCATGGGAACAGGGCAGACTAAACTACCAAGCCAATTCTTCACCAGAAAGGAGACAAGCTACCGGGGACCGGTTTCTGGCATTTCAGCCTTCTTCGGCCCGGCTTGCTTGAATCCTGATGGAGCAGTGAGAAAGGGACTCATGTCTGAGTATACCCTGCCACACCTATAGTGGCCAAAAACGATTTACAAAAAGGGGGTGGTGATGAACAGAGTGTCTGAGTTAAACAGACCACTCTTACCCAGTCCAAAGATCAGGGCTTGATCCATCACCGTTATTTATCTCACTGCCCCATCCCAGCTCAGAACCTGGCTATATGCAAATCAGTCTGTCCCTGGCCCAGTGCATCATGGGAGCAGGGCAGACTAAACTACCAAGCCAATTCTTCACCAGAAAGGAGACAAGCTACCGGGGACCGGTTTCTGGCATTGGCATGGTGCAGTGAGCTAAAAAACGGTGTTGGATCTAGCCCTGATCTCTTGACTGGGTGAGAGCTTTCTGCTTAATTCAGAGACTCTGTCCCTCACCACCCCTTGTTGTAAATATTTTTGTCCACCCTAAGCGTGGAAGGGTATTCTCAGATGTGAGACCCTTGCTCATTGCACCATCAGGATTCAAGCAAACCGGGCCGAAGACGGCTGTAATGCCAGAAACCGGTCCCCGGGAGCTTGTTTCCTTCCCAGTGTAAGAATTGGCTTTTGTAGTTTGGTTTGCCCTGTTCCCATCATGCACTGGGACAGGAACAGACGAATTTGCATACAGCCAGGTTCTGAAACTGGGATGGTGCAGTGAGCTAAAAAACGGTGTTGGATCTAGCCCTGATCTCTTGACTGGGTGAGAGCTTTCTGCTTAATTCAGAGACTCTGTCCCTCACCACCCCTTGTTGTAAATATTTTTGTCCACCCTAAGCGTGGAAGGGTATTCTCAGATGTGAGACCCTTGCTCATTGCACCATCAGGATTCAAGCAAACCGGGCCGAAGACGGCTGTAATGCCAGAAACCGGTCCCCGGGAGCTTGTTTCCTTCCCAGTGTAAGAATTGGCTTTTGTAGTTTGGTTTGCCCTGTTCCCATCATGCACTGGGACAGGAACAGACTAATTTGCATACAGCCAGGTTCTGAAACTGGGATGGTGCAGTGAGCTAAAAAACGGTGTTGGATCTAGCCCTGATCTCTTGACTGGGTGAGAGCTTTCTGCTTAATTCAGAGACTCTGTCCCTCACCACCCCTTGTTGTAAATATTTTTGTCCACCCTAAGCGTTGAAGGGTATTCTCAGATGTGAGACCCTTGCTCATTGCACCATCAGGATTCAAGCAAACCGGGCCGAAGACGGCTGTAATGCCAGAAACCGGTCCCCGGGAGCTTGTTTCCTTCCCAGTGTAAGAATTGGCTTTTGTAGTTTGGTTTGCCCTGTTCCCATCATGCACTGGGACAGGAACAGACTAATTTGCATACAGCCAGGTTCTGAAACTGGGATGGTGCAGTGAGCTAAAAAACGGTGTTGGATCTAGCCCTGATCTCTTGACTGGGTGAGATCTTTCTGCTTAATTCAGAGACTCTGTCCCTCACCACCCCTTGTTGTAAATACTTTTAGAAAGATAGCATTTGCTTGCTTAACCATTTCAGCCCGCCTCTGCTGGTATGTGTATCTGACTGTCTGGGATGTGTGAGTGACAGGGCTGGAGGGATGACAGGTGGTGAATGCGCAGATTACACCTTAGTGGGAGGTAGGAGTGCCTCTTGACTCGAACTGTAGCTGTGCTCGGCCACCACAATGCTGGCTCCACCCTCCTGGGGAGCGGCGGATGACTCTGCCGACGCCTGGCCCAGGAAGGGCGAAGCCCCCATCAACAAGGTACTCTGGCCACCCCTGTCCGCACAATGCTGGCTCCACCTCCTGTGGGGCGTCTGATGCGCCTGCCCCTCACACTGAAAGCAGAAGCCGGAGTACACCCACCGGGGTACTCAAGGACTGAGAGTGGCTATGCAAAGGCCCCCCTGGCCTGCGAGAACAAAAGAATTGGCCTATAAAAGAAGGAGCCCTGCTCCTTGAAAATTAGATCCTGTTTGGGCCACAGAAGGACTCTGCCCTACGAGAAGGACCGTGAGAGACAAGGAAGGGTGCTGACTCTTGCCTGTGTCTGGTGCCTTGCTGCTGAAGGAGAGGTAGAAGAAAAGACTACGAGAAGACTTTTGCTTTACTTTGTGCCAAACTCTGCTAAAGAGATCTCCAAGGGCTTGCAACTGAACTTGCCCCCTGACCAGCGTCCCAGGACCAGTGGACGCTACCCCCTTGGAAGAAAGCGACTGCGGGTGCTGGCCATCGCCGCAGCACCGACGGAGGAATCTCCTCCAAGGCAACGACATCCACCTGACCACCGTGACCGGGGCCCAACGCAACAGCGAGAGCAAAGTAAGGACCAGCCGCCGCTGGCCCGAACACCGTGACCGCAACTGCACCGGGAGCCCGAGAGCAAAGCGAAGGAGGACCCGTCCGGTCCGAGCTCTCGAGGTGACTGCATAACGAGCAGCCACTCACCTGCAAAGATGGACAGTTGCCCTGTGAGAATCCGCAAGGTCGGTAGTCTGCCCGACAGCCCAGCTGTGAGTCCACAGCTGCACCGGCACTTGGCTGGGTACGTCCTGCACTTGGGGACCGTACTGCCACTTGCCACCTCCGCACAGCCGCCGCCTCCAGGGTCGGAGCGGACGACGAGGAGAGGACCCTGCCGCCACAGAACACAGCTGCCCCGGATGACCAGTGACCTGCTCGGCTGAAGAGCCGCAACGATCAGTGACCCCGGGAAGGCAACGCGACGTGGGACAGATCCCCTGGACGCCGCCGGCTCCACAAGAACTTTGGTTAACACCGGCCTACGGGCCCTCAGAGAACTGCTATAAGAACTGTGGTAACCTGAACTGAGTAATTTGCAACCGTTATCATAAAGTACGTTGACTGTATTCACAAGCCTGCTTAAAATCTATATAAAGATATATATTTTTACAGAATACAGTCTGGTCTCGTTGTGTGGTGGGTTGGTTGTAAAGGTGTACTATTGCAAGTGTTTAACCCTATGTGCCCCAAAGATTAGCCTACGACTGCTTAAGCCACACTACCTAGAGGGTAAGCAGAGGTTGTCTGGAAGGTAACCCTCAGCCCTGACGAGGAAGAGAGAGTCCCTGCTTGTCGCTAGTGTTGCACTGCGCCAACTAGAGCCTCCCCCTTCCTACAGCGGCCAAAAGCGGTACAAAAGGGGGTGGTGATGGACGGAGCATCTGAATCAATCAAACACTCACACCCAGTCAAAAGATCTGGGTTTAATCAATCACCATTCTTTAGCCCACTCTGCCACCCCAGTTCAGACATGGCTATATGCAAATCAGTCTGACCCTGTGCGTCATTGGAACAGTCCAGCCCGAACTGCCAAGCCATGTCTTCCCTGGACAGGAAAAAAGCTTCTGAGGACCGGTTTCTGGCATTCCAGCCGTCTTCAGCCCGGCTTGCTTGAATCCAGTGGCAAAGTGAGCAAGGGACTCACGTCTGAGCACACCCTGCCACACTTATGGCGGCCAAAAGCGGTACAAAAGGGGGTGGTGATGGACGGAGCATCTGAATCAATCAAACACTCACACCCAGTCAAAATATCTGGGTTTAATCCATCACCGTTCTTTAGCCCACTCTGCCACCCCAGTTCAGACATGGCTATATGCAAATCAGTCTGACCCTGTGCCTCATGGGAACAGTCCAGCCCGAACTCCCAAGCCATGTCTTCCCTGGACCGACAACAAGCTTCCGAGGACCGGTTTCTGGCATTCCAGCCGTCTTCAGCCCGGCTTGCTTGAATCCAGAGGTAAAGTGAGCAAGGGACTCACGTCTGAGCATACCCTGCCACATTTATGGCGGCCAAAAGTGGTACAAAAGGGGGTGGTGATGGACGGAGCATCTGAATCAATCAAACACTCACACCCAGTCAAAATATCTGGGTTTGATCCATCACCGTTCTTTAGCCCACCCTGCCACCCCAGTTCAGACATGGCTATATGCAAATCAGTCTGACCCTGTGCCTCATAGGAACAGTCCAGCCCGAAATGCCAAGCCATGGCTTCCCTGGACCGGAAACAAGCTTCCGAGGACTGGTTTCTGGCATTCCAGCCGTCTTCAGCCCGGCTTGCTTGAATCCAGTGGCAAAGTGAGCAAGGGACTCACGTCTGAGCATACCCTGCCACACTTTTGGCGGCCAAAAGCGGTACAAAAGGGGGTGGTGATGGACGGAGCATCTGAATCAATCAAACACTCACACCCAGTCAAAAGATCTGGGTTTAATCAATCACCATTCTTTAGCCCACTCTGCCACCCCAGTTCAGACATGGCTATATGCAAATCAGTCTGACCCTGTGCGTCATTGGAACAGTCCAGCCCGAACTGCCAAGCCATGTTTTCCCTGGACCGGCAAAAAGCTTCTGAGGACCGGTTTCTGGCATTCCAGCCGTCTTCAGCCCGGCTTGCTTGAATCCAATGGCAAAGTGAGCAAGGGACTCACGTCTGAGCATACCCTGCCACACTTATGGCGGCCAAAAGCGGTACAAAAGGGGGTGGTGATGGACGGAGCATCTGAATCAATCAGACACTCACACCCAGTCAAAATATCTGGGTTTAATCCATCACCGTTCTTTAGCCCACTCTGCCACCCCAGTTCAGACATGGCTATATGCAAATCAGTCTGACCCTGTGCCTCATGGGAACAGTCCAGCCCGAACTCCCAAGCCATGTCTTCCCTGGACCGACAACAAGCTTCCGAGGACCGGTTTCTGGCATTCCAGCCGTCTTCAGCCCGGCTTGCTTGAATCCAGAGGTAAAGTGAGCAAGGGACTCACGTCTGAGCATACCCTGCCACACTTATGGCGGCCAAAAGTGGTACAGAAGGGGGTGGTGATGGACGGAGCATCTGAATCAATCAAACACTCACACCCAGTCAAAATATCTGGGTTTAATCCATCACCGTTCTTTAGCCCACTCTGCCACCCCAGTTCAGACATGGCTATATGCAAATCAGTCTGACCCTGTGCCTCATGGGAACAGTCCAGCCCGAACTGCCAAGCCATGTCTTCCCTGGACCAGAAACAAGCTTCCGAGGACCGGTTTCTGGCATTCCAGCCGTCTTCAGCCCGGCTTGCTTGAATCCAGTGGCAAAGTGAGCAAGGGACTCACGTCTGAGCATACATGCATTAATTGAACAGATTTATTTTGGCGAATTTACATTATGAATATTTTGTTTAATGTTTTCCATTATAAGTGTGGCTGTCTACTTGTCAAGGTATAATTGCTAAACTGCCATAGATAGCATGATATTAAATGGGCAGCAAATATTTAATTCATTATTATTACAATTTGCTGTTAAGTGTCCAAGTTGTTTTACCCATGTGCCTTCACAGATTTAGTGTGAGTTTAACAAGGGTTTTAGCATTATATTCTGTTACATCTTGCCCAAACATATGTCATGGGATTTTTTCGCAAGCCTAATCAATGTGTGGCAAGGAAGGAAAAAAACAGATGGTTGTCATGAGGTCTTGTGAGGGTAGAGATTGGTCACTGTTCATCCAGAAAGATGCCTTCTGGTTATAGCGCCACCTTGCCAGTATTTTAGACACACAATCTATATTTATAAATCAAGGCCGGAAAAATAAATGGCAAAATCAGAATAAGGTGGGATTTGTGTTAATTTAAAATTATATCAAATAGAAGAAAAAATCACTTGAAATGGTTTAGAGCTGTCTAAACATATACCAAATTATTGTTAAAGTAAACAGAAGGTGACTTGTTTCCCACATTAGCTTATTGCATATATCTGACCTAACCTGACTCCGGCCTGGGTCCCCCATCCCTTTCCCACCTGTCCCTTTGGGAGTGAAGGAAGGGACTTGGGGGAATATTTACAATGAAATTGTGCAGCGTAGTGCCACAAGCAATGTTGCTTAGCTGGGCTGCGTCATATAAAAAATGCATAAATGTTCTGTATGTACAGGAATACGGCGCCTTCATGTGGTCTCTCCAGGGCCTACGCTAAAACAGCAACCATGCGCCTACGCATCCACCCTTGCACCATGGTGCAATGGTACCCGTGTTGTAGGGATGATTGTGTTTGTGCAGAAAGGGACACTTTTTGCACAAAAACAATCATTGATGGCATTTTCCTCCTTCTATGAGTGCTGCAGTGAGTTAAAGAACAATGATGGATTCAACCCAGATCTGTGACTGGCAGTGAGTGTTTGGAAGGTTTCAGCTCTCCATCCATTATGTCCTTGTTTTTGCAACAAACATAGGTCTCCATACTATAGTTTGGTTTCAAAATTGGCACAAGATTGCTGAGAAGGAGGACAATTTGGCTTTTCCTCGTTATGGATTATTTCGATTGGACCTACTATACCAGTTGAGGGGAGTGATATCTTTATTATGACCTACACCTTGACCAACACAGTTTAAGGCATTAGATGCTTGTATGCGAGGAGCACATGCAAAGTGTAGTGTAGTTCCTATATTCCCAATATGCTCTGCGCATTGGAATAATGTATCCTGTCGTTCAGACATAGGACTGAGGTCGACTAGGTCTCTACCGAATATATTAGACTTAATTGTGAGTGCCAGCTAGCTCAGAGGTCACTAGAAACTTTCTCAAATTCACAAGAAGGGATTAGTTTCTAACTACAGCATAAACATGACAACTTTGTTTCCCAAGAATAAGAAATCAATCTCCTGGAGTCGCGGAAACAATTGATGGCTATTTTACTCAGTCAATCGTGCATGCTTCGTTTCACCAGAGGTGCTGAGAAAATAGAGAGACAGGCGTTTTCAATAAAAAGTATTTATTGAACAGTCTTCTTTCTCAAGCATGAGAAATGTACTGCTACAATCGTAATACTGGTTATAAAGTACAGAGAATATAATACGATAAGTATTATAAAGTAGTGCTGTAACAGCATGATGTGGTTTCTAAGCCACAAAACACCTAAAATACATATAATACATACAGTGATATAATAATGACTAAAAGTACTCAACTGGTGCTTCTAAAATACGCCTACCCCGGTGTACCTGACCTAAGTGTAGTACAAGGGAAGAAGTAAGTGAGGAGTAGCTTAAGTTTAGTATTTCTCTGCCAAGAATCTATCCAAGAATTCTCTAAGGGTCTAATCAGCTCCGTACCTTGGTTTAGAATGAAGGAGGACTTGTATCTCTCTCACAGGACTCGATTTTCCAGCAATCCGCAAGGGTAGCCTGGAAACACTGGAGCTGGATTTCTTGGCAGGAGAAAAGACAGAGTCTCTCAGTGCGTCTGCTGGAGTGCCGGCTTCCTTTGGCACTTGCTGCTGCAGGGCGTCGGGCAAGAAGATAGTCAATCTGCTCCAAACCACCGTGTGTTCAGCAGATATGAAGCATATTATGAAAGCATACATTCTAATCTTCGTGAAACATGAAATTGCATTCATGAAATGTCTCTTAAGGTACAGAAAACAAAGTCGAGACCTTCCCATAGCATAATATTTAAACTGTTTTGTTTTTAGGACAAGGCCAAATATTGTCATTAGGAAGCTTTCAAAAGAAATCTTGTTCTCTAAGAATAGTTCGAATACTCTGTGCCAAAAGTTCTATTTTGGAAAAAATTCAAATTGTTAGACAGTTTGTTTTGAAAAAACGAAGGCCGTATTTCAGAGTTCAGGGAACTCTGTGTGCATGAATCAAAAGTTATTCTCAGTGTCAGCAGAAAATATCAGATCGTCTAGGCTGGCAAAGAAACTGTCTACCATAGTAGGCAAAAGTGGAGCCACTTCAGTTAGCAGATCAAATGTGCATACATGAGGATCATCGCCATCAGCGTTTGATGCATTAGCAATGTCCACAGTAGCAGGTGCCTGTGTGCCTGTAGTGTCACGTATCTAACCCTCAGTTAGACTTCAGTGAGACCTCAATTAATGCCGTCATCAGAATTGGCAGCCGTTGGGGGCAACACAATGCATGAGTCATTACCGGACCTAGCAAAGCGTCAACATCCGATGGCAGGACTGATGGAAGTGTAAGACAAATGTTCAACACGCATTCCTCTCCGCAAAGCAGGCATCACAGAACAGGTAAGATGCAATCTTGCCAGATTGGTCTGAACGATAGAAACCAAGTTGTGCTCAGATCTCTTAAACGAGCCAAGCCAAGAATCTGTGTAATTCTATCACAATACCTCATGGCAAGGTGGGCTTGTTCCATGGTAGTCTGGGTATCGCTGGTGACTGGACTTGCCATATCGGAGCAGAAGGAATAAAAATAGAATTCCTGCTACGAGTCCCACTCTAAGTGGAAAATACCCAACACATTAGTTGGTAAATTTCCCGACACATACATTTTAACTAATGCCTGGCTAACCACAGAATAAAGTTTTTTTGTTTGGAATAGCTTGCTGGCATTTTTTAAACCCACTTTTTGTCACACTATTGTCACAAAAAAACAGCTCCGCAGTAATCTGGCGTTGCAGCACACCAGGGAGGCATTCGGCTTCTCCTGGTGGGCCCGATGATGAAGCATGTCACCACCCAGGGTGGTGAGTGAGGGCTTCTCAAGAAATCCCTAAGTGACTTTCTCATAGGTTGATTTCATTTCCTTCTTCTCAATCCTGTGCTTTACGCAAATTCTCTTTTGTTGACACTCTTTTGTTGTTTATAATTATTACCTGGGGGACTGAGAGTGCCTCTTCCCTCTCTCTCTAGTTGTTGTATTTGAACCTTCTACGTATTCATGATCTGTAAATTTAGCTGACATTTCTAAGTCTGTCATTGTGTTATTACCAGTTTAAAAGTCCCAATCATCAGAAACTGTGCTGGGTGATACAAAGTCACTCAAAGAGACCTTAACACTATGGCTGCTAAGGCAATTCCCCTCCTGTGCTGGAAATTGCCATTTTGCTGGTGTCATGACGAGCTCAGCTCGTCATGAGCACAGCTCCAGGCTACCTCATGACGAGCTGAGCTCGTCATGAGCATGGAAGGGGTTAAACTGGTGTGGAATCTTCAGTAGTTCCACTGGGCCATAGATGTCATAATCAGTTCTGTCCCATGCTATACCACCTGGTATAGGAACGGCTTTGATGTTTACTGATGAGAGGTCTCTTCGATCACGATTAGATGATTTGTGAGGTTTCAGGAGCAAGTTGAATTTCTTACTTGCTGTGTCCATTGTAATGTATTTTCCATCTATCATTTGTCTCAAGCTTAAAACCAGAATGAGCCAGAGCAGGAGGAACATACACCTAACATAATCCAAAATTCAGTCCATGGTGAAACCAGATATGTTTTTTCAAGTTGATGAAAGAGTTCTGTTATTTTTTCTTTGAAAGTTTTATTTGCTGGTGTATTTTCAGGTTCACTGGAATCCTCAGAAAATGTATCAAAGTTGATGAAATAGCCAGAGGCAGTTCTGTCAATTGTTGGAATTGCATCAGGATTGTTATTAATCCTTGGAGCTGATTCTTCCTTTGTCATATTTGTATAGTCAGATGCTACATCATTGTAGACAGGAGTTTCTTGACAAACTGTTATTTGGGTATCCAGAGGCACAAGTTCCATGGCTTTGTTGCATAGTCCTTCTTTTCTTACTGCGGGTTTATCAAAGGTGATAAGTCTTTCAGTTTGAACCTCTTGGATTGTAGCAAGATTTGGTCGTCTGCTACATCTTGGGTGTCCACTGGGCCTACTACTTATTATTGGCCACATGATGTGGTTTGACCAAGTCAATGGACAAGTCAATGGACACAACTCTGTTCTCTCTTTTACCAGCAAGGGGCGGTAGTACTACTGATATTGTTCCATGGATTTCTAAGACAGGTACTGCTTTTTTCTGTAAGAAGGCCCAAATTCCTTCTTTACCGAGATCTTTTCCCTGACTAGATCCCCAATATTTGGAATCCAGACAGGTGATTTTTATTTAATGTTCGTTGGCTTCTGTATCGTGTTACTCAGACTTCTTCTTGTTTCATTTAAGTCCTCTAAAACAGCCAAACGATCTTTGACATCAAAGGGTTTTTGTTCCTCCACTGAAGTTCGACAATCGAGGTCTTCGATTATCATTCTAGTGCCAAATAGTAATTCAGATTGTTAAGACAACGTTGGACACTTATTAGATGTTTGAACCACCCATCACCCGAACCTAATACCTTAGCCGTTATGGATTGCTTTATGTCAAGGTTTTATCTTTCCACTACCACATTACTCTCAGGATGGAAGGGACTAGAATACCGCAATGCAACACCCAAGCTAGCAATGGCCTCTTTGTAAGCTCGAGAGCTAAACACAGGACCCTGGTTAGAATGTAGCGTGCCAATTCCGTATGTGCCGATACAGACTTGCAAATCCTTTATAACAGTTCTGGCGTCAGCCGAGCGCTGGGGCCACATCCAAATTAATCTTATCCTAGTAGTTGTGGGACCGCGTCTGTCCATGTTGATGTCTGCGTGTAGATAGTCTAATGCTGTCTAACAATGGTGACTGAACTGGGCTGGCTACACTGTAGTCAGGTATCTGGTGATCTTCAAAGCTATGATATCTGTTACAGGTATCACAGTTTATTCCAAATTCGTAAACTTGGACACTCATTCCTGGCCACCAGTACATCTCTTCTAATTCTATTAGTGAGGTTAAGATCCCTTGATGTGTCAGACCCTCTCCCAATGTGCTTCTTGAACCAAAGCACCTCTCCGGTTCCTGTTTGGAATTACTCTGTCCCCCACTCCAGGGATTCGAGCAAAAGGAACGGAGTGTGCATCAATTATGTATGTATATGTGAGTGGATAGTTTAGAGGTAATGCTGCATAGTTGCCTTCTATGGAGGCTTTTACTGCTAGTAACGTTTCACCTTCTATAACTCTATTTGAGAGAGCGATTGTAGCTACGGAAGCCGTTTGTACAGCTGCCTTCGCGGCCTTGTCAGCCAATGAATTCCCTGCAATGTGAACGCCATCACGCTGATGACTCAGTGTATGAATCACATGAGTCTTTTGTAGTTATTTCTGTAAAATAACTATTTGTTCCCAAAGCATGTTATGTTTTATTGTGCCACTTTTTGTGTCTTTGAAACCGTTTTTGAACCCAGTTCTGCAGATACTTATTGTAAGATTGTATGCAGTAATATGAATCGCACACTATTTTCAAGCGCCATCTTGAAAGCCTGTAGTTCAGCTCGCTGAGCTGTACAATCTCCGAGTGATTGAGTTTTTGTGACCATAGGTCTGAATTTGCCTTAGCGCCAGCGACCTTTAAAAATCGCGCACACAGCACTATAGACGTCTTTACCCCTAATTGCGGGCTCTGCTGATCTGTCTGTATAGATTATACATCCGTAATGTTCCAGAGGCAGAATCTCGGTCGGCAGAGGACATTTGTGTTCATATTGTAGGAATTCTTGTGTCTTCAAATAGGGGTCAAAGACGTATTCAATGTCTGTTGCAGCCCATTGTATCCATCTCGGATGTAAAGCTTTAGCATTCGTAATGCTCGCTTTCGTCACTGCTTCTAAAGCAGGAACAGGTGTAAAGATCATTATGCGTTTACCCTGTTCTAGGGCTCTCTCCTTTGCTACTGCAGTTTGAACTGCTGTCAGAATTTTTTCTGTTGAAGTGAATTTTATTTCCGCTTGTGTGTACAAGCGTGATTTGTAAGCTATTGGTACCTTTTCACCTTCATTAAAGGTCAGGTATGTGAATCCGCATCTCCCTGGGATGATTCAGATCACAAGATTGTGCACATTGTCGCGTGTCTCTAACTGTGTTTTTGCTAACATGTCTGTTTGCACTGAACGCAAAATACCTGTGTGTGTTTGAGTCCAATTAGTTGGTTTGAAATCAGGTTGGATTAGTTCGTAGAGAGGTTAAACCCTTTCTGCGTAGTTTAGAACATAAGTTCTTCCAAAATTCAGGAAACCTAGAATGACAGTAAGTTTTTCAGCGTCTTTGGAGGCTTGAGTAGTGCACATTTCTCTAGAAAGTTTGCTGCCAGGGTTTTGCCTTCACTTGAAAGTTTGTATCCTAAGAATAGGGGATTGTGGTGGGCAATTCGTGATTTCTTAAAATTGAATTTGTACCCTTCCGAAGAAAACCCAAGTATTATGGTGTTCACTCTTTTCAAGTGCACGTCCAAATCATCGTCTGTAAGATAGATGTCATCAACATAAGATAATTACCCATCATCGTACATTTGTTGTATCTCTGTTACTCTGGCTGAAAATAACCCTGGAGTATTCTTGACTCCTTGGGGGAGACGGCAAAATTGTCACTGTGTCCCAATAATTGTGAAAGCGGTCAAATGCCTGCTTTCACATGCAATGTTTTGACAGAAAAAAACCATTCGAAATATCTAATGTGGTTTTATATTTTTTCCGCACAATGTTATTCATCAGTGCTGCACTGTGTGCATTTTGTACTGCAAAAGTTTTGCAACAAGAGTTTAAGTGTCTGTAATCCAAAACTAGACAATATGAATTGTCTGGTTTGGAGACAGGAAACAAAGGATTGTTCATTAAAGAGGTGCATGTTTCAATCACCCGTTGGTATTCAAGTTGATCTAAGATCTCCCTGACCTGTTTTTTAGCTTCTTGCTTAACTGGATACTGCCTTTGTGCAGTAGGCTGATTTATTTTACTGGATTTTATGGTGAGGAGAGTCCTCATCCCATCCTACATGGTTTTTATATAATGCTGGAGCCTGGGCAACAGCCCATTTTCTCGCATAGGTGTATTTTTTGTGAATCAGAATGTGATTTGAGAAGGCTGGCATATTTACCTCTTTGCCATGTGGGCACTCCCTGACAAATTCAGATGGACAGTCTTGTTCAGCTAGAAGAATGTCATAGCCCTGAGGGAGCTTCTCCCAAAAGAGTGATCTTATTTTTCTAGTTATGTCCCCCCCCATATAATTTGTGGGATACACTAACCCTGGTGTCGGCAGTTTCAACTTGGATGCATTCATTCAAGTCCACTGTATCCAGATGATCCTTCAAGATCTTGCGAACTATGGTTACCTCTGCTGCGCTGTCTAGCATTGTATCGGCCCACTCCCACGTTCCTGAGTTTTGTCCTCTGCTGGAGGAAAGTGAATCCATTAATAGAATACCTCTGTTTTCCGATATTCATGTGCCTCTATAACAAAGATTACTTTACCACCTCTCGATTATACTCCATTATTTATGAGTTTGTAAGTTATAATTTTTCTTACATTTACCGGGATAACTATAATATCAGTTTCATTTTGTAGTACTCTATTGTCTAAAGCACGGGTACTCATAGTAGGCCCGCGGGTCGCTGGCGGCCCGGCAAGCCTTCTTTGGCGGCCCGCGGACCTTGAGGCATCATACCCGTGTTTTAAATATTTTTTTTTTAGTGTCTGCAGCAGCGCGAGAGACTCTGCTGCTCTGTGGGGGCCGGGCGATCCTAGCGATAGCCAGAGTAAAGCTGCAGGGGCACAAGAAGAGGTGAAATACATCAAGGCCTCATTAACATGAAAATGGTCTTTTAAAGACCTGTTAAGTGCTCGGGTGCGGCTGGGAGTGTGTGTGTGCCCCAGCTGACACACAGGGAGGGTGAGATGAGAGGGAGGGGGACGGAGAGGGAGTGAGAGTGAAAGGGAGTGATAGGGAGTGAGAGGGAGTGAGAGAGAGTGAGAGAGAGTGAAAGAGAGTGAGAGGGAGTGAGAGAGAGTGAGAGGGAATGAGACAGAGGGCGAGAGGGAGGGAGAGAGGGAGAGAGAGAGGTAGAGCGAGAGAGGGAGACCAAGATAGAATGAGAGAGAGAGATGTGTATGCGCCGGGTCTGGTAGCTCAGTGGACGAAGGCGTCCGCTGCAGGGACCTGTGATCAACCTCATGGTAAGTTTTTTTTATTGCTCTAGCCCCACCCCTCCCCATCCCCCACTGATCCCGCCCCCACCGGTGCGGCCCTCGGACGCAAACCAAACTGTAAATTTGGCCCCCGAGAGAAAGTTTGTGAGTACCTATGGTCTAAAGTTTCCTGAGCTGCTGCTGCAGCCCTAGTCAATTCCTCGTCACTATCCGTCATTATGTTGACCGAAAGTTTGCAGAGCAAGTTTCAAGGAAACAAAGATTAGGTGCACAATATTTTGAAACACTTTATCCTTCAACGTTGAACAAACCGAAAACTAATACATAGGATTTTCGTCCTACTCAGTTTTGGAGGATATTATCCTTTTACCCACTCCAGACGTCTTTTCGAGTATTTATGGAAAAAAAAGGTCTGTGTGAAAAGCACAGCTGAGTTACTCTAGTATCTAGCGTTAAATTATCGCCTTACCAAACGTTGGGCGCCATGTAGTGTAGTTCCTATATTCCCAATAGGCTCTGCGCATTGGAATAATATATCCTGTAGTTTAGACGTAGGACTAAGGTCCACTTGGTCAGCTAGCTCGGAGGTCACTAGAAACATTCTCGAATTCACATGAAGGGATTAGTTTCTGACAACTGCATAAACATGACAACTTTGTTTCCCAAGAATAGGAAATCAATCTCTGGAGTCGCGGAAAATATATATAGCTATTTTACTCCGACAATCGTGCATCCTTCGTTTCACCAGAGGTTCTAAGAAAATAGAGAGACAGGCTTTTTCCATAAAAAGTATTTATTGAACAGTCTTCTTTCTCAAGCATAAGAAATGTACTGCTACAATCGTAATACTGGTTATAAAGTACAGAGTATATAATACGTAAAGTATTAGAAAGTAGTACTGTAACAGCATGATGTGGTTTCTAAGCCATAAAACACCTAACATACATATAATACCTACAGTGATAAAATAATGACTAAAAGTACTCAACTGGTGCTTCTAAAATACGCCTACCCTGGTGTACCTGACCTAAGTCTAGTAAACGGGAAGTAAGTGAGGAGTAGCTTCAGTTTAGTATTTCTCTGCCAAGAATCTATCCAAGAATTCTCTAAGGGTCTAATCAGCTCCGTACCTTGGTTTAGAATGAGGGAGGTCTTGTATCTCTCGCGCAGGACTCGATTTCCCAGCAACCCGCAAGGGTAGCCTGGAAACACTGGAGCTGAATTCTCGGCAGGAGAAAATACAGAGTTTCTCAGTGCATCTGCTGGAGGGTCGGCGTCCTTCGGCAAATGCTGCTGCAGGACGACGGGCAAGTAGTCTTCGAAAACTCCATGATTTCCTAGATAAATTAGTATTCAGGCAAGGGGAAGTCCCTAGCTTTTGAAGGCAGGTTTTTCTAAGAAATCGTTGTTGTGAGTCGACTGTCAAGTCAGTCAAATAAACTTTATTCGGTTGTTCGATTTGACAACCATAAAAGTATTTACATTACAGTTAATAACACGAAAAACACATGATCTAAAAAAGAGTATTCAATTACAGTTAAAAATCACAGAATTAAGAGTACTGCACTATATCAAAACATTGAAGACCATTTAAAAATAGTATTCCTTTAACAACAAATATAAATAACAATTCATGTATCAGTATTACTATCCTTCCATACTGTTTCTGAATCTGATTGCCAGTTTTAAAAAACTACATATAAACAAAGTGTAATCACAATTTAGCAGCTGTAGAAAATGTTGTGCAGGGCGAAATTGTAGGAAGTTCAATTTTTTCAAACAGGGTTTCAAGTATAGCTTCCTTGGTATAGCATAAAAAGGACAAAAAAACAAGAAGTGCGCCAGGTCTTGCGGAGACTTATCGTCGCAGCCGCAAGCCGGCAACACTTGACCTCGATGACAACCCCTAGGTACCGCCAACAAAAAATGAAACAGGGTAAACCTGAACCTTGTCAGCAGGAAACGGTCATAACTCGACATTTGCCATGTCTGGTAGGGTTCCGTAAACAAAGTGCTTTTAATTAATATATGATTACGTACACTTTCTTTTTTTAGTTCACATGATTCCCTTTCCAGTTGTCTAGAGTCAATAAAAGCATTTTTGACCGTAATAAGATCCGTTTTGGTGATGGATTCCGGATATAGAAAGAGTTCAGAGCGACCTAAATCAGTAAAACACTTAGATAAGTATTTAAGCCAAGGAACCTCCATCCTGTTGTCCCATGTAAGTGCTTCTCTTAAAATAAGCTTGGTCAGTGGGATATTGTCATTTAGCCAACAATTCATCCAGCATAACATGGGATTCACTGCAATTTTGTCGCATACGTACGGAACCCCCAGTTCTTCATGCACAGAAAAGTTTGCTGTACCCCTGGGAACCCTTAAAATCTGTTTTAAAAAATTATTTTCGACTATCTGGAGTGCATCCAGGGTAACATATCCCCATATTTCACTGCCATAACAAGCTGTGGTTACACTCTTGGCCTTATATAGTTGGAGTAGAGCGGCAACTGGGCTATTTCCCATCTTTTTTGAGAAATCCAATATAGCCGCGTTTACCCTAGTAACGTCTCCCTTCTTTTTCTGAATCACGGGTCCCCATTTAAGTTGACTATCAAAGAGGACCCCGAGATAGGAGAATGTGTGAGTTACAGGGATTTCCACTCCAGCTACAGTTAGGCGATTTAGTTTTTTAAAACCTTGACCAACCTTCATTATGTAGGATTTAGTGTTGTTAATACTTAAATCTCTTGTCTTCATAAATGTGTAAAAGGAATCTAGTAAAATTTGGAGTCCATTAGCCGTTCTAGATAAAAGGACTGCGTCGTCCGCATATAATAGTACCGGGAGACCTTTTCGACCAATGTATGGATAGTCTGTGTTGGTGCTTAAAAGGGACTCTTCCAGGTCATTAATGTATAGATTGAAGAGGAACGGGGCCAAAATGCATCCTTGCCGGACGCCCCGAAACACTCCAAAATCTTTGGTCACTTTTAGGTCCTGGGTGTATCTGACATTCGCTTTAGTATCTGAATGCATATCTTCTAGAAAGTTTACTAGATTTTTGTCCACGCCCATTTTTTCCATGGCGCCCCAGAGCTTCCCTCGGTTCACACAATCGAAAGCCGAGGAAAGGTCCATGAACGCCATGTGAATCGTTCCTCTACGAGCCTTGGTGTACTTCCCAATGATAAGATACAAATTCAGACACTGCGAGATGGTAGAGTGTCCAGGCCTGAAACCATACTGGATTGGAGATATATTATTTTCCTCTGACCAACTGATCAATCTATTTAAAATGACTCCTCCTATCACTTTTGCCACGGAATTTATTAGCGATATTGGTCTGTAGCAGGCCGGGCTGCTACGGTCTCCTTTCTTGAATATAGGGACTATTGTAGATACCCCCCATGATTTTGGGCATCCACATATCACAGCAGCATTAAGTACTGCTGTAAGTACCGGCGCCCATAGTGCTTCACATGATTTAAAGAGGTCAGGTGGAAGTCCATCAGGACCTGGGGCCTTATTATTTGATAGACCTTTAATTCCTTTAATTATTTCGTCATTTGAGAAACATAGTGAGATTTCTCTACCTTTGGTTGAGTTATGTTCTGCCTGTGATTCATTGTTTATAAAAATAGAGCTAAAGTGGTTTATCCATTCATCCTCTGAAATGTTTGTGCCCACATTAGAAATGCTAGGACAATCAAATATTGGTTTATTGATTATCTCCCAGAACTTCGAGCTGTTTTTTAGTGTCTCGGGTTCTAAAAGTGACTCCCATACACTTTTTTTAACTGCTCGCTTGCGGGCGGCCAGTGATTTCTTATATTCAGTCCGCAATCCCCTGATGATCAATGGATCTCTTGGTTTTGTTTTTAGGGCTTTCTTAAGCTCGCGACTAGCCTTTGAACAATCACTGACAAACCATTTCGGATTGCTATTTGAATTCATTCTCCCCTTAATGGGTATCATTAAAAATGACTCCACCTTCTTGGCTATCTCCTTGAAGGATGTCAAAATTTGCAGCGGAGCTGATGCAGGAGATGTGCATATCATCAATTCTTGATTACATACTGCATTAATGGAAGTATAAAATTGATCGCAATCCACCATTGACCATTTTAGGCGACGCTTACCATTAATGCATTTTAAAAGGCCACGGTCCTCTCGAGGGTTGCATTTTTCAAGTAGACTCATGCCCATAGTAATGCATAAAGGGTTGTGGTCGCTGTAAATACTCATGAGGATCATAAATTCCTCGATGATATTAACAAAGTCAGCTGAAATAAGAATGTGGTCTATATATGAGCCTGTAGCGTGGCCTTTAAAAGTAGGGGTTAGGAATACAGTTTGATCAGGTACTGTCGACATTGCCGTGAATAGATTGTTTTCATTCATTAAATCGTTTAGACCTGTACCCCTCCGCGAGTGTTCAAAGTGTATTCCTTCCATACTATTACAACCCAATTGTCCAGCAGGCCTCACGCTAGGGTTCCCACATAAATGTGTGTTAAAATCACCTACTAGAATTTTAGAACGTGGCAGAGAACTATCAATTGCCCCTAGCAAATCACGTAAGAATTCTATATTGCAATCTCCAAACTGGTTCACAGAATTATAAAAATTAATCAGTACAAAGTTAGTTTTACCCCTTTTGAATTCCAGGATCTGGATGTTTTTATTACCAGATTTGTGTTCAATTTTGTGACATATGAGCGACAAATTAACAAAGATGGCCAAACCCCCTTTAGCTCTTCCACTAGCAGATGGAATTGCCGGGATTATAAAGCTCTGGTATCCTTCAATATACAAGTTTTTCCCTACTACCCAGGTTTCTTGAAGACATATTATGGGGTATTTTTTAACATAGTGCAACCAATTTTTGTCTTGTAGTTTATCAGAGAGTCCAGCTATATTCCATGATAACAATGAAAATCCCTCCTTACATTTTTGACGTCCACATTGTGTTATATTCATATTCTCGCTTACAAGTGGGTTAGTAGGGATAGCATTACTGTAACATTCTTGAGCTGGCCCAGAATACTCCATCGTATGAACTGGAGGCAGAGCTAAATTTGAGACAGTATGTGGACCAGGAATACCTTTATGAGTGATGTCTGCACCCAATACCGTAATATTACCAGCCTCTGATTTTAAATCTTGGTTAGCATTCACTATGCCTGCATCTTCTGGTAGTCATTCTACCCCATCCAGCCCACCCTCCGCAGAGAAAAAATCATACCTATTGGATGTGGGGATATTAAAGTATTGGTGATCTATATGATATGATCGAGATGGTTGGTCATATCTGTCCCTACTGTAACCCCAGTTGTTTGCTGGTGCATCAAAGCCCCAACCGTTTGTTTTTTCTGGCTATATTGGCCTGGTGTAGGTATGATTAGGCTTAGGATATGACATACTCCGTTGTTTTTTGCCAAAGAATTCCAGGGTAAGAGGGATGATGGTACCTCTCCTTCGTTGTGGTGGTAGAATGTTAGGAAGGATATTTGGTAAGACTGCAGAGTTTACAAAATTTATAATTATGCAGTCGCCTTTAAATTTTTGGGGATTTTGTCCTATCCATGTGGCCCTTCTAGCTGATTTAATATCTCTAGCTAGCTGTTGCTTCCCCCATGGGGCCAACCGCATGTTGCCCGATAGCCAATGCAGGGCTTTACTTGTTAGCGCCGTGGGTGATTCAGATTGATCCGGTGCTAATGGGGGAGCATTTGCTAAAACCAGCACTAATGGGGCCGCGTCTTCAATGAAGTGTAATGTATCCTCTTCTACACTTGGTAGGGTTATTTCTGGGGGATGTGGAGGGTGGATCTCCCTTGACGGTGACTGATTGGATGCAATAATTGGGGTCTGTTCTAAATGATTTAACCTTGTGGTGTTAGGAGTTGTGTCTTCATCTGGTCGAGGGCCAAATACCTCTTTTACAGGTAAGGCCAGGTTTTTAACTGTACCAGATATGTTAGACACTTCTTCCATTATCTTCTTCTGGTCTACACCCAACTTTTTCACATCTGCGGATAACTTATCCAGTTTAGCCACTACTGGTTTAATTAAAGCTCTAAGTTTGGTGTCAATTAAATCAGCTATCCTAGATATAAGATCTTCATCCATATTTAACTTTTCATCATCTTCTACTTTCCTCCTACCTTTTTCCCTACTTCTCAATGGTGACGCGGCCCTCTTCCTCCCCGAACAAACTCCACCGCGGAGTAATTGAGTTTTTCTACACTTTCTAATCGCTCGAGGAGCTGGGGCTTGAGCAGGGGGATCAGCTTCTGTGTTTGTCTGCTCACTGTCTTGTGCAGTGTGATCTTCTTCAAGATCAACTATCTGCGAGTCCGAAACATTAGTCGTAGCTATATCTTGATCCTGAGCTATACTGATACTCATATTTGAGGGACCGTTTTCAAGTGTCTCAGGATCTAAAATTACACTTCCCTCAGCCTGAGATGGAATATCTATCCATGGTGAGTCTGGTGATGGACTTAAGGGACATAAATTAGGGGAGTGACTAAGACCTAGAGATTGTCTCCTGTCGTTATTAATCTTTGACACTACTTGTACCATATAATTTTCAATAGAGTTACCCCCCACCATAACATTCTTCTTTGGCATTCTGAATGAGGTTGTTATTAAATCCTGAACTTTAGCGAACTGCCAAGACAAGCGGACTCACAATAATACGGTACAGAATAACGAAGATTAAACAAATATTTCAGGGATTATTAGTCTTACTGTAAAGAAAAATTCAGGTTCAACAAAGGCAGAGTGGCGTGCCCAGTCCAGTCTCAACCTGTCTCGGACTGTCTAAGACTGTCCACCCTTTGTCCGGGCTTCGTCCGGCGTCCCGCACACGCGTCCCGCTGTACGTCTGTTGCACGTTTTTGTAGGAGGAGTAGGGGGCGGAAAGAGACTCCAGGTGCGCTCTGATGCTCCTGCGCGGAACCCTGGGTCTCGCAGTCCCGTCCCCTGTAACAGCAGGCTACCCGGTGTTAGGTTAAGGGTCTGTAGCGCCTTGTCCTCACTCCTTTCCAAAGCGGCGTTGAAATTGGCAGGAAATCCACAGAAAGCGGCACGAACAGTATTGCAGCTACGAGCGGCTCCCGCGAAGCGGGGGCCGCGAGCTGTTTTAACTCAAGCAGGCAAACAGGGAGGAGCAGGGGGCGGGAAGAGACTCCAGGTGCGCTCTGATGCTCCTGCGCGGAACCCTGGGTCTCGCAGTCCCGTCCCCTGTAACAGCAGGCTACCCGGTGTTAGGTTAAGGGTCTGTAGCGCTTTGTCCTCACTCCTTTCCAAAGCGGCGTTGAAATTGGCAGAAAATCCACAGAAAGCGGCACGAACAGTATTGCAGCTACGAGCGGCACCCGCGAAGCGGGGGCCGCAAGCTGTTTTAACTCAAGCAGGCAAACAGGGAGGAGCAGGGGGCGGGAAGAGACTCCAGGTGCGCTCTGATGCTCCTGCGCGGAACCCTGGGTCTCGCAGTCCCGTCCCCTGTAACAGCAGGCTACCCGGTGTTAGGTTAAGAGTCTGTAGCGCCTTGTCCTCACTCCTTTCCAAAGCGGCGTTGAAATTGGCAGGAAATCCACAGAAAGCGGCACGAACAGTATTGCAGCTACGAGCGGCTCCCGCGAAGCGGGGGCCGCGAGCTGTTTTAACTCAAGCAGGCAAACAGGGAGGAGCAGGGGGCGGGAAGAGACTCCAGGTGCGCTCTGATGCTCCTGGGCGGAACCCTGGGTCTCGCAGTCCCGTCCCCTGTAACAGCAGGCTACCCGGTGTTAGGTTAAGGGTCTGTAGTGCCTTGTCCTCACTCCTTTCCAAAGCGGCGTTGAAATTGGCAGGAAATCCACAGAAAGCGGCAAGAACAGTATTGCAGCTACGAGCGGCTCCCGCGAAGCGGGGGCCGCGAGCTGTTTTAACTCAAGCAGGCAAAAAGGGAGGAGCAGGGGGCGGGAAGAGACTCCAGGTGCGCTCTGATGCTCCTGCGCGGAACCCTGGGTCTCGCAGTCCCGTCCCCTGTAACAGCAGGCTACCCGGTGTTAGGTTAAGAGTCTGTAGCGCCTTGTCCTCACTCCTTTCCAAAGCGGCGTTGAAATTGGCAGGAAATCCACAGAAAGCGGCACGAACAGTATTGCAGCTACGAGCGGCTCCCGCGAAGCGGGGGCCGCGAGCTGTTTTAACTCAAGCAGGCAAACAGGGAGGAGCAGGGGGCGGGAAGAGACTCCAGGTGCGCTCTGATGCTCCTGGGCGGAACCCTGGGTCTCGCAGTCCCGTCCCCTGTAACAGCAGGCTACCCGGTGTTAGGTTAAGGGTCTGTAGCGCCTTGTCCTCACTCCTTTCCAAAGCGGCGTTGAAATTGGCAGGAAATCCACAGAAAGCGGCACGAACAGTATTGCAGCTACGGAACTTAGTGGAAGTAGTCATGCCGTATTTGGGCTGCATAGGCTCGGTCTAAATATGGTAATGATTTCTATGCCTATATAAGGATCGGGTAATTTATACCTATATAAGGGCATGAATCGGGAAAATTACACTAGGGTCCTAGATTCATTTACAACAACGATGGACGGAGCGCTGAAACTTTTCAGACACTCACCCCCAGTCACAGATCTGGGCTGAATCCATCATCATTCTTTAGCTCCCTTTGCCAACCCCATTTCAGACACAGCTATATGCAAATCAGTCTTGGCCCTGTACCTCTTGGGAATAGTCCAGCCCGAACTGCCAAGCCATGGCTTCCCTGGACCAGAAACAAGCATACTGGGACCGGTTTTGGGCAAACCGCCCTCATCAGTCAGGCTAGCTTGAATCCATGGCTTGGCAGGTTGAGCTGGACTATCCTCGTGAGGCACAGGGTCAAGACTGATTTGCATATAGCTGTGTTTGAACATGGGTGGCAAAGTGAGCTAAAGAACAATGATGGATTCAACCCAGATCTGTGACTGGCGGTGAGTGTTTGGGAGGTTTCAGCACTCCATCCATCATGTCCTTGTGTTTGCAACTAACATAGGTCTCCATACTATAGTTTGGTTTCAAAATTGGCACAAGATTACTGAGAAGGAGGGAGATTTGGCTTTTCCTCATTATGGGTTATTTCGATTGCACCTACTATACCAGTTGAGGGGAGTGATGTCTTCATTATGACCTACACCTCGACCAACACAGTTTGAGGCATTAGATGCTTGGATGCGAGGAGCACACGCAAAGAACAGGGAAACATCTTAGGGAAGGGTGAGAAAAGCAAAGAAGGCATATCAGGATGCATGATGAGATGCACAGTTGGAAAAGTGGAGAATAGACACTATTGAGGGAGAGAGGCTGTACCCATTTTTTGTGAAAGAGGGAGGCACAAGGAATAGGAAAGGGGGTGATGGAAGTGACACCAATGACAGCCTGTTAGACAAACTATTAACAAAATGTCCTCCACTATACAATCCAAATTCAGAGGAGGGAAGGCGAGAACTGACAAGTGTAGTGAGCATGGAAAGGACGTAAGCGCCACAGACAATAGTAGTGGGAATGATTTCAATGGGGTCAGAAGGAACAGGGATGCCAGTGCCTGGAGGGGCTGAGACGAGTGGAGTCAACGCTGCCATACGGTTACCATTGGACCTGTCGTTCCTATGTATGACCCGAATCTAGGGTAAAACTGTAGTCAGCAGCAGACAGGGTTGGGAGGAAGAATCAACACAGGGGGAAATGTCATGATGGATGGGAAAGGTCCATATTTGATCCCTGTGGAAGCTATCACTCCATTGTCAACAACCGCAGACCCTTCAAGGGTGCATGTTGGGTCTAGTACAGTATGTCTGGTTTATTGGCAAAATCCCAGTCAGATTTGAGGATGTTGGAAGCTCCAGTTAGAGGACCCGTGGGAAGGATCCGAGAGATGTGAACGAGTCAGGGAACTTCTTGAGATCAACGACTTGCACAATACGGTGTCAGAAGATTGATGGCAGAATCGGAGTTGGGAAAGAGAAAGGCAGACTAGTGTGTCGAGTCAGGGAACGATCAAGGCTGCAATAAAGGAAAAATTGTTAGATGTGGTGAAATTAAAGGATCACTGACATAATATCGAATAAACAAATATAGAATTACCAAAATATCGAAGAAAAAATATAGAATGCAAAAATATCAAATTCCTATCTACAAACAGGTAAGTACAAAAATATCGAATCAAAAATATAGTTTTAAAAAATATAGTTAGTCAAAATATCGATTTTTTTTAAATGTCCTAAAAGTAATTTAAAATTAATGAAATAATAAATATAACATTTACTATTACCACTCCAGTGAGTGCAACAGTAGGGAAAGTGTTGAATAGCGTAGGGGTAAAAATTACTATTCCCACTCCAGAGAGTGCAACAGTAGGGAAAGCGTTGGATAGCGTAGGGGTGAGAATTACTATTCCCACTCCAATTGTATGACCAGGATGAGTTGTTGTTTTTGGCAAAGGATATCAATCGGAATGCAAGGAGAGGGGCAAGGAGAGCGCATGAGAAGCTGGCTGAATTGGCCCAGAGGTATAATATGGACCTTACCAAAACTAAAATGTTACATGGAATTCAAAGATTAAATTACAGTGATCAGGAATTGGAAGAGAAAAGGATAATGGGTTTGAAAACACACATTTGAGAGTTATTCACATGAATACACGCATGGAGCATGCTTGACAAGTGGGAATAAAGGTGGTTTAAGAAGAAGCGTGTCAAGAAAGGTATAGGGGATACACCACCTCCCTGAGGCTGGACTGCGGGAGTGGAGTCTTACCCTTTGCAATAGGTACAGACTAGAGGGTTTGTGTATGTGCCTTGTAGCAGGGGTGATTTAGCGGCATTTGCAAATGATTTTCCTCAGCTGAGGGAGAAAACTGCCTAAAGGTACAAGCAAGTTGACCACTTTGTAAAATTTTCAAAAATGTTGTTGATTGATTTGAATACCTTGTTTGATATTGTGGTCCCAAGTGATTTATGGGCTGCATTTAAAATTGCAGTCGATTGGACATCTGCTGAACCAGAAAGAGATCCTGTAACGCATGGCCCTTCATCAGAGGGTCTGTAAAGGTTTGTGCAGGTAATCACCTGGTTGCAGTCTCACTTTGCCCCACAGGATATTGATTGGCTTAAGATAGATCAAACCATCCAAGAGCATAAGGACTCAGTGCATTCCTCCTATGAGAGGCTTCTGCAAGCCTTCAAGCAGTACAGTGGGCTAGATGCCCTAGCCCCTACGGATATGGGACAGTTTGTTTCCAAGTTTGTGCTAGGATTCAGGCAAGAGATTAGCTTCATGATCCAACAGCATTTGATCTGCTGGTAAAATAAGTTTGTGGATGAAATCTTACTTAATGCAGTGATGAAGTAGAGTCCAAGTATATGAAGATGAAAGACAAGGTAAGGTTGGTACAGTTGAGAAATGGGGATAAGGCAGAGCAGGGACAGGTGAATGGAGGAACTTTGGGTTGGAGACAGGGGAACGGTCAAGGGGGGGCAGAATATGTTGGCCCCTACGGAACAGGGATGAGGAACAGATCCTAAGTCTGGAGGGGACTGGGGTACCTTAAGGATGACCACTGCCTGCCATTATTGTCAGAAAATCAGGCCCTGGAAGCACAAGTGCTGAACATATCCAGCTAATCAGATCCAAGCTTAAAAGATAGCACAAATGCCTGATGTTATGAATACTGTGACATAACCTAGATCTATGAATGGGGGAGTTTGAATCAGTAGGTGCAGTTACTGCAACCTCTGTGAATTCCACAGGGTAACCGAGTGAGCCAACAAATGTCATTCATTGAGACCTTTGACCATTTTGATCCAGGCCTGTTACAATGACGGTTCCCGAGGGGGGAGGAAGAATGTGCTCTTGGAGCAGTCTTAGAGGTAGACCAGAGTGGACCGGTTGTGGAGGCAGATGTAGACAGTCATCCTATTACATACTTGATTGATACTGATGCTACCTATTCTACGGTGAAGTCTGCAGTAGTCCCAAACCTACTCCTCTCTGGAGCAATCGAGCCAGGTTGTAGGAGTTGCTTCCCAGAGAATGACAAATCCTTTGCCAGATGAGTTACCTGTAAAAATAGGAATATTCCAGGATCAACACCAGTTTGTGGTGAGCGTTTCTAGTCCAGTCTGTTGCTGGGACGTGACCTCTTGTGAAAGTTGAATTGTACCATCTATTGCACACCCAAGGGAATAGAATTACAGACTAATAATGATGACATTGCCTTTAAACCGGCGAATCAAAATCTCTGTGCAGAAATGTTTCCTGTGTTAACAGTGGATGAACTGCAATATGACTTGAGAGACTCTGCCTCTCCTGTGGGGTGGGACTTTACAGGTGAAGATATAGGAGTTAAGCCAGTTAAGATTAAGCCAAATGCTGATTTTTCAAGAACACGGCAGAACAACCTGACCTCGGAAATGGTGGTTAGAATAACACCTGTAATTGAGTCAAATGTTTGCACAAGGCATTCTAAAGAAGATTAGATGACGTCCATGCAATTCACACATCATGGGATTGCAGAAGCCGAAGTACAGGACTGTCCAAGACCTGAGAAAGATCAAAGCGATTGTGATTCCATGTTGTCCTGTGGTACCGAATCCAGCTGTGATCCTATTTCAAATCCCTTGCGAAGAAGTATGGTTTACTGTCATTGATTTGTATCAGGCATTCTTTTTGCTACCCTTGCATGAGGAAAGCCAATTTTGTTTGCTTTCCGCTGGAGAACCGTGTGTTAACGTGGTGTTGTATCCCACAAGGGTATATTGAAAGTCCCTCTATCTTTAATCTATAAAAAACATCTTGAGAGTTTAGGGTTGCCACAGAATTCAGTCCTTGTGCAATATATCAACGATCTCCTGATCGCTTCGGAGACCGAGAAAGCTTGCAGGATCGATACTGTTGCTCTGTTAAATCATCTGGCAGATAATGGGCACAAGGTGCCCGCGAGCACACTCCACTACTTTTAACCTGAGGTCCAGTTTTTGGGTCATCATATCGAGAAAGTCGAGAGACCGGTGTCACCAGATCGCATTGAGGCGATCTTGCAAATGAACCTTCTTAATATTCAAAAGGAATTCCGGATGTTTTTGGGACTGTTCTGCTATTGTCGACAGTGGATTCCCAATTTTTCACTGAAGGCGAAGCCTTTACAGAGACTGACGGACAAGGGCTTGAGTGATCCAGTACCATGGGATGACAACTGTCTGTTCGCCTTCACGGAGCTGAGAGAGTTCCTGTGTTGTGCATCTGCTTTGGGAATGCTTGATTACAACAAAGTGTTTTCACTTTTTTGCAGCCAATGGGAGGGTTATGCACTAGCTGTACTCACTCAGACACATGGGGGTGTCCGTAGACCAGAGGCCTACTTCTCAGCTACATTAGATCATGTAGCTTCTGCATAGCCCGGATGTCTCAGATCTGTTGCTGCGACTGGGGTCAACATTAAAAGAGGTGAATGTATTGTGATGCGTCATCCACTTACTGTTTTTGTTTCATACTCAGTTGAGCTCCTGATGACGAGAACCAAACCACAGCATCTGACTAATAATATGCTTACCCGTTATAAGCAGGTCATATTGGCCTCAGAGATTGTTACCTTGAAAAGATGTTCTATGTTAAATCCTTCTACCTTGATGCCTATTCTGAATCTAGAAGGGGAAGATTGTGAGGACCATGACTGTCTGGATGTGACTGAACTTTGTATCACACCAAGACCCGACATTGTTGATGAACCACTGTCTGAATCCGATCAAGTCCTTTTTGTAGATGGTTTCTGTTTAAGAGAGAGTGAGGGTCACCTGAGAGCAGCGTTTGCTGTTGAGACTATTTATGGAGTTATGGAAGCTGCTTGGTTACAGGGAGTACACTCCTACAAGTAGCTGAAATCATCGCTTTGAAATGTGCATGCCTTGTTTCTGATCAAATCCGAGTCCCCATCTATACCGATAGCTAGTATGGATTTGGTGTGGTTCTTGACTTTGGAAAGCTATTGTTGCAAAGGGGGTACTTAACGTCATCAGGATCTCCTGCTTGAAATGGGAAATACGTGAAACGACTGTTGGAAGCTTTGCAGAAGCTGAATGAACTGGCAGTAGTAAAATGCACCGCTCATGGGAAGGGCGAAGACTTTGTTACTAATGGTAACACTTGTGCTAATGAAGTTGCACGCTTTTGTGCACCCATGCTTGCATTTTAAATGGGGAATACTCAGGAGAGAGCAAATAAAAGACCACGCTCAGCTTGATGCTAGCCATAGTGAGCACTTGGGATGAGGTCAAGAGTCTGCAGGAAGAAGTGTCAGACCAAAAAGAAGCTGGTTGGATTAAGGCAGGTTGTGAGAAAAAGAGATGATGGCATTGGTGTTTCAACCGATGTTAGAGCAGTGTTTCCACATTACTTGTTGAGTCCTATGGCAAGACAGATTCATGGAGCAGTTCACATTGGGAGAGATGCTATGGTATGAGTATTCAAACAAACATGGTTCAATCCGAGGTTTTGTGTGTTTGCCTAAGCAGTGTGCCACAGTTGAGTTACATGTCAAAAAATGACTGCTGGAAAGAAAACTGTGGTTGTGTTGAGTCACATTGGGAGGTCGGGAGGTCCTTTTAATAGGATCCAGTTGGATTTTATTGAGATGCCCAGGTGCAATGGGCTGAGGTACATCTTGGTGGTGTGTGTTTTTTCACAATGGGTTGAGGTATATCCAAATAGGAGGAGTGATAGTCTCACGGTAGCAAAGTTATTGCATAGAGAGTTGAGCAGTTCATATTTCCAAACCCATTGGAGTCTGATAGAGGAACGTATTTTCACAGTGATATCATGAAACTGTTGTGTGCTGCCTTACAAGTTGAACCGGAGGCTGCACTGTAGTTATACGCTGGAGGCATCTGGAATGGTGAAGCAGATACATGGGACTCTCAAGATGAGGATGGCGTTTGTGTACTCTTTGACGTCTTTGAATTGGCCTGATGCATTTCCCTTGGTGCTGATGAGTTTGCGTAGTACTCCAGACAGGAGAACAACACTCAAGAATTACTGATGGGGAGGGAGATGTGCTTGCCTGTGGTGCCAGCCACAGCTTTGATAAACATCACCAATGATTTGATCCTTGATTATTGCAAAGGATTGGCTGATGTAGTTTGTTCTGTCAAGTCAAGTCAAAAATTACTTTATTTGGTATTTCACAACCATAAAGTATACATATCCAAAAACAATTTAAAAGTAACAAACACTTAAAAGTTGCTTTAGTTAAAAAAGTATTTTCTCGTTTTTTCATTTACAAACTAACCGAGTCATTATCGAAGGTCTGATTCTGCTTTTTGAAGCTTGGTCTCTACAGAATTCATAAACTTTACCCCGCGGCATATCAAAATGTTTGAACCTGCTCCCATCCAGCTGGTCACAGCTTGCCTGCAGGTACGGATCTGTAGCATATTAAAAATTGGTTTCAGTAAAATTTTCCTTTCTTCTTTAGAAGACTCACACGTGCACAGGAGGTGACACAAGGTATCACTGTGATAATCACATAATCTACATCTTCGTTCCTGGTGAGTGAACTTCCATGACGGAATCAAGTCTTTTGAGAAATGGTTGCCCATTCTGAAGGCCATGAATTTTGTTTTTAGTGATAGCCGGAAGTGCGCAGTGAGATAAGGTTGAGGTTTTAGTCGTTTATACGAATTTAGAATGGTCCATGCGTGTCGACGTTTGGCCAAAGTCTTTTTATCCTCTACCAGAGATAAGGCATTTGCGTTTAGATTGCAAATTTTTTTAAAGGACGTTGTTTCCGGTGGGTTATTCCAGATCTCCACTATTTTTAGGGTATCTAGTGATGCTCTCAGGTCATAGCCCCATGAGTCAGGTTCCTGTTGGTCATATTGTTTTTTAATTTCTTGCCAACATAAGTTGTTTAAAGATCCAGTTTCCGATAATCTCAATTTCCAGCACCATTTCACTAGAGCTGCTTTCCTCTGGTAGATTTGATTTGAAGTTTGTTCTGTGTCTCACCAGGTTAAAGCTACAACGGTATCGACCTCGAAGGACCTCTTGCATAACCTGTGCCCGGGGGACTGGGTGTTGATTCATAAGCATGTGAGGAAGAACTTTCTTGATGCATGGTGACGAGGTACATATCAGGTGATCTTGGTGACGAATACTGCTGTGAAGTGTGGAGGTTTGTCGAACTGGATTCACCCCTCACATACCTGCAGAGCTCCAGGACCCCTGGAAAAAACAGCTCCTCTCCCTGAAGCAATCCCTTCTGTGGTCGCAAGGCCATCGGAGAGGGCAAGTCAAGATGTGGGGGTTCACGAGCTGAGGGGGGTCAAACTACACAAGGCCCAGGTATAACCTCTGAGAAAGAAGGTAACGTTGCGAGTGGTATGGAGTTAGACTAGAGTGGGTTATGGTCAAGTGCTGCGGAGAAAAACAAAAGCTGAAAGAGAATTGTGACTGGTGAGACAATGGAGGCTGAATTTGAGCCTTGCATCGGAGAGAGATCCTGCTCCAATATCTGAAACGTATGAATTAGCACAAAGTGATACAGAGCCAATTCGAGGAAGTCTGAGAAGATCAAGGAGGGCAAGAGTACCGAGCTGGAGACATGCTCACCTGGAGTGGATGTATCTGATCACAGATGCAGGGAACAGCTAGGTCCGGGAGACTGAGATCAGGATGAGTGAGGTGCGGAACCTCAGCGCTGATAATTTAAATTGAACTGTTGGTACCTGGAGCTGAAGCTCACGGAGTTGTGACACTGACTGTACCGGATCCTCTAGGGCTGAGTTGCTTGCAGAATCTGATTCTAAGCGAGGTTTCATTTCTAACTTTTGGGCATCAGCCTTCAGCCCAGGATATGGCAGCATTTTGTATGGAAATTTTGCAGCGTGGTGTTGAAGAACTTTGGCAACAATCTCATACATGATGTAAATTGATCTGTAAATAAAAATGTGTTGTTCTAAGAAGATAACCTAGGCCAGAGTAGAAAAAGAATACAATTAGGGACCTTTCCGTAGAAGAAGAAGCAGGGCTAGGGAAGTCTTTGAATTGTGTACATAACTGCATCATAACCTGAGTACGAACGAAGTCCAGGACTTCAAGATCGTGTATGAACTTTGTGTACTATAAGTGAGAGGCAGAGAAAAGACTTTGTTTGATCCTATTGCAAGTTGCCACCTAAACTCGATTCAAAATGGAGTCTGGAAATTTGAAGCGAAGAAAGAAGTGAGTAATCATAGTTACAGCTGTTTTGAATGGAGTCTCGTGTTACAACTTAAAAAAGATTTGATTTTTGTCTGCTATGCACCTATACAATTAGAGATTGGGTTGATGTTCTAACCCCCTGGTGTTTTGCTTTTGGGACTACCACTTTGTTGTGCACTCCATTGCAAATTAAGAGGAGGCATTCACTTAAATTGGTGTATATATATTTTTATATATCTTTTGAATTCAGGGTACAGATAAATGTTTGTTGATATTGTAAATGTTTTGTATATTTGTATATGATGTATATGTGATAATTTGTATATAGATTGTTGATTGTTGTGCCTCCCTAGATGTCCGCTCATATGTGCGTATACGAATTAACCTACATATGTTTCCAATGTTCTACTTGTGACTCACAAGATAATTAGATGTTTCTTGTTAGAAAATTAAAAAAGGATTGATCCCTTCAGTACCTTTTGTTGCTACTTTTTCATCCTTGGATGTCTCCTGCTCAGGTACGGGAGGGTTAAGTGGGCAGAACCCCTGACCATTTTTTGCTTATAGTTACAGCTGTAGTCATTATTATATCCCTTGTGGAGCCAGATGAAACAGAGATTGAGGGGGTGGGAGTATGAGGGACATCCACACCTCCTACTTCTAGCACAAAGAGGGTACATTAGGATCTGACAGCTATGATAGAACAAATTAGCCGCTTACTACATGTAGATTTTTCTAAAGGTGATTGCATGTTGAATGCGTATGCGAAGCTGCTATATGAGTATGTGGGCACGATGGATGTGAGAGATTGTTATGTGTGCATGCAGTTGCCAGCATCAGTAGAGGAGGGAATCGGGTATCATCACCTACCTCTGATGTATGGTATCACTTGTAGTATTTTACTTAGCATGTTTTATTGCAAAGGACATTATGAGTATTATTTTTCAAGTAATATGGAAGAGCTTTCAGTTTGCAAACACACGAATAAGTATGACTATTACAAACAAGAAGAGAGAATGGGAAAATATTTTGTATCTACCGTCACATTAGATACCCCTTATGCGCATAGATACAACCTGGCTTGTATGTTAACTGAGATAGAAAAGAAATTTGTAGATCAGATAGAAGATAGACATAGACATAGGTAATCGTTGTTTAGGCCTAACAGTAGAGATGTAAAAATTGAGTGGTCTAAGGAGGAGTTAGCTCTTAAGGCAAAGGGAAGTTATGGTCCAATAGTTTTAGATTTACAACAATGAGGGAAGCTTTGCATCAGACAGACAGACATATTATGATAACATATTCATGGGACAGAGTGTACGTAATCACATTTTCCTGATTGAAGACTCTGTAAAGAAGTCATC
The DNA here is from genome assembly GCF_964263255.1 of Lissotriton vulgaris. Classification (NCBI taxonomy): domain Eukaryota; kingdom Metazoa; phylum Chordata; class Amphibia; order Caudata; family Salamandridae; genus Lissotriton; species Lissotriton vulgaris. Next base: position 1,251,712,914 of record NC_141685.1, read on the forward strand.
GAAGGATACGATACAAGTGGTGCCAAGTGTGTATTTTGTGTGTAAGGAATGCTTATGTTTGATTGCCATAAAATTGGTATGGCACATGTTATGTGGCGGTCGTATTTCCCAAGATTTGTCACATGGAGGATTTATGGCCATTGGAAGGGAAAAAGTCTCATTGAGAGAAACGTGGTAAAAGTGCAGGAGAGATTGTAGGAGATGTGTTTGGAGCAATGATACCGAGTCTGGGAGTGGTTCTGAATGATGTGAAGATTAGAAAGTTGTCAACTATTGTGGATAAGTTGTCACTAAATACAGCTCAGTCTTTATTACTTGTAGATGGAGAGATGGTCTCGATAATGGCTATGGTGATGTAAAACTGTCTTGCTTTAGAAAAAAGCAGAGTCTGTAAAATGTTGAGGGTTCAACAGTGTTGCACTTATATACTAGACAATAGATAGGATTTAAGGAAGTATATAAGAAATATTACCGAGATACAGCACAAGATACATGATTTGGCCACAAGGGGATCTGGTATAAAATTGGCCAAAGATTTGGAAAGGTTGGAACTTGGTTTGCAAATCTTGGGAATCTATTTCTTGGTTATATTTTGAAGCCCATCATAATAGTTGTGATCAGTGTTATTGTATTGATGGGTGCCATTAGAGCTTATTAGTGGCATAGAGCAAGACAGGCTGATAATTCTGTTAGATGGCAGGAATCTGTATATTCACAACTGTTTACTTTTTCCAATTTTAAATGACTAGACCGGCAAAAACATATCTGCAGATGCTGATAAATCCTTGGGAAATGTTTACTATCGCTAGCTTTTCAGTAGTAGCAATCAAAACTAAGAAAAAAAGAATATAATAAGAGTGAGAGCCTATGTGACTTGATTTTTAAATGCGTACCTTTTCTTCTGAATGTGAAATGTTTCTCTTTCGTTTCATATGCACTTTATATTATATTGCTTGAATTTTTTAGAGAGCTTTTCCATGTTATGTCTATGTTCCCTCTTTTCTAATGTGACATTGTTTTTCTCTCTTACAATGTGCATTTTATATCTCACTGTATGAATTTTTAGAGAAGTATTTAACATGTGTATTTTGATATGGTATTGTATTTTAGCTACGATTGACTTTGTGTATTATTAGATTCTCAAGTGACGAGTATTTTAACTTGCTTTTATGGTTTTAAATAACTGAATAAAGTGATTTATACTGACTGGCAGGGAAGGTGATGGGAAAAACTGCAGGACAGTCACTGTGAGAACCTCAAGAATTTGGAAAAGTTTAGACAGGGAAAATTGACTACAACCTCTGTTTAAGTCGGTCTTTTCTGCATGGAGACTTTTCTACAGGGAAATGATGCTGATTGTGATGACACTAAGGGGCTGATAGAGAACAATTCTGCTCTTTTATTTGTAGGGGTGCATTATAATCACTGATAGTTCATTTATTCTGTTAATGTATCAACCTTAGGGTATTAGATTGTATATTGTAATAGCGTGTAAGTGAAGTATTAGGTATTTTCTTCTTGAAAGGCGAAGAATGTAGTAAATGTACGTGTTTAGATCAAATCTTAAACGTGTAAAAGTGTGTTCATGGTAATGAACGTTTTTGATATTAATGTTCCCATGAAGTGTGGATTTTAATGGCTCATATATGCATGTATTTTAAATGTTCCTATGTTAGCTGAACTTGGTAGGCCTAACTTTTGTTTCTCTCTGTTCGGTCTCAAGTTGAAGGTTGCTAATTAGAATTTATGTGTATGTGGAATTTTTCTCTTTTCAGGTTTATGTTGCAGGTGCAAGAATTTGTCCTCATTAGTTAGAATAACGTCTTTGTTTCAGTAGCTTTAGACATAGAAAGGAGAGGATGCCTTCGTACAAAAAGAGCTGATAATGTAGGAGGATGTTGTTCTCGTCTGGATGGCCTGGGAACCAAGGTCATCAAACAGGGGCCTGGACAGCACCATTGCTTGATGGAAAGTAACCTACAAGGAAGTGTCTAAGTGGATGAGGCGATCTTGTGATGTGTTTGGGGGTGCGAGTTTTGACTTTGACTTTTGTATTGGGGTTAGGGATAGAGGCCAGGTCTTCTGCCTTACCTGCAGAGAAGGGAGCATCTTAGAACGAGCTCTGTGGCTTTAAGCTACCAGACCCATTTAACGTGAGTGCGCTTCTTAGGAAGACTTCACGTGCTGACACCTTTCTGGGGACTTGCCTGGGGAAAGTTTAAGTAGGGATGTCACGCTAGCAGTAGTGTAGGACGGACTAATGCTTTTTATTTACAAATCACAAATGAAGAAGGCTGTTGATGTAGTCTTAATTATTTTTTATGTTCTGATTCTAGAATTGGTAATTTTTTGCATGTTGCACCATCCAAATTTAATTCGTAGGTTTGGTTTTGTAATAGAGCCAATGTATCTTTACACTCTCATTTTGAGGTATTAGTGTGTCCAACTTTGCTTGGCCTTTTAATAAACATACTAAAATTTGAATTGTGAGTCTGTGTTCCTTTAGAGTCATGAGTAATGGTAATGTATAATTAAGTAAATAAGTGATTTCCCCTCCACACTCACAAGCAGGCAACAGAGCCCCAGCCAGGGGTTCCAGAGTAAGTCTTGAACATGGAACCTGGCACCATCAAAGTCATAGCACAAATCAAAAGGAGGTTCCTACACTCCAGAGCTGAGCAGCAAAATCTTCAGCTCTGGAAGTACTTGACTCAATTATACCTCTCCTGGAGTTATGGGCACAAGGTCCCGGAGACTTAGGGCAAATATTTTGGGGTCATCTTTCTAGCAAAATTAGTTGTGCCCTTATCTCTCCTGACAAAACCACAAGGACAAAGTACGTGTTCCTAATAGTGCATTAGTTGCATCCCTATAGGCACACTCTGGCTCCTCTGTAAAGGAATGAGGATTGCACACTAGATCATAATGCAAATTATTTCATTTTTATTCCATATTTTCTTTTTTGAATTTCTTTGTTTTCATTCAAATTTTGTAAGCATATTCACAGCGCCATTACTGAAGCAAAATCCAATGCATTTCGGGCATATGGGACACCCTTCGTCAGGGAACAATACTAGAAAATAAACAATAAAACATAATATATACTGATACTGATAACAAGTTCAATGTTGGGTATATGCCTATGTTCTCTAAGTGTTCAAAAAGTGCTCAATACACGGTTCAGGAACCGGAACTAGTGATGTTTCAAGTGCTGATCGTTAGTGATTCTACCGGGTCACCTTCCAACCTTAATGCCCAGAGGGTAATGAGTGAAAACAATAAATAAAAACTCCAAAGACCACTTACATGCCATCTGCTGATGGCAAACTAACAATCTGCAGAAAGAATAATACTTAGAAAACGAGTAAGTCCAGCCTCCTACATCCATAATCCATGCTACAACTGAACTTTTAATTCCAGCTTTCAACCTCCCGATTCGACAGGCTTTTCCAAGAAGTTTCAAACAACCGGCATGCTAAGCGCGTTTCCTTGTGTACTGATGATCGTGATTCTATTGGTTAGTGGTCCGATCATGTGACACCAAACAAAATGAACAACAGACTACCCGCTGCTTGACAACTAACATGTTTTTCTTTTCACTGCATAAGAATGCTAAAAAAATACTCAACTCTAATAGTGATAAGGAATAATGATAAACATGGACACAAAAATTAAAGCAAGGACGCAGCGATTAAAAATTATATTCAAACGGGATTCGAACCCTGACCCGATTACTGATGTGGTGTGTAAAAACAAAGTGTACTATCAGCCTAAACATAATCACTAAAGGCTATATTAGGTACCTAAGACAGTATTAGTACATATAATGTAAACATTGAACGGATCACAGGGGTCACACTGGTGACCTAGGAACATTTCATAAAAGTAATTACAAGTAGCAAGACAGTTCAATACGACCATTTGGTGTATGAGAAGACAGTCTTTGAATCCATACATTTTCCCCTCTGTAAAAGATGTTTCGTATTGTCTCTTCCTTCCTTTTTCTCCACACATTCCAAAATCAGAAACTTTAGTTGAGATACATTATGTTGTTCTTCACTGAAATATGCAGCGATAGCAGACTTCATGTTCTTTGTGCGGATGTTGGACTTGTGTTCTGTCATTCTTACTTTGATTCTTCTCTCAGTTTTTCCGACATATACCTTTCCAGAAGGGCATTTAAGTAGATATATAAGGATAGCAGTATCACATGTGGCCGTCACCTTCAGTTTTATTTCATGACCCTTCATTGGGTGGTTGATCTTATTGCCTTTGATGATATTATTTCAACTTCCGCAGTTTAGACATGCTCTTGTTCCTTTGTGCACCTTAATTGCTGGTGGTTTCTGTTTCAAAATTTCTCCAATATTCTGACCTCGTGTGTAGGCAAATAGAGGTGGTTGCGTGAAAGCAGTATTAAAGTCAAGTTCCAAATTGAGTATCTCCCAATGTTTCATAATGATCTTTAAAAAAGCTTTATTTCCTCCGTGCATTGGATTTTGCTTCAGTATTGCCGCTGTGAATATGCTTACAAAATTTGAATGAAAACAAGGACATTCAAAAAAGAAAATATGGAATAAAAATGAAATAATTTGCATTATGACCTAGTGTGGAATCCTCATTCCTTTACAGAGGAGACAGAATGTGCCTACAGGGATGCAACTAATGCACCATTAGGAGCACGTACTTGATTATATTTTAGACGCCCACGGACGGTGGACGCCACCTGTAGAGCACCTAAAAAATTTGAGAATACAACCGTATAAATGGATAAACAAAGTTCTTAAACGAAAGGCTGTGCACCTAACTCAATAAATATAAAACCACAAGGACGAAAATATGCAAGTTGCAGTAATCGCAGGGAATTATGGGATGCATCTTGCGCGTTTCAGTGAATACTTCAGTAGCAACTTTCCAGGCCATGATTTGATCCTGCAGGTTCTTGACGCAGCCATATCTCTTGTTTGTGGCTAAAATGTCCCCGTGCTTAACCTGCTCTCCGTGCATGCGTACACCTCCTGGTCTGTGCTCGGGATTTCATGTTTTCTGTATTCTCCAGGCATGGCAGGAGCCAGGTTCCTCAAGGGCTGTGCAGTCTAGGCCCCAGACACAGGCATGAGTGGTGGGGGAGGCAAATCGAGCTGCTTCTGGGGCTTGAGCCACCTCGTCAGCAGCAGTGAGGGAGTCTGATGGCACTCCCGGTGGGACCCACTTCGGGCTCAGCAGGTCTTCATTGTGTACCAACCACTGGCCAGATGGGAGCCCATAGAGAAATCCTGATTCAAGGGAGTGGCCCCATGCATGTCCACCCCCCCCCGAAATCGAATTGTATAATGTTGTGCAGACCCCCCAGGCCCTCACTCATCTGGGGAGATTGGACAGTTAGCGGGGAAGTTCTATGCACTTGTTTTCACATTTCTTTTCTCAAAGAAGAAAACACTTTATTATCTTCATATCTCTGCCCAGGTTCATCTGTTTTTCATCATCTTTGGCTAGTTGTGATCCTGGTGGTCAGCCCTAGCTCCTAGATGTGTTTCCTTCTGGCCTCATTAGGGTGCTTTGCATGGGATTATGGATTTCTACTAATCCCTGGGCCAGTCCTGTCCTCTGCTTGGCTTTTGGTGCCCGTCTCTTGCTAGTGGGGGCATCTTGCACAGCCCTTCTGCAACCAGCCAGCAAAGCCCCTTCTTTGCTACAGTTCCGTGGCTCCAGAGTCCCCAGGTGTCTTGAAGGTTGCCTATGTGTGACTAGAGTCCAGGACCTGACTGCATAAGTCCTAGTGAAACAACCCAGGGTCCCCAAGCAAGTCCTTTACCCCAACTAGTCCTCAGGGCGGATAAGGAGGCCAGTGCCACTGGCCTTGGAGTGACCGATCCTAGTCCTGTGGGTTAATTGGAGTCAACGTCCTTAGTCCATCCCAGCAGGGCATCATGTGGCTTCTCCTTCCAGCTATGCATCCATTCACTGTTGTTGCTCCCAGGTCCATGGTCTTCCCAACTGCCTCTCCCTTGTGTAGAGTTTTTAAGTGAAGGTGAAAAGCTTTAGGGGCCAGTCACAAGTGTCCAATCCTAGGATGCCACATCATTCCTCCACCCCTGTCCCAACCCTTCTCCACAGTATTCTGGGACAATCCAGAATGTCCACTCAAGTTGCCTCTGGTATTAGTTCTTCAGAGAACCTCTCCTTTGCCCCAGCTGACACAGTGTTCTGATCCCTTGGTCACATAAGCAAATGTATTAGTCATCGCATTAGATCCAGAGACAATTCAGGAAAATTGCGACACTAAAACGTTCAGAAGGATTCTGGCTATAAAATATATTTATCTGAATCTGAAGCTATGGTCTGGACACTAATTAAAAGCCATTAGCAGATCAAATATACAAATACATATACCAAGCAAGACTGAATATTGGTATCAGACAAACTATTTGAGTAAATGGACAGAGATTAATCACAATAATGATCTAAATCATAATCTTCCAACTTTATTAAAATTATCACACTGCCTAAGCTAGCTACCTAAACTGCTCTATCTTTTTCAACTACATCCGGTCTAAATTATTTATTTGTTTTTTGAAATATTGGAAAAATTGAGTGGACAGTTCCAAATGGCAAAATAAGCCCTCAGGTCTATATGACACTGATCCCCAATGCCCCCAATAGTTTCCCCACTGTCAAGACCACATGGGAAACCTGGGTGGGACCCTTCGATGAGGCAGATTGAGGGGTGCTCGGATGGCTCAGAGGACCCAGGCCGTTTTGGCAAGTCTCTTACTGATACAGCTTGACTACCTACACACCACATACTACATGCCACTTCAGCTGTGTAAGGTCCCAGTCTTCAGTTGTTTTCGATATAGGGACATAGGTGCTGAATTCTATTTTATGGTGTGGTCTTGTCTATGTGTCACCCCTTACTGGCAAGAGCTAGGGGAGTAAGTGTCAAAACTACTGGGAACCAACCTGGACCTGACTCCTGGAATGGCATTGTTGAGTATACTAGAAGAGGCAGGCAGTTCTAGGGTATAACTGACACTCATTGGACTGGCCACGCTTTTGGCAAGAGGGGCAATGCACGCTGCTGGACTCATCCCCGATCCTCAACGATACAGGCCTGGCAACGAATGATGGACTGGTGTGCCAAGCTGGAAGATCCAATTTACAGAGCACAGGGAAGCCCCTAGAACAACCTGAATATTTGGGGGGCATGATGGGAACATTCTGGTCTGCTTGCAGGGTTCAATGCTGTGTGCAACCTAGGTTTGGATGGGCGATGAATGGAATTTTAGTTAAGTGGTGAGGGTGCAGGCTTGGGTGGGACCCATGATAATGGCTGTTCAGAGGTTGCTATTTCCTGTAAAAGGCAATACAAATGGTAAGCAAATGGCAAAATAAGATTTCAAGAATCTTTAGAAAAATTAGATGGAGACGGTTGGAACTGCCTTTTAATAAATACCATCGGGTAGCCTTTATCCCAGATGTTTAATTTCTGTTGCAAGCGACCTCACCAACCTTGTCAGTGTGCGCTGCTCCCCTGCTGCGCAGCTCCATCTGGTAGCTGTGTGCCCTTCTGCGCTCCTGTGTTAGTGGCCCTCCTCCACCTAGGGCTCCTGCGCCTCATCCCTGGTGATCCAGTGGTGAGCATTGTTTATATTTCTATTGTTCTTCTTTCTTGTATTTCTCTTATTCAATTGTATTTCTCTTCTGATGTTATTTCTCTTGTTTTACTGGGTTTCTCTTTACGTGACCTTTTTCCTTCTGTACTGTTTTCAGAACCCCCTTCCTTTCCAGTCGCACTTCCCACCTTTGCTGCTGCCTGCACCTGCCGCTTACCCCCTTCCAAGGTTGCTTCCCACCTCCCAGCTGACCAGCATCTCCCACCTTTCCACCTTCCCACCACTACTTAATTGCAGCCGCTGAGTGGCTGTGCGCAGCAGATGCGCCGCTGGTGCCCCGAAGGCAAGTCTGTCCGCACTATCCGCATCCGGACCGCACACTGCGCCAGGGACCCTGGTCCCCTCACCGCTCCGATGCCAACTTCCTCCGCACCATCAACACTGAACGAAACACTGCCTGCCACCATGCATCACCGAACGACACCCAAGGACCATTCGCCTGCCGCAACTGCATCTTCTCCTGCCTATACAAACCAGACTAACTTACCGCATGACCCTCAAGAACAGAATCCAACAACCTCAGCTGCATCCTACTCAACACCCGCTCCCTCAAAGACATGCCATGCAGATCTGGGACCTATTCAACCCCATCAGCACCGACATCACCTTCTTCACAGAAATGTGGATGTACAGTACATCGCAACCAGCATTCCTGACGGCTACAAAATCATCCACAAGGACTGCACTAACTGGCTGGGAGGAGGCATCACCATCATCTACAAAAACACCCTCTGCCCCACAACCAAGCCACTCACTCGACTTGGAACACCTGGACTTTCATATCAAGACCAACCCGAACACCACCCTCCAGGGCACCCTCATCTACAGATCTTTCAGAGCCTGTCCCCCTTCAGCAAAGCCATAGCCAACTTCATCACTCGCCACCTGCAGACGGCTCGAGAAAAGATGGAGAAGCAGTAAGACCCTTGCAGACCACACAGCTTTCAGAACCGCCATCACTGCAGAGGCACCACCTCATCAGAACCACAAAGAAAACAGCCATACAGGAATGCATCAATGCCAACGCATTCAAAATCAAAGAACTATTCACCGTGGTCAAATAATTCACCAAACCCAACACAGAGACAGCAGACCCCCCTCCCAAGAACTGTGTAACAACCTCACCATCTTCTTCCACTGCAAGATCAAGGAGATCTATGACAGCTTCACAACCCAAGACCCATTCACCCCACCTGAAACCACTGCAACCACTGGCTCCAGACTCCAGCAGACCATGCCTAACTGGACCACACTCACCTCTGATGACACCCTCAGGATCATAAAAAGCATCCACTCCAGAGTCCCTTCCGATCCCTGCCCTCACCACTAGGCCTGGGCGATAAATTCCATTCCGCTCGCGGAATTTGTGAAATTTGAGTAATTTCGCGTTCCGCGGAGAACGCGAAATTGCCCAAAATTCTGCGTTCCGCATCTTCGCGAAATTTATTGCTTGTTCGCGTTCACAAAATGCGTGGTCGCAAGATATTTCCCCCTGAGCAAGCAAACAGCGATTGCGGACAGTAAAAAAACATTGTGAACAATCTGCGTGTTCGCGGAGATTTTTTACCGTTTCGCGGAGATTTGCATAATGCGATTAGTGAATTCCTCCCACCCCTACTTCACCACATCTTTAACTGTTCCGGCTCCTCCATCTCTTCTGATCTCTGCTGCACCATCAACTGCTCCATCGAGTCCGCCACCTTCCATGAAGACTGGAAACATGCAGAGTTAACTCCCTGGTGAAGAAACCCTTTGCTGACCCCACGGACCTCAAGAACTACAGACCCATCTCTCTGCTCTCTAACCAGCCTAAGTCATCGAGATGGGCATCAACGCTCAACTCTCTAAGTTCATCAACACAAACCACATCCCAATCAGGCTTCAGGAAGCAACCACAGGACTGATACTGCACTCCTTGCAGCCACGGACTACAGCCACACCCTCCTGGACAGAGGTGAAATGGCAGCACCCTCATCCTGCTGGACCTCTCAGCCACCTTCAACACCATCTCCCACCACACCCTTGGTGCAAGACTCCAAGATGCCGGCATCCGTGACAAAGACCTAGAATTGATCTCCTCCTTCCTCACTGGCTGAGCACAGAGAGTCAGGCTTTAGCGGTTCTACTAGAAACCCACAGAGATCAACTGTGAAGTGCCTCAGGGCTCCTTCCTGAGTCCCACTCTCTTCAAAATCTACATGACCCCACTTGTAGCCATTGTCAGAAGTCACAGACTCACCACTGTCTGCTGCACTGATGACACAAAGCTGATTATCTCCCTCACCGACGAGCTCATAGCCCCCAAGAGAAACTTCCACAACGGCTTGAAGTCAGTCACCAGCTGGATGAAGGACAGCTGGCTCAAACTCAACTCAGACAAAACCAAAGTCCTCACCCTGGGTTCCACCCCCTCCACCTGGGATAACTTCAGGTGGCCCGCAGTGTTCTGAACAAACCCACACCAATGGACCACGCACAAAATCTCTGCATCATCCTGGACTCCTCGCTCTCAAGTGGATCCCCTTCGAAACTGCAGAACATCCAGAATGCCTCTGCCAGCCTCACCCTGAACATCCCCCACTGCAGCCAAATCACTGATCACCTGAAAGGCCTTCACTGGCTTCCGATCAACAAAAGGATTACCTTCAAGCTCCTCATGCACGCCTACAAAGCCTTCCACTATGCCAGACTTGCATACCTCAACCACCGCCTCTCCTTCTACACATCCACCAGACATCTTTGCTTCGCCCATCTAGCCCTGTTCACCATCCCACGGATCTGCAAGACCTCAGCTGTAGGAAGATCCTTCTCCTACCCCGCGGGGAAGACCTGGAACTCACTGCCTCTACATCTCAGGCAATCACCATCACTGCCTCAACTCAGGAAGGACCTCAAGACCTGGCTCTTTGACTAAACTGCGGATCGACCCCCCCACAGCGCCTTGAGCCCCTTACGTGGAGTAGTTGTGCTTTACAAGAATCCTGATTGATTGATTGGTTTCTTATATGTGTGAGAAATAAAGATTTTCCATTACTACAGGTTGCTGCTCAAGCAAAAATCATAGAGACACCATATTTAGTCTGGGAATTTTAAAACAATTGTTGCAGGTATATACAAAATTGCATAATGAGGGGATTCAATAGATAAAAGAAATTTTAGAACGATGAAATTCTGAAAACATTAGTGTTCACAATGATTTCTGGATAGAAACACTTAACTGTACTCATAATACGTTTAATTGTGCTCGAAATCATCATAGAAATGTATTATTCGACTTCATACATATGTATTATAATTGTGCCCCAAGAGTAATAAACTGCGATTTTAGTAATAAGCTCAGAAGCTTTGTGAGGGGGATGTTAGGATATTTCTGTGATAAATCATCTCCCAAAAATTGTTTCAACATTAGCTGTACGAATATCTTAAAGAAAAGAACCAAAACAAGAAACACAACAGACATGAAGACATTGTATTTGTGAAGAGCTGGCATCCTTGCTGTGGTTTGCCCTAACATTTTGCCCTCAGACCTCCTTCTTTTGTCGACTTCTTTTTTGCTGGCCTTAGGATTCTGCACACTTTAACACTGCTAACCAGTGCTAAAGTGCTTGCGCTCTTTACCTAAAATGTGGTAACATCGGCTTATTCTCAATTGGTTCATTTAGGCTACTTATAAGTCCCTAGTAAAATGCACTAGGAGGGCCCTGGACCTGTAAATTAAATGCTACTAATGGGCACGCAGCACTGATTGTGCCCTTTACCTACGTTGCCCTATAAACATGTCTCATGCCTGCCATTGCAGAGCCTGTGTGTGCAGTTTTAAACTGTTGCTGTAAGCTAACGCTTTCAATTGGACTACAAAGTTCTCCTAATACATCTTAAATAAAAAAAAATTATACATGTATTCATCAACATATATAAGTACACTTTTTCATAGGAAAAACTTCAGCATAAATTATTCTGTTTTACATCACAGAAAATGCATTTCTTCTGAAAAGTATATCAAATTCCTTTGTTCAACATCCATGGCCAACGCATTTCGGGACCAGTGTCCCTTCTTCAGGGGCTTACATCTACAAATAACAGGGAAAAAAAATCATGAAAACAATGTGCAGGGAGTCAAACCCTCCCTTTTGCTGAATACTTGTCAAATACTCGAATTCTGCTGCTTAATGTAGTGTTGTGTTCTAGTGTTCCGGCACCACGTGACCAGGGACACTAGGAGCGCGGGTGGCCATGTTTGGCGATGAGTAGCCCAGTGTGATCCTAGCTGGACCGTTTCCCCGGCGCTCTAAAATAAAGTACCTTCAATCACAACTGTTGGTGTGGGTGTGTCCACCTCATAAGTACCCCAATCGCCTCACAACAAATTGGAGACGAGGCTGGGGAGGACACGCCGACCATCGGGCCCACGATGCAGCGAACTTCCTCTCGGCGTGACGGAGGGGCCGAGAGTGAGCACAGCAGGGAAGCCACGAAGACCAGCGAACCGACGTGGGAGAGCATCGACACAGAGCAGAAGTGAAGCGCCGTTTCTGCAACGGGCAGTGCAGCCGATCAGTCATGCACTATGGGAGAGGAGATCAGCGGTACCGTGAGTACTTGGGGCCCCACCCCCACCGCATGTGCATGTCGGCAGCATGTAGTGCATGAGCCGCCTCAGCGCCCAGGATACCAGGGAGATAGGCACTGAGCCCAGTGTGCTCCTTCCCCACAGCCGAGACATTTTAGAGTGGTGGCAGCAGGAGGAGCACGACCCTGCTCAGCCCCAAACACTGAAGGGACACATCACTGCACAGAGCCCCCCTCACAGAGTAAGGGGTTACTGACACCAAGGACACTCACCCAGGGGTGCAACTGAGCCCCTTCCAAAAATGAGAGGACACTGACGCAGCACCACCCTGCAGACAGCGGAAGCTGCTAAGCTTCAAACCAAGGGGGCAGAGGGAGCCTAGTGGACGCTACCCAGCCGGCCTCAAGCACCGAGCCACCTCAGGAGAAAGGGGAAACAAGGGGATCAACGCCGCTGATCTGAAGGAAAGTGGACCAGCTCACCCCAAGGGAGCAGAGCTAGCCAGTGAAGCACCTCCCCAGTCCAACTCATACTAGTTAAGGTAGCCCCTACAGGCACGTCTCAGCAGCGCGAGAGCCCAGTCGCAGCGGGACCAGGCACCACACGATCTAGAATCTGCGAGCACGCCGAGCGACCGTTGGACGCCTGACCCTAGCGCACCAGGTTCAAGGCGGTGGGGGTGAGGAGCTAGGGACCTAGGACGGGGCTGCAGGCCCCCTAGACCAAAGTGCACCAGGGAGCCCTCCGCACAGGGCGGACGAAGCATCACCAAGAAGGCAAGCCACCATGTGCGCCCAAACCTTCTCTCTCACTAACCCAGTCCCCTTTCTACCAAAACCGGGGGAGCCGGCCATGAAATGGGAAGATTGGAAGGAATACTTCCTGAACTACGTGTAGACTCTGGAGGACGAAGGGGGTGCAGTATTCCCGTGCACACAGAAAAAGAAGATCCTACTGCACAACTTGGGTCCAGAAGGAATCACGGGGTACATGAACTTGGTGAAAAAGACCAGACCGGAAGGAGGCGACAATGTGTTCCAACATGCCATAGAGGACTTAGAAAGTCATTATTAGCCAGTGGTGTGCATAGCAATTGACCGCTTCAACTTTTTCCAAAGGAAACAGAATACGGTGGAATCAGTGGACGACTATGTGGTGGCGTTGAAGAGACTGGCAATCACCTGAAAATTTGTAGTACTCCACTATGACTTCATAAGGGATCAAATCATCATGCATACGGTGAACATGTCGATACAGGAGAAGTTATGGGTCAGCGGAGAAGCTCCCCTCAAGGAGATAGTGGCCATGGTCAAAAAGATAGAACTCTCTAAGCAATGTGCGGAAGCCGCCAAAAAGGAAAATGCCAGTAAAGCAACAGTGAGCAAAGTAACAGACGCCATCCCCCAAGAGCGTAAGCAGCTGTTTAAAGGAGGCTCTAGGCAGCTCAAGAAATATCCACCCAAGACAGCTATGTACCGGAAGCCTCAAGGGGAAGACAAGAACAGTTGCTACAGGTGCGGCAGCCAAGCCCATGCACCCAACGATAAACGATGTCCCGCTTTCAGAGCCAAGTGAATGTACTGCGGGGTCATGGGACACTTCGAGAAGGTCTGCAGACGCAACCCCCGGAAAACATCAGTCAAGTATGTGGCGCAAGACTCAGAGATGGAAGAGGGGGTCGGCGAAGAAGACGATGGAAGCGTGTTGTGTATAGACTGTTCCCGGACACGAAAACCATTGTGCGAACTTTCCATAGGGGAAGTCCAACTAGCAATGGTTGCTGACTCTGGTTCCCCATATACTATCATACAACGCAGCATTTGGGAAAGAGACTTTGCGCTGGCCATAGGTTTACACCTCCTGGCTCCAGACATTCATCCAGTTACCTTCGTAGGGGAGCCCATACCCATGGTGGGGTATCACCCCCTACAATTCGAATTCAAGGCTGCACAGCGGAGGGGAAGCTCTACGTAGCGGAGAGAGGACCCTCGGTTCTAGGATTGGTGGATCAGGGAGAACTTGGAATTCAACTAAATCCTGGATGCACTACACAAGTCTTGATGACGAACCCTGCACAGGCCTATGAAGCAGATAAGTGGAAGGCAGAGTTCCCGACAGTATTTGGAGGGACCATTGGCAAGTTGACAAAGTTCACTCACAAGATTTACCTCAAGGAGGGGGCCAAACCAGTGAGCCACAAAGTACAGAACATTCCCTTTCAATGCAGGGAAGCAGTGCTGCAAGAATTACAACGCTTAGAAAACAACAGATTAATTGAACCAATTTAGAGCGCAGAATGGTTGGCGCCCCTGATCGAGGCCAGGAAACCCAGTGGTAAGGTATGCCTCTGCATCGACCAGCGGGAGCTCAACAACAACATTTTAGTGGACAAGTTCCCATTGTCCAGGATCAGTGAGATGTTGGCTCTGACGAAGGGCATCAAATGGTTCTCCACCATAGACCTGACCTTGGCTTATCACCAGATCTCACTGCACCATTCGGGCAAGAAACTGACCATTCATTACACCATTTGGGTGCTACCAGTTCCGGCGGTTGCCATTCGGCCTAGCATCTGCCGCAGCGGTCTTCCAGAAGTTAATGCATAAGCTCTTCAGAGACACGGAAGTGGTGCAGTATTTCCAAGATGACATCCTAGTCATGGGAAGGAACAAAGCAGACCACAACGCATAGCTCTTCACAGTACTGCGCATCCTACTGCAGAATGGCCTAACCGCGGAATGGGACAAGTGCAGGTTTGGGGTCTCATCAGTCACGTACCTGGGCCATTAAAAAAGCGACAAGGGAATCACACCAAAACATGCAAATGCGAGGGCTATAAAGGATGCACCCACACCCAGGAACAAGGACTACGTTAGATCTTTCTTAGGAATGGCGGAATTCTACAGCAAGTTCATACCTCATTTTGCCAACAAAACACACAACTTGCGTCAGCTATTAAAGGATAAAAACGCTTTTACGTGGTCAGAGGCATCGCAGGAAGAGTTCAGGCAAATCAAAGAAAACATATGCGAAGCTGTACCCCTACATGGATTTGACCAGCGAGCCTCACCACGGACGCGAGCGACAAAGGACTCGGAGCAGTCCTGATGCAGAAGGTGAATTGATGACGTTCAGCTTCGCGTCTTGGTTCCTGGCCCGAATGAAGAAAAATTCAGTGTAGTGGAGAAGGAGATGCTAGCAGCAATTTTGGCAATGGAAAGATTCCGCCAATCCCTGTGGGGCTCAAGATTTCTGCTCAGAACGGATCACAAGCTGTTAGTGAGAGTGCTCACGTCCTGTGGAAATGCAACGGCCACGCCTCGCATTGCGAAAATGACCCTGCGGTTACTAGATTATGGTTACGATGTTGAACACATTCCAGGCCCCCTAGAACAAAGTGGCCGATTTTCTTAGCAGGGCAGCAGCAATGGAGAACGCACCGATGCAAACGGAAGAAGAGGATTACACCATAGCATTCATGGAGGACCAAGAGGCAGTCATAAGTACACAAGAATGGAGAACGGCATACGAAGAGAACACAAATTTCACAGCAGTCAAACAGTTCATAATCACAGGGTGGCCGAAAAAGAAACACTTGTACACAGAACAGCGGAAGTTTTATGAAGTCCAGGATGAGCTGTCGGTAGGAGACAACGAGATATTCGTGCTAAGGAGAGACAAAGTGGTACCTCCAGGCCGATTGGTAAAACGGTTGCTCACTATACTGCACGAAGGACATTTGGGAATAGTAAAAACGAAACAGAGAGTCAAACAAGCCTACTGTGGCCTGCGTTGGACAGCCAGGTGGAGAGACATGTCAGAGACTGTGCACAGTGCAACAACGCAGACTAGACACAGACCACAATGCCACCATCGTTAGGGAAGTTCATAACTCCAGTTTATCCATGGGATGAATTATCAGTGGACATATTGGGCCCCATATTAGATGCACACAGTGTACTCAAGTATGCTATTGTGCTCGTCGACCGGTATTCCAAGTGGCCGGAAGTTGAGATATGTGAGAGCGTGGACACCGACGCAGTACTGGCCTTCCTTACTTCCACATTTCTGAGAGAAGGGATCCCACGGGTCATAACATGTGACAATGGACCCCAATTCACGTCCTACAAGTGGAATGCATTAATGGACCGCAATGGAATA
Organism: Lissotriton vulgaris; assembly: GCF_964263255.1. Taxonomy (NCBI): domain Eukaryota; kingdom Metazoa; phylum Chordata; class Amphibia; order Caudata; family Salamandridae; genus Lissotriton; species Lissotriton vulgaris. The sequence goes on from NC_141685.1 coordinate 1,251,729,321, forward strand.
CAGACTAAACACACTCCGGTATATCATCCAGCCGGGAAGGGCAGAGTCGAAAGATTTAATAGAGTAATAATGGGATCAATTCAAGCAGCCATCAATGCAGGGAAGAATTGGGAGGCAGAACTCAAGTGCACAGTATGGGCTTACAGAATTACTCCCACAAACACCGGATACAGCTCATTAAAAATATTGAGGGGGAGGGACCCATTTACCAGGGACAATGTGGCTTGGAAACAAGGCACAGTACAAAGCAAATGGTCTCCGGCTGTGGTGCGCAGCAACCTGGAAAAAGCGCAGAAGATATATATGGACCACTACAACAGGAGACACAACGTCAAAGACACATCGCTGGAAAAGGGGGAATGGGTCAGAGTGAAGCTCACTCAATTGAAGTGGAAAGGTGACAGCAAGTATAGTACGCTCCTACAAGTCAGAGGAATTTACACCAGGTCTGCCCAATTGAGCTATTGGAAGATATGGTCCCAAGACAGAATGTCCAGGTATAACAAAGTGATGACGTGGGCCAAGACAGAAGTGACACAACCAGAAGGGAGCAATTTGGGGAACCTGGAGGAGGCCGTAAATGACAGAGACACAGAAACACCCAGCAGTGGCACGGCGCGTACCAATACGGAAGAGACAAACACAACCAGAACACAGGAGAATTCAGAAGACACAGAGCAGCAGGCACGACAAGAAGACCAAGGTACGAGTGGTTTACACACACGAGTTTCACCACAGAAGGCGCCCAACGATGCCACACCCAGTGGCAGCGGAGACACAAGGACACACACCCCTTCGAGACATACACGCATTGGCAGGACCGTGGTACTGCCCAAAAAGTATCGTGAGTTCGACATGAAGACTTAACCATCCTTCAGCGTGAACCTTCCTAGACTATAACCATGTTGTTTTGCATTTCTTTTATTATTACCAATAACATGACGCTTTCTGGTTTTGCTTAAAATATTGAGCAGTAGAATTCGAGGATTTGACAAGTATTCAATGAAAGGGAGGGTTTGACTCCCTGCACATTGTTTTCATGGATTTTATTTCTGTTATTTGTAGATTTTGTTGGTCTCGATATGCATTGGCCATGGTTGTTGAACAGAGGAATTTGATATGCTTTTCAGAAGAAATACATTTTCTGTGATGTAAAACAGAATAAATTATGTTTGAAGTTTTTCCTATGAAAATGCGTACTTGTATATGTTGATGAATACATATAAAAAAAATATTTATTTAAGATGTATTAAGAGTACTTTGTAGTCCAATTGGAAGCATGAGCTTACAGCAACAGTGCACAGTGGTCAAGTACAAGTACTTGAATTCAGTTCATATAATTAGCTGACATCATGTCCGCCACTGTAGCATGCTAGATATTGTCACTAGATTACGATTATCTTTATGAAAATAGGGAGTGCTCCACTTTTCAAAAACAGAGCTTGCAGTTTTAAACTGACATATTGGCCTGGCAAGATAAACATCTTGCCAGGCTCAAATCTTCCTTTTTAATGCATATGAGTCACCTCTATGTTAGGCCCTGCACAGCTCAGAGAGCAGGGTGCAATGTATTTAAAAAGCAGCACACCTACTTTTAAGTTTTACATGCCCTGGTACTGAAATCACTCAATCAATCACAGTGCATTTAAAAAGTACAACAGCTACCTCAGGGGAGGTGTCCCGCGGCTCATGCGGCTGACAGCAGAAATCAGCGTAGGAATACTACATCTTCGAAAAGAGAATTCTTTACAGCCTGAACTCTTGTTCTGACTTTATCAAGCACATAAGGCAAGGCGTTCCAGAGTTTGGCTGCCCTGACCAAAAAAGACCTTCCCCCTTGGCACTCTTTGACATATCGTGCCACATGAAGCAGACACAAGTGCCTAGATCTCAGAATGTGATCCTGATGATAAAGGCTGAGTCTCTGCTGAAGATAGTTGGGTCAAGGCCTCTTGTGGCTCTAAAGGCCAAGGCCAGGGCCTTGAACTCAATCCTCTGAAGGACTCTTAAATTTATTTTTCACTACTGCAAGGCCTATCCTTCCCATATGATACTATTAAGATTACCTCATTACCATTTAATAGTGTAATTCTCAAATGGGAAAATGTAGTATATAAGCATATATAATACCCTCATGGGTCACGTTTGTGCTATATAAAGTGTTATAAATAAAAAAAAAAATAATAATTGGTTCATGTCCAGTGTCTCTGGAATCCTAATTTAAAATCCTAACTTATTGTGAAGTTTGATTTAAAATTTCAATTCGGAAAATTTGACTTTGAGAAAGTTGGCATTTTTTTGTTTTAGCTATTTGGTGCCTGTAGCCTGTCCCAAGTCACATGACGCGTTGTAGTTGGCAGATGGGCTTTGTGTATTCCTCCTAAACAGCCATACACAATGGGAGCGTAGGTGTGTCTCAATGGGCAATCCCTGGCAGGATGAGAGGGAGGAGCTGGGCATAGACTCACTTAAACCTGAATAGGCTGTGCCCTGTCCACTCAGAAGGGGTTGCATGACCCCTGTAGTAAGTCTGGAGCCAGGGCAGGAAGGGAGGGCATCTGTGCACTTCAAAGGCATGTCTTTGAAGTCTCCCCTACTTCAAAGGCACCGTTGATTTTAAGTACTGGACCTCACACACCACCACCTCAGAACACTTCTGGCTCCATAGATACTCTGCCAGGAAGAAGGACTGCTGCGCTGCTGAAAGGACTACCACTCTGCTGGACTGATACTTTGCTGGAATCCTGCTTTACTGTGCTCACATGCTGCCTGCTGCCCTCGTGCCTGCTGAGAAGAACTGGACCTGCATCTCCTGAATCTAAAACCCAGAGTGACTCCAAGGGTTAGCTGGCTGGCCTCCTGATGCAAAGCTTCAGGGACATAACAGGCTTCCAACAACCTTGCATCTGCCCCTGGACTCTGCCATCTGTGAGTTTAGCTTGCCATGTGGTGCTACTCTAGTCCTGGATCCTTGGGAGTGTACCTGAGGTGCTTAGAAGAGGAACTGGCACATGTTCTCTGCTAGGTGGCGCATCCCCAAGCCAAACCTATGCATATCTTCTGCTCAGCGGTGCATTCTAGAGCAGACCCATTGCACCACCACTGCTGTATGGATTCGACCCAGCACAGAAGGCCTGCATCGCTCTCGCAGACCTCGGAACCGATGCCTCACCAAAAGTGCAGTGCATAAAAGTCCACATCCTCTCATCACTTATCGATGGCAGCCTCCACGACGATGCCAGACTCCAGATTGCAGCCTCACAGCTCTTGGGAATGGACAAGTCGTCTGCTGCGCTTAGCATCCCTGATGCCAGGACTTCGCATCTCAAGCCCTATCGACGAGTTCCTCGCCGAAGACGCAACAGGACCTCACTTTGCAGCCTCATCACATCTCGGAATTGACGCATCCCCTCGCTTCTTTTACCCAGATTGAGGCAACACTCTGCAACCATGATTTAAGGTACTTGGTTTAGTGGACTTAGCAGTGTTCCTGTAGTCAGCCTGCTCTGTATTGCGGCCGGTTTGAACTAGTGACTCCGTCCCTTTGTGCTTTTCGGTTCTATCTAAACGTAAAATATTTTAAATTCAATATCTCCGGTTTTACTGACTGGATTTTTGCCATTTCAGTTTTGTTTCAATTATAAAATTAAGCTTTATATTTTTTAAACCTGGTCTGGGATCCTTGTAGGTGTATTCACTGTTTTACTGTTTGAAGTGTTGCACTAATACTTTACCCATCGCCGTTAAGTCTGACTGCTCTGTGCCAAGCTACCAGAGGTTGAGCACAGGTTAATTTGGGGTTTGGTTGTGCCTTACCCTGACTAAGATTGTGGTTGCTGCTTGACTAGGGTTCATATCCCTGTCAACTATCAACCCACTTTCTAACAGTATGGTAATGAGACGCACAAAGGTTGAAGGAGGGCAGCAACACAGCACTTATGGGGTAGTAGGAAATGTCTAAAGTGGAATATGGAAGGCAGTTCTCAGGGATAGTCAGTAGATGATTTCCATAGGGTAATGGAGCAGAGGAAAAAGTAGATTGGGATGCAAAATGGAGAGTGTTTTTCATGGAAGGTCAAGGGGTCAAGGGGTGCAAGTGGAAGACTAGGGGAGCTGGCAGGCAAGAGTTAGAAAGGAAGAAGGCAGCAGAGACCAGCATGGAGGCCACTACACAGACTGTTCTACTGATCATCACTCATTTGGGTCTGTAGCTAACCTGAGGTCAATGATAGAAGTGTGCAGCCCCAGGGGTTGACCCGGTCCCCACTGCTGCTGGCTGTAGAGAGGGAGCAAGCTCTACCACAATGCAGATACCGGTTGCCTGTGCCACTCTCATATTACATAAGCACTCCCATACTGATTGGGATCAGTGTGTCCCAGGTATTGCGCCCACAAGGAGGAGGGAGCACAGAGACGCACTTCCTGTCAGCTAACTCAGCTAATCTCCCTCATGCTTTTGTCGACCATGGAGTCTGTGGGCTGTGTGTCAAACACCCCCTACATCCACAACGAACACCACTAGCTACGAAACCAACCTCTGTTCGCCGTTTATTTAACTACCCCGATAAAAGAGGAAACCACTTGAGGCCCAATGGCACATAGCATGGAAGAGCACCTTGAGAACTACAGAGCCCAAAGATGTATGTGTTTACAGTGAACAATGGTGTTAGGCAGTGCTGCAGAGCAAACAATGGGGCATATTTACAGGCCCCTATCTCCACAGGAATGTCACTGTGGCAATAGGGGCTTTGCCTAATTTACAAGGCAGTGTTAAGCCACTTAACATGGCGTAACGCTACCTTGTAAATAAGGCCCCCTTTCTCTCTATACTTAGTGTGAAAGGGGTGGGCAATGGGTGTTACAGTGGGCGTTCCACCGCAACACCCATTGATTTTGACTAAGCCCCATATTTACAAGGCCGGCGTAAATATTTAGCAGTGCCAAAATTAAGACCAGGGAAAACCTAGTCTTAAGCAGGTGCACCGTGGAGAAGTGTTTCATTTCTCCTCGTTTTTGCTGTTTCTACGTGTGCTACATTGTGCAGCTCACATAGAAACAGCAAAAGGCGTTTGATTGTTTATGTGCAGGAAAGTGTCCCTTTATGCACATTAACAATCAATAAAAAAATTAAGTTTTGCAACTTCTATGTGAGCTGCATTAAGCAGCACACATAGAAGTTTTAAAACGCCATGAATGATTGTTTATGTGCAGGAAGGGAGACGTTCCTGCACATAAACAATCAATACCCCCAATGCAGACACCCTTGCACTATGGCGCAAGGCTGCTTGCGTTGGTGCTAGACAGCTGAATTCAGCGCCAGTGCTAGGAGAAAGACATGGGTGTGCCGCATTCTTGTGAATACGGCACATCCATCCGTTTTCAGAATGAGGAAGCGTGGCTTTAGCAATGTTTGCTTGACGCCACGCTTCTCCATTCTGTTGTAAATATGCCCCAATATTTTCAAAGCTGAGCAGAAAGAGAGACAGAGAGAAAGAGATAGAGAGAGAGAGAGAGAAAGAGAGAGAGAGAGAGAGGGGGGAGAGAGAGAGAGAGAGAGAGAGAGAGAGAGAGAGAGAGAGAGAGAGAGAAGTGCTAGCTTCCTAACTGCCCAGCTGGCCAAAGCAACACCAGGACGACATATGGAAAGATGTTGTTTCACTGCAGGTAGCAAGAAGCGCCAGCTGCTGTGCGGGTAGTGTGATGATTTCCAGAGCAATGGCGTGGTTTCTGTCTTTGCAGCTGCGAGATATCGTATTATAATTGGCACAGTATAACTTTCAATCTCACATGAATGGCAGACCGTTTTTTTTAGCTTGTTTAGTGAGCATGCTTTTTGCACATATGGGACAAAGGTTCTGCCTTCCTCTTGTAACAACCTATTAGTCAGGTGTGTCTTTGTTAGGAACAGTTGAAAGCATTGAAAGGAATTATTTTCTGGACCACTCACCAAGCAAATTCCAAAAATGTATCTAGCCACCAAGTGCCATGGGCTGATTTAAAATGTGATGTACTGTCATTCTAACCTGTGCTTGAAGAGGGCTCACTCCATCCAAACAATGGCTAAGAGGGCTGTCCAGAAGCCAGTTTTTATAATTTAGATATGTATGTATGTGCATCCCTGTAGCCAGACCTAAAGATTCAAAGAATGTGTTTATATTGGGAGGGTGGGCACATAAAAGAGAAAATAAATGCCTGGACTTTAGAACTGCCTGTAAACCCAACATTTTGTTATACCTTAATTTTTACCTATTTTCCATCATATGGAAAGGCAGCCTGATGAAATAAGTGAGGCAAAACTACATGTTAAAGAAATGACAAAATGCCTCTTTCATGAAAAAGGTATGCTTTCATGGAAACGGCATATGTGATCAGGAGAAAGGTAGGAAGGCAGGAGGGCAGGATGCATAGGATGGTGGAACATGTAGCTGGGGTAAGAGAAAAATAATAAAGCTAAAATTGAAAAAGGAATAAAGTGGGAAGGCAGAAGAAGTAATGTATTAAAGAAAGGGGAATGGAGGTAAAAGAACAGAGTACAGTAAATGGGGAAAGGTAACCTGGGGAGGGTGTATAGCATGGTGTAAAATGTAAATATGGTGAGGAAGTAAAGGCGAAGTGGCGGCTCCTCCACTAAGGTGGAGGAGCGTCGTCCCACTGCTATTTCAGCAGTGCAAAAAATGAAAATAAAATGATAATTACAGGAAGTTATTATCATTTTATTTTTCTATGCGGGACTCAGAGCCAGGTCAGGGGGGGCTGGGCTCTGTGACCATAGCAGAGTGAGGAGTGGTTTGCACTTCTCTAAGTGCACATTATGGTTTGGCCCGCCCTCTTGGGGCAGCCAAACCTTCATGCGCCCTTAGCATGTTTACCACGGGGCTGTGAGAACATGCGGATGCTCCCAGGGACCACCTGAGCTGCCAAACAGGCCACTCAGACTAATCACGAAACTGCTCATGCAGCATCATGATCGGCTGGGAGAGTACAGGACCCTGGGTGCTTCCGGTGCTATGTAGCAGATAAAGAGGGCAGAGGAGAGGTGTGTGGCAAAGGTACGTTTTTTAAAAATCTAAAACCCACACAGTCCCACCCCACCACCACCGTTCCTTTAAAAAAACGAAGGGGAAAAAAGAGAGAGATGGAACAGGGGGAAAGTATAGGATGGAGAAATGTAGGAGGGGTAGAGGGAAGTAAGAAAAGTAAAATTAAAAAGGGGGAATAACAGGAAAGTAGAAGATGTATGTCTAGTAAAGAAAGGGAAGGGGGAGTGTAAGAGGGAAGATAGCAGAGAAGAGGTTACAGGATGGCAAATGTAGATCGGGTAGAGGAAGTATTAAAGGTACAATTGAAAAAGGAGTTAAGCGGGAGGGTTGAAGACATACTGGTGTTAAAGTAAGGGAATAGTAGGTAACAGAATAGAAGAGAGTAAAAGCGACAATGTATGAAGGGGTGGGTAATAGGATGGGGATATGTAAATGGATAAGGGGAAGTAGTAAAAGTAAAAAAGGAGTAAAGGGGAGTACCAGATGTAAGGGTATAAAATAAATGGATTCAGTTTAAAGGATGGGCGTAGCCTGGGAGGCTAAGATGGTGTCCGCGTCGTGCTGCTGAGCTCCCAGCTGCTGGTCCGGATTCCACCGCAATCCTAGGTGCTGATGCAGCTCCTTCCTCTGAACAGAGCTGCCAGTGTGCTCTGGGGCTTTGGAGGGACAACGTAGAGGAGATTCTGTGCTTTGTTGTGGTCACCTGGCCCACCTGAATTGCTGCAGCCTGCCACAGAGATGCCGGAAAGAGGGAAGCAGTCCCAAGGACAAGGCCTCCCTGTGGCACCACTGACCTCACCTTAAACTGAGATTCAGCCTAGCCTTCCCCGGCCACCTCTGAGGGTGGACTAGTATAGCGCTAGAAGCACTCTTGTGGTCTGACACCCTGTGATGACCTTTGACCACCATTATTTTAATTGACTTTGGTGTGTTTTTTTATCCTAGCCTGAATGTATAACGTCCTGCATATGCCTTGTTTCTCTTAAAGGTTTCTTCCTTGTAACGTTGCAGTCTTTCAGTGGGAACTGTCATGGAGTAGAACAGCCTTGCCAAAAACAGATCGTGTGAGATGTGCATTTGACAGCACGAGAGAGAGAGAGGTGTGGAATGTACTTTTTGGTCTCGAAGTGCAGTGTTATGAGCAGTGGTGCACAAATGCGCACTTTGTTGTACATTGATAGATGAAGTATGTGATGCTATAAGCAGTGGTGCACACATGTGCACTGTGTTGTACACTGTGAAGAATTATTAATTTCTTACTATTGCCTTTGACATGGCCTCATGTCATCCTGAATTCTGACTCTGCCTGGCTTGAGCTTCTCTGTGCCCGCAGACACGCATGCAATTTGTTTGGGTTAATCACATTCAAGTATTGTTTTTGTGAGAGATTGTTTAATGTACACTGTAAGGCTTTTGTGAGCTTTGTTAAGATAAAGGCTGAAATATGCCAGAGGTAGCGTGGGAACTCCTTTCTGCCATGGAATGGTTGTTTGGAAGATGGCCAGTCCTAGTAAGTTTCCTTGTGCAGGGAATCTTCCAGTTTGTGTTTTGAGACTATAAAGCTGAGGTTTGTTGACAGCTGAGTTTGGAGCTCACTTACAGAGTAGACCTACTGCTGTAAGACAAACGGAAACTGAGTCCTGGTCGAGAGTCCAAGCCAGCTGTGGACAGCCCCTCCCAGCGTGAATTGGCAAGGATGTCGAGTGAACGATAAGGTGAGGTGGCTTGTTTCTGACTAGTGCCATTGTGACCGTGGTTCCAATGGCTGTGGTCATTTGAGGTATTTGACTTTTGATTATTGCCATTGTGATGTGCGGCCAGTGGCTTTGATCATTTGAGGCATTTTCTTTGTTATATGTGAATGAGTGAGGAGCACATCCAAAGTAATAATTTGATGTATCTGGTTTATATATATCTTTCTTATCTCTTGCAGGACGTCCCATAATATTTGCTTGAGTATTAGCTCATATTATTTGCTGCTTGTTTGTTCATTAGTAGTATTCATGCATTTAACTGTTGCATCTTTCAAGTGTATTATTATTGCTTGTATATAACTATATATATCTATGTGTGTTTGACTGTTGTTATTTTGTCATATTGGAAAGCCTTTCTGTTAGAGAGCATTGCATCAATAAACCCCAAGCCTTCTTCGAAAATAGAGAGTCTTTGCATTTTGTACAATAAAACCATTTTCTTGGTGTTGTTGTGTTTTACATTTTGCTTTGCCGTGTTTGAACCACCATGTGAGAGATTCTGTATTATCTGAAAGGCGAAGTAAGACAACTAGGAGACCACCGGGAGCGCTGCTAGACGAGTGTTCCCGGGTGGGTCCAGGTCTCGTACCAAGAGCTTCCTTGCAGATGCTGCCTCAGCCACAGCACTGAGTCTCTCAGGCCCACTCAATACCTGTGCAGGGCTCAAGGAGAACTTACCTGCTTTGGCCCGGCTGTGTGACCCAACGGAATCCTTGCGGCCTGCCGCTGTGGCCCTGGGCACAGAGGTGCAGCTTTGGGGACTGGGCACTACTGTGGACTCCTGTAGTCTACACCTGACACAGAGCAAGTCTGTGACACTCTGCCTCTCGCCGGGAGCCTCTCTGCAGATGGGACCTCCATTATGGCAGGGTACTCCTGTGGCTTGCTTATCATACAGGCAGGACTCCGGAGGAGAACTTGCCTGCTTCAGTGGCCTGTCTGAATCCTGAAATCCTGTGGCCTACTGCTGCAGCCCAAAACCAAGGATGCAACTGTGAGGACTGGGTCCTACTGTGGACTCCTGTGCCGTTCACCTGATGGCGAAGAGCAACCCGCCCCCTCAAATGGACCCACCCAGCAGGAGTTGGTGGTTGTGAGGGGTCCTCCCCTGACAGTTCAAGGAGGAACAACTGGGACCGAAAAATGGGAGTTTCTGGGGCTGGCAGGGGCCCCAAGCAGTGGTTTGTGATACACTTCCTCAGACCCCAGCCTAAATAAGTGGGCCTTGGGCTGAATGCTCTCCTGTTTCTCAGTTTAACTGGGGCTTGCCTTCCACAATCGTCTTGCCAACCTGGTGGTGAGGGCTGCTGAATGCCACACTATCCTGGGCTGCAATAAGCCTTCCTCATCTCAGACCCAAGCCAAAATTGACAAATTTACAGCCCAGGCATCCTGCACCAAAGCAGCCTAGGAGAGGGGGCGCTAGGTGGTTCATACGCAAAATGGCGTGAGGCTCCTGCAGACTGGCGTATAAAATCCTGTATTTATCCAGCTAACTGGCCCTGATTGCAGCTTAAATGGAAGTCTAGCACAGCTGGAGATCAGCTGCAGCTCTGGTGCGACTTTTGGCCGACTTGGGTGAACTTTGCTCCGGTTTAAGTGTCACCAACTTTGAGCTGTGGGAGCAAGGTGAGAGGCGTGGTGTCCGAGGGCGGCGGCAACATCTACATAACCTCGTGGCTTGTCACGAGGCGCCTAGGTCTATTGGTGCGAACTGGGCAGCGACTCCATGGGCCCAACAGCAGACTGAAATCCTGCCCGGCGCTGCTGCTCTCTTTGCGGCGCCCGAGGAGAACGTGCTGGCAGCTGTCACCTGAGGCGGGCCCCGGGGGCTGGGAACGGCGGAGACAGCGGTAAATGGGGGGCTCAACGGCTAACTGAAATATTACCCACCGCTGCTGCTCTCTTTGCTACAAGGGACTTATTTCAGAAATTAGTCGGTCTGAATTGTGAGTTGTACATATGTAACACACTCAAATGTATCCACAGGATATCAATCTCAGTACATAATCGAAATAAATCGGTGGAAGGTACGAAGAGAACACACAGAGGAAGGAAATATATTCAGAAAGTTTATATTTACTCAAGTAACATAAAGTTGGGGAGACAAATACAGAAAAATGAATTCAAGCAATAGTAATGAACAGAGGTGAGCAATAGTTTCTCTACAGTTCACAACTAAAAACACCAACTCCTAGTGGATATAACAAACAACCAAAATTAATCAATAAAGAATGGTCTTGAGTTTGTGCCAGTGCAACGTTTCCGGAGATGATGGAAGTGTCGACGTTTCGGTCTATAGGGCAGTCGTCATGTAGACCATCATCAGGACAGAGTATTTCAATGCCGAAAAAACTCCCTATATAAAAATAATGGATCCAAATTATAAACACATTCTAATTAAAAAGTCGTTAAAATCATATATACGTAAAAAACTCCATGTGTCAACTGATAACTTAGTGTCTAATCTAAACCCAAACACATACCCCTTCCTGGTAGTGATTGGAGAGCTTTTTGAGTGCGCTACTGAGGTGTAGGCGCATCCCTGTAGTTGGGCACACTTATAGGGTTCATTATTGCGAAGCAAATGACTCCAATGGATTCATGAAAGTTCAGTTTCCAACTTTTATTTCATAAGTTCATTTCCTTATAGATTCATGTATCGTATTTCATGTATTCAACTTAAAGGCAGTTTTTCAAAAAAATGCTCCGATGCATTTCGAGCCCAACGGCTCTTCCTCAAGGAGCGCTGCGAAGAAACAGGATATAGCGCTAATCAATTGCCATTGTAAACGATAACATATGAAAACATATACATTGTATTGTAGTTAAAGAAAATATCGTTATCAACGAAAACATCACAGTAAAAGAAAACTTCATGCAACCATTAGGGTACTTGCTTGTGATGCCAGCGAGTTATACAACAGTGCATGGGTGGAGTGACATGTTTGTAAACGGGATCGTAAAGAAAGGGTGAACTTCGGTGAAGTGTGAATAAGGTGACTGTTCGTTCACGCAATTTATCACGAAGCATTAAGTCAAGGTCACGATACATGCGGGGGAATTACTATTCATTACAGTGCCGGTGGGAGGCTGGTTACCGAGTGTGCAGTAAAAGTAAAGATATAAACAAGCTGCTCGTTCATGACGAGACTTACGTAATAGTTTTAGGTTGGTGTCCTCATGGTGTCTGAGAAAACAAAAAATAAAAAGAATAAATTAATACTTGGTCGAGGTAAAGCAGGTCTCCTCGATATCGCCAAACAGTAGAGTCAGACTTACTGGGGCGGGTGAAGCTCAGTGGCGTCTCAGTGGAGTCTGCAGCGGAGTGTCAGGAACTTCGCGTAGTGAACGCGGAGTTTGGAGATTTAATCAACAGGGATGACAGACTAAATGGGGAGTTAAAGAGGAGCGGCCATCTTGGAAAAGGGTATATGTGGTGCATAATAAAAACCATTTACTGATTCTGTGTGAAACATAACAAAAGTTAAAATAGCCAACAAGCAAGAATAGGTAACAGTGTATCAACGATGTACCCGAGGGGTACTACAAGTAGCAGCTCAGTTCAATCCGGTTGTTAAGACCATGGGGTTTCAAGGATTGGAGTCTATAGATCCAAGCAGTTTCTCTTTGTAGGAGAATTTTGTTCAAGTCTCTTCCTTCAATATTTGGCACAGTTTCCAAAACAAGAAATCTGATTTAGGACACATTATGGTTGGCCTCATTAAAATGGGTGGCCACACTGGATTTCATATTTTTGATACGAATATTTGATTTATGTTAGTTCATCCTGATCTTTATTTTCCTGGTGGTTTTTCCGACATATATCATGCCACAAGGGCATTTAAGTAAGTAGATCAAGTTCGAAGAATTACAAGTGGCGTCTACATTCAATTTAATTTGGAAACCTCTCATGGGGTGGTTGAGGCTGTTCCCTCTGATAATGTTATTGCAATTACTGCAGTGGTGACAGGGGCGTGTGCCCGGATGTTTGACTGGTTCCTTTGTTGAGCTTGATAAAATTTCTTTGATGTTTTTGGAGCGAGTGTGAGCGAAAATGGGAGGTTCTTTAAATAGATCACCAAAGTCTGGTTCAGAGGATAAAAGGCGCCAATGTCTCATCACTATGTTTTTGAAGGATCTGCTGGATGTCGAGTATCTGGAGATTAACACCATTCTTTTGTCATCTTTCCTGATAGATCCTTTGAGGGCTTCTGTGTGGGGAACGACTGATGCTCTCTCAATGGCATTCTCTACTATTTCCTCAGGGTATCCTCTGTTTAAAAATCGGGTGGCCATGATTTTAGTCTGTTCGGTTGTGGATTCTGGATCAGATACAATACGTTTGATTCTGAGCATTTGGCTGAACGGCAAATGTCTTTTCAGAGAGTTTTGATGGAAACTGCTGTATAGTAGTGTGTTGTTGCGGTCAGTTGGCTTTCGAAAGAGGTTTGTCTGTAGACCATTTTCAGTTATTTTGATGAGTACGTCCAAAAACGTTATCTCTTTATCGTTGATGTTCCATGTGAATTCAATTCGGTCATCTTTTGAATTTAAATCCATAAGGGCTGATTCCAAATTTTGTCGGGAGCCTTTCCAAATGAGGAACAGATCGTCAATATAACGAACATAGAGTTTCAGATCGTTCATCAAAGTTTTATTCATGTAAATGTTATTGAGTTCAAAGCTGCCCATGTAAATATTTGCGTAAGCAGGTGCAGCGCAATTGCCCATAGCCATGCCGGACATTTGTAGGTACCATTTCTTATTGAACAAAAAGTAACTATGATATAGGGTAAATATCATGAGTTCCAGGATGAGTGTTTTGAGACGTTCCGAGATATTACTCAAGAGTAAGGCCTTTTCAATTGCTTCAATTCTGCCCTCAAGGGGAATACAGGTGTGTAGAATTTTGACGTCGGCCGTACATAGTATCAGTTGTTCATTCTCATCAATCTTTACGGAAAATAGTTTATTCAAGAATTCTGTAGTGTTTTTCATATGGCTCTCTAGGTGGGTAACCATAGGTTGCAGGTATCGGTCGATGAATTTACCGATCGGTTCATGTAAAGACCCTCTTGTGGAGACAATTGGACGAAAGGGGGGATTCATCAAGTCTTTATGTATTTTAGGTAGCATGGTAAGAGTGGGGCTCCTGGGATATTCCACTGTCAAATATTTTTTAGTTCTTTCATCGATGATTTCTTCATTGAGTGCTTTGTTGATGATTTTGCTTAGCTCAATCTTGTATTCACTGGTGGGGTTCCCATCTAGTGGAAGATATGTATTCAGATCCAAGACGTGTTCCGTAATCCTTTGGTTGTATAGATTAGTGTTAAGGATCACAAGGGCGCCTCCCTTATCGGCTTTGAGACATTTAATTGACTTGTTGTTAGCGATCTTCTTCAACGTGTCTAAGTCTTTGTTCGTCATGTTGTTGCGGGTTTTTTTCTTGAAGTTGATTTTTGAGATGTCTTGTCTCACAAGGGTTTCAAAGTTGTCTATGCTCTTATGGCTGGAAGGAGGCATATAAGTGCTGTGTGGACTTATACCTAACAGTAGGTCCGGTTTGGGTTCTGTCGGGGGGGTCTAATATTTTCTCAAAGAAGTGTCTTAAACGCAACTTCCGAGTGAATTTGAAGGTGCTTATTTCTAATTCCAAAGCATTAGTGTTGTTGGTGGGGATGAATGACATTCCTTTTTGAAGAGTTTTGATCTCGTGTTCCGTGAGTGTTGTATCCGAGATGTTAATTACTAACGATTCTTCCTGGATTTTGTTTTGGTTTTCGGAGGTTGTTGAGTACCTTCTGTGTCTTTTTCCAGCTCTCTTACCCCTCCTGGGTCGTCGGTTCTGTCTAGGCTTACTTCTAAAAAAGGCTCCGGTGTTGTTACATTTGTGTTGCTTGAGGCTTGTGTGGGTTTCTGGCCCTGCGGGTCCTTGGAGGTAGATGGTTCTGTCGGAGTCCTCCTTGGTGGGCGATTGGTGTTATCGCTCCCTGAAGAGGAGGTGTCAGTATATTGATTGTACAGTTTATTTCTACGACGTTGGGCGTAAAAGTCCGCCCACGTATATACCTCCCCTAATTTATAGTCCAGTGTGTCCCTGCGGAATTTTCGAATTTTTCTGTCATTAATTTCTTTTGTATGTTTGTCCAATTGTTTGTTAATTTCATCCAAGGTATCCTTTAGTTCCTCAGGGCTGATTGCCTCTTTTAATTCGAGTTCAATGGTTGTTATTTCTTGTGACAGTTCTGATAAGATCTCTGATAGTTCCTCAACAATCAGGAGTATCAGGTCTAAACTGCATTTATTGAGGATTGCGTTCCATCTTTCCAAAAATGCTTTCGAGTTCTTACAGAGCGAGGGTTTTAGAGCAATCCGTAGGCCACGGGGTATGCATAAGGCTTTGTGGTATTTATTTAGTGTGTTTGCATGTAATTTTTGATTGATCCGGCGTTTCGAAAGATATAACAATTGTTTGATACATTGTTCCTTTGTCTTGCTCGAGGGGGTTTGGGTTAAATCCTCATTGATGAGTGCATAGATCCTTGCAGTTTCTTCTGTATCAAATGCTAGTGTGCTCGCTCGAGCTTCAGTAGCCTTCGAAATCTCTTCATACTGCATTCTTGTGCAAGAAGGTGAGGCGTGTTGCCTGCCAGGGGGGCAGTAGTTTTAACTGTGAACAAGAGTGTTGGCACGGCGCACAGCTAGTTGTGTGATTGGTTTGGTTTGAAGATTTGAAAAAGTTAAACAAGGTTAAGGTGCTCTGGCAGGTGACGCAACTTTCCAACTGCGTCAAAAATTGTAAACTGGTTAAGTGCTCTACTGAGGTGTAGGCGCATCCCTGTAGTTGGGCACACTTATAGGGTTCATTATTGCGAAGCAAATGACTCCAATGGATTCATGAAAGTTCAGTTTCCAACTTTTATTTCATAAGTTCATTTCCTTATAGATTCATGTATCGTATTTCATGTATTCAACTTAAAGGCAGTTTTTAAAAAAAATGCTCTGATGCATTTCGAGCCCAACGGCCCTTCCTCAAGGAGCGCTGCGAAGAAACAGGATATAGTGCTAATCAATTGCCATTGTAAACGATAACATATGAAAACATATACATTGTATCCTAGTTAAAGAAAATATCGTTATCAACGAAAACATCACAGTAAAAGAAAACTTCATGCAACCATTAGGGTACTTGCTTGTGACGCCAGCGAGTTATACAACAGTGCATGGGTGGAGTGACATGTTTGTAAACGGGATCGTAAAGAAAGGGTGAACTTCGGTAAAGTGGGAATAAGGTGACTGTTCCTTCACGCAATTTATCACGAAGCATTAAGTCAAGGCCACGATACATGCGGGGGAATTACTATTCATTACAGTGCCGGTGGGAGGCTGGTTACCGAGTGTGCGGTAAAAGTAAAGATATAAACAAGCTGCTCGTTCATGACGAGACTTACGTAATAGTTTTAGGTTGGTGTCCTCATGGTGTCTGAGGAAACAAAAAATAAAAAGAATAAATTAATACTTGGTCGAGGTAAAGCAGGTCTCCTCGATATCGCCAAACAGTAGGGTCAAACTTACTGGGGCGGTTGAAGCTCAGTGGCGTCTCAGTGGAGTCTTCAGCGGAGTGTCAGGAACTTCGCGTAGTGAACGCGGAGTTTTGAGATTTAATCAACAGGGATGACGGACTAAATGGGGAGTTAAAGAGGAGCGGCCATCTTGGAAAAGGGTATATGTGGTGCATAATAAAAACCATTTACTGATTCTGTGTGAAACATAACAAAAGGTAAAAAAGCCAACAAGCAAGAATAGGTAACAGTGTATCAACGATGTACCCGAGGGGTACTACAAGTAGCAGCTCAGTTCAATCCGGTCGTTAAGACCATGGGGTTTCAAGGATTGGAGTCTATAGATCCAAGCAGTTTCTCTTTGTAGGAGAATTTTGTTCAAGTCTCTTCCTTCAATATTTGGCACAGTTTCCAAAACAAGAAATCTGATTTGGGACACATTATGGTTGGCCTCATTAAAATGGGTGGCCATACTGGATTTCATATTTTTGATAAGAATATTTGATTTATGTTCGTTCATCCTGATCTTTATTTTCCTGGTGGTTTTTCCGACATATATCATGCCACAAGGGCATTTAAGTAAGTAGGTCAAGTTCGAAGAATCACAAGTGGCGTCTACATTCAATTTAATTTGGAAACCTCTCATGGGGTGGTTGAGGCTGTTCCCTCTGATAATGTTATTGCAATTACTGCAGTGGTGACAGGGGCGTGTGCCCGTATGTTTGACTGGTTCATTTGTTGAGCTTGATAACATTTCTTTGATGTTTTTGGAGCGAGTGTGAGCGAAAATGGGAGGTTCTTTAAATAGATCACCAAAGTCTGGTTCAGAGGATAAAAGGCGCCAATGTCTCATCACTATGTTTTTGAAGGATCTGCTGGATGTCGAGAATCTGGAGATTAACACCATTCTTTTGTCATCTTTCCTGATAGATCCTTTGAGGGCTTCTGTGCGGGGAATGACTGATGCTCTCTCAATGGCATTCTCTACTATTTCCTCAGGGTATCCTCTGTTTAAAAATCTGGTGGCCATGATTTTAGTCTGTTCGGCTGTGGATTCTGGATCAGATACAATACGTTTGATTCTGAGCATTTGGCTGAACGGCAAATGTCTTTTCAGAGAGTTTTGATGGAAACTGCTGTATAGTAGTGTGTTGTTGCGGTCAGTTGGCTTTCGAAAGAGGTTTGTCTGTAGACCATTTTCAGTTATTTTGATGAGTACGTCCAAAAACGTTATCTCTTTATCGTTGATGTTCCATATGAATTCAATTCGATCATCTTTTGAATTTAAATCCATAAGGGCTGATTCCAAATTTTGTCGGGAGCCTTTCCAAATGAAGAACAGATCGTCAATAAGCATGGGCGGAAAATCCGTTTCGCTCGCGGATTTTGCGGATTTTCGGTAAATTCGCAATCCGCGAGATTTGCGAATCTCCCGCAAAATCCGCAAATCCGCGAGCAGCGGATTTTGCTCGCACTGTTCGCGTGAGTTCGCGGCTTCCCAGTACAACTTCACGCCCCGCGAATAAGTGCAAAATTGCAGAAATACGATCTTAGCAAAACTGAAACTACTTACCAGGTTCAAAAGTTCAGGCTCATCATTAGTAGCCATTTCCTGTAGTGCTTCCTGAAGGGCCCCTCCAGAGTTCAGTTGCCAGTTGCAACTATTATGTGACCCTGCTCTGAACCTCAGAATAGTTACACATATGCCACAAAGGTCCTGAATTACAGCTAAGGGAGACAAGCAGGAGCCAGGCTGGAAGTTCAAATCCATTAATCAGTCCCTAATTCATTATTGTCAGTTGGGGCAGGGCAGGTGTTGTAACTAATTTTGCAACAATGAAAGCACTTAGCAAGTGCAAAAGATCACTAATCAGGAAGCACTAAGGAAGCAGGTGCCAGCTAAAAAAATATTCTGTGACACATTAATCAGCCCCAAATGAATTCAGGTCACTTGAGGCAGGGAAGGTGTGCTTGCGTTGCCACAATAATGTACACTGACTGGACAACCAGAGGGTGCTGTGATGAAACAGAGGGTGGCATGGGTGGGCCAGAGGGTGGCATGAGTAGTCAGAGAGTGGCAGTGGTGACAGAGAGTGGCAGTGATGAAGAAGAGTGTCCCAAACAGGCTGGACACGTAGAAACAACAAGTTCGCGAAACTTGCGACCCGACAGGTAAGTTCGCAATTTGCGACATTGTACAAAACCCTCGCGAACTGGCAGAAACCCGCGCAAACACAAAAAAAAAATCTGCAAATTTGCGAGAATTCGCGGATTTTGCGGATTGCGAGTTCGCAAATCCGCAAAATTCGCGAACGCGAGATTCGCAAAATTCGCCCATGCTTAATCGTCAATATAACGAATATAGAGTTTCAGATCGTTCATCAAAGTTTTATTCATGTAAATGTTATTGAGTTCAAAGTTGCCCATGTAAATATTTGCGTAAGCAGGTACAGCGCACTTGCCCATAGCCATGCCGGACATTTGTAGGTACCATTTCTGATTGAACAAAAAGTAAATATGATATAGGGTAAATATCATGAGTTCCAGGATGAGTGTTTTGAGAGGTTCCGAGATATTACTCAAGAGTAAGGCCTTTTCAATTGCTTCAATTCCGCCCTCATGGGGAATACAGGTATATAGACTTTTGACGTCGGCCGTACATAGTATCAGTTGTTCATTCCCATCAATCTTTACGGAAGATAGTTTATTCAAGAATTCTGTAGTTTTTTTTTATATGGCTCTCTAGGTTGGTAACCATAGGTTGCAGGTATCGGTCAATGAATTTACCGATCGGTTCATGTAAAGACCCTCTTGTGGAGACAATTGGACGAAAGGGGGGATTCATCAAGCCTTTATGTATTTTAGGTAGCATGGTAAGAGTGGGGCTCCTGGGATATTCCACTGTCAAATATTTTTTAGTTCTTTCATCGATGATTTCTTCATCGAGTGCTTTGTTGATGATTTTGCTTAGCTCAATCTTGTATTCACTGGTGGGGTTCCCATCTAGTGGAAGATATGTATTCGGATCCAAGACGTGTTCCGTAATCCTTTGGTTGTATAGATTAGTGTTAAGGATCACAAGGGCGCCTCCCTTATCAGCTTTGAGACATTTAATTGACTTGTTGTTAGCGATCTTCTTCAACGTGTCTAAGTCTTTGTTTGTGATGTTGTTGCGGGTTTTTTTCTTGAAGTTGATTTTTGAGATGTCTTGTCTCACAAGGGTTTCAAAGTTGTCTATGCTCTTATGGCTGGAAGGAGGCATATAAGTGCTGTGTGGTCTTAGACCTAACAGTAGGTCCGGTTTGGGTTCTGTCGGGGGGTCTAATATTTTCTCAAAGAAGTGTCTTAAACGCAACTTCCGAGTGAATTTGAAGGTGCTTATTTCTAATTCCAAAAGATTAGTGTTGTTGGTGGGGATGAATGACATTCCTTTTTGAAGAGTTTTGATCTCGTGTTCCGTGAGTGTTGTATCCGAGATCTTAATTACTAACGATTCTTCCTGGATTTTGTTTTGGTTTTCGGAGGTTGTTGAGTACCTTCTGTGTCTTTTTCCAGCTCTCTTACCCCTCCTGGGTCGTCGGTTCTGTCTAGGCTTACTTCTAAAAAAGGCTCCGGTGTTGTTAGATTTGTGTTGCTTGAGGCTTGTGTGGGTTTCTGGCCCTGCGGGTCCTTGGAGGTAGATGGTTCTGTCGGAGTCCTCCTTGGTGGGCGATTGGTGTTATCACTCCCTGAAGAGGAGGTGTCAGTATATTGATTGCACGGTTTATTTCCACGACGTTGGGCATAAACGTCCGCCCACGTATATACCTCCCCTAATTTATAGTCCAGGGTGTCCCGGCGGAATTTCCGAATTTTTCTGTCATTAATTTCTTTTGTATGTTTGTCCAATTGTTTGTTAATTTCATCCAAGGTATCCTTTAGTTCCTCAGGGCTGATTGCCTCTTTTGATTCGAGTTCAATGGTTGTTATTTCTTGTGACAGTTCTGATAAGATCTTCGATAGTTCCAGGAAGAATCGTTAGTAATTAACATCTCGGATACAACACTCACGGAACACAAGATCAAAACTCTTCAAAAAGGAATGTCATTCATCCCCACCAACAACACTAATCTTTTGGAATTAGAAAGAAGCACCTTCAAATTCACTCGGAAGTTGCGTTTAAGACACTTCTTTGAGAAAATATTAGACCGCCCGACAGAACCCAAACCGGACCTACTGTTAGGTCTAAGACCACACAGCACTTATATGCCTCCTTCCAGCCATAAGAGCATAGACAACTTTGAAACCCTTGTGAGACAAGACATCTCAAAAATCAACTTCAAGAAAAAAACCTGCAACAACATGACGAACAAAGACTTAGACACATTGAAGAAGATCGCTAACAACAAGTCAATTAAATGTCTCAAAGCCGATAAGGGAGGCGCCTTGTGATCCTTAACACTAATCTATACAACCAAAGGATTACGGAACACGTCTTGGATCCGAATACATATCTTTCACTAGATGGGAACCCCACCAGTGAATACAAGATTGAGCTAAGCAAAATCATCAACAAAGCACTCGATGAAGAAATCATCGATGAAAGAACTAAAAAATATTTGACAGTGGAATATCCCAGGAGCCCCACTCTTACCATGCTACCTAAAATACATAAAGACTTGATGAATCCCCCCTTTCGTCCAATTGTCTCCACAAGAGGGTCTTTACATGAACCGATCGGTAAATTCATCGACCGATACCTGCAACCTATGGTAACCCACCTAGAGAGCCATATAAAAGACACTACAGAATTCTTGAATAAACTATCTTCCGTAAAGATTGATGAGAATGAACAACTGATACTATGAACGGCCGACGTCAAAAGTCTATACACCTGTATTCCCCATGAGGGCGGAATTGAAGCAATTGAAAAGGCCTTACTCTTGAGTAATATCTCGGAACCTCTCAAAACACTCATCCTGGAACTCATGATATTAACCCTATATCATAGTTACTTTTTGTTCAATCAGAAATGGTACCTACAAATGTCCGGCATGGCTATGGGCAATTGCGCTGCACCTGCTTACGCAAATATATACATGGGCAACTTTGAACTCAATAACATTTACATGAATAAAACTTTGATGAACGATCTGAAACTCTATGTTCGTTATATTGACGATCTGTTCTTCGTTTGGAAAGGCTCCCGACAAAATTTGGAATCAGCCCTTATGGGTTTAAATTCAAAAGATGACCGAATTGAATTCACATGGAACATCAACGATAAAGAGATAACGTTTTTGGACGTACTCATCAAAATAACTCAAAATGGTCTACAGACAAACCTCTTTCGAAAGCCAACTGACCGCAACAACACACTACTATACAGCAGTTTCCATCAAAACTCTCTGAAAAGACATTTGCCATTCAGGCAAATGCTCAGAATCAAACGTATTGTATCTGATCAAGAATCCACAACCGAACAGACTAAAATCATGGCCACCAGATTTTTAAACAGAGGATACCCTGAGGAAATAGTAGAGAATGCCATTGAGAGAGCATCAGTCATTCCCCGCACAGAAGCCCTCAAAGGATCTATCAGGAAAGATGACAAAAGAATGGTGTTAATCTCCAGATACTCGACATCCAGCAGATCCTTCAAAAACATAGTGATGAGACATTGGCGCCTTTTATCCTCTGAACCAGACTTTGGTGATCTATTTAAAGAACCTCCCATTTTCGCTCACACCCGCTCCAAAAACATCAAAGAAATTTTATCAAGCTCAACAAATGAACCAGTCAAACATACGGGCACACACCCCTGTCACCACTGCAGTAATTGCAATAACATTATCAAAGGGAACAGCCTCAACCACCCCATGAGAGGTTTCCAAATTAAATTGAATGTAGACGCCACTTGTGATTCTTCAAACTTGATCTACTTACTTAAATGCCCTTGTGGCATGATATATGTCGGAAAAACCACCAGGAAAATAAAGATCAGGATGAACGAACATAAATCAAATATTCGTATCAAATATATGGAATCCAGTGTGGCCACCCATTTTAATGAGGCCAACCATAATGTGTCCCAAATCAGATTTCTTGTTTTGGAAACTGTGCCAAATATTGAAGGAAGAGACTTGAACAAAATTCTCCTACAAAGAGAAACTGCTTGGATCTATAGACTCCAATCCTTGAGACCCCATGGTCTTAACGACCGGATTGAACTGAGCTGCTACTTGTAGTACCCCTCGGATACATCGTTGATACACTGTTACCTATTCTTGCTTGTTTGCTTTTTTACCTTTTGTTATGTTTCACACAGAATCAGTAAATGGTTTTCATTATGCACCACATATACCCTTTTCCAAGATGGCCGATCCTCTTTAACTCCCCATTTAGTCCGTCATCCCTGTTGATTATATCTCAAAACTTCGCGCTCACTACGCAAAGTTCCTGACACTCCGCTGCAGACTCCACTGAGACGCCACTGAGCTTCACCCGCCCCAGTAAGTCTGACCCTACTGTTTGGCGATATCGAGGAGACCTGCTTTACCTTGACCAAGTATTAATTTATTCTTTTTATCTTTTGTTTCCTCAGACACCATGAGGACACCAACCTAAAACTATTACGTAAGTCTCGTCATGAACGAGCAGCTTGTTTATATCTTTACTTTTACTGCACACTCGGTAACCAACCTCCCACCGGCACTGTAATGAATAGTAATTCCCCCGCATGTATCGTGAGCTTGACTTAATGCTTCGTGATAAATTGCGTGAACGAACAGTCACCTTATTCACACTTCCCCGAAGTTCACCCTTTCTTTACGATCCCGTTTACAAACATGTCACTCCACCCATGCACTGCAGTATAACTCGCTGGCGTCACAAGCAAGTACCCTAATGGTTGCATGAAGTTTTCTTTTACTGTGATGTCTTCGTTGATAACGATATTTTCTTTAACTACGATACAATGTATATGTTTTCATATGTTATCGTTTACAATGGCAATAATTAGCGCTATATCCTGTTTCTTCGCAGCGCTCCTTGAGGAAGGGCCGTTGGGCTCGAAATGCATCGGAGCATTTTTTTTGAAAAACTGCCTTTAAGTTGAATACATGAAATACAATACATGAATCTATAAGGAAATGAACTTATGAAATAAAAGTTGGAAACTGAACTTTCATGAATCCATTGGAGTCATTTGCTTCGCAATAATGAACCCTATAAGTGTGCCCAACTACAGGGATGCGCCTACACCTCAGTAGAGCACTTAACCAGTTTACAATTTTTGACGCAGTTGGAAAGTTGCGTCACCTGCCAGAGCACCTTAACCTTGTTTAACTTTTTCAAATCTTCAAACCAAACCAATCACACAACTAGCTGTGCGCCGTGCCAACACTCTTGTTCACAGTTAAAACTACTGCCCCCCTGGCAGGCAACACGCCTCACCTTCTTGCACAAGAATGCAGTATGAAGAGATTTCGAAGTCTACTGAAGCTCGAGCGAGCACACTAGCATTTGATACAGAAGAAACTGCAAGGATCTATGCACTCATCAATGAGGATTTAACCCAAACCCCCTCGAGCAAGACAAAGGAACAATGTATCAAACAATTGTTATATCTTTCGAAACGCCGGATCAATCAAAAATTACATGCAAACACACTAATTAAATACCACAAAGCCCTACGCATACCCCGTGGCCTACGGATTGCTCTAAAACCCTCGCTCTGTAAGAACTCGAAAGCATTTTTGGAAAGATGGAACGCAATCCTCAATAAATGCAGTTTAGACCTGATACTCCTGATTGTTGAGGAACTATCAGAGATCTTATCAGAACTGTCACAAGAAATAACGACCATTGAACTCGAATTAAAAGAGGCAATCAGCCCTGAGGAACTAAAGGATACCTTGGATGAAATTAACAAACAATTGGACAAACATACAAAAGAAATTAATGACAGAAAAATTAGGAAATTCCGCCGGGACACCCTGGACTATAAATTAGGGGAGGTATATACGTGGGCAGACGTTTACGCCCAACGTCGTAGAAATAAACCGTACAATCAATATACTGACACCTCCTCTTCAGGGAGTGATAACACCAATCGCCCACCAAGGAGGACTCCGACAGAACCATCTACCTCCAAGGACCCGCAGGGCCAGAAACCCACACAAGCCTCAAGCAACACAAATCTAACAACACCGGAGCCTTTTTTAGAAGTAAGCCTAGACAGAACTGATGACCCAGGAGGGGTAAGAGAGCTGGAAAAAGACACAGAAGGTACTCAACAACCTCCGAAAACCAAAACAAAATCCAGGAAGAATCGTTAGTAATTAACATCTCGGATACAACACTCACGGAACACGAGATCAAAACTCTTCAAAAAGGAATGTCATTCATCCCCACCAACAACACTAATCTTTTGGAATTAGAAATAAGCACCTTCAAATTCACTCGGAAGTTCCGTTTAAGACACTTCTTTGAGAAAATATTAGACCCCCCGACAGAACCCAAACCGGACCTACTGTTAGGTCTAAGACCACACAGCACTTATATGCCTCCTTCCAGCCATAAGAGCATAGACAACTTTAAAACCCTTGTGAGACAAGACATCTCAAAAATCAACTTCAAGAAAAAAACCCGCAACAACATGACGAACAAAGACTTAAACACGTTAAAGAAGATCGCTAACAACAAGTCAATTAAATGTCTCAAAGCCGATAAGGGAGGCGCCCTTGTGATCCTTAACACTAATCTATACAACCAAAGGATTACGGAACACGTCTTGGATCCGAATACATATCTTCCACTAGATGGGAACCCCACCAGTGAATACAAGATTGAGCTAAGCAAAATCATCAACAAAGCACTCGATGAAGAAATCATCGATGAAAGAACTAAAAAATATTTGACAGTGGAATATCCCAGGAGCCCCACTCTTACCATGCTACCTAAAATACATAAAGACTTGATGAATCCCCCCTTTCGTCCAATTGTCTCCACAAGAGGGTCTTTACATGAACCGATCAGTAAATTCATCGACCGATACCTGCAACCTATGGTTACCCACCTAGAGAGCCATATAAAAGACACTACAGAATTCTTGAATAAACTATCTTCCGTAAAGATTGATGAGAATGAACAACTGATATTATGTACGGCCGACGTCAAAAGTCTATACACCTGTATTCCCCATGAGGGCGGAATTGAAGCAATTGAAAAGGCCTTACTCTTTAGTAATATCTCGGAACCTCTCAAAACACTCATCCTGGAACTCATGATATTTACCCTATATCATAGTTACTTTTTGTTCAATCAGAAATGGTACCTACAAATGTCCGGCATGGCTATGGGCAATTGCGCTGCACCTGCTTACGCAAATATTTACATGGGCAACTTTGAACTCAATAACATTTACATGAATAATACTTTGATGAACGATCTGAAACTCTATGTTCGTTATATTGACGATCTGTTCTTCATTTGGAAAGGCTCCCGACAAAATTTGGAATCAGCCCTTATGGATTTAAATTCAAAAGATGACCGAATTGAATTCACATGGAACATCAACGATAAAGAGATAACGTTTTTGGACGTACTCATCAAAATAACTGAAAATGGTCTCCAGACAAACCTCTTTCGAAAGCCAACTGACCGCAACAACACACTACTATACAGCAGTTTCCATCAAAACTCTCTGAAAAGACATTTGCCATTCAGCCAAATGCTCAGAATCAAACGTATTGTATCTGATCCAGAATCCACAACCGAACAGACTAAAATCATGGCCACCAGATTTTTAAACAGAGGATACCCTGAGGAAATAGTAGAGAATGCCATTGAGAGAGCATCAGTCATTCCCCGCACAGAAGCCCTCAAAGGATCTATCAGGAAAGATGACAAAAGAATGGTGTTAATCTCCAGATACTCGACATCCAGCAGATCCTTCAAAAACATAGTGATGAGACATTGGCGCCTTTTATCCTCTGAACCAGACTTTGGTGATCTATTTAAAGAACCTCCCATTTTCACTCACACTCGCTCCAAAAACATCAAAGAAATGTTATCAAGCTCAACAAATGAACTAGTCAAACATACGGGCACATGCCCCTGTCACCACTGCAGTAATTGCAATAACATTATCAGAGGGAACAGCCTCAACCACCCCATGAGAGGTTTCCAAATTAAATTGAATGTAGACGCCACTTGTGATTCTTCGAACTTGATCTACTTACTTAAATGCCCTTGTGGCATGATATATGTCGGAAAAACCACCAGGAAAATAAAGATCAGGATGAACGAACATAAATCAAATATACGTATCAAAAATATGAAATCCAGTGTGGCCACCCATTTTAATGAGGCCAACCATAATGTGTCCCAAATCAGATTTCTTATTTTGGAAACTGTGCCAAATATTGAAGGAAGAGACTTGAACAAAATTCTCCTACAAAGAGAAACTGCTTGGATCTATAGACTCCAATCCTTGAAACCCCATGTTCTTAACGACCGGATTGAACTGAGCTGCTACTTGTAGTACCCCTCGGGTACATCGTTGATACACTTTTACCTATTCTTGCTTGTTGGCTTTTTTACCTTTTGTTATGTTTCACACAGAATCAGTAAATGGTTTTTATTATGCACCACATATACCCTTTTTCAAGATGGCCACTCCTCTTTAACTCCCCATTTAGTCCGTTATCCCTGTTGATTAAATCTCAAAACTCCGCGTTCACTACGCGAAGTTCCTGACACTCCGCTGCAGACTCCACTGAGACGCCACTGAGCTTCACTCGCCCCAGTAAGTCTGACCCTACTGTTTGGCGAGATCGAGGAGACCTGCTTTACCTCGACCAAGTATTAATTTATTCTTTTTATTTTTTGTTTCCTCAGACACCATGAGGACACAACCTAAAACTATTACGTAAGTCTCGTCATGAACGAGCAGCTTGTTTATATCTTTACTTTTACTGCACACTCGGTAACCAGCCTCCCACCGGCACTGTAATGAATAGTAATTCCCCCGCATGTATCGTGACCTTGACTTAATGCTTTGTGATAAATTGCGTGAACGAACAGTCACCTTATTCACACTTCACCGAAGTTCACCCTTTCTTTACGATCCCGTTTACAAACATGTCACTCCACCCATGCACTGTTGTATAACTCGCTGGCGTCACAAGCAAGTACCCTAATGGTTGCATGAAGTTTTCTTTTACTGTGATGTTTTCGTTGATAACAATATTTTCTTTAACTACGATACAATGTATATGTTTTCATATGTTATCGTTTACAATGGCAATTGATTAGCGCTTTATCCTGTTTCTTCGCAGCGCTCCTTGAGGAAGGGCCGTTGGGCTCGAAATGCATCGGAGCATTTTTTTGAAAAACTGCCTTTAAGTTGAATACATGAAATACGATACATGAATCTATAAGGAAAAGAACTTATGAAATAAAAGTTGGAAACTGAACTTTCATGAATCCATTGGAGTCATTTGCTTCGCAATATTGAACCCTATAAGTGTGCCCAACTACAGGGATGCGCCTACACCTCAGTAGTGCACTCAACCAGTTTACAATTTTTGACGCAGTTGGACAGTTGCGTCACCTGCCGGAGCACCTTAAACTTGTTTAACTTTTTCAAATCTTCAAACCAAACCAATCACACAACTAGCTGTGCGCCGTGCCAACGCTCTTGTTCACAGTGATTGGAGAGCTATCATTAGACAATCAGATATATATATCACTTAATCAATTTCATCTAGTATCCTAAAATCAATATAGAGATGCTCAATATGTTAAAAAAACTCGAGAAACATAATACTTATTGCAATAACATAATTGCCAACAAATGAAATATTTACATTTGTGTAACATTCGAAGAAAACAGTGTGAATAAAAGAGCAAATCATGTTAAATTGTCATATAATCAATTTGTTACATCAAAAAATCAGAGAGACAGTTGATTTGTCACCTGGAAATTCTGAAAAAGAGCCGTTTTCCGTTGGCAATGAGTGGCAGTAATTGTGAAGCGCAATATCAACAGAGAGAGGAATCTGAAAGAGTACAGTACTTCTGTTAGTTCAAGTTGTCTAGATCAAAACAGAGGAATAGGGGGGGCCTCATCGGGTTGCTACGTAAGAAGGCCTACCTACAAAGTGACTTAGTGGGACCACATCAGTTGGCCAAATCTCGGAAAAGAATTATTGGGCAGCGTGTCCAAGTTGCTCTGTAAGGGATAGATATACATTACAGAATGCTAGTCTCTATATTTTTGATATTACATACACACAGCATGTCTCACATTCTAGCTAGTTAGAAGTGACGATGACTTATATGAAAAGCGATTGAACGTTGCTGTTGTACCGCTGCTATATAATAAAAGCTTTGTCAAGAGGCAGAAAATGCTTAAAGACGGTAAAGGACAATGCCTTGGGCTTGCATCGTATCTGTGTCAACGGCTGGTTCTCACATCAGAGGTATGAACGCAGGAGATCATGACAGGGGATGAAGGGGTTATAGACAGCCACATAAACTATAGCCGGTATGTGCATGAACATAACAGTGGATTGCAGGTTAACGGTAGGTAAACTGCTAGCTTGAGTGTCTTCGATTTCATTAAAAAATTAATGATGCTAAGGAAAGGATGCGGAACGCAAGAGGTGGCTAGCGTGATACACTTACTTTTGTACGATCGCTCGGGTGGCGTCCTATGCTTGTTTGTAGGTGCGGCAATTATGACGAGTGATCCAGGATTTGGTTTTTAAATCTAGCGGCCCGGAAGTAAAAAAGATCTCTGGTGAGCTGGGCCGGAACTTAACTCTCAGCCAGATCTAGACATCGGCAGTCGCCATATTGAATAAGGTTATCGCTTTTGCATACATGGTATGTGAATGTCGTACAGAGCACTAATTGAGATGTTTGTTGAAAACACTCGCCATGTTACATACAAGTTGATGGAGGTGCATATTAGTCGGTATGGCTAAAAAATGATACGGTGTAAAGACGTAATGTACTAAATGCAAACGGCCAGGTACCGTCCTGTGTTTATTATTTGGTTCGTAGATTACCACCATTAACCCAGAGTTTGGAAATACTAACTAACGGCCCGAAGGAAGGAAATCCTCTAAACAATTGGCATGAAATAAGGCTGTCATCCGATCGTAGACTTTGACAGTCGCCATGTTGTAAAGGGATAGCACTGTTGTGTACAAGTGAATGGCCTGACATATTTATGTATAGGTATCAGTTGAGGCGCTCTATTTAGAAAAAACTCCAAATATTCGAACTAAAAGAACTTATTCTGAAATTTCAAATGACAATTCAACTGATCATAGCTCAATACAAACATAGCAGCAATAAAACAATGATATTTAAATATGAATTATGTTACATATGGAAAACATAAGAAATATTGTCAAAAAGTGAACATACTGATTTATATGTATTAGTCTAAAAAGACGGGCTTATTAAACATCAGTGCAGAGGTGGCTATTTAATTTAAGCAAGGCAAGCCAATGTATGCCATTCTGTACATGAATTAAGACCAGATTTGACTGAATCTGCCGAACAGATCCAGCGTTGTTCTTTAAATGTCAGCAGATGGTCTACGTTGGGTTGTCTGATTGTAGGTTTGGCAACCTCTACAACCCACCAAAACAGCTAATTTTCACTGTGTTTCTTGGCAGAATAATGATCAACCAGCGGAGCATTGTCAGTATGACAACGAATTCTAGATTGATGTTGCAGAATTCTTTTTTTAATTGGTTGAGTTGTCTTACCAAAGTACTTGAGTCCACATGGACATTCTATGCAGTAAACAACGTTGGTTGTATTACAGTTTGAAAAGTTTTTTAGCATGAACGTTTTGTTGTTTAGACTGAATTGTTTGATGTTGGCCGTGGTGGCACAGGCTGCACAATGGTTGCATTTGTAATGTCCTTGTAATGGACAAAGTTGCCTCATATTGTCAACTAAGTGGATTTCTTTGTTCTTGTAGGCATGTACCAGCCTATCTCTAAGGTTTCTACCTCTTTTGAATGCAAACATCGGTTTGTCAACAAGTTCTGGTAGCTCTGAAAGAAGAGACCAATGCTTCGAGATCAGTTTCTTGATGGAATTCCTAGATGTGCCAAAGGTAGTGACACATACAAGTTTAGGTTCCGTTGTTTTGACCTTGACCTGAAGGAGCGATTCTTGGTCATTGTACCATGCCGGCTTTAATGAGCATTTCAATAGCCTATTGGGATAACCCCGAGCGAGTAATTTCAATTTCTGTTGTTGAGCTTCTCTGAAGTAATTGACTCGCCTGGAACAATTTCTACGCAGGCGTAGAAATTGACCAAAGGGTAAACCATTGCGTAAGGCTTGAAGGTGAAAGCTGTTATATTTTAAGAGAGTGTTTTTGGCAGTGGGCTTAGTAAACAAAGTAGTATACAGAGTTTTTTCTTCATTGACTATAATGGAAATATCCAGAAAGTCAATGCTCAAATTATTGGAGACCATCGTGAAATGAAGATTCACGTTCCTAGAGTTAATCCATTCGTGAAATTCGTTTAGTTCCTCAGATTTTCCATGCCAAATGAAAAAGATGTCATCTATGTAACGCAGCCAACATCGAAGATGGGCTGCAAAGGGGTTATTAATATCATAGATGAACTTATCTTCGAAGTCAGACACATAGATGTTAGCTATGTCTGGCGCAAAAACTGCGCCCATGGCCACACCTTTCAGTTGCTGGTAAAAGGTTTTGCCATAAATGAAGAAGTTCTCACATAAAGGAATACGCAAACATTCAATAATGAAATCTGATGGAACTGAAAGCGGCCTCGGTCTATTTTCAAGTAATGATAGCAGAATGGTTAAAACATACTCCTGCGGAATGTTGGTGTATAAACTTTCGATGTCCATGGACACCAAAAGTTCTTTTTCGCTATCAAATGGGATGTTTTCCACATTGTTAATCACTGCCATTGTGTCTCTGATGTAATTCTTATGCTCTGTAGCAAAGGGGCGAATAAAGAGATCCACATATTGTGCCAGGGGTTTTAAGATGGAATTGCACCCTGACACAATAGGGCGTCCTGGGGGACAAGTTTGATGTTTATGACCTTAACTATACAGTGCCCAAGCCTACAAGGATTGATTGGGTTTCCCCTGCCTATAACACGCTGCTCTCTTTGCAGCACCCAAAGGGAATGTGCTGGCAGCAGTGCTTAATTTGTAAAATATTAAGTGCCGGGGCTCAAAGTTTTGCTCGGAAGCCCCCGTCACCAGAGCTGCAGAATGCCGTGACGCTGAATACCGAAGCGACTTAGGCTTGAGCGCCCATGGTATATCTTTAACCCACCACCAGACACTCCCTGCCCCTCCTTTTCATTCCTGCTCATGTGTTGTCCTCTCTGCTTCCTCCCTTTGTCACTGTTCCATCTTTTTCATCGTCCTCCCCTTTTGAGTTTTTCTATTTTGTTCTGGGTTAAAGTGTGATGAGGAAAAATAAGAGGACGTGCCCAACACTAAGTTCTGGTAGCCCCACCTGCAACCACCAGCTCAAAGTAAGCAGTGATCCAGAGTTAGAGCATGGATTCCAGTAGCCCTGGTCAAACAAGGAAAATTACCCTTTGCAGCGCCTCGGGGTGATGGTGGGTGACAGAAGGTCCCCAGGGCGCTGGTAGTGTAAATGATGGGTGTTACCTCTGCCACTGACCATCCTCGTAGCTCTTAATTAGTGCACAGTGACTGGAAGGTCATATTCAGTCGCTGAATGGGCATCCTCCCATTTCATTTAATGTTTTCTTTGTTTTTTACTTTCAGCAGCTTCGCACACGTTTATTGCATACAGCACTGTAAGTTAAATAGACAGTGAAACACAGACATGCAGCAACCAACACACAACCCGAAGGGGCACCTTCAGGATTACAAGGCTCGTACCCCACTCCTCTACTGTGTGGGCTGCGGGGGTGTACATTACATCCCTGACGTGACATTGAATATTTTGCAAGCTGACAGTCCTGTACACTCTCACTCATCTTTAATTTCTCTAGTGGGACTCCTTAGTTTATACTCAACCAGATAAGATACTGAACACACCGAGCGAGCATCATGCCGGGCTATCGTCGTCCATCTGCCTGTTTTATTGCTGCCTCTGTTGCTTTACAAAAGGCACCACGCACAAACACGTGTTTACAATAACAAAAGTATTCATCATACAGCTGAAAATACAATTTGGCCTCAACGTTTATAATATGAAATCATTGTGTCCCCTTTCTGTTTCTGACCAACCAGCACCGTCCAATAAGTTACCTACATTTTGAATCCTTCCTCCCCAGCCCCCCCGCCCCATCTTTAGGTAATTCAGAGCTTGAAATCGGAGCGTAATAGCGTATGATTAGAAAGCTGCCCAGCATGCCCCCTTATCATTGAAATGAAACATATATTCCTAATCGGCACCCCACCTCGCCCCCCCCTCCCCTTCCTTCGTCCACCGGAATAAAACAAAGTAAGTGTGGGAGCAGCTCAGTCAGCTGACCGACCGGGTCAGCTTAACTTAAAACTATAATTGCTTCTGTGGTGCTTTGCTTAACTTAATTTGTAGCTTCTTCTAGACTTCTTACCTTTATTCGTCGTGGTGGGACCGGTCGGCACAGCTTCACACTGCACTGCGTGCTGCTCAGTTGTTGTAACTTTGCTGCCTGCCTGCTGCAGCTTGCTACCAGGGCCAGGCCGCAGTCTGCAGTGCACACACAGTACTGGCTGCAGTGCACTCAGTGCCACGACGCGACGTCACGCCACCCCTCAGGCACCACTGCACCAGACCCCGTCACGCCAGTTGCACAGCAGGCAGCAGCAGCAGTGCACACAGCCCAGGTCTGCCCTCGTCTCTTCGGCTTCGTGACCTTGGTCGTTGCGTTGGTCGAGCCGGGCCGGGCTAAATTAATGTGGACAGTCAGTGACTACTCGAGTGGACTCATCGCGGCATGCTTGGGGAGCTGCCGCTGTAACTGCGCAGTGCGGTTATGCTGGGGGGTGGCTGAGGGCAAAAAAAAACCTGCGTGCGCTACCGCGTTCACAGCCCGCGGCCAGCCCCTACCCCCATCAGAACCTCCGGGCTCCATCCCTGTAATGTTGAGATGCAGTCTAGTGGTCAGGGTGGAGCTAGGGGGAGGAACAGGAACAGGAGGGACTAAAATGGATGAGCTTAGGGCAGTTAGAGTTGGGACTGGGACTGTGACATGCATGGAAGCAGAGAATAAAGCTCCGATAAATATATATATAAGTGTTGTGTCATTATTAGGATCGCGATACGACAGCTGGCGACGAGGGTGGGATAGGCATTCCCACTGCCCACAGAACCCTGCCGGAGCGTCCCGTCCCGAGCAGCGTCCGAAAGAGAAGTGCTGCTGTAAGGAGTGAGGCTGCCGCCTAAATCGAGAGGCCAGCAGCAGGTGACCCTCTTCCCAAGTCAGGCGACTGTGTGGATCCCAAGAGGAGCCGAGAGAACAAGCACCCGAGCGTCGGAAAGAGAAAGCGCTCGATCGCGCCAAACCGCGACTCACGCCCAATGCGTGCAAGTTGGCACGCGCCGAAAAGCAGAAGTCGGGAGCCCACTCCGACGCTGCCTTTCACCCCAAGAGGTAGAGAATTGCCCTGGGCTGTGGACACTGCCCCCAAGAAGGCCTGCCGACAGGCGCCACCGAGCGCTGTGGAAGACGGAGCTCGAGTGCCCCTAGCATCGGGATCTCACCCCGATGCGTGAGGCTCGGCAAGGTGTCGCCGAGTGAGCGCTGGACAGAGTGAAGTAAGGTGGGAGCCCACCCCAACCTCACCTGAATGTGCCAGCTGTGGACAAGTGTGGAGACCTGGAGAAATGCTGATGTCCCTGGGACCGGCGGCCGGTGAGTCCTGTTTGAATCAGCCCGGGTCTGAATGAACAAAGAGAAAGTCTCGTGTAAACTGGGATTTCAGGGACGGCGGCCATATTGGAGTCAGGCAAGCCAATGGGACATCCCTGTGAAAATCGGGAACGGCCATCTTTAAGTCAGGCAAGCAGAGTTTGGAAATAAGCATTGACAAAGACAAGCAACAAGCATTGGAACACCTAATAAACAAGCACTGATAAATGCAAGTAACCAACAATGAACAAGCACTGGCAGCAGCAAACAAAAAAATAAGCACAAGCAAATGCAAGAAGTGCATTAGAACAATCATAAGCGAATGCAAGACAAATAACAAAACGAGCATTAATAAATGCAAGATACAAATAAAGACAACGGTAAACACAACAAGCACTGGCAAGTGCAAGAGATACACTGAGAACAAGCACAAGCAAGCACATGCTTCAAGTATAAGCAAACCTGAGCAAATGCAAGCCTCGATGTAAACAAGCATAAGCTCACACAAATCCTGAATGGAACTAACACAAGCAAATGCAAATCCAGAACGCTACAAGCACGAGCCAATACAGACCTGAACATACCAAGCACGGACAAATACAAGTCCCGAAGTCAGCGAGCACAGGCAAGTGCACATCCTGAATGCACCAAGCAAATACAGATCTGGAACGTAACAAACACGAGCAAAAGCAAGTACCGAAGTAAACTTCCCGCACCACGCGAAGATAGATGATCAACAGTAAGAAGAGCCCCAAATTACCTGCAGCTAGCAGGCCACCCTAACAAAAGTGGGAAGGTGCTGAGCCAAGCGTCATGTATGGACCAGCTGAGTGGTGGCCATTTTCGAAATCAGGAAATCCAAGCCTAACTCAGTGAAGCCTACCGAGACAGTCGTGCTAAGGGCTGACAGAATACAGTAGTCACCCAGGAGTTGTGAACCTGCCCAAAATCAAAGGAGACGGCTAGACACACAATCTTGGCTGAGGAAAGTCAGCAAACAAGATGGGAAGCAAAGCGAACAATCCTGCGATGGTAACAGACGAAAACACTCCTCCCTCATGGCGGTGGTAAAAGCAACCCACCGGCCCAATCCTTGCATTGAAGTACCACCCCCAGTGACCCAGACTGACAGTCAGAGCTTGGGTCCCGAATGGAACCGGTGGCTGGATTCACTGGACGATTTTCTTGACGCAATCGGTGAACGAAGAGATGGAAAATGTCTGAGACTCCTCCTCCAGCTAATAGGTCATGAGGGCCGACGCTTAGTCAGAACATTTCCTGAAAAGGACACAGAGACCTATGAGAGACTCCAAGAGAAGCTACGTGCCCATTTCCACGCACAGACAGACGTGGATCATGATCGCATTACCTTCAACACAGCACGGCAGGAACCAGGAGAACCGCTGCCAAAATTCATCAACCGCTTGCAGAGGCTGGTACAATGCTGCCACTTCAACACACTTACGAATGAGGAAGCAGTTCGGCTCCGGATAATCGAAGGCTGTTCAAGGTCTACCACAAAGCGCAAGATCCTTCGAGGGCATTGGTCGCTAAAAGAAATCATCCGGAAGGCCGAAGTTGGAGTGCCCGTCAAAGCAAGAGATGGATGGTATGGCCCAGACCTAAAAATTGAAAAAAGAAAATGCACCTCACTGGAGCATAAATGGCGAATAAGTAAAAACGCCGATGATAGAGCCATATATAAAACTCAGTTGAAAATTTATCACACGGCCATACGCAAAGCAAAGAAAGACTATCTTTCTCAAAAAATTCTACAGAATAAAAATTCGTCTAAGGAGCTCTTTAAAATTGTAAAAGAACTGTGTAATCCTCCCTGTCTTACATCCAACCTGACACCATCACAAGAGAACTGCACAAAAATCTGTGATTTTTTTTGTGATAAAATTGATAAAATATATACCTCTTTCATAAACAACGGACAGGCCCCTGTGGAATATCGGATTGACCCTACTCTGCAAACCAACTGCTCTACCTTTGGCCCATTTTCTGAAGACGAGGTCACTAAAGCCATGTCTGAAATTAAATCTGGCTCACCATGGGATGTTTGCCCACACTTAATTTTTTCCCAACTGACTCCCATAATTGGCCCCGCAGTCACAAAAGTGCTTAACCAGTCTCTGGAGCAAGCTGTCTTCCCAGAAATTTGGAAAAAATCGGCAGTAATTCCTTTACTAAAAAAGGCGGGTGCGGATTTAAACGACCCAGCAAATTACCGCCCTATCTCACAGCTCCCCTTTTTATCGAAGGTCTTAGAAAGACTGGTAACAAAACAACTGTCAAGTTATCTAGAGATCAACAAACTTCTCGATGTTTCCCAAACAGGTTTTAGATCTAATAACAGCACAGAAACAACGCTACTAGCTGTAATGGACGACATTCGCATGCAGGTCGATAAAGGCAAAACGGTCGCCCTGATACTCCTCGATTTATCAGCGGCATTTGATACCGTGTCCCATAAACTGCTTCTCCACATACTTGCCGCAAAAGGAATACAAGGTAAAGCCCTAAACTGGCTGGAGTTAAGCATTCGCGAATTTTGCGGATTTGCGGATTCGCAATCCGCAAAATCCGCGAATTCCCGCGAATTTGCGGATTTTTTTTTTTTTGTGTTCGCCCGTGTTTCTGCCAGTTCGCGAGGGTTTTGTACACTTTCGCAAATTGCGAACTTACCTGTCGGGTCGCAAGTTTCGCGAACTTGTTGTTTCTACGTGTCCAGCCTGTTTGGGACACTCTTCTTCATCACTGCCACTCTCTGTCACCACTGCCACTCTCTGACTACTCATGCCACCCTCTGGCCCACCCATGCCACCCTCTGTTTCATCACCACACCCTCTGGTTGTCCAGTGTACATTATTTTCGGCAAAGCAAAGCACACCTTCCCTGCCTCAAGTGACCTGAATTAATTTGGGGCTGATTCATGTGTCACAGAATATTTTTTTAGCTGGCACCTGCTTCCTTAGTGCGCCCTGATTAGTGATCTTTTGCACTTGCTAAGTGCTTTCATTGTTGCAAAATTAGTTACAACACCTGCCCTGCCCCAACTGACAATAATGAATTAGGGGCTGATTAATGGATTTTAACTTCCAGCCTGGCTCCTGCTTGTCTCTCTTAGCTGTAATTCAGGACCTTTGTGGCATATGTGTAACTATTCTGAGGTTCAGAGCAGGGTCACATAATAGTTTCAACTGGCAACTGAACTCTGGAGGGGCCCCTCAGGAAGCACTACAGGAAATGGCTACTAATGATGAGCCTGAACTTTTGAACCTGGTAAGTAGTTACTTTCATTTTTGCTAAAATCGTATTTCTGCAATTTTGCACTTATTCGCGGGGCGCGAACTCACGCGAACAGTGCGAGCAGTGCGAGCAAAATCCGCTGCTCGCGGATTTGCGGATTTTGCGGGAAATTCGCAAATCTCGCGGATTGCGGATTTCCCGAAAATCCGCAAAATCCGCGAGCGGAACGGATTTTCCGCCCACGCCTAGCTGGAGTCCTTTCTATCCAATAGATCCCAGTCTATTTGTTTAGGCAACTTTACCTCCTCCCCTCGTAAGATTAAATATGGAGTTCCCCAAGGAGCTACATTGAGCCCAACATTGTTCAATGTATATGTCTCCTCTTTGGCATCGATTGGCAAGAAATGGGGCATTAATATCTGCTCCTACGCTGACGATACTCAGCTGATGGTTACCCTAAATGGAGATAACAACGCCAAAAGTAGATTACATAACTGTTTGTCAGAACTATCCAACTGGATGCACGGCCATTATTTAAAACTGAACGCTGACAAATCAGAAATTCTACTCTTTGGCGGGGCCAAACAGCTCTGGGACAACACCTGGTGGCCTACTTCTTTAGGTTCTCCACCAATCCCCACATCGTCTGCTAGAAATCTAGGAATTCAGATGGACACCACTCTATCAATGAAAAGCCATGTCTCTTCAATATGTGGAAAAGGATTTGCCATATTAAAAAGATTGAAAAGGGTCTTCCCCTGGATCCCACTTGAATGTCGACAGATCCTAGTCCAGTCGTTACTAGTTAGCAGGCTGGACTATGGCAACTCACTATTTGTAGGTATGTCGGACTACTTATTTAGGAAACTACAACTGGTCCAGAATGCCGCAGCAAAAGTTGTCTGCAACAAAAAAAAGTACGATTCTGCCACAAGCTGTCTGAGAGCTTTACACTGGCTGCCCATGAGACAAAGAGCTACGTTCAAGATGCTATGTATTGCCTACAAAACGCTTCACAATACAGGCCCTTACATTCTGCGAAATAAAATTAAGTTCTATGCCCCAGCGCGGAATTTACGTTCACAAGCCTCTGCCAAAGCTGCCACTACTCGGATTAAGCTTTCCAGAATGGGCGGAAATGCCTTTTCACATATTGCTGCGAAAAGCTGGAATGAACTACCGATTAACCTCAGACTCATGGACTCCTACCCCACCTTCAAGAAGAAACTAAAAACTGCACTATTCCCCACTTCAGAATAATTAATTTGCTCCCAGGTTTCTGCCTCGGTTTTACTGTTATTTTTTGCAGCGCCTTGATATCCTTGTAGGATGAATGTTGCGCTTTACAAATACAAATAACAATAACAATAACAATAACAATCAAGGGAACTGCACCCAAATGCAAGACAACAAGATACCCGGAAAGAGACATCCCTCATGTCCGGGAATAAAGCTCAAGTAACAAACAAAACCAGAAAGAGGGAGAGTAAAGGCAGACCAGAGATAAGACAGCAGGAGAGACAACGTCAGGAATACTCCGACAGAGACATGGAATACTCCGAGTCAATGATATGAAAGACAACCTCAAGGAGTTGTTCACCCTCAAGGAGTCGTTCAAAGTATGGCACAAACTATTCTGAAGAGGATGAAGCATCAAGTAGGACAGATCACACCCATGGACACGATGACAGCCTGCACAACAAGCGGGTGAGAAAGACAAACTATAAACGATTGGACCAATCATGTCAACACTGGAATTCAGTGCACAAACAACCCCGGGCATCCTCCCACTATTCGCCAAATTCTGTAGATGAGTCCGAGGAGGCATCAAGCAATGGGACACATCACACCCATGGCATGGATGCCAGTGCACCAAACAAACGAGAAGAAGAAGTGGCAAACCACATAAGGCGGAGTGTTTCACTCAGACACCGGAAAGGCATAGACAAACACTTCCATGACACCCGAGACAACGAGGAAAATGAGAGGAGCCCATTATCATTATATGAGAGAGGCAGAGACGAAGTACCCTGGGATCAAACACCAGCAATAAACATGTGGCTATCAAACAACATCTCCAGTGAGATGGCACCAAAGCCACTGCAAGAAAGGTACCTAGAGAAGCATCCCAAAGAGAACTCCGACGCTACAAGCAGCTTGTCACGGTCTACCTGTGTCAGAAATCTACCATTCAAGACACACTCAAAGGAACATTCTCGAAGAAAATCAGCCAAAGTCTCGTCCGATTCAGAAAGCATGTCTGCTCGATCCCTCTGGTCGACCAAGTCATGGTTCCGACAACGTCCATGGCCTCAACCACCCAAACACACCATCGAACCAAAGTATATTCTTCCCATCAAGGGCAAAACATCTCACACCAATGTCTCCGAAGACAACATCACATCACAAGACAACCTGCCATGTCAGTCACAGGTATGTCGAGACATTAAGAATATACCGTCACCCCTGATGGGGTCAGCGAGGCTGACTCAAAGGGCCTACCGCATGAAAACAGGTACAAGGGACATTACACACCGGATGAGAAAGGACTATCCTGTCACTCCGCAAAAAAAACTTGACGTGTTGACAGAGACAAATCGTCATCAGCGGAGAGGGAAACATGCACGTGTTCAGACAGTCAAAGGATTCACCAGTCTCAAACGCGAGTGGGAGTGGGTGAATCAACCAGCGGCAGCAAATGAGTCCCCGGACCAAACCCGGATGATCTTTTCGAATGGTGTATCACTATCCGCTATGCATGACGTTGGACGGGAGGACAGTGCTGCCCTCGACTGGAGAAGACAAAAGGAAGTAAAGGTATATGCCGGTGCTCGGAAGAGAACCAGATCAACATCCTCCCATGAAGGAGATCAAACGTCAATCGAACAAGAGCCCCAAAGGAAGACAGACTGCCGCCATCACGTGGAGCCCTTCATGTTCACCTCACGAAGGGCAATTGTGATCGCCCCGGGGACCGAAGATGAGTGGATAACCCAGAACCCTATCGGAAACCGCCATGATTCTGGGAACACGAAGGTCACACAAGAAATTTCGCAATTTCCAAGATGTGTCCCTGTAGCCACAGAGACTTTTGTCAAGGCAATAGAAAGCCACACCATGGAACTGGATATGTGTCTTCATAGCTTAAACGGGTGGCCTGCAGACCCGCGTGGCTGATCGAGGACCTACAGATATGGTGGATGCTAAACTTATTTTGTTAACAAGGGGGGAGATGTAATGTTGGGATGCAGTCTAGTGGTCAGGGTGGAGCTAGGGGGAGGAACAGGAACAGGAGGGGCTAAAGGGGACGAGCTTAGGGCGGTTAGAGTAGGGACTGGGACATGCATGGAAGCAGAGAATAAAGCTCCGATAAATATAAGTATAAGCGTCGTGTCATTATTAGGATCGCGATATGACAATCCCGACCCCACCAACTGAACTTCCGGGGCACGCCCACCGAGTCACTGGCAAAGTCAAACAGAAACTATCAACAACTTCATGATGATGAAAAACGAAACTTCACACATTATTTAATTATATATATATTGTATTTATTATTCAATTTTATTTGTTGGTATATTTATCATTAATTTTAGGGCACTTCGAGGTCATATTTCCAGCATTACCGATGATGTTGTGGAGTGAACTTCAACTTAATCAGGGCAATAAATATTCTCTCATTGTAGGAGTACAATTTTGATGGAATGATTGGTCGAAATATGTTTCAGGCTCAGCGGTAATTAATTCTATTTCTAAGTTGCGTCAGTCGTTAAAAGTTGCACTGCGTGCGCATTATGCGGTGGTGACTGACTGAGACTCTCTGAGCAGCAGTGAGCAATTTCAGGCATTAAATGGCGTTGTCAGTGACTCCGTGTGGGACAGCCTGGGTATAATAATGTAGTCAGTTAGACACGACCAGACAGACGAGTAACTAGTGGGAGCACCGGAGCAGGCAGGCAGCGCACAGTGCAAGAGTGCAGTCAGTGTGAAGAAGACCGACGCTGCAGCCGCGCCGGTGAGTGTTGACAACTTGACATCTTCTCTGACAGTCTGACTGTGCACACGCATGCATGCTGCAGGGGCCAGGCGGGCCTGTGTGGCTGGCTGCCGCTGCACAGAGTGTGTGTGAGACAGAGAGAGAGTACAAGAACAGAGAGAGTAGAATCAGTCAATGAATAAAGAAGGTTATTTACATGATCATCAATGTGGGTGTGTGCAGATTCATAGACCCGGCTCTGACATTTAAGTGCCGGTGCTAAGCACCGGATAGCACCAGCACAAATTAAGGACTGGCTGGCAGCTTTCACCTGAGGAGGGCCCCTGTGAGTCGGAGCAGCGGAGACAGCAGTGGGTGGGCCAGCACTGCTAACCCCCTGTGACTGGCCTGCTGAGGGGTTGGATTCTGCCTGGTAGCACGGCAAATTCTGCCGCTTGCAGCCTCCTCCTGGGACCACGGCGCACACATCGCAGGTGCTCCTGATTGACGTCCTGGGCTGCAGCTTCTTCCGTCTGCTTGCGGCAGTGTAGAAAAATACTGACGATCCCGCCATAGGCTGCTTTCCAGCTCGGATGACTGCACTAACAACGGGTGGTGCAACCTATTATAAGGATCAAGCGCACCCACTTACCTAATCACGCCATTTAAAGGATTTATGCTTTCTGGGGTTTAAAATTACAGTACACTCCCCTGCTTTCAGCATTCACTCACGAATGGATGGTACCGGTTGGAAGGGATACCTCTCTTTGCATTGCTGCTGTGCCAGCGAGGGCAACTGCGTAGAGTGCTTGGCACGCTTGACATCTGCCTCACTGATCCCTGCGCACGGTGTGGAGGACGTACTGGCTGCACTCTGACCCTTTATCCATTACTTGCGGTAGCTGGCCTGACACCGGTGGTGGCTGCCTTGTTTATTGGATAGGCAGTGATTTACCAATACATTGTTCCTACATTGAGGTCGGACAGCAGAAACAAGGCCCCGTGAGCAGCGACTCACACAGAGCACATAGCCCGATAAGTCACGACGCACCTGCCCCCTGGCTCAGGACTGCCGGATACGAGGTGAGCAATCCGGGCATCTCTGCCCTGACATATACTGACCCACATCGGCCAAGATCGGTCCTAGTTTACAAAGTGGGCACTGCAGGGCCAAGTATACACTGACAGATACTGCCCAGGAGATAGACATGGGTAAACTGGACACTCGTCAGCCCAAGCTTACCTCTGACACTACCAAAAAAGGCGCCCATATTGTGCCAGATGATCAGGACTCGGATAGGGGGGACAGTGCCCGGGGGAACGCGACCACACCGTCTGCGGACGTGCAAAGCATCCTTCAGGAGTTACGCCATGGGTTCGCCACTATTGTAGACAAAGTGCACAGAATGTCGACTCGAATGGACACCATTGCGCATAAACTGGAGGGGCATGAGGACCGTATTAAGGACTCTGAATGGTGCATTTCGGACACCGAGGACACAACCTCCCAGGTCACGACACAAATTGCTCATATGGATAAGCTGTTAAAAGTCATTCCCGCGAAGAATGAGGACTTGGAAGCGCACAGTTGGCGAAATAATGTTCGCATTCTTGGGATACCTGAGTCGAACCAAATGGGAACAATGGAGGAATATGTGGAAAAGCTGCTGCTCACGTCGATTGGGACATAGGCATTCTCTAATCAATTCATAGTAGAACGCGCGCACAGATCATTGGGGCCGTGGCCGCTGATGGAACAAGGATTCGTACGTAATGCGACTTGCTTATAATTAGTCCTCTCGACATAATGTTAATATATTAATCAACATGTTTGTCCTATTAATATTGCATTACATGATACAAATGAGTGTTCGAGTGAAGCTTGCTTATGTGTTTTACTAATGTTAATCCGCTTGCAAATAAAATAGCTGCTGCTACGTGGGATTTCTTACTGCGCATGCGTCAGTCACACTCACATGACGTGACGTTTCTTTCGCTTGGAGAGAAACTTTTGCTTCTGCGCACTTGTACTAAGATGGCTGCTCTGTGTTACAGCATGCATGAAGCTTGCACTGCTGCTTTGGCTAAGCTGTTCGTTCTGCTTAACATTAACGCTATAGTTCAAAATAAAGTAATGGGAATAGAGTAGAGATAACTGGTATACCGTCCATTCATTTATTCCGTGTTCTCAAACTGTTTCTTTTCTATTTTTACATGTAACTCATTTGAGCCTGACGAGATCCCACTGCATCCATTTTGAACATGCGCACAAGAAACCAAGGGTCGCTTCAGAAATATCATTGAATGGTTGCCAGGAACAGTCTCATCCAGGATGCGCCTGAGAAGCTGACCCTTTACCTCTGTCAGAGGAAGCTCAACTGTACAATGTTAATACAATGTATTTGCTAATATAATATTCATTGTTGGGTAGAATAAAGATGTCATGAGAAAATAAAGTGATGGGCGAGAACGTTAATTTAAATATGATATGCAGAAAGTTTCATTTTGGTATGGTGTGATGACCTCTCCTCATTCTTTGTCCAATAAAAATTGGGGATCCTTACACTTGCAACATTTGAGGGTGGTACACTGACCTAAAAAATAGTATAACTACGGGAGGCATAGCTAGTTAGATTGTCCGACTTGTCCAAATAGCTGACCTGTCACTGACCCAACGCACTCAATAGGTGACCAAGAACAGAGGGCTGCGGAGCACTCTGTCAGAAGATTCTCTGACCCAATCGGGGTTCCGGGAACTGAAGTGCTGGCAAAGCACTTTGTTGGGGAAATCAATAACCCAATCGGGGTTCTGGCTGTTAGCTGCAGAGAGGGAGTAGCGCAGGCATTGCAACTTAACTGCGGGTGCCGGTCTAAACATTTGTTGGTCCTGTCCTGATCCAATTTGGCTTTACCTGTCCCGAATTCTGGTCTGCACCTGCTTGCCTTGCTGACGCCTGCATTTTCGGGGATCTGTTCTTTGTCCAGCCCGTGGCCAGGGTCTGGTCTTCACACCATTCTAGGTAATTATAAATTTGTGTGGGTTCGTCATTGTATTGTTTCCTTCTCTCTACCCTTCCTACCGTTAAAAGTTTGACATATGTTCCCTTTCTGACCCTCCCTATTGTTGAAATCTTGAGACAGTTTTGATTACGTATTTACATTTTCCTTACCCTCCCTTTTGTTAAATGGCAAAATCGTTTGATCGCATATCATGTTCCTTCTCTTTACCCCCTTTACTGCTA
The DNA here is from genome assembly GCF_964263255.1 of Lissotriton vulgaris. Taxonomy (NCBI): domain Eukaryota; kingdom Metazoa; phylum Chordata; class Amphibia; order Caudata; family Salamandridae; genus Lissotriton; species Lissotriton vulgaris. The sequence goes on from NC_141685.1 coordinate 1,251,774,035, forward strand.
AATGTTCAGTTTAATACAATGTTTGCATAGTTACATATTAATTCTGATCTTCATAATTGAAAGTCTGTTGTTGTTTAATCTTTGGATCATGGCCATTTAAGAAATTTAGATAAAGATTTTAAAACTTCCGGAGTCTGTGGTTATTATATGAGTGCAAACGTTCTTTACCAATTATTCTAACACCTTTGATCACTTAGGACTTTAGGTACTGATTACAAGGATTGGTAAATCAATGGTATAGGTCCTAAATAAAATTCATAAATCACTGATAAGAGTAAGAGCACAAGTTACCTCATTAAAATCTCATCTTATATTGTTTATGGGCCCAGGTGAGTATGGTAAACTTGAGTTGGGTGACCAGTGCGCTTTATCAGTATATTCTTTTGGTAGCAGCAGTATGGTTAGGGTTTAGTTAAGATAGGTAGTTAGTTAGCTATGTATTGATTGTTGATCGATCAAATCTGATTTTACCTTGATTATATTGATGCTGTATTGAATTTATGTATTAACCAAAATTGTTTGTACCTGTTAAATGTTTTGTCTGGAATCCCATGGGGCAGAATAGCGGGTGGTAAATGGAAGCCACACTGCAGTGAGGTCACTTACCTGTAGGAAATAAGTGCATGGTTAGGTAAAACCAGAAGCACTATTTAGGTTTTTTTTTGTATAAATGTGTGAATAAATGATAGCAAAGAGTTCGCTGGCAAAACTTTTTGTGTGATATCACCTAGAAAGGGTCACACGGAAGGAGTAGCAGGTTCTTCTGAGCTTGATTGATAGCAAAAGGATTAGCTGGTGAAACTTTGGTCTTAGTATATCCCGGAGTGGATAAGTCTGAAGGAGTAGCAGGTTCTCTAATGCTTGCGTGAAGGGTAGATGTAAGGGATCTTCTCGTAGTATATGAAGAGTAAGCGGAAGGGATTTACTCGTAGTGAGTGAAATGTAACTTTCCTTTGAATTAGTCACTCAGGTACAGTGGCGAATGTTTTTATGTTGTTAAATAAAAAAATCTGCATTAAAAGTGAAAGAAATTAAGTTTTGTATTACCTTGCAAAGGAAGGAGTCAGTCGCGGAGCTGCGCTGACGTCACTCCGAGCGGCGCTGGTATTGGTCGAGACAGAGGGAGTGTAGATGAGATAATTATTGTAAAGGAGGGGTAAGCACAGGAGCATGAGAACTAGTCTCACGAGAGAAGCCGCACAACTATTGGTTGAATTTATTTGAGATATTTAGGGTGTGCCCAAGAACAGCATATAAGAGGAAGAGCCTTTAACATGTACGGAGGAAAAAGAAAATTGTAATTCATTCAAAGAATTAAGAATTATTTAAAGAAAGATAAAGCAATTAAAACAAGAGAAGGGATTATTATTCCACCACCAAATATGCCTGCATCATACATAATGGTACAAAAGGGGCTATCACACTTGTGTGTGGTTAGAAAATTGGATGTAGTACACAAAAGATGATGGTGTTTTAGCATTTCCAGAAAATTGTACATTTAATGGCAGAGTTTTGCACAATTTGAGCACTCGTATGAATGAATTAGATCCCAGACCTAGATTAACGCAGTATGAGGCATTGGAGGAATGGGAAACTGAGGCTTTTGAGTGAGATAGACCCAGAAGTAATGGTAACTGGAGTAAGTTTTATCCCTGATTTTCAAAAGGTACAAGAGATAAATTAATGAAACAATAGAGACAGTCTATGTTAGTGGAAGGATTGTATCCTGTATCAACTTTAGTAGAGGCCACTGGAAGTAAAAAGAATAAGAAAACAAAACATTTAATGACTAGCGGTGAGTCAGATGATGATTATTTGGAGGATTTATTAATGAAAAATCCACCACCTTATAATGAGAAACCAAGTACAGTTAATCCAAATGCTCCGTTTTTAAACCAACTTTGATTCCGCAAGTGGTACATGAGACTTCATCAGAAAAAGTACTACAAGACAGAGAAAGAGAAGCATTAAATAAACAGAGAAGTGAATTGATTCCAAAAATATCCCAATTAAATACAAGTCCTGAAGCCCTAACAATTCCGGTAACTATTGGCCCAGTTGTTCCTTTGTACAGAGATAAGCAAGATAGTCCTAAAACTCCTGTTCTGACTACACCTGTAGTTCAGCCAAGAAAAGAACCATTAATAGTTGATGATCAAGCAAGTGAATGTGAGTCAGTGATTTCCCTGATGGATTTGCCTATAAGAGATCCAGTGGGTGACTCGGTCAGAAAAACCACTCCTGTAAATTTGAGAGAAATACAAATGGAGACATCCTCAGGTACAAGAAATGCCACAGTAGTAACCCCAGAAGAAATAGAGAGATGGACACGAGAAATAGAGAAGCCAAATAGACAGCCAAAGGTACTAGATATATTTAAATTAAGAATCAAATTAGAAGAAATGATGGTTTGAAATGTGGGATTGGACAGATTAAATACATTCAGTGAAGATGAGCTATTGTTTATATATAAAAGCATTACTAGAAATGCAAGAGTGTTTCATGAAAAGTTAATGGACATGGCAGCTAACTTGGGAATTGACATTTGCAAATCTAAAGTATTACAGAAACCATATTGAGCGGAATTTTCTGATAAAGATTTGGAAAATATGAATGTGTCAGGTAGAAAAGTACAAATCAAGGAGCTGATGTCATTATTACAGAAATGGGATGAACTAGAAAAATAGAAAACTAGATGGGCAAAGAAAAAGGAAGAGGCTCGATCAAAACAAACTGTTTCTGAATATGTATTAATATGTATTAAAAGAAACAGAAAAGGTGGAAAGTTTATGTCCCATGAGAGAGGTACCAGGTAGAGGTTATGTACATGTCCCATGGTCCCGACAGGATATTTTTTCATTTACAAATGATTTCCCAAAACTTCGAGAAAAACCAGTAGAATGGTACAGACAAGTCGAAAGATTTGTGAAGGTTTCAAAATGTCTTTTGAAAGATTTAGATGGATCATTTGACATTGTTGTTCCTGTAGATTTCGGGACAGAATGAAAAAATTGCTATTGATTGGCCTAGCGATGAGTACCCTAGAGACCCAAAGTGTGGAGAAGTGTGGCTCACCGGTTAGAGGCGGCAGACCCAGAAGCAGAGGTCGGCCCGGGGCCAGGGTTCATTTCCCGACGCGGCAGGGTATGAAACCAATGTCAGCGGGCTCGATAAATCTCGCCTCGGTGCCTCTCTAACCATGGGTCCCACGCGGCAACTCTGGGCAATAGCTTGCTTAATCTCCACACTTTCTGATAGGGGTGGGTAACCCAATAAACCCTTGCGGGCTTGGGCAGTCAAAGTATTTAAAGGAAAAGTTGCCGGCAAGGGATTTGTTTGGTGCTTTGAATTTCACAGTATCATGAAATCTATATTAATTAGAACAATGAGCTGAATAAAACAGCAACTGTGCAATGTTTTGTCAATTCTTAGAGAGATAAATAGAAACTACCACACTAGCTTTAAGTTGTTATACTGTTTATAGAGCTAGTGTGGTAGTTTCTATTTATCTCTCTAAGAATTGACAAAACATTGCACAGTTGCTGTTTTATTCAGCTCATTGTTCTAATTAATATAGATTTCATGATACTGTGAAATTCAAAGCACCAAACAAATCCCTTGCCAGCAACTTTTCCTTTAAATAATCTCCACACCGGCCCCCTCGCTGCCGGGGATGCCTGGCTTCACCTTGGGGATGCCCAATAGGGACCAACTCACAGGGAAAGCCAGGACGAGTTCCCCAGCGGTACACAGCGCCAAGAAACCCCAGGGTGAACGTGCGCTCTACAAATTCATACTAACAGGGGCACCTTCTGAAGTAGTTATGAAGAAGTACAACCAGGTAATACTCTACCTCAAAGGGAAGGTGCGTGAAAAAGAAACTGAATAGAATAGATAGAACCACTCAGAATAAAGATGAATCTGTGCATGCATATTATGAACGCCTATTACAAGCATTCAAACAGTATAGTGGTCTAGATAATATAGATATGAAAGATATGACGCATTTCATCTATCGGTTTGTGTCTGGATTAAGGCCAGAAATTTCGCAATGGATTAAGGACTATAAAATTTGCTGGCAGGCTAAGGGGATTGATGACATCCTTAAATAGGCAAAATATTGTGAAGATCAACTCAACAATAAACGAAAGAGTTTAAAAAAAAGTAATCTGGGCACAAGTGAAAATAGCAGAGCATGAGTGTAAGGCTTCGCAAAATGGAAACATGCTGAATAATGATTTGAATTCACAGATGCAGAATGAGGTGCCATAGAAGCAACAGCAGCAGGTAACACAAAACCAGTTACCCCTTGCACCTATGCCAAATTTTAGGAGCAAAGCACAACAGAGTGTGGATACCACAAATTGGGAGGGAAGTGAAAAGATAGGTACAGCAACCTCACAATTTCTTTTGAGTGATACGTTTTTCAGTGAGGACACCTACTGACGGTGACTGAGAGGGGAGGATGAGGCGTGCGTACTTGGCGCCTCCTTGCCGGTAGATCAGTCAGGTCCATACATTGAAGGTAATGTTGAAGGAAATGATGTCACCTTTCTCTTGGACACTGGTCCTACCCGTTCTACTGTGAGAACATCAGACATTCCAAACCCACCCGTCTCGGGAGAAGCGATCCAAGTAGAGCGTGTTTCTAATAAACAAACTAGTACCCCAGTCACAGAACCAATGGAAGTTAGAATAGGCAATTTTAAAGAAATGCATGGATTTGTTGTATGTTATTCAAGTCCAGTGAACCTGTTAGGTAGAGACTTGTTGTGCAAATTGAATTGCACCATCTTTTGCACCCCGAGTGGTGTTGAAATTCAAACCCCAGACGAAGACGGAGTTTATAAATGAATGTTAGCAAAACAAGAAACAGAGAATAAAAAGTTAACTATAGTAGACTTACCAGAAGAATTGCAACAGATTTTAAATCCTGATGTATGGGATTTTACCGGAAAATATGTAGGATTAATGGCAAATGACGATCCAATAAAAGTGATAGTGAAAGAAGGTGCAGTTTACCCAAATACTCAACAGTACAAAATGAGCCCAGAAATAAAAGCAGGTGTTGCAGCAGAAATAACGTGTTTGGTTGAAGCAGGCATTTTACAAGAAATAATGAGCAGTCCATGTAATTCACCCATAATTGGAATAAAGAAACCGAGTGGCAAGTAGAGGGTTGTACAAGACCTTCGCAAAGTTAATAGGATTGTTGTCCCATGCTGTTCAGTTGTGCCAAATCCTGCAGTGATTCTGTATCAGATACCGTGGGAGGCTGGATGGTTTACCGTGATAGATTTGTGTCATGCATTTTTTTCAATTCCATTGCACCCAGACAGCAAATTTATTTTTTCTTTTGCATTCAACAGTCATGTGTACATCTGGAACCGCGTTCCTCAGGGGCATACAGAAAGTCCATCAATTTTTAATCAGATTTTGAAAAAGTGCCTTGAGTCTTTGGTGCTGGCCGGACAGTCAGTCCTGGTCCAGTATATAGACGACCAATTGGTGGCGTCTAAAACTCGAAATGACTGTGTTGTCGACACCATTGCCTTATTGAATCATTTAGGTGAAGGAGGACATAAAGTGTTGCCAGAGAAATTACAATTCTGCACCACGTCAGTGAAATATTTGGGGCACCAGATAGAAAGAGGCGTCAGAAGGGTTACTTCAGAATGAATCAGAATAATTAAAAACATGAATTTGCCTCAAACTCAGAAGGAGATCAGAATGTTCCTTGGAGTTGTAGACTACTGCAGGCAATGGATTGTGGGATTGGCAGTTCTAGCAAAGGCATTGATACAAATGACAAAGAAAACAGCAAAAGACCCAGTAGAATGGGATGATGAAAGCATGACTGCTTTCTTGAAATCACGAGAATGTCTGTGTATAGCTCCAGCATTAGGGATGCCTCACTATTCAAAAGATTTTGCACTATTCAGTGACACACGAGATAATTGTGCACTTTCAGTTTTGGACCAGACTCATGGTCTGATGAGACATCCTGTGGCATATTTTTCTTTCACACTAGATCTAGTGGCATCTGCATTGCCCAGATGTCTGAAAGCAGTAGCTGCAACCTGCATGAGCCTTGAGCAAAGTAAGTCCATTATTATGGAACATCCTGTGACAGTATATGTTCCACATGCAGTTGTGATTTTGTTAACCCGGATCAAAACCCAGTATCTCACTCCTAGTCGGCTGACTAAGTATGAGCGAATCCTTGTAGGTGCAGGGAATGTAACCATTGCTAGGTGTAATATTTTGAACCCAGCAACACTGCTACCTGATTCACACTTTGCAGAAGTAAAGGGGGAAGTCGAACATGATTGCATCGTCTTAACAGAACACAGTACAAAACCACGTCCAGACACAGGAGAAGAGCCATTAATTGATTCCGAATATGAGCTATTTGTAGATGGTTCATGTATGAGACATGAGGAAGGAGGTTTGAGAGCTGCCTATGCAGTGTGCACGTTGGGGTGGTTCAATTGAAGCATCCTATTTACCTGGAGTCAAGTCTGCACCAGTAGCTGAATTGATTGCATTAACAAAAGCCTGCAAATTTGGGAAAAAGTGGAAGGCAGCCATTTACTCTGATAGCCAGTATGGTTACAGGGTTGTGCACGACTATGGCCAGTTATGGATGCAAAGGGAGTTTCTGACTTCTTCATGTACTCCTATTAAAATTGGTCATTATGTAAAAGATTTAATTGCCAAAAGATTTAATTGCCAAAAGAAGTGTCTGTGGTCAAGTGTGCTGCTCATAAATCTGGAAATGACAAAGTGACAGCTGGTAATAGTTAGCCCAACATTGTGCCAAATTTAGAGTGGCTGTAAACAAGAAAATCGAAGTAGGTGAAAACAGCTGCCAACTTATGTTGCTTGAAGGTGTAAGAACGTGGGAAGAAGTGAGAGAATTGCAAAATGAAGCAGAACCAAAAGAAAAGGAATTTGGAGAAAAATAGGTTGTCAGAGAAGGGTTGAAGATGGTGTTATTGTTTACCTTGATGGTAGGCCTGTGTTACCAGACTGTTTGCTTGCTCCTATGACTAGGATGTTCCACGGTGATTCTCATTTGGGAAGAGATGCCATGATACGTCTGTTTAGACAGTCATAGTTCAATGCGAAATTCAGGAACACAGCAGAAGCACTTTGCCAAAGATAATTAATTTGTCAGCAAATGAATCCTGGAAAGAAAACTGTAGTGTTACCAGGAAAGATTGGAAGGCAGAGGGTCCCTTCATACAATTGCAGATTGATTTCATTCAGTTACCCCCTTGTCGAGGACTAAAATATATTCTTGTTACTGTTTGCCTATTTTCAAAATGGGTGGAAGCTTATCCCACAGGTAGGAATGATAGCATCACTGTAGCCAAACTCCTACTCAGAGAATTCATGCAAGGTTCGGTTTTCCAGTAACAATTGAACCAGACCGAGGCTGCCATTTTAATAATGAAATAATTGCCTAATCTGTGAAGCATTCAATGTTAAACAAATGCTGCACTTTGCATACCGCCCAGAGGCTTCTGGAGTGGTAGAACAACTGAATGGCACAATCAAGTCAAGATTGGGAAAAATGTATGAGTCTACCCGATTAGAGTGGCCAGATGCTTTGCCTCTTGTTTTGATGGGACTCAGAAGTATTTCAGATAGGAACACAGACTTGAGTCCTCATGAAATACTAATGGGAAGAGCAATGAGGCAAGCATGGGTGCCGGGACACAAGCTGATAAATATATCTGATGATTTAGTACTGGAGTACTGCAAGGAACTGGCTGACCAAGTGCGTTCTATCTCTCACCAGGTTGGGGAAGACGCTGTTGCCAGACAAGCAACTTCAGCAGATGATCTGAACCCAGGTGAGTGGGTAGTGCTAGAGAAACATACTCGAAAATCTTGCCTTGCACCGAGGTGGGGAAAACCATGTCAAGTGAATTTGGTTACCACCACAGCTGTAAAGTGCAAAGGAGTTCCACACTGGATCCATGCCAGTCATACAAAAAGAGTGACTGAACCTGATGAAATTGAAGCTGAAGGTTGTGCAGCTGAGGTGTCTCAAGATATCGATCCTGAAGTAGCTGAAGTGGAAAAACCAAGCACCAGTCAAGATGATTGGATTCCAGTAGTTGAGATACCAGCAGAATACATGAGAACCAGAAGCCAGACTTATTTAGACAGTCAGAGTGATAGTGAGGACGAGATAGGTCTAGAAGAACGTACTCCGATTAAAGAAATACAAGCCAATGGTAATCTTGAGGAGGATTAGATAATGGAAAATCAATATAGTCAGACATTCCAAATACCTGTCACAGCTCCAGAGTTTGAGGAGGGACAGATAGGTAATAGGGCGGAAGCTCAGGCAGAAGAAAATCAAGGGTTCGAAGAGCTTGAGCAGAACCAGATAGGAGTAGGAAAATGCATTCAGGAAGAAGAAGGTGAATCAAATCAAAGTCAAATTCAGCAGATACCTGAACAAGGCCAGATTAGTAATCAGGCATAAGAAACGGAAATAAGACCTTGATCTAGTCAGATATAGAGGAATACAGAAGACAACATTGAAATAGATGTGCCACAACTAAATGAAAATAAAAGAGCATTGGAAAGAGGCCAGAGTACAGTGCCAGCTAAGAGACTCAGAAAAGGAGACAAGTGGCCTAGGTTTGTCAAAAGATTGAGACTTTGTCTAAAGACAATAAATGAAGAACCAGAACAAGTAAATGAAATAACAAGTCAAGCTGAACAGTCTGTAATACAACCAAGAAGGAGCAGTCCACGACTGAAAAGGTTGAATAATAAATTCAGAGGCCCTGAATGGACTTACATAGTTCTTGAAGATTTTAAAAACTTAGAAATAAGTGACGAAAGTGATGACGAATTGATTGCTGATCAGACTGACAGAGAAGTGAGACCCACTTGAAAAATTTCACAGGTTAAAAGACTGTGTAAAAGTTACAAAGAGGGGTTAAGTCTTCTTGGTCAGAAATGGCTGATTGTACTGTTAATGGAAGACCGAAAAGAAATTGTCTAAAAACATGCTGTAGAATATGCACATGTAGTATAGCGATAGTACTCATAGTATGTGTGATGCTTGACACGAATGTTGCCTCAGAAGTACCAGGAAGGTGATGCTCTTTCCACTGTCTCCCCTAACTGGTTCACCACCTGCCAGAATGATATCACTGCGCAGGAATAGTGATGTCCGTCAAGGGAACACAGGGAGACAAAACAAGGAAAGTGGGGAAAAAAGAAAACACAGGTGTCGTCATGCACCGGAGGAGTAACTGGTATTCCTGGAACCACCGAATTACTGGATACAGGAGTCCTATGTAAATGCAAAGAACAAACGGTTAGTGTAGTAATTGCTAAGTGTATAAGAAAAGGTACTGATTGTGAGAAAGTTACCTACGGGGGGGGGAAGATGAGAAAGCTGGCAAAGTGTAAGGATGGAAGAGATGGCAGCCAGGAATGGTAGTCTCTGTATCCTGTAATATATTGCAACGTTGCAACGTGAGTGTCCTATCTCTGTGCTATGCAGGTAAATGAGTAGATGACAACTTACTGCCTACCTGTGTATAGGTAAAATAAGCCTTAAAGACTGGAACTAGAATCAACAATCCTCTAGTTCCAGGTAACTATAACTAAGCGCCGGGACTAGTATCAATGCTCCTCTAGTCCCGGTCAATATCCAGGGAGGAATAGTCTCGGTCAATATCCAGGGAAGAATACTGTCTTCCAAAAATCACCTTCAATCCACCACGCACCGCGTGGAACACTTAACTCCAATTAATAAGCAAGAAATATCTGGACCAATCCCTTAATAACTCAGGGAAAAGCAGAGGCTTAACAAACAATATAAACGTACTCGCGGGTTTGAATACACAAACGCACTTCAAACTCTAAGAACAGATGCGCACAATAAGGATCTCCTTTCAGATGATAGTACCTGCCTGGTGAAGAACCGACACCCGCCGAAGACCCGACGGATCCCGCTACTCGCCACCACCGTGACCCGGAAACGAGCAACAAGCGACCTCTGAACCAGAACGGAACACGAAGCGTTCAATGCAGGGAAGGGGGTGGTTTAAAGACGGGTATGATCTATCTGCGCATGCTTGGCTCTTCACGCATGCGCTGTGAGTTTGCCAACCAACAGGAACTGAAGCTTGCCAACCACGTCCTCGTACGCAGGCACGACAGTATGGTTAGGACTGACAATAGCTATTACTTACATTATGAGTGGAGACATGAAGAATGATACTAATGAGCTACAAACAATAGATATACCTAGAAGAATGGATACTCAAGAAAAAGCATTTAGCATTAAACAACAGAAGGTAGATTTAGAAGCATCAGACGAGGAAGGACTACATTATACTGGAATTAAAAATAGAACTCACTTAAATGTATTTGCAAACCTATTAGTACACTATGTAGAAGCTATGCAAATAGAAGATTGCTATGTTTGTATGAAGTTACCTACTTCGGTAGCTGAAGGTGTTACCTACCACCATTTACCAGTACCATATGGTATTTCATGTAGTATTTTAGCTAGTTTATTCTATAAGAAAGAACCTTTGCAATATTACTATTCTAATTCAGATGTGATATTTTCTGAACTCCCTATACGTAGTAACCTGAATCCTGTACATACTAAGAGTGATGTAACACGTTATATGGGTGAATATTTTCTAACAATTGGTACAATACATATAGCTGAAGCACACAAGAATAATTTAACATGCTTATTACGTGAAAAAGAGAAAATATTTTTACATTCCGTATGGCGGATCCCAACCCCCTCGATACAAGACAATAATCAAGTCATGCCCATGTGCCCGCACGTGTCATAAAATGTGTGCCTTCCTTCATCCGTGGGTGAGTATGCCTCCAGCTATCAATTAAGCCACCTTCCTCCATTATGCCTCCTTGTACCTCTTGGGAGTTATTATAATGATGTGCAGCTGGATTAGACCTGTCCTGGGCTGGGTTAAGGGCCACGTTGAAGTTCCCACCCCAAATGACATGTGTGAACCCCAAAGTCAATATTCTTCCCCATAGCAAAGTGAAGAAGTCAGGAGTATCTAGGTTAGGGACATAGCAAAGCCAGTGTGACCGATTCTCTACCAAGCCTCCCCATGCTATGACATATCTCTCTTGTGGGTCTTCTATTGCTCCCACCAACACAAACAACTGCATCCTGGTCAATGCTTATATTCACCCTAAAGGAAAGAAAAAAGCAGCGGAGGACTTATATGCCTTCATAGAAGAGTGCATCACGGGGGAAAAAACAGCGAACCTAGTACTCACTGGGGATTTCAACCTCAATCTTATGGGAACAACACAAGAGGAGGGAATTATGGCACAACACACATCTTGGGCCCTACCACAACAAGGAAAGCCACAAACTGCCAAACAATCAAAACTGGGAAAAAAGGTACTTGAGGCATTAGAAAACTTCAACATCAGGGCACTAAATGGCAGGTTTGCAGGGGATAACCCGCCAGCCTCAACTTTTCACTCAAGAAAAGCGAACAGTACACTAGATTATACCTTCATGTCACTTCCACTTTTCCAACATATAATATCCTATCGGATGGGGAACCAAATAGATAGCGATCACTGTCCTCAGGAAATTACCATGGACCTTGCTAGATCGACTTACGAGCGTTCAACGGCTCCTAAAAAGTCCATCTATACCATAAACTTTAAAAAAATTAAGTATTCGGCTGCAACGGGTGAAATCTTGATAGGACTGGCAAAACAACATTACATGGAGCGTACAGGCCTCAACGAAGTAGCGAAATGGGTGCAGTTTACTAACACCCTGGGGCAACATGCAACAAAGCCCAAAGTGCACACAAGGACAAACAAGCAGGGTATCCTTCCCCAGGCACATAGAGGGAAAATTAAAGAAATGAAAAACTCAATCTCTAACTTAATGAGAGCAGTACAGCTGGACCATAATAACAAAGGGAAGTCGGATCAACTCTCTAAATTAAAAGCTTCATTAAAAAAACTAAAGTGGGAAGCAAACAGAACTATAGAGGAACAACTTTGGGCAACACTTCATGAGGACATAAAAAAGAATGACGGGGCAAGGTTCTGGAAAACAATAAATTCATTAACGCACCCTGCAAAAATGGAGACCACATCAAACATCACAGAGGCAACCTGGGCAGCTTATCTCGATAACCACTTTAACCGAGACTTGTCGGCTAATCAGAATATGAGCAAACCTAATCCCGGACAAGCCCATGATGTCGGTAACATGCCACAAAGGTGCCCAATCAACCAGGACATGGTGGGTGACACAGATCATATATTACTGCAACCCAAAATCAAGCGGCAAATAAAGAAAGGAAGAAGGGAAGGTGCGCCGGGTACAAATGGGATCCCGCCCGTCCTCTTCAAACAAGACATGGACTATTGGGCAGCGGCACTTGAACCCCTTTTTTGGGAGTTCAGGTACACTAACATCATGCCAGACACTTGGAAGGGTTCCATCATTGCCCCCATATATAAAGCAGGGGACAGGGGCCTCCCTCAAAACTACCGGCTAGTTGCCTTAATCGATAATGACGCGAAGTATTTTGCAGGGCTCATACTGGAAGAACTACAGGCATGGGCCACGATGAAATCTCTTATACCTGTTAATCAAACAGGCTTCGTCAAAGCAGTGGGAACAACAACAAACATATTGACTATGGGTATGCTTATAGACAAGGCAGAGATGAAAAAACTGCCCCTACACCTCTGCTACATTGATTACAGAGCTCGTGCACTTTGTGGATAGCGCACTGCAAGGACGCGCTCACCGGCTTAAGAGACAGGCGAAACCGGACCTCGCCGCACCCGCTCCGCGGGTGCCGCATCGTTGGATTTTGCGAGGGGCATCAGCCCAAGACTCTGACGTGGGAAATCCCTCTCCATCAGTGGCTGAGGGCTGCAGGGCTGCGAGCGTCAGGGACTCCATTACCCAGGAGTCCCTGCTAGACCGGCATCAACTTCCGGTCCGCTCTCCCTGGCGGCCCGCCCACCTCCCTGAACGCCGGTATAACTGGGACCAGCCCTCCCGCAGCGCGGGACGCAGCCCGGAGAAAAGACCGGGCTAAGAGCGGGCCGTTTGAGGCCGTTCGAGGACGGCAGCGGACGGCCCTGGCCCTCAACCCCTGGCCTGCTGTGTTACAAGTAAGATAGGCGATATTGTGCCCCAGAGCGGGTTTGGGTCTTCGAGTATTCGTACTGACTAACAGGGCGGACTATTAAGTTATTATCCCACCTGTACAAAGAGCGTACCTAGGTCCGATCACAGAAGTTGGTGTTAACTCTGAAATTATGGTTTTAAGATCTGGTAAAACACGCAATGTCCAAATTCAAACACCCACAGGAGTGGTATCAGGTCCATTAGACGCTTTTATCACACGAGCCACGGGTATCCTGGAAAAGGAAATAGCAATGGTGGAAAAGCGTCTTTCCATTGATTTAGTCAGCGGAAAACGCTCTTCACTAGGTAGGTTGGCCAAGATCCCTAGCCCTGTGCCACCTGCACAAGCACATGCAGCTTTTAATTGTATACACCTAGACACCACGGAAGCTATTGTCCACATGGATAGCGAGGGGACTGATCCTCCCGCTCACACAACACTTTTTCCTAAACATCCCCTGGACGACCATGAAGTAACAGGGGAAATTGAAACCCAGGATAGCCAAAACACCAAACAAAGTTCTGATTCTGTCGATTTCTATCCTGACTCACCCAAAGTAGATTCTAATGATCCAGCTCACACAGATTTCACAGGTATAGACAAGGGTTCAAGGAAAAGAAAACAAGACACTAGCTACAAGGGAGGGAGAGAACCCAAGATGCCGAAACTAAAAGACCCCGTTGGTAATCCTACATCGGGATCAGGCCATCCAAGCGGAAACCAATGCACAAACGCACTGACTAACACCCTATGCCCCTCCCTTATCTCCTTAGGTTCCTCAAACCCATGCCCAACATGCCTAAGCAGCGATGATTCCCTGCTGGCAAAGATAGAGGCTCTAATGAAAAACCTCCTATCACCTGTCCTGGAGCGGACTAGATTAATGACACTGAAAATAAACTCCCTGGAGGCCGTAGTTAATGCGAATTCTGCCATATTATTGTCTCTATCGGACATAGATTCCGGGTTGGCTAAACACTCACACTCACTTTCGGCCCCAAAAACAACTAATATTCCATCTAGTCTCATTGATAACAATCACAAACCACCTGGGCCGGTAATAGATAGTTCTAACAAAGGGGGTGCTCATAAAAATTCTCCAAGCAAGGTACCAAAGGCCCCGCCCCAACGCTCTCATATGATGAAGCCTATGAATAAACTGGACAGATCAACCCCTGCTAGATGCCAATCAACTAAACCACCCCCTCAGGTAAAACCTAATACAGCCACCCATAGCCTCCCACCCCATAGGCCCCCAGCAAAACACCAAAATACCCTTAATCCCTTGGTAAGGAAACAACCCAGGCATCCTACGCCTCGGGTCGACATCCCTATAGAGGCAACACCTTATACCATGGTGCTGACCGGTGTAGCCCCACTGCCATCCGGTAAAAGGGAGACTCATGACGACCTGCGCAACAAGGTTATCTATTGGTTGAATAAAAACAGACCCCTACCCCCATCCTCGCCAACAGAAATCTTATTTGTAAGAAGGGTTGACTGGGTGGGCCAGGGCCCCAAGGATTTGGAGGGCGATTGTATTTTAATATCGTTCAGGGATTCCTGGGTGGTGGATACAATCTGTAGAGAAGCTAGGTTTGCCAGGCAGGGGGACGTCCAAACATTAGACCTCTCTTATTTTTATCCCCAAAGACAGGCTCACACCCAGAAGGCCCCCAAACAGGGACGAACCACCACTAGGAACTACCCCATGACACCGCATTTACCAATTTTTCCACCACTATTCAACCGCTTTGGCCCCCTGTCTGATTTGGAGGCCATTGATTGACTCCATAAACCATCCCAAACACCTGAACCCGTAGAAAATGCCGAACCTGGGATAGGGGGCAAGAGGCAGGGTCAGGCGCCCACTCAGCTCACAATCATGGTAGAGGAGTGTAAAAGGGTCCCAGCACCAAAAGGAAGGGTTACACCATTTTCAAGGGCAGGGGGAACCTCCTTGTCGTTGATAGAACATAGTTCCACAGGGAGATCTGAAAATGGACTGGATGTTGGGACAGGACAGGATACGTTTGTAGCCTCTGAGGTGGTGGCCCCCTCTATGGTACCTACATCGGAAACTCTTGCCCTAGTGTCCTGGAACATCGCTGGGATTAAAAGTCGAATCCATTCTGGTGACTGGCTCGAGTTCATGGATAAATACGATATCATCCTACTCCAGGAAACCTGGGCTGTCGACCCAATATTTAGGCAGGGCTATGTAAATTTTTATAAAGCAGCCACTCGAAGCGCTATTGGGAACACCAAAGGGAGAGCCTCTGGGGGGCTACTGATCTGGGTGAAACAATCCCTGGGTTATTGTATTACGGAGATAAGTGTACCAAACCCGGACCTCCTCATTGTTAGGCTGAGAAAGACTGGCTATCGGGACTTGATCCTGTTTAACATATATGCACGAGGCCTGCCAGGTGGCCGTACGCCACCTCTGTTGGAGGTGCTTGAATCTGTTCTGGCAGCCCTTGATAGTACCAACGTCATTCTGCTTGCTGGGGACCTAAATTGTTGTTTTGAACCCCTATTAGACCCTGGGGACTGTTGGGGTTCTGTGGAGGATGTAGTATGGGGCATACCCGACCTGTTGTCGGTCAAACCAGTACCTGCCACAGAGGCAGCGGTGAATTGGACGGCCTTTTGTCTTAACAGTGGCTTTCGGGCCTGTAATGGCCGAACTAAATCAGACCAGGGAGCCAACTGTACATTTGATAACGGGCTAAGAAGAAGCCGCATCGATTATATCCTGTTGAAAGTGGGAGATTGGTCCCTGATGATAGATATGGAGATAACTCCCCGCCCAGAAAGTGACCATAATCCCTTGACCTTGCAACTAAAGATGCCAGGACTTGCGAGATTAGAGGAACCCGGTATCTCTCAGACGGGGGACACCTACCTAACAAATGATAGGAAGAGGGTAAAATGGTCTAAAATCGAGGGGGATGAGATATTGAGAAATAAGGTTACTAGCGTGGTTGCCAATACTTATAACAAAATGCTGACCCACGCAGAGTTGGGGGACAACACCAGAGAAGCTGACCTTATTATAAATCTCCACAATCGTTGTTTTGATGACCTAAAAATTCTGCTTTCGCAACCTTGCCGACAGGGAAACAACACAGCACCTACTCGCCCCCATAAATGGTACAACAAAAAATGCAGGGAAGCACACACCGTCCTGGTTAAAGCAGTCAAGTCTCGGAATATAGGTTTGGTGAAAGCGGCCAGGTCATCCTATAGGAAAACACAAGGGGAAGCTAAACGGGAGTGGGAGGATAAATACTGGTCCGACCTCTTGGAAGCCTCCATGTCTAATAACCCCATCAAATTTTGGGAAATAGTGAAGTGGGGGAAGGATCCGGATGGACGCATCCCCACAAACCATGTGCCCCCCAACGAATGGGTGATCTTCTATGCAACCCAGTTCTGTGCAGTGAATTCTTCTATACCACCTAGTACTTTAGAAAAGACATTCCACCCCACCACCCAAAGTGAGACTATCACCTTCACAGAAGGAGAGGTCGAGCTCGCATTAAATCTCACCACGCGAGGGAAAGCGCCAGGTATGGATCTTATACCTGCCGACTTGTTCAAAGCTAATCCCGCCCTGTGGATACCATACATTCTCACGGTGGCAAACTCCATAGCTGCAGGTGCAGGTATACCTAAATCTTGGAAGGGGGCGGAGATCCTGCCGATTTATAAAAAGGGCAATAGGTCTAATCCGGGCAACTACCGCCCGATTAGTCTTATTGACTCTATGCAAAAACTCATCGCCCGCATGGTTCTGGGCAGGGTCCAAGGATGGATCGAGATGGAGGACATTTTATCCCCAATGCAGGCGGGCTTCAGATCGGGAACCAGCACCATCGACCAGGTGTTCAGATTCTGTCTGATTTACTGGAAGGTGGTGCAGCTTGGCGGCGGTACCATCTTCGCAGCGTTCATCGATCTGAAGTCCGCCTTCGATCTAGTACCGAGGGGAAAAATGTGGGGAGTCTTGAAGACTCTAGGAATGCCAACAGAACTGCTCGATTTGATAATCAAATTGCATGAGGACAACTTTGCAAGGGTAAGATGGGGTGGACAGGGCCAAGTGACAGAACCCTTTCCAGTCACCCGCGGTGTCCGCCAGGGTTGCGTACTGGCACCCACTCTCTTCTTATTGTTCATTGACCAAGTGGTAAAATTCTTTGAATTGACCCCAACCGATGCCCCCATGCTGGCAGGACAGCGTTTCCCAATGCTCATCTTTGCTGATGACACCTTACTCCTCTCCAGAACACGCAGCGGATTACAGCGGGCCCTGGACCGCTTTGAGGAGTTCTGTGTCATCAGCGACCTTAAGGTGAACGTTGGGAAAACCAAATTTATGGTGCTAACCAAGAACCACCCTGTCCGGAGTACAGTTAGTATGGGAGGAGTCAAACTGGACCAAGTAGAGAATATGACATACTTGGGGGTTATGCTAGATAGTCGCCTGAAATGGAAAACACAAGTTGATGCCCAACATCTTAAGCTTGCTCGACTTACCGGCTGCTTACTCAGTGAGCAAAGGAAATCTATTACCAAGCGGGTCACACCAGCTCTCAAAATTTACGATGCAAAAATCAATCCTGCAATTCTATATGGTGCAGATCTGTGGGGCCACAAGGATCTTACAGGCCTGCTCAAAATACAGTGCAAGTTCCTCCGCAACTTGGTAGGCTTGCCACAATCGTCCCCCTCGATCCCCCTTTGCTTGGACCTAGGATGTCCCCCAATCAACGAGATGGCCAGATTCAGATTGGTTGCCTTTTGGAGGCGCCTATGGACCTCGCCTGACCTTATCCTATTTGCAAATGGGGTAGTAGAAGTTAGGTCAATTAGTGGATCGGAAAAAATTCCCTGGTTCTGAACGGTCAAATCCATCTTGATGGATATGGGTTTAGAGCACCTTTGGACTTCCCCTGCCACTAGTATTTTCCCTAATAAATTGGTATTTAAAGAATTGTACTGGTCCACGCTCCGCTTGAACAGAATAAATGCCTCCTGTTCTGCTAATCTAACTGGTAGGTTTCTTTGCTTTAAGTTGGACCCCACACGTGAACATTATTGGGACACGGTTTCCAAATCTTTAGATAGGAAACTCTTCCACCAGTTCCGGGTGGGCACATTGCCGTTGAATACCTTCACGAAAAACTGGTCCTCAAACACCACGGATCAATGCAAATGGTGCCCAGGCCAGAAGGAAACAGAGGGCCATTTTCTGTTTGCTTGTCCTAGATACCATGAACCAAGGGTCAAATGGCTAAAACCACTTTTCCAGTGCCTGCCCATAAGAAAATCAGAAGAGGCTATCTATGTATTAAAAACTAACACACTAGAAATTATCACAGTGTGCATAGCCAAATATCTGGGCTGGGCGTGGATACTCAGGGCAAAACAATAGTTTAAACCTGGATTGTATGAATTTACTTGTAATCCCATTCCCCCCAAGGAAAATTTGTTTCAGGATTGTCTACAAACTGTTTAATTCCTTTTAATGTATGTGTATTTATTGCCAATTAATTAATGCTTGTTAATATTTGTCTTTTATGATTCTTTTAAAAATCGAAATAAAGACTTTAAAACCTGAACCTGATTACAGAGCGGCATTCGACAACATCAACCGCAATCTACTACGGACAAAACTAAATGGCTGGGGCATCCCAAAAGTTCTGTTGGAGCTGTTAATCAACCTACACACAGATACCTGGATTCAGATCAAGGGGGGGGGGGGGGGGGGCTCAATGCTGTCAAGGCGGATACAAACCAACAACGGCCTTAAGCAGGGCTGCGTATTGGGCCCCACACTGTTCAACCTGTACCTGGGGGACCTGGCGCCCCTACTAAACAACTGGAATTCACACTCGCCAAAATTAGGAGGCCTCAATCTACCTTGCCTCTAATATGCAGACGACCTGGTGCTAATAAGCCATACAAGAGTAGAGCTGCAAAACCTCTTAAATACGACCCAGAGATATTCCGAGTCAAATGACGTAACAGCGAACCTCGAGAAAACGTAAACAATGACAATCAGTAAGAATAAAAAGAAGAAAGCTTTCTCGTGGTTCTGGAATAACACCCGCATCAAAGACACCTCGTCGTATAAATATCTAGGTGTGAAGATAGACAGTGGTGGCCAATTCAGCGCATAAAGGGCTAGTATCAGAGGCAAAGGCCTTGCTCTGGCAATCGCCTTAAAAACACTAAACAACAACCTCTCCGGCCCTTCTCTAACTCCTTTACTACATGTCACACGCGCCAAACTTTTACCAACACTAACTTATGGGAGCGTGGCCCACCGAGGCAGAGATGCCATATTACTTGACAGCACAATCGTGTCGGCATATAGAATCATTTTCAGCCTCCCAAAGCGATCCTCCCCAGCACAGATTAGACTGGAATTTGGAATTCAGTCACAGCTTTTGGCACGACAGGGGGCATATATCTGCACATGGGACAAAGTGAGAAAAACGACCGAAGGAACCTTGAATGAGTACTTATGGAAAGAGCTAGAGCAGACCCAAAACTCACCAGCAGCAAAATACCTGGCAAAAAGCTTAGAGAACACCGGGCTGGCAGAGCTCTGGGCGTCCCCTGCAGATCATAAATCACTTAACAAGCTGGTAAAGAAATCGATCAAGTTACAGTCATGGGTCCAGGACAAAGCCATCCTATCAAAAAGATCTCACACATGGATGGTATTAAATACATACCAGACACAAGTCTCCCAGCCTTATTTCGTTCTGGGTTATGCAAAAAAAAAACAAATTGACCTTCTTAAGATACAGACTGGGCCTGCTACCATGTATTCAACACCTTCCTCACTGGCTGAGATTGAAAGCAGGAACACTATGTAGGCTCTGCGGCACCGGGCAGAAGACATGCTGCACCTGCTATGCTCGTGTGAGGAACTGCAAGAAGAAAGGAAGCTTCTGCTGAAACGCCATTTCATTCTACAGGGGGTACGCACATGAAGGAGCGCAGTGCTAACCTGCTTCTCAGCACAGGACCCTCAGCTGAGCTGCAGCTTCGTGACATTTTAAAAGTAGTGGAAAAAAAATTACTAAAAATTGCTGCATGAAAACTCAAAAAATTGGGTCACCTGTTCTAACTTATATTGTGGAAATCATCTATGTCGCAAAATTTCATGAAAAATGTTATGCAAAACTCGAATGGACTAGCAGGCCTACAAAGTGGATGAGAAGTATAGTATGGCCCAATGCAGGCGGCTTGCAAACAAAATTACTCTTTTATGTTGAATTGTTTATTCTTATCTCGCTATTGTATAGCATTGGTCTTAAACGCATGTCTTTTATGCTGCATTTTAACTTTTCTTATTGTGTTATTGTATTGCATTGGTTTAATTAACTGTGCAATAAACTATAAAATACCAATGCTCTGCTTCTGCTGTGACTTCCTCATGATTAAAGACACAGTCACGCTTCTTCCTGTCATGACTTCTGTATGATTTTGACACAGTAACGCTGCCCTGACTTCTGTAAAATTATGACACGGCTATCCGAGTTTTACTGACTTCTGTATTGTTACAACACAGCTATCCGAGTTTTGCTCAAGGGAAGCTCCTTCCTCTTTTCTGTGTGTAAAGTGTATAAATACCATGTCTTCTTTGATTAAAGTAGAGACCATTCCAGAGCCTCCTTAGGTGACGGAGTTCTCCCTTAACTCGAGTTACTGAATAAAGACCCTTGAATTCTACCACCACGGACTCTGCTCTTCATGCTTGACCTTATTGATATTATAGAAATTCCGATCAAGGTAAATTACTAAAATATTTACCACAGCAAATTGGCGCCCGAACAGGAACTTCCCTTTCTCCCCACACGCCGGTGATGCGGACCCGAACCTGTCTCTCCAGATACAGACGGACTTCAAAGTGCACACTGCAGGGTGTTCCTGCATGAACTCTTTCGTGTCGAAGAGGGACTGAGCCGCGGTCAGAGCATCCATACGAGGCGGTGAGGACGACAGCGGAAGTTTCGACCCAGAGCCCGAATCTTGTGAAGTTGCCGAGTCCGAGATCTTCAGAACCCAGACCAGTCCCTGTCCAAGAGCGCAGTGCAACTAGTCCAGTTCTCTGCACCTCGGTGAGTACTGCTGGGGGTGTATCAAGACGGGTTCTGATTTATTCAGAGCACGGTCAAGACGGGTTCTGATTTTTCAGAGCACGATAAAGATGAGTTCTAGGTTTCTAGAAAACGGTATGTTTGTATTCTGATACTCAGGATATATCAAGTTATCAAGTGTAAGTTTTTGTTGTTTGTTGTCACTATACCTTTGTTTTCAACATTGTGTAAACTGGCTACCTGGAGGGGGTTACTGGAACAAGATGTACCAGTCCCCCCAAAGGATACTCCTGGTTTTCTTATGTATACGAAATACGGAATTGGTGCTGTTTTGTATTCAGATCTTTGGAAAGAGTACACTCAAGATCTAGAAATTGCGATTAGATGACCAAATAGTGGCACATGGGATTTGAATTGTATCATAGCAGTTGAAAAGAAATGTTGGGAAAAGAAAGCAAGACCCTCGATGTGAAAGAGTATTGAATTATGGCGAAAGGAAGCACATCAAAGGGAACATAAAGAGCAAAGGAAAGTAGAGAAAGCAAATAGAATGTCAGAAGAAAGTAAGATGAGAAAGTTAACAGAACAGAATGCAGATATTAATTTTGAACAAATAAAGAGGGAGGCCTCGGCCTCCGTGACGGGGATGTATCCCGTCCTCTCACATAAGACAGAGTCCGACGATAACTCTAGTATTCCCACAGCACCTCCATGTCCTAGAGTTCCTTCTGCTCCCAAAGACTTCATTACCACCTATTTAATGGAACCATCTCCTGCTTATACTAATCAGACAGTCAGACAGGTAATTACTCAGACGGAAACCATCCCTAATACTTCAGATGGTGTTCCTCCTATGTTAGAATGTGAATTCGACCCGACTCCAGGAGAGGGTCCACAAGCAGATGTCTCCTATTGCTTACGCAAAGCTTTAGAAGGCATACAGGAGGTACCAAATATCACAAACTGCCTAAATAAAATTTACGAAGCTCTCCGAACAGGAGAAAACTTAGAAGTCCTTCAAGAGGCTTTTAAAAATAGATCTATTGCTCATAAAAAGTGCCTCTCACGATTTATGATTACCTGTTTTATCCGAATGATATCAAGTGCAGGGAAAAAGGTTCCTGGCGACTTACTTCAGCTAGATCAAGCAGCGGTAGTGGGGAATTGTAATGAAATAAAAGAAATAGATCTTTTTATTCCACTCTTTACAAGCAAGGTTTCTGATTCTCATCGAAAAGACACCCCTACTCAGGAAACAGAGAATGAGAGTACAGACAGGGAAGAAGAAACTGCCTTTCAAGGAGCAGTATGCTCCCGTATCCCTCGTTCCCAGAATAGTGGCCAATTTAAAACTAAAACTAAGAAATTATCAGCTCC
Source organism: Lissotriton vulgaris (assembly GCF_964263255.1). Lineage (NCBI taxonomy): Eukaryota > Metazoa > Chordata > Amphibia > Caudata > Salamandridae > Lissotriton > Lissotriton vulgaris. The sequence continues at coordinate 1,251,796,743 of NC_141685.1, forward strand.
TACAGATAGGTTGTTCCAACGAACACAAGAAGCTCTAGATGATTGGATGGATGACGAACCTCCACTCACTGCACGAGAAAAAGAACTAGCTCGATCAAGCACCCATTGGGTATCTCAATGCTCTATATATGGCCCTGATATAGTCGCCCAAATGTTCTTATCGCTCCCCATGACATCTCAAAGACTAGCCAGTATCTATATGGTTCAACACCTCATTACATTGTATGAAGCCACTAGCCACCCACCCAAAATGTTACATCCTCTTTTACGAGACTGTCTAGAGGGGAGGTGGGTGACAAGGGGACAAGAATTCCTAAACATTTTCTTGGACCAACGACAACGCTATGTCCAATACCATTCTAATGTTTATGACACAAATCCTCCTCAGTTTAACCAAGGTCAATTTCCTCTCCGAGAAGTACATCCCGTTGCAGATTCTGGAGGAAAGCTACAACAAACATTTGTCTACACACCCCTGACAAAAATAGAAGTATTAGAAATGAAGAAATTGGTCCCTTCTCATGAATATGATCCTTCAGGTTTCCATAGGGAACTCAAAGACATCCTTCAAATGGGCTCCTTTACTTATAAGGATCTCAATATTCTCCTCAAAGTCTTACTGTCTCAAGGAACATATGACAAACTAAAAGGGAAAGATTGGGAGGTAGAAGGGAAAAAGGTAGCATGGACAGCTTTAGAGATAGAAGAAAATACTTGTGCTGCTCGACAAGGCTTGGGACCTCTAGTCCTAGAACTCCCTCGCCTTCTTCCGAAAATACTCTCCCAGTTGTTGACCACTAAAAAAGAAGATTGCGATGCTATCTCTGCATGCAAACAAAAACCAGATGAGGATGTAGGGGACAATTATACCAGACTAGAAAAATGTTTTCTTATTAATAGCGGTATCTCCTCAGGTGGAGACGCCTATAGTCGATTGTTTGTTTCGAAGCTTGTAGAGAATGCTGTACAACAAATAAACAACAGAGTATTAAAGGTTGAAAGTACTTGGCAATCAAGTTCCCCTTCACAAGCACTTCAGATGCTCCAGTATCATCAGAATAGAATTAGAGACGAACATGAACAGGAGAAAAAGAGGACAAAAGATACTAAAATGAAAGTACTGGTAGCACAGACCAATACAATTCCTCAGACCCATAAGCAACGTCCAGAAACACAAGAAAAGGTTACTTGTAACTATTGCAAAAAGCTTGGACATTTTGTCCGTGACTGTCCAGTATTACAACATAATATTGCCACTGGGAAGACCCAACCTCGTAACTATCCCCCACGACCCTCTGTTCCCACATCAGCTCCTCCAGCTGATACTAAACCTGCCATCCAACTATATCAGTATCCCGTGGCATCCTATCCTGAATTCCCTAAAATTTCATGAGACAGCTGGGAGGAACACGGCAGTCGTCCACTAATCCCGGTCCCGGTTGACCAAAAGGGTCCCTATGTAAAGGCTAAACTCCTGGGTAAAGAAACAAAATTTCTGATTGACACCGGGGCCAGTAGGACGACAGTGCAACACAACGAAGTTCCAGAGGTTCCCCTCTCTGGCTCAAATAGTATTTCCTTGGGTTTCTCAGGTACACCAGTCATTAAAAAAGTTTCTGAACCAGTATCACTTCAGGTTGGACCTCTTACAACTTGCACGGATCTGGTACTTACTAAATCATGTCCTGAAAATTTACTAGGCATCCAGACACTAAAGGAACTGGGTGCTGTGATATGCTGCTCCCCGGAAGGAATACAACTATTCCTCAGAGATTTCAAAGGTCACTTCACGACACAAGAGTTAGATGTCAGATTAAGGAACATTCCTACTACATTATGGGCTACAGATCCAACTGACGTAGGGTTCATGGATATCACACCGCACTTAGTCACGTTGGAAGGTGTTGTCTTACCTCGTGTTCGCCAATACAAGTTACCTCCAGATGCAGAACAAGCCCTTATTCAGATTATCGATGACTTGATACAAAAAGGAGTAGTCAGAGAAGTACCATCCAACATATGTAATTCACCAGTTCTACGAGTGCAAAAGAAGACAGATGGCGGTGCACCACCAGTCTACAGACTTGTGGTAGATTTACGAGAACTCAACAAATGTGTGGTACCACAGTACCCTGTAGTCTCAGACATCAGCACTCTGCTAACAGCCATAGATCCTGATGCAACACATTTTACAGTTATTGACCTTAAAAATGCCTTCTTCAGTGTACCCATTCACCCAGACAGTCAGTATTTATTTGGATTCTCACTACAAGGTCATAGTTTCTGTTTCACAAGAGCTCCTCAAGGGTACACAGAAAGTCCCAGTATCTACAGTCAGGCACTTAAAAGACAACTAGATGACATTGTTCTGCCCTCCAATACGACATTGTTACAATATGTTGATGACTTATCGATCACTGCACACTCCGAACCAGAATGCGAACAAGCCTCATGGATTGTCCTAATGTCCCTTGCACAACATGGCCACAAGGTGTCACCCTCGGAATTACAATTGTGTTTACAGCAGGTGGCCTACCTAGGACACCTGCTGTCAAAGGAGGGTAGGGAACTCACACCTGAAAGAATTCAACTCATTTTTAACATTCCTGTCCCTAAGACACAGAAAGAAGTCTGTGCTTTTATTGGACTCACTTCCTACTGTAGACAGCGGATTCCCCAATTTGCATACTTGGCCAAACCTCTGATACAATTAACAACCTCCGATTTTGCCACCTCATCTCCATTGCCATGGACACCTGATCATATTTATGCTTTTGACACTCTCAAACAAGCATTATGCTCTGCACCTGTCCTAGCTACACCTGATTATGCCAAACCTTTTGTCCTTTTCGTCACGGAACGGGAAGGTACAGCCTTGTCAGTACTCACACAAACACAGGCCAATAAACATCATCCCTGTGCTTATTTTTCCAGTACTCTTGATCCTGTTGCACAAGGTCTGCCTGCCTGTTTAAAATCTGGTAAAGAATTGGCTTGGTAGTTTAGTCTGCCCTGTTCCCATGATGCACTGGGCCAGGGACAGACTGATTTGCATATAGCCAGGTTCTGAGCTGGGATGGGGCAGTGAGATAAATAACTGTGATGGATCAAGCCCTGATCTTTGGACTGGGTAAGAGTGGTCTGCTCAATTCAGACACTCTGTTCATCACCACCCCCTTTTGTAAATCGATTTTGGCCACTATAGGTGTGGCAGGGTATACTCAGACATGAGTCCCTTTCTCACTGCTCCATCAGGATTCAAGCAAGCCGGGCCGAAGAGGCTGAAATGCCAGAAACCGGTCCCCGGTAGCTTGTCTCCTTTCTGGTAAAGAATTGGCTTGGTAGTTTAGTCTGCCCTGTTCCCATGATGCACTGGGCCAGGGACAGACTGATTTGCATATAGCCAGGTTCTGAGCTGGGATGGGGCAGTGAGATAAATAACGGTGATGGATCAAGCCCTGATCTTTGGACTGGGTAAGAGTGGTCTGCTCAATTCAGACACTCTGTTCATCACCACCCCCTTTTGTAAATCGATTTTGGCCACTATAGGTGTGGCAGGGTATACTCAGACATGAGTCCCTTTCTCACTGCTCCATCAGGATTCAAGCAAGCCGGGCCGAAGAGGCTGAAATGCCAGAAACCGGTCCCCGGTAGCTTGTCTCCTTTCTGGTAAAGAATTGGCTTGGTAGTTTAGTCTGCCCTGTTCCCATGATGCACTGGGCCAGGGACAGACTGATTTGCATATAGCCAGGTTCTGAGCTGGGATGGGGCAGTGAGATAAATAACGGTGATGGATCAAGCCCTGATCTTTGGACTGGGTAAGAGTGGTCTGCTCAATTCAGACACTCTGTTCATCACCACCCCCTTTTGTAAATCGATTTTGGCCACTATAGGTGTGGCAGGGTATACTCAGACATGAGTCCCTTTCTCACTGCTCCATCAGGATTCAAGCAAGCCGGGCCGAAGAGGCTGAAATGCCAGAAACCGGTCCCCGGTAGCTTGTCTCCTTTCTGGTAAAGAATTGGCTTGGTAGTTTAGTCTGCCCTGTTCCCATGATGCACTGGGCCAGGGACAGACTGATTTGCATATAGCCAGGTTCTGAGCTGGGATGGGGCAGTGAGATAAATAACGGTGATGGATCAAGCCCTGATCTTTGGACTGGGTAAGAGTGGTCTGCTCAATTCAGACACTCTGTTCATCACCACCCCCTTTTGTAAATCGATTTTGGCCACTATAGGTGTGGCAGGGTATACTCAGACATGAGTCCCTTTCTCACTGCTCCATCAGGATTCAAGCAAGCCGGGCCGAAGAGGCTGAAATGCCAGAAACCGGTCCCCGGTAGCTTGTCTCCTTTCTGGTAAAGAATTGGCTTGGTAGTTTAGTCTGCCCTGTTCCCATGATGCACTGGGCCAGGGACAGACTGATTTGCATATAGCCAGGTTCTGAGCTGGGATGGGGCAGTGAGATAAATAACGGTGATGGATCAAGCCCTGATCTTTGGACTGGGTAAGAGTGGTCTGCTCAATTAAGACACTCTGTTCATCACCACCCCCTTTTGTAAATCGATTTTGGCCACTATAGGTGTGGCAGGGTATACTCAGACATGAGTCCCTTTCTCACTGCTCCATCAGGATTCAAGCAAGCCGGGCCGAAGAGGCTGAAATGCCAGAAACCGGTCCCCGGTAGCTTGTCTCCTTTCTGGTAAAGAATTGGCTTGGTAGTTTAGTCTGCCCTGTTCCCATGATGCACTGGGCCAGGGACAGACTGATTTGCATATAGCCAGGTTCTGAGCTGGGATGGGGCAGTGAGATAAATAACGGTGATGGATCAAGCCCTGATCTTTGGACTGGGTAAGAGTGGTCTGCTCAATTCAGACACTCTGTTCATCACCACCCCCTTTTGTAAATCGATTTTGGCCACTATAGGTGTGGCAGGGTATACTCAGACATGAGTCCCTTTCTCACTGCTCCATCAGGATTCAAGCAAGCCGGGCCGAAGAGGCTGAAATGCCAGAAACCGGTCCCCGGTAGCTTGTCTCCTTTCTGGTAAAGAATTGGCTTGGTAGTTTAGTCTGCCCTGTTCCCATGATGCACTGGGCCAGGGACAGACTGATTTGCATATAGCCAGGTTCTGAGCTGGGATGGGGCAGTGAGATAAATAACGGTGATGGATCAAGCCCTGATCTTTGGACTGGGTAAGAGTGGTCTGCTCAATTCAGACACTCTGTTCATCACCACCCCCTTTTGTAAATCGATTTTGGCCACTATAGATGTGGCAGGGTATACTCAGACATGAGTCCCTTTCTCACTGCTCCATCAGGATTCAAGCAAGCCGGGCCGAAGAGGCTGAAATGCCAGAAACCGGTCCCCGGTAGCTTGTCTCCTTTCTGGTAAAGAATTGGCTTGGTAGTTTAGTCTGCCCTGTTCCCATGATGCACTGGGCCAGGGACAGACTGATTTGCATATAGCCAGGTTCTGAGCTGGGATGGGGCAGTGAGATAAATAACGGTGATGGATCAAGCCCTGATCTTTGGACTGGGTAAGAGTGGTCTGCTCAATTCAGACACTCTGTTCATCACCACCCCCTTTTGTAAATCGATTTTGGCCACTATAGGTGTGGCAGGGTATACTCAGACATGAGTCCCTTTCTCACTGCTCCATCAGGATTCAAGCAAGCCGGGCCGAAGAGGCTGAAATGCCAGAAACCGGTCCCCGGTAGCTTGTCTCCTTTCTGGTAAAGAATTGGCTTGGTAGTTTAGTCTGCCCTGTTCCCATGATGCACTGGGCCAGGGACAGACTGATTTGCATATAGCCAGGTTCTGAGCTGGGATGGGGCAGTGAGATAAATAACGGTGATGGATCAAGCCCTGATCTTTGGACTGGGTAAGAGTGGTCTGCTCAATTCAGACACTCTGTTCATCACCACCCCCTTTTGTAAATCTGTTTAAAATCCGTTGCAGCTACAGCTCTGGTAATTCGACAAAGTGATTCCATAGTGCTAGGACATCCTCTTGAAGTACAAGTTCCACATGCAGTAGAACTACTCTTGAATAGGACTCAGACACAACACTTGACCATAGCTCGCCTCAAAGGTTACGGAATCACTCTGTTCCAACCCCACATCATCATCAAACAATGCAATATCCTCAACCCAGCTACGTTACTGCCTACTATTCCAGTTGACAATCAGATTCACGACTGCTTAGAGGTAGTCGAACAAGTCACAAAGCCCCGATCTGATCTTATAGACGTACCTCTAAGTACACCAGAACACACACTGTTTGTAGACGGTTCCTGTATGCGCCTCCAATCAGGCGAACTTTCAGCAGCTTATGCTGTCACTACAGAGAATATGGTCCTCCTAGCAGCCAGAATAACCGTACATTCAGCCCAAGCAGCAGAACTCATAGCTCTTACCCAAGCATGGGAATGGTCCAAAGGAAAATGGGTCAACATTTACACCGATTCGCAATATGCATTCGGGGTTGTCCATAAATTTGGGACCCTTTGGAAAGAGAGAGGTTTCCTGACCTCTCATGGAACTAAAATACAGCATGGGGACCTGATTCTTCAGCTACTAGAATCAATACACAGACCCACAGAAATAACTATACTGAAATGCAAGGCATACACAAAGTCATGGATTCCATCACCCGAGGCAATGCTCTGGCGGATGCCACAGCTAAACATGCTGCTCAGACAGGAACACTGAACACTGAAACTACCATTAAGACTGTTAATCCAGTTATCAACCCCATCAAAGATGTAGTAGACATCCAAAACCAAGCCACAGAGACCGAAAAGAGAAAATGGGAGGAAGAGGGAGGTTCACACACAGATCAAGGTTGGGTAACAAAAGACAAGTCCAAATGGTTTCTCCCTGACATAATGGTTCCCGTAATGATAGAAACTGCCCATGGTCCCGCCCATCAAGGAGAAAAAGGAATGTTAGACAGTCTGAATTTGATATGGCACAACAAGCATCTGCGCGCAGCAGCCAACCAAAAGTATGAACCTGTATGATTTGCTGTCAGTTCAATCCAGGGAAAAGTGTCCCAGTTGAACAAGGAGGGTTCCATCCTCCAGATCACCCCTTTGAAGTCCTCCAAATGGACTACATACAGATGGAGAGATGACGAGGACATAAGTATGTTCTCGTAGTAGTCTGTACCTTAACCCGATGGACTGAAGCTTACCCTGTCCCAGACTATGGTGCCCAAATAACAGCTAAACAATTGGTGAGAGAATTTTTCCCTGATATGGGTTGCCAAGAGTCATATACTCTGACAACGGACAACCATTTTCCTCTAAGCTAATGGAAGCTGTTTCCTTACTGTTAGGGTACACCTGGAAATTTCACTGTGGTCGACACTCCCAAGCAGCAGGCCTGGTCGAACGACATAATCAGACCCTAAAGACCAAATTAGAAAAAATTTGTGCTGACAAACAAATAGACTGGGTTACAGCCCTTCCAGTTGCCCTGTTCTACATGCGAATGGTGGCACATTCTCGGACGGGCCTGTCACCCTATGAGGTCATATATGGGAGACCTCCAAATATCTGGGGTGTCCCATCTCCTAAAAAGCTAGCTAATATTGATGCAAATGTACTGACAGATTACCTAGCTTCCTTGATGTCTGCACTACGTTCTTGCCGTTCACAGGTGGCTGCAGCCTTTCCAGACAAGACCACGCCCGACAAGCACTCCCTTCAGCCTGGCAAATGGGTGCTTGTCAGAAATTTTGACCAAACCAGCCCTCTGGAAAGAAGATGGACGTCTCCCAAGCTGGTGCTGCTCACGACGAGGACCGCCGTCAAAGTCGAAGGACGAAAAGGATGGCTCCACGTGAGCCACTACAAGCCCTTCTACAGACCAACTCCTTCGGACGCTGTTGCTGATCCCGATACCAGAGACACTAAAACATCAGACTTTAACCCCTTTAGTGCTAAGGCAATATTACTACTATTCTATAATTTCCATTGAAATGAATAGGCAGTGCATGACGAGTTACCCTTGTCATTAGCATCCAAGGGGTTAAAGACACTGAAACGACAGACTTTATTTCACCCCTTCGAGAACTTTTGCCCAAAGAAGAGTACAAATCGCGGCTGCGATCTTATCCAAAACAGACTTGAGAAATTGTGCCTGACCTCGGCCTACCAGTGGCTATTTAAGCCCAAGACGGGCGCTTGGTGAAGCGGTTGCTGGAAGTGTCCGGTCACTGGCGCATACTTTACTCAGACTAAGCAGCCGAAATCATGAAGACAAAGACTCATTGTGCGAAATTGTTACAGAACAAAATTTCCATTTTCCTTTCTATCATGATTCTTATTTTCTGCATCATGGCTTGCCTAGGTTGGTTCCTTCATCTTGCTTTTCCACCTATTTCCCCCACGCTTTTGAGCAACACTGCTATGCATTCATACGTAGATCTTCCCCCGCATCTCCAAATAGGAGAAAAGAATTCTTCAATAACACATTCATCTCCACACTCCATCAACACCAACTAGTTATCAACAAAACCAACTGTTGGGTCTGCGGCTTAATGCCACACTCCGTACATGGAGGAATGCCTTTTATTCCTCTCCCTTTCGGCTATGCTGGGTCTACCTATACTATCTCTATGATATTCTCCGCCTCTGTTAGAAATATCCCTGAGACCAAGACCAAGAACACTAGTACCTGGAACAAGATAAAAACAAAGACTGGGCGCACTGTTCAAAAGATGGTAGATTTCACCGCAACATGGGGACGAGCAGATAATAGTGAAAATACCAGTTATTCCCTCTTTAACGACAATTCCGCCTTTAGAGAAACATTCTCAGTTCAGAAGAGACAGACAGAGCAGGGAGGATGGGCTGTGCCTCATAAGGGCCTGTTTTGTGTAAGAGGTAAGGGCAAGGGTCAGAAGATGGGATACAGTGAGTGTAATAAGACGTACACCCTACCTGATTTAAACTTCCCAACAATGACCACCGCCCACAACACTTATTTTATTTGTGGACCCCACGCCCGTACTTGGCTACCTCAAGACTGGTCCGGAAAGTGGTACCTTGCATTTCTCCTTCCCCTTACCTACACCGCCCCCGCAGATTACCATCTAAGTGATCCTCCGACCGTAATTAATAGACGACGAAGGGGGGTCATAGATGCTGAAGACACAGCGGACCAAGAGGCTGGAGATTTCTTTAAAGGATTCATCCCTTTATGGGGGCCTATGATCAACAGCCGCCACATAAGACAACTAACTCGTGTAGTTCAGGGAGCCATAAACGAGACCGCTGGTGTGTTAAGCAACATCACGACTGAGATGGCTTCCGATAGACTCTTGACGTTACAGAACCGTATGGTCCTAGATATCATATTAGCGGACCGTGGTGGCGTATGTGAACTGATTGGATCCAGCTGCTGTATATCCATTCCAGATAATGCTCCCTCAGTATATTCTGCCATTTCCCGCCTTCATGTACTTTCAAAGAAACTAGACGCAGACACTGCTGCCTGGTCCCTGACGGGATGGCTCTGGGGCCTCCTGTCCTCATGGGGATGAAGATCCTTACGATAATAGGTCTTGCTCTAGCCATTCTCTTCACCTGTTGCCTCTGTATTCAGTGTGGCCCAGCTCTCTGTAGTTTCTGTATCACTGCCTGCATTCCCAAACCCCAATCCAGAAAGAAAGAAAAAGAAAGAATCATGTTACAGGAACAAGTAGAAGGCCTAATGAGTATAGAAGTAGACTAATAAGAAGAAGAATTTTAAAAGGGTATATTATGGGACAAGGAGGGAATGTGGAAAATGATTATTTTTCGTAGTTTATGTCCCATCATACACCCTCTCAGTCACGTCCCCGAGCCCATCATGTCGGAAACAAACAAACGAGCACACGAGCAAACCCGATCAGGCACACACAAAGTTGCACACACACTCTCCTTCCTCTAAAATTCAAATGTACATTCTTATGGTTAGGGCGATTCCGAGAAACAGCTTCCTCACTCAAACTGTGCATTCCTATGGTTAAGCCGATTCCGAGAACAAGACCCCCCCATTTGTAACCCTTTCCCTATAATTGGGCCGATTCCGAGAAATAGGCCCCGTTTTGCTAAACCACGACAACCAATTCCGAGAAGAAGAGCACCCGTTTCCTGAAAGATACGACACCAGACATCCTGTCAACGACCAGTTCTCCTTTCTCTTTCTTAACTAAGGAACCAGCCTAGGGGTTATTTATCAATGCTCTGCTTCTGCCGTGACTTCCTCATGATTAAAGACACAGTCACGCTTCTTCCTGTCATGACTTCTGTATGATTTTGACACAGTAACGCTGCCCTGACTTCTGTAAAATTACGACACGGCTATCCGAGTTTTACTGACTTCTGTATTGTTACAACAGAGCTATCCGAGTTTTGCTCAAGGGAAGCTCCTTCATCTTTTCTGTGTGTAAAGTGTATAAATACCATGTGTCCTTTGATTAAAGTAGAGACCATTCCCGAGCCTCCTTAGGTGACAGAGCTCTCCCTTAACTCGAGTTACTGAATAAAGACCCTTGAATTCTACCACCACGGACTCTGCTCTTCATGCTTGACCTTATTGATATTATAGAAATTCCGATAAAGGTAAATTACTAAAATATTTACCACAGGTAAGAGGGTCCTTGGTGAGGGAGAGGATCAGTTGCGTGTCGTCGGCGTAGGAGATTATGTTGAGGTCGTAAAGTCGGGTGATGTGTGCGAGGGGCGCCATGTAGACGTTGAACATCGTCAGGCTGAGGGAGGAGCCCTGCGGGACGCCGCAGATGATCTCGGAGCCGGGCTTCGGATCGGAACCAGGGGAAGCGGACTCTCTGGGTTCTGCTGGAAAGGAAGGAGGAGGTCCAGTCTAGGGCCTTGTCTTGGATCCCTGCGTCGTGAAGTCGAATACGTAGAGAGCGGTGGCAGATGGTGTCGAAGGCAGGGAATGGGTGCTGGGGGGCAGGCCGCAGGGACAGCAGCGGCAACGGGAACAGTGGGGAACGGGCACGGGGGAGCGAGGTCACACAAGAGGAGCAAGGTCACACAAGAGGGAGAACAACAAAATGGTCAAGGGCACAGAGGATAACAGGGCACAAACGCTGAGAGTGCTGGTGGAGCTGCAGTGGGGGGGAGCGACCTACCTGGCAAGGTCAAGGGTCGCTAACTGGCAAGGTCAAGGGTCGCCTATACCAGAAACATTTCCGGAGGTCTGAATTGCCACCTCGATACCTGAATCCTGTATCTCTACTTGCTTTGTGGTGGAATGGACACACCGCTCCCTGGTGCAGTGGCCCTCCCTGGACACCCTCCTGCCCTGTGATTGCGAAAATCCTGAATTAAAGAGATCAAGATGCCATTATAAGGTAAGCACAGAGGGCACAGCAGTGCTTAATTTGTGCCGGTGCTTTCCAGTGCTAAGCACCGGCACTTTATTTCTCAGGGCCGGGTCTATAGAATTGAGAGCCATGGGTATGCTCCAGAGGAGTGTTGCAGGTGGTCACTTTTTAATGGTGGAGTTTCTTTTGTTGCTTTAGTGAGTGAATTACCTGTACAGAAATCTCCTGATGTAGTGTGATTCAGTTGAGGTCATTAACTTCAATTGGTGAAATAAGCTACAAGCTATCCCTCCCTCTTCATCAGAAGGTGTGATTTGCCACCAGTGCTTAGTTTGAGCTGTGGTTTGGGGTGCTGGAACCGGCACTTAATTCTCAAAACCAGCGCTTGTGACAGCTGCCACAAGGTGGTGCTGTCTGGCTAATTTGGAGATGACCCCAACAACAGTTAATTATTAATTCAATAAACATTAAAATGACTATTACCTGCCTCCCAAGCCATTCTTAAAGTTTTAGGGACCTGCAAAAGTCTGAATAGTTACACTTGTGGGAGTTTGATGGTTAGTACTTGTGTTGCTTCTATTGTTGGCAGCATAGCAGGGGCTATGTGTGTTGCAAGCTGCAGTGGCCTCCTGACGAGAGCCACAGCACTTATTATTTTACAAATTAAGCACTGGGGCACAGGATCGCCACTTCCAGGTAAGTTGCATTATGGTCCTTCTGGACTACATGTGTTTAGTCCAACAACAATGACAGTCCTACAAAAAGGTTAAGCAACCATTCAGAGCCATGGGTGTCCAATATATGCTTCTATTCCCGATGTTAGAAATGGGGGTCTCTAGTTGGCAGTGGCGTGCACCCCATTTGAGTAGGGACCCTTCCTTCTAGTCTGGACCAGCGAGTTGCACACCCAATATAACTCTTGCTCCAGCCTTTGGTAGGTTGGTATGAGCAGTCAGGCCTATCTCAGAGGCAATGTATAAAGTATTTGTACACAACAGGCAAAGTAACAGTGGACACCACACCAGTTTAGAAAAATAACCAATCTTTATCTAAAAAGAACAAGACCAAAATGGCAAAATCCTAATATACATAACTCAAAATATCACTTTTAAAATGTTTTTTAAATTCTAGCCATAGAACTCTATGGATGCGTTGATTGTAGCACAAAGTACCTTTGATGCATCAAAATCCAAAACGAAAAATGTCAGCAAAGGAGGAAAGCATCAGAAAACACAGCGATGTGTCATTCCTTTATCCCTTGGGAAATGCATGCATGAAGGAGAAGTGTTGCGTTGATTTTGGACTGCAAGGAGAAGTGATGTGTCAATTTCCAGAGGCGACTCCTTTCTGTGGGGCAATGCGCTGGAAACCTGGCACACAGGTACAAGCAGTTAGAAAATCCAGGCATTGCGGGTCGAGGCAGCAGCGAAACAGACACTGCGACTATTCTGACAGCTGCTGATAGGTGATGCACTGTGCACCGGAGGTGATACATCGGTTCCTGGGAGGTGTCAGCTGTACTTGGTGAGTCTTCATGTCATCTGGTGTTGGTTTCAATAGACTTTGTAGTGAGGCTTTGTGAGGCTTCTCTCTGCTTTGTTCAGGTGCTTACAGAGACCAGCTGCAGAATCCATTCTCGAGGCTCTTTGCACTATATATTAACAACGTGGAGAGAATATTATTACAGGAGTGTAAGGACATGCCGATGGTTGGTAAAAGACCAATTCCAGTGTTATTATACGCTGATGACGCTGTCCTTATGGCAAGAACACCAATGGCCATGCAAACCTTAGTTACTTCCTTTACCGATTTTATGATTAAATTAGACCTAAGGATAAATTGCACTAAGACCTTCGGTATGATTAGTGGTCATGGTGCATCTAGAAATAAAAGGAACATTTTTGTTTCCTCAAGCCCAGTTGACAGTACCTTAACTTTTCCGTATCTAGGCGTGTTATTCGATCATACTGGTAGATGGAATAATGCAATTAAAACAAGAAGGTTACTGTTCAGTAAATCAATAATGGCATTAAGAAATTTTAGTAAACGTATGGGTAGACAATTGGGGAGATGCTTACAGTATATAGAGCGACCTGCGTAGCTACTGTCACATATTGCGCTGGATTGTGGGGGTATGCTAATGTAAGAACATTACAGGTGATGGAAAATTCCTTTATGAAGTATCTTTTAACTGTTCCAGAGAGCGTATCTACATATGTTTGCCATACTGAACTTGGAGAACCATATCTAGAAGACACAATAAAGGTTGCTCCAGTTATGTTATGGCATAGGGCCTGGACCACTGAAGAATGTAAACTAAACCGCTCCATCTTGAATGATGTGATGAGGTTAGAGAATGCTGGCAGGTTTGGTTGGCTAAGTTATGTAAGGGACTTTCTCATTGCCTTAGGTTTGGAAAACTTTTTACTGAACCCCTATCTATGTGTGACATTTCTAGGAAAGATCTCAAGGAAAAGTGTATGAGCCACCTAGGAAAGTGTAGAACAACTAATGAGATGGTGAAACAAACGGTGGTCGCCAATCAGTGGACATTGATTACAATAAAAATACAGCCATATCTAAAACTGTATATGAGCGATCAAGAGAGATTCTTCCTAACACGTTTTAGATTAAATCTAATATTCAGGTCACTCATCTTCCCCAATATGAATGACTGGACAAATATTTTACAGAAATTCCCTTGTGATGACATTTCTGATAAATCAGATATCCATATCCTTTTCTTTTGTAAATTCTATTCAATCCCAAGACGAAGATGGATTATCCCCTTGATAAAGACTATGGAAATGATGGCTGTTCAAAGTATGGATAATATTTTAACAATTGTATCAATTTCGACGTTTTTTAAAAATGTTTTTAGATCAAGAAAGTCTATTATTTCCTGACTGGTGATGAAGTATCTGTATTTTATGATGAGATTTTGTAAAATGTGATTTTATTGTACTTTTATGGTTGCTTTGTGCTAACAACTGAATAAAGATTTTGATGATGACTGGAGGGAGGCACCTCAAGCAGGCATAGAACTCACAGGGGACAGACTCCAGCAGCACCAGCAGAGTTGTAAGAAGTCTTTTGTGTCCCTGAGACCTTTTTAACAGGAGGCAAGCACACACATGCCTTTGGGGTACCTTGGAAAGCAGGATTCATAATGCAAAGTCTAGTCCATTCACTGCCCTCAAACAGAAAAAGCCATTTGCAGGTTAATCCAGCAAAGCAACACACAGCAAAGGGGCAGTACTTCTCCTGATGGCTCTCCAGCTTTTCTTTTTGGCAGGATACTCAATCCAGAAGTGTTCTAAAAATGTGGGGTTATAGGTCCAATACTTATACCCGTTTTGGCCTTTGAAGTAGCATACATCAAAGGAAAGTCTTTGTTGTCCACAAGATCATGCCTTGCCATGCTTCAGACACACTATGGGGGGCGGGGACAGCATTGTGAGAGGCCAGGTACAACACTATTCAGGTGTCAGTGACAACTATTTCCAACAAATCTAGCTCAGGAAGGCCCTTCAGTCTGGTGCTGGGCCATCAAGATGTGCAGGGCACACCTCAACTCCCTTTGTGTGACTGTCTAGAGTGAATGCTCAAACAACCCATCTGTCAATCTAAACCAGAACTGGTTTCCACAGGCAGGCAGAGGCACAGTATAGTAAAGAAATAAAATGCCCACTTTCTAAAAGTGGTATATGCAAACACACAATTTAAAAAGAACCTTCGCTAAAAAAAAAATTTTTAAATTCTGAGGTCAGGGAACAAAAACTCCAAATAAAGTTACACATATGAGATGTTACAAGGCAGCTCCAATGATAAGTTCTGGGATAAATAGTCCTTGCAATAGTGAAAAACAAAATTGGCAGTCTTTCACTATCTAGATATGTAAAACACACCAGTGCATGTCCTACCGCTCACTTACACTGCACCCTGCTCATAGGGCTACATGGAGCCTACATTAGTAGTGCCTTACCTGTAGAAAAAGTGAAGGTTTGGGCCTGTCAAGTGGGTGCACTTTCAAGGTCGACATGGCAGCTTAAAACTGCACTCACAGACACTGCAGTGGCAGGCCTGAGACATATTTACAGGGCTACTCATGCGGTTTGCACAATCAGTGCTGCAGGCCCACTCTTAGCATTTGACTCCTAGGCCCTGGGTACACACAGTCCACTTTACTAGGGACTTACCAGTAAATCAGATATGCCAATTATGGATAACCAAACATAATCACGATTTAGACAGAGAGCATATGCACTTTAGCACTGATCAGCATTGGTAAAGCGCCCAAAGTCATAAAGCCAATAAAAACAGGTAAAAAAAATAGGAGGAAAAAGGTAAAATGGTTGGGGATAACCCTGCAAAAAGGACCAGGTCTAACACCTGACAAAGCTCAAAATGCTCCATGAATCCAAATACATTTTCTTTGTCACCCCAAGAGAACCCTGGACTTATTCAACAGAACAGTGACCTGTGCTTTAATCAGTCTCCCCCTTGGGGGCAACTGCCCGGTGACAGGAAGATGTCCAAGGACAACCATCACATGGCCGTAAACATTCTAAGAGTAGAAAGTGACTAGGCCCTCAGGAGTTGGTCTATTTGGACTCATTAGAGGATCGCCTGATGAGACCCGACTGTCCACTCAGGTCTCCACATGGCATACACCACTCCTCCTCCCCCCAGAGAAGTAGTAGCACAGGTCAACTGGTCAATGACCCACTGCTTCGACCACTGTGTGCACTCTCACTTGTCAGCACCTGTATATAAAAACTGGTTAAACCAGAACCCGCTTGGGCGCATTTGTGGAACTAAAACCTAGTTTGAAGTTTGGTTTTGGGCAGTTAACAAATGCTTCTTGGGTGGATGTTTGGTGCTGGGCCTATTATTGTTGGGAACACTACGGGTTTATTATAGGTTCTCTGTTTAACTTACAATTCAGTTTGCTGTACACATTTCATATTCTTGGCTGCACTTGCCTTACATCACACCGAATTATCTACAGACATGGTATTTTACAATGTCTGCCTATACCCTGCCTGGGCTGGCAAGGTTACCCTTCTCCTGCTCCCATTTTTTGACCTATTGTGGTTATGTATGCCTTTTCTTATATGCATGGAATGTTAACAGTTGGAATAATTGCATTAAAACGGGTGGAGGGGGCAGTGTTACTGTAAGACACGGGTAGCGTGGTGAAGAGGGGGCAGGCCAAACTCCGGAGGAAATGTGTAAAGCATCCACGCAGAACACACAAGCGACACACCAGGCACACTACAAACAGAGACCACACCAGTTTAGGTGAAAAAATAACTTGTGTATTATGTAAACACAGGATAATCATAGAATTCTCTACACTCCGCCAACTGGCGCCAAGTCAATATTTACAGGAGATTATATACAGGGCAGGGCCAATCAGGCCGCTGCCAGAACCATCACTATATATCAAGAATAGCCAGGCAGGGACCCGGGGCCCCGGTCTCATTATGGGCAGATAGTGTCCTGCTCGTGAGCCAATCCTGGCGCAGTGGCGCTGTCAACGCTGCGCCAGGATTGGCTGCTGCAGCAGGATGGTGCCGCGCGTGGGTGTTGTATGGCTGTCTGCTCTTCTGCTGAGGGCCGCACTATGTGGCCAATCACCTATGGCTATATCCAGCCATGTCGAGGTGATTGGTCATTTCCCCTACGCTGTCGGGACGTCACCGCGGCACCATGAGAGTCGGGACGGGACCCATCCAGAAGCTGGCGCAGGGCGGTAAGTTTTATTTGATTTTTTTTTTCATTAAACCCCTCCCGCGACGAGCCGATTACCCCATTTCCACCCCCACCCACCCGAGACAGAGAGAACACGACCCCGATTCTGCAAGGGCAAAACTACATAGCACGAGCTTAGGTAGCGGCAGAGGACGAAAATATCTTTTTGTGCCAGGATAATGGGTGCTGCTGAGTGTGACGCATGAAGGTGGGCATGAAAGAGCACCAGCGGCTTGGAAGGAGTCTAATCCTGCTTGCTTCACTGGGTGTGCTGCTGTTATTTTCTATGGGTTTGGGGAGCATACTAAGAATGTGCGGTTCTGGTTCACATACATATGCTTTAAAGAGCTTCTAGGAGCTGTATTCGATACCGAGGGAATTTGATGCTGGCAGACACGTATGAACGTGTGACGGCATTACTTGGAGAGGAACAATCAACACAAAAGGGGAATAAAGCAGGCAGTCCTGCTAGGCTCACCGCCGGTGCTCACCTCTCAGCCTCCATCCTTTCTCAAACTACCTGGTGTTTTCCATTTCACTTGTAGTGAATTAACAATCTTTGTCTACTTTTGCATGAGTTAATTGGGCCAAGAGAAAAATGCAGCAAAGTTTAGAACCAGGCTGGGGCTGGGCATTCTTGAGGATAGCATGTATGCATTGTTTCTATTCGTCAACGTTGATATTATTTAACTTGCTTCCCGTGCTATTGACAGTCACATTCTTTAGATCAATAAGATGGTTTATATGAGAAAAACAAGGCTTTATGTTGGAATATTTTCTGTGTACATTTTGAGTGGTTTACTTTTTTCTACTATGTGCCACTGCTTACATAGTATTACTACCTGGGGAGCTGATATAGTTTATTGTGACGAGTGGTCATTATGAACACAGGGCTGTCATAAGAGATAGACTGTGAAGTGGGTCATCCTACGTGTGGCTGCCTGAGCATGGACTTCTGTTTCTTTTCCCCTCAGTATAGCTCCAGTTGGTAAAATGTATTTCTAGAATATACTTTATAATTAAACAAAGAAAGCACTGCTGTGTGAGATCTCAGGATTTCCAGATCCATGTGTAAATCACGCAGTTCAGTGTTTTCCTTGCGTTCTGATTGTATGTAAAGCATTGACGGGAATACAAGTCCCAGAATGCAACAAAAAGAAAACAGGCACTGATCTGTCCACCTAACATGATAATTTAGGTTTCCCTATAGAGTTAAAAAAAATACAGTACCTCCCACATCACTGGAACACAGCTTTTCCTGTCCTGGAATTTTATTTTGCAAATCATTGTTTCAGGTGTGTCTAGCATGTAATCGAACTGAAAGTAAAGTACAACTCCCAGAATGCACTGATTTGTTCAATGAAATCGTGGGAGTGGAAACAAAGCATTCATCTGATGCAGAGAATTCTGGTAATTTTACTCCTTAAAATGATTACCCTAGATAGCTGACCACACAGTCCCAGCCTTGTTCGCAATATCAGTGCACTGTAATGAAAGATGCCTGCTCGCAAAGAGAGGTTTGATTTTGCACCAGTGCGAGCTCTACCTGCATACAGTAGCAAGCAGTATCTGTGCATCAAAGATGTGTGGGTGCATTTTTGACAATACAGTGAGCAGTCTGTGAAGTGGACGACATCCGTTGTTTAATCATAATTGGTTGTTGCTCCCTGTACATTAAATGAAGCAACCTGGGGGAGCTTGCTGGGTCTGAAGGAGTACTAAGGCGGCAGAATTCACACTGCCGTTAATCCCCCCCCCCCCCCCCCCCGTTTTGCTCCACACTGCAATATTTTAGCTTTATTTAAATCATTTCATGTGAGCTGTTGAGAAAGTTAAGTTATTACATGAGCCTTTCCAATAAGAATTGCGATGATGTCAATTTATTACAGAATTTGGGATGGATAATGTACCAGTTTTATTAACGCACCAAAATCCATTAATTAACATTTGTTAATTTGTCTTACGCCCCACTACTTTCAAATTCCACCAACCGCCACTGCCTATTCTTGATATATAGTGATGGTTCTGGCAGCGGCCTGATTGGCCCTGCCCTGTATATAATCTCCTGTAAATATTGACTTGGCGCCAGTTGGCGGAGTGTAGAGAATTCTATGATTATCCTGTGTTTACATAATACACAAGTTATTTTTTCACCTAAACTGGTGTGGTCTCTGTTTGTAGTGTGCCTGGTGTGTCGCTTGTGTGTTCTGCGTGGATGCTTTACACATTTCCTCCGGAGTTTGGCCTGCCCCCTCTTCACCACGCTACCCGTGTCTTACAGTAACACTGCCCCCTCCACCCGTTTTAATGCAATTATTCCAACTGTTAACATTCCATGCATATAAGAAAAGGCATACATAACCACAATAGGTCAAAAAATGGGAGCAGGAGAAGGGTAACCTTGCCAGCCCAGGCAGGGTATAGGCAGACATTGTAAAATACCATGTCTGTAGATAATTCGGTGTGATGTAAGGCAAGTGCAGCCAAGAATATGAAATGTGTACAGCAAACTGAATTGTAAGTTAAACAGAGAACCTATAATAAACCCGTAGTGTTCCCAACAATAATAGGCCCAGCACCAAACATCCACCCAAGAAGCATTTGTTAACTGCCAAAAACCAAACTTCAAACTAGGTTTTAGTTCCACAAATGCGCCCAAGCGGGTTCTGGTTTAACCAGTTTTTATATACAGGTGCTGACAAGTGAGAGTGCACACAGTGGTCGAAGCAGTGGGTCATTGACCAGTTGACCTGTGCTACTACTTCTCTGGGGGGAGGAGGAGTGGTGTATGCCATGTGGAGACCTGAGTGGACAGTCGGGTCTCATCAGGCGATCCTCTAATGAGTCCAAATAGACCAACTCCTGAGGGCCTAGTCACTTTCTACTCTTAGAATGTTTACGGCCATGTGATGGTTGTCCTTGGACATCTTCCTGTCACCGGGCAGTTGCCCCCAAGGGGGAGACTGATTAAAGCACAGGTCACTGTTCTGTTGAATAAGTCCAGGGTTCTCTTGGGGTGTCAAAGAAAATGTATTTGGATTCATGGAGCATTTTGAGCTTTGTCAGGTGTTAGACCTGGTCCTTTTTGCAGGGTTATCCCCAACCATTTTACCTTTTTCCTCCTATTTTTTTTACCTGTTTTTATTGGCTTTATGACTTTGGGCGCTTTACCAATGCTGATCAGTGCTAAAGTGCATATGCTCTCTGTCTAAATCGTGATTATGTTTGGTTATCCATAATTGGCATATCTGATTTACTGGTAAGTCCCTAGTAAAGTGGACTGTGTGTACCCAGGGCCTAGGAGTCAAATGCTAAGAGTGGGCCTGCAGCACTGATTGTGCAAACCGCATGAGTAGCCCTGTAAATATGTCTCAGGCCTGCCACTGCAGTGTCTGTGAGTGCAGTTTTAAGCTGCCATGTCGACCTTGAAAGTGCACCCACTTGACAGGCCCAAACCTTCACTTTTTCTACAGGTAAGGCACTACTAATGTAGGCTCCATGTAGCCCTATGAGCAGGGTGCAGTGTAAGTGAGCGGTAGGACATGCACTGGTGTGTTTTACATATCTAGATAGTGAAAGACTGCCAATTTTGTTTTTCACTATTGCAAGGACTATTTATCCCAGAACTTATCATTGGAGCTGCCTTGTAACATCTCATATGTGTAACTTTATTTGGAGTTTTTGTTCCCTGACCTCAGAATTTAAAAATATTTTTTTTAGCGAAGGTTCTTTTTAAATTGTGTGTTTGCATATATCCACTTTTAGAAAGTGGGCATTTTATTTCTTTACTATACTGTGCCTCTGCCTGCCTGTGGAAACCAGTTCTGGTTTAGATTGACAGATGGGTTGTTTGAGCATTCACTCTAGACAGTCACACAAAGGGAGTTGAGGTGTGCCCTGCACATCTTGATGGCCCAGCACCAGACTGAAGGGCCTTCCTGAGCTAGATTTGTTGGAAATAGTTGTCACTGACACCTGAATAGTGTTGTACCTGGCCTCTCACAATGCTGTCCCCGCCCCCCATAGTGTGTCTGAAGCATGGCAAGGCATGATCTTGTGGACAACAAAGACTTTCCTTTGATGTATGCTACTTCAAAGGCCAAAACGGGTATAAGTATTGGACCTATAACCCCACATTTTTAGAACACTTCTGGATTGAGTATCCTGCCAAAAAGAAAAGCTGGAGAGCCATCAGGAGAAGTACTGCCCCTTTGCTGTGTGTTGCTTTGCTGGATTAACCTGCAAATGGCTTTTTCTGTTTGAGGGCAGTGAATGGACTAGACTTTGCATTATGAATCCTGCTTTCCAAGGTACCCCAAAGGCATGTGTGTGCTTGCCTCCTGTTAAAAAGGTCTCAGGGACACAAAAGACTTCTTACAACTCTGCTGGTGCTGCTGGAGTCTGTCCCCTGTGAGTTCTATGCCTGCTTGAGGTGCCTCCCTCCAGTCATCATCAAAATCTTTATTCAGTTGTTAGCACAAAGCAACCATAAAAGTACAATAAAATCACATTTTACAAAATCTCATCATAAAATACAGATACTTCATCACCAGTCAGGAAATAATAGACTTTCTTGATCTAAAAACATTTTTAAAAAACGTCGAAATTGATACAATTGTTAAAATATTATCCATACTTTGAACAGCCATCATTTCCATAGTCTTTATCAAGGGGATAATCCATCTTCGTCTTGGGATTGAATAGAATTTACAAAAGAAAAGGATATGGATATCTGATTTATCAAAATGTCATCACAAGGGAATTTCTGTAAAATATTTGTCCAGTCATTCATATTGGGGAAGATGAGTGACCTGAATATTAGATTTAATCTAAAACGTGTTAGGAAGAATCTCTCTTGATCGCTCATATACAGTTTTAGATATGGCTGTATTTTTATTGTAATCAATGTCCACTGATTGGCGACCACCGTTTGTTTCACCATCTCATTAGTTGTTCTACACTTTCCTAGGTGGCTCATACACTTTTCCTTGAGATCTTTCCTAGAAATGTCACACATAGATAGGGGTTCAGTAAAAAGTTTTCCAAACCTAAGGCAATGAGAAAGTCCCTTACATAACTTAGCCAACCAAACCTGCCAGCATTCTCTAACCTCATCACATCATTCAAGATGGAGCGGTTTTAGTTTACATTCTTCAGTGGTCCAGGCCCTATGCCATAACATAACTGGAGCAACCTTTATTGTGTCTTCTAGATATGGTTCTCCAAGTTCAGTATGGCAAACATATGTAGATACGCTCTCTGGAACAGTTAAAAGATACTTCATAAAGGAATTTTCCATCACCTGTAATGTTCTTACATTAGCATACCCCCACAATCCAGCGCAATATGTGACAGTAGCTACGCAGGTCGCTCTATATACTGTAAGCATCTCCCCAATTGTCTACCCATACGTTTACTAAAATTTCTTAATGCCATTATTGATTTACTGAACAGTAACCTTCTTGTTTTAATTGCATTATTCCATCTACCAGTATGATCGAATAACACGCCTAGATACGGAAAAGTTAAGGTACTGTCAACTGGGCTTGAGGAAACAAAAATGTTCCTTTTATTTCTAGATGCACCATGACCACTAATCATACCGAAGGTCTTAGTGCAATTTATCCTTAGGTCTAATTTAATCATAAAATCGGTAAAGGAAGTAACTAAGGTTTGCATGGCCATTGGTGTTCTTGCCATAAGGACAGCGTCATCAGCGTATAATAACACTGGAATTGGTCTTTTACCAACCATCGGCATGTCCTTACACTCCTGTAATAATATTCTCTCCACGTTGTTAATATATAGTGCAAAGAGCCTCGAGAATGGATTCTGCAGCTGGTCTCTGTAAGCACCTGAACAAAGCAGAGAGAAGCCTCACAAAGCCTCACTACAAAGTCTATTGAAACCAACACCAGATGACATGAAGACTCACCAAGTACAGCTGACACCTCCCAGGAACCGATGTATCACCTCCGGTGCACAGTGCATCACCTATCAGCAGCTGTGAGAATAGTCGCAGTGTCTGTTTCGCTGCTGCCTCGACCCGCAATGCCTGGATTTTCTAACTGCTTGTACCTGTGTGCCAGGTTTCCAGCGCATTGCCCCACAGAAAGGGAGTCGCCTCTGGAAATTGACACATCACTTCTCCTTGCAGTCCAAAATCAACGCAACACTTCTCCTTCATGCATGCATTTCCCAAGGGATAAAGGAATGACACATCGCTGTGTTTTCTGATGCTTTCCTCCTTTGCTGACATTTTTCGTTTTGGATTTTGATGCATCAAAGGTACTTTGTGCTACAATCAACGCATCCATAGAGTTCTATGGCTAGAATTTAAAAAACATTTTAAAAGTGATATTTTGAGTTATGTATATTAGGATTTTGCCATTTTGGTCTTGTTCTTTTTAGATAAAGATTGGTTATTTTTCTAAACTGGTGTGGTGTCCACTGTTACTTTGCCTGTTGTGTACAAATACTTTATACATTGCCTCTGAGATAGGCCTGACTGCTCATACCAACCTACCAAAGGCTGGAGCAAGAGTTATATTGGGTGTGCAACTCGCTGGCCCAGACTAGAAGGAAGGGTCCCTACTCAAATGGGGTGCACGCCACTGCCAACTAGAGACCCCCATTTCTAACATCGGGAATAGAAGCATATATTGGACACCCATGGCTCTGAATGGTTGCTTAACCTTTTTGTAGGACTGTCATTGTTGTTGGACTAAACACATGTAGTCCAGAAGGACCATAATGCAACTTACCTGGAAGTGGCGATCCTGTGCCCCAGTGCTTAATTTGTAAAATAATAAGTGCTGTGGCTCTCGTCAGGAGGCCACTGCAGCTTGCAACACACATAGCCCCTGCTATGCTGCCAACAATAGAAGCAACACAAGTACTAACCATCAAACTCCCACAAATGTAACTATTCAGACTTTTGCAGGTCCCTAAAACTTTAAGAATGGCTTGGGAGGCAGGTAATAGTCATTTTAATGTTTATTGAATTAATAATTAACTGTTGTTGGGGTCATCTCCAAATTAGCCAGACAGCACCACCTTGTGGCAGCTGTCACAAGCGCTGGTTTTGAGAATTAAGTGCCGGTTCCAGCACCCCAAACCACAGCTCAAACTAAGCACTGGTGGCAAATCACACCTTCTGATGAAGAGGGAGGATAGCTTGTAGCTTATTTCACCAATTGAAGTTAATGACCTCAACTGAATCACACTACATCAGGAGATTTCTGTACAGGTAATTCACTCACTAAAGCAACAAAAGAAACTCCACCATTAAAAAGTGACCACCTGCAACACTCCTCTGGAGCATACCCATGGCTCTCAATTCTATAGACCCGGCCCTGAGAAATAAAGTGCCGGTGCTTAGCACTGGAAAGCACCGGCACAAATTAAGCACTGCTGTGCCCTCTGTGCTTACCTTATAATGGCATCTTGATCTCTTTAATTCAGGATTTTCGCAATCACAGGGCAGGAGGGTGTCCAGGGAGGGCCACTGCACCAGGGGAGCGGTGTGTCCATTCCACCACAAAGCAAGTAGAGATACAGGATTC